>NC_091247.1:117540000-118165000 GCF_042477335.2 Ovis canadensis | reverse complement strand
AAATAATGTAAATTAACATTTTCATTTAAAAATAAAAGACACATTTGTCACTTTTACCAAGAACTTTATTGAACAACATATTCACGGTTTTGTTTCACTGTGCTGTGCTGTGCCTAGTCGCTCAGTCATGTCTGACCCTTTGAGACCCCATGGATTGTAGCCCGCCAGGCTCCTCTGTCCATGGGTATTCTCCAGGCAAGAATACTGGAGTGGGTTGCCATCCCCTCCTCCAGGAGATCTTCCCAACCCAGGGATCAAACCCAGGTCTCCTGCATTGCAGACAAATTTTTTACCATCTGAGCCACCAGGGAAGCCCAAGAATACAGGAGTGGGTATCCCTTCTCCAGGGATTGAGCTGGGGTCTTCTGCGTTGCAGGCAGATTCTTTATCAGCTGAGCTAACAGGGAAACCCTTTGTCCCGCAGCCTTCTGCCATTTTTCAGACAACTTCAACTTTCATCTTCCCAAAACTCTTTATCTTTTCAAGCAAAGAACTGTCCCAGGTGCCTTTGACAATCTTCCAGGGAACTTAAATTTTTTCCACGAAGAGAATTTTATAAAGAAATAAGTGGACATCTGAAGGTGCAATGCCCGGTGCACACGGCCAAGGGATCAGAACTTCCCCGTCAAGCTATAACGGCTTTTGCCTGGTCATCAAAGAAACGTTGTCTTGAGCTATCCTGAAGGAAAAGCGTGCTTTTCCTTTTGACTAATTCCAGACGCTTCCTGCTAAGTGCTGCTTTCTGTGGGTCTAATTGGGAGCAGTACCTGTTGGAAGTAATCATTTGATTTTCCAGAAGGAGCTTATAACAGAGCTCCAATCCCACCATATATACATCATCATCTTTTCCCGATGAAGATCGGACTTCAGTGTGGTTGGTGGTGGTTCATTTTGCTTACCCCAGGATCTCTTCCATTCCACATTACTGTACAGTATTTATTCCACGTTCATTGCTCATCACAATTTGTTTTTAAAACAGAACATTTTTGTTACGTTTAAGTAGAGAATAGCATGTGGAAATAGTCAAGAAGGTTTTTTTCACTTGACATATGTGGAACCCAAACATCAAAGTGATGAACACAACCAAGCTGGTGCAAATGATTTTCGGCACTTGATTTGGATATTTTGAGTCAGCTATCTCTCATGTGTTGTAATGCTGACTGTTCACAATTAATGTCTTGATTTGATAACTATTAACTTCAACTGGTCTACCTGACTGTGGAGCATCATCCAGTGAGAAGGCTCCAGCATGAAACTTCACTAACCACTTTTAAAAAATATTTTATTTGTTTGCTTACTTATGGCTGTGCTGGGTCCCTTCTCTAGGTGCACCAAGTAGGGGCCACTCTCTAGTTGTGGTGTGCAGGCTTCTCTCTTGTGGAACATGGGCTCTAGGGCGCGCAGTCTTCAGTAGTCGTGGCTCCCGAGCTGTAGGACACAGCCTCAGTAATAGTGGCACACAGGCTCAACTGTTGCACAGCATGTGGGATCCCCCCAGATCAGGGACCGAACCCGCATCTCCTGCATTAGCAGGCAGACTCTTTACCACCAAGCCACCAGAGAAGCCCTGCAAACCACTTGTGACACGCTGAATCAGTCATAGTACTGTCTGCATACACTGAACACATCTTTTTGTGTGTTTTTACCTTTCTTGAAACAATAAAGCATCAGTTCAGTTCACTTCAGTTCAGTCGCTCAGTCTTGTCCGACTCTTTGCGACCCCATGAATCGCAGCACGCCAGGCCTCCCTGTCCATCACCAACTCCTGGAGTTCACTCAAACTCATGTCCATCGAGTCGGTGATGCCATCCAGCCATCTCATGCTCTGCCATCCCCTTCTCCTCCTGCCCCCAGTCTCTCCCAGCATCAGAGTCTTTTGCAATGAGTCAGTTCGTCGCATGAGGTGGCAGAAGTACCGGAGTTTCAGCTTCAGCATCAGTCCTTCCAATGAACACCCAGGACTGATCTCCTTTAGGATGGACTGGTTTGATCTCTTTGCAGTCCAAGGGACTCCCAAGAGTCTTCTCCAAAACCACAGTTCAAAAGCATCAGTTCTTCAGCGCTCAGCTTTCTTCACAGTCCAACTCTCACATCCATACATGACCACTGGAAAAACCATAGCCTTGACTAGATGGACCTTTGTTGGCAAAGTAATATCTCTGCTTTTCAATATGCTATCTAGGTTGGTCATAACTTTCCTTCCAAGGAGTAAGCGTCTTTTAATTTCACGGCGGCAATCACCATCTACAGTGATTTTGGAGCCCAAAAAACTAAAGTCTGACACTGCTTCCACTGTTTTCTCATGCTGAAAATGTTGCTTTTTTTTGTTTCATCTTTGATATTAAAATGGCTACACAAAAAGTCATTGAGTTGGACGGCATCACCAATTCAACGGACATGAGTTTGAGCAAGCTCTGGGAGATGGTGAAGGACAGGGAAGCCTGGCATGCTGTAGTCCATGGGGTCACAAAGAGTTGGACACAACTGAGTGAAGAACAATGACAACACTTTTGTGTTGTTTTGTGTTTTTTAGCCACCAATTTGGATGTTTTTTAAAAGATGCCTGCTGATACGACAGCTGTCACAATACAAGCTAACAAAATTGTTTTGAGTGAAGTTAAAAACGAGTGCTACTAGAGCCGTCTTATGGATAAAAACTAATAGAACTTCTGGCCAACCCAGTATATATATGCCAAACAGGAAGACGAAAACCACCTTATTCCCTACCCAGATGTTTACCACTGTTAACAGTTTATTGTATATCTTTATTTATCCCTATACATGCATATACATATTATATAAATATGTAGTTTTAATTGAAGTGGTTTTATCATACTTAATATACAGTTTTGTAACTTAGCCACTTTTTAAAAATTAAAAATCTCCACCTTTCCAGATCAATACATTTTCATCTTATCTAAAACCCCAATTCAGTTTTTCTCATTAGTCCCCAAAATATCTCTACTTTGAAAATAGTAACTGAAAGCAAAGAATTATTATTAATTTTTCCTTTCCTATAGGAACCATTTTTCAGGATAACCAAAGTGTTCCAAGTAATGAAATTTACTGAAGAATGTCAGAACAGGGCAGAAATAATTAAATTAGAATTATTTTACAGTTATTGAAATTATTGGCTCACATGAGGGTTTTAAATGAGTGTTAAAGGATAAGCTTCATGTTTGAACAGGAAATAGATATCTCTGTAGTATCAAAGTAATGTCATACAAATCACTTCTTAGTCACAAGTTCATAAAGTAAGGATAAGCCTGCCATATCGTTAATTCAGTTATCAGTTTAAGTGTCAATAACCGTCATCAAATATCATGAAAGCTACTATATAAAAATATACTACATCATCTGCAAGGATTCCAAAATGTAAACCTTGAACCCACTGAGTCTCTACATTTAATGTCTTTTAGAGAAAGAGTTCAAAAAGTCAGTTTTATAACTATGAAAAATCATATTCTGGGTTGCTAAGCAAATGGGAAGGCAAAATTTACAAAATAAAGAGCTGTATGCACTGTGCTTAGGGATACATTTTGTTTTACTATGACTCATTGTACTTAAGAAATGAGTTTGGCAAGAGGTGACTGGCTTAGAGTGTTGACTCCATGTATGGTAAGAGAGCTGGGGGAAAACCTTGCTTGAACGGAGAACACAACTCTGAAATTGAGTCGATCGCCTGGTTGCTGAAGAGATGTCTTTCGTTATTACATTACATGTGAGATCCTTACGTTTGAAATGAGGATTGTCCAGACTCTGAAATAAACCTGCTGCCGTGGCCTGAAGTTATGCTTATCTATGTGTCATCTGTGATTCTCAGAATTCGGCCAGTTGATGCAGAAGTTTGGTATCAAAGGAAAGTTGGTGGAGTATTTAGTCCCTGTGTTATTTTCCATCAATTGAGTGGAGTGAAAATACAGCTAGTAACATTGGATAGAATGTGGTATTTCCTAAAGATTGTAATGGTAAGAGTTTCTACTTCTTGACTTCTATGACTCCTATAACAACACTATAAAATAGGCTTTTAAAATATCCATTTCACAGATGAGGAAAAGAGCTTTGGTGAGGTCACATAGCTTATAAATGACATGGTTAGGATTAGAATCAAGATCTGTCTGATTTTAGAGTTGGAGCTCAACTCCTCTACACTATACTACTTAGGTGAGTCAAATTTATATTAATAAACTTTGTAACATTGATTAAAGTAATTTTTGAGATTTTTGGGGACCTAATAGTCATACTAACTTAAAACAGTTTCTAAATTATCACTAGTAACCTAATGGGATTTCTGTGCATGAAATAAAAGTACTTAGTTCTTGTCAAATATTAGCACTAAAGAAATAAAACATTAACAGAATACTTTTGATTTTCTTTTCAGATGTCAGTGCTATTCAAGGCAAAGCCTAAGCTTTTACTTGACATTTTGGGCTACTTTTTATGAATTTGACAGTTGTGCATTTGGAATCTGTTCAAATTCTATTTGTAGCTAAATCATGTGAGTGCCAAGGAGATCAGTACAATTGCTTGTTAGCATCTCTAGAGTAATCTTTATTTGTAGACTGTCTTATATAAATTTAAAGATGTTAATTTTAACATGCTCAATCAGATCTATTTGCCACAGGTTATGTAATGTTAGGCTTTTCACAGTAGTTTAACAGAGGTTTGGAGCAAATAATAGGTAGCATGAGTTGCTTTTGACTTGAATACTTTTACTCAGAAAAATTATAGACATGATAAAGAGGAAACAACGATTATATTTTGTTAAGGGTAGAAAATAAGTAACAGTTGTAGAGTACATTCCCATTAGCCTCACCTATAGGTAGATAAAAGAAACTTACATGTTTTAAAGTTTTTTTGTTTTTTAAGCAGGGGGCACAGTTAATAGTTGAGAATATGTTTCTTTAAGAAATGAGACATTTTGGGACTTTCCTGGTGGTCCAGTGGCTAAAACTCCATACTCCCAATGCAGGGGACCTGGTTTGACCCTTGGCTGGGGAAGTAGATCCCACATGCTAAGTAGATCCCACATGCTAACAGTAGATCCCGCAACTAAAGATTTTACGTGCTACAACAAAGATCTCATGTGCTCCAGCTAAGATCAGGTATAGCCAAATAATTAAAGAGAAATGAGATATTAAACAAAATAGATGATCACACTTAAAACAACAGTTCTTTAATATCATGTGTCATGAAGTCATGACAGAGGATGAGATGGTTGGACGGCATCACCACCTCGACAGACATGAGTTTGAGCAAGCTCCAGGAGTTGGTGATGGATAGGGGAGCCTGGTGTGCAGCAGTCCATGGGATCACAAAGAGTCAGACACGACTGAGCAACTGAACTGAACTGAACTTAGGTGAACATGAAGTCAGTCTTAACATTTCCCTATTGTTTTTGTTTAGTTGCTAAGTCGTGTCCGACTCTTTGTGACCCCATGGACTGTAGCCCGCCAGGCTCCTCTGTCTGTGGAATTTCCCAGGCAAGAATATTGGAGTGGGTTGCCATCTCCTCCTCCAGGGGATCTTCCAGACCCAGGGCTTGATCCCTGGTCTCCTGCTTGGCAGGCAGATTCTTTACCACTGAGCCACCCGGGAATATCCCATTAATGTCTTTTTATGGAAGTGGTTTGTTTGACTCAGAGGTCCATACATTGCATTTGGTTGGTGTGTCTGATGCATCTCTTTTAACCCATGACAGTGCCTTTCTTTTCCTTGCCTTCATTTGTGAATAAAGGTCATTATCTCCCAGGATTTTCCCTGTTCTTAGGTTAGATCCTTGTGTTTATATAGGGTACTATTTTTGTAACAATATAAGAAAGGACAGGAGAGTTAGAATGCAAATGATGTCAGGTCCAAGACTATTGGCTGATAGCAAAAAATAGTGGGAAGTAATCAACAATTAAGGACCAGTAGGGGTGCAATCTTCAGCCATCTCTGGAAAGGAGGTGACATTCAGAGAAAAAGTCTTAAATGGGGCTGTGTCAATTTCAGTTAATTTCTAAGAGGGGGTTACCGAGGTTTGCGGTTAAAGGAAATGGCTAGGGGACTGGGACTGGGACTGGGAGCCTCATTCAGCTGTGCATGAATACTAGACAAAAGTAAAGTTCCCAAAGGAGTTGACTGAAAGCAAGCAGAGAGGAGCATCAGCAAGACCTAGAACAGAGGGATGATCCTGACAGCAATGCACTGGACAGATGTTACTGGAATACAGGGTAGGGGCTTTTTTCTCCGCTTTGTTACCTCTGGATACCAGTGTTCTAGATGGGTAGGAGAGACACTAACTACCTAGAATATCTGGTAGAAGTCATCTAGGTCAGTAGGATATGTCCTTGTGGGAGGGGTGGGTAGATGGCGGCTGCCTGATACTGTTGGAGTATGGCACCTTCATTCCAGGGGACGGCAGAAAGGACCGTTTTGAAACACTGTGAGTTTACAGGGCGAGGCTTCTTGCTCTCTTCTCATTCATTTCAGGAAAGAGTGGAGTAATATAGATTCTTGACAGATTTTTTCTGGAAAGAGAATGGGCCTCAGTTCTGGTAAAACTGATAACTTATTAAATCAAAGAATTAAAGTACAATCTGGTTTAAACAAACTGAATTACTTGTGACCTCTCAGAAAGTTTATAGATATGTAAATACAAGCTGAACAAAGTTAACTGGAATAATCTATAGTAGTAATATGTAATCTTATATATATTAAAAGATACAAAGAAATAAAAGTCATTTGAGCATTCTGCAGTGAAATTACAGTTTTATTAAGAAAATATTATAGAAGAAAGTATATTTCGAATAATATCATGGGGGCTGAGGGAAAGAGAGTAAAGCTTTGGTGCAAAAATGAGGTATAATTCCTTTACCATCTTTGCACTATAGCTGCCACAATTTTAGAACCTTAAGGGATTGTGTGGCCTAGGTTTCCCATCTTTACATAATTATACACCCTCCTAAAATTGGAATGAAAAACATATTTAGAACTTGTAATATGTAGTCGGGTAGTCACCAGAAAGAGATGGGTTCTTCTTTTAAAAATTTATTTGCCGCTTAGAGTGCCCTCTGAGCTGAATTAAAACTCAGGAGTCAACCCTAACAACCTGAGCATAAACTTTTAACTATTTCCAGAGATGTATTAAAAGTTACAGTATGCACCTAACTTTGAATAGGCATGTGGGTGGAAAGAGTAGGCAGAGCTTTTCAACAAGATTTAATTGTCCTTAACCTGTGAATATGTAATTACATAATTCATGATGATGAACTTTCATTTTTAGACTTCTGTGGTGGGAATCATTAATGCTTCATAGTTATGTGAAAAACAGTAATAATTCCATTTTTTATTATTACAAGTCATGATCTCCTAAATATATGCTAATTTCTTAGCCTGATTATGTGAATCATCTTCATTGGTACATCATGCAAATTTGAACTAAGAATGTCATTGTGAAAAAAAACACTTAAAATGCAGCACCAGTACAGTTATTTAAAATGAGAATGCCAATAAAATATTAATATAATTTTGCCCATATGGATGAGAAAAGAGCAAAAAATTGGAAATGTTTAGTGATTTTGCTTTTAAAGGCATATTCTAGGTGGAGATAATACAAATGGGTGACATTTTGGTCTGATGAGGTCTATTGAACAGTAACTGTGAAGTGAGAATTTGATTGGACTTATCCTGCTGTTAGGCATATGGATGATTATTTTTCATTTAAAATATTAAAATAATTTTAACAGTTCTTACTGTTTTGCATAATCAATAGTTTTTATATTTATGCAAATATGTGCCACTTTCAAATGTCTTTTTTTTCAGCCTCAACTCTCAGACCTCCCATTTGGGATCATTTCATTTTTGTCTGAAGAAAGATATTTCTTCTTTAGACTTTCTGTTGGTGAGAATCTATTATCAGCAAACTCTGCTCTTGCTTGCCTGAAAATGCCTTTATTCTTGTGGCATTCTTGACAGATCTTTCCACTGGTTATTCAATTGTAGACTGACAGTCATGTTCTTTTAGCCCATGGAGGATATTATTCCACTGCCTTTTGGTCTCTATTGTTATTGATGAAAAGTCAGTTATCAGACACTTTTGAGGATAGTCTGAATTTTTTTTTCCTCTGCTACTTTTATAGCTTTCTTGTCTGTTTTTGGTGTTCTACAGTGTCACTATAATGTATCTAAATATGGATCTATTATTCTTTAAATCACTTGGGATTTGAGAGACTTTTTAGGATTGTGGATTGGAGTCTTTCATCAGTTTTTGAAATTCTCATCCATTCATTGTCTTGCCAAACAATGCCTCTGCACAATTTTCTCTTTCCTATTCTTCTGGAGCTATAATTCGAATTAGTTTAGATTTTCTCATAATGTCTTCCATATCAATTAACATCTCTATTTTTCTGTTGCATTTGGGATAATTTCATCATCTCTGTCTCCCTAGATCTCTGCTCTGTCAAATAGACTAGTAAACTTGCCCACTGACAATTAAACTTGTCAATTTTTTTCAAATATCTACAGTCTTTTTTTTTATAGTTTCTTATTCTATGTACATATTTTTCAAACTTGTTTTTATTTTTTATTCATGTTTTGTATGTAGAGTACATCATGAGAAATGCTGGGCTGGATGAAGCACAAGCTGGAATCAAGACTGCCAGAAGAAATAGCAGTTACCTCAGATAGGCAGCTGATACTGCCCTTAAGGCAGAAAGCAAAGAGAAACTAAAGAGCCTCTTGATGAAGGTGAAAGAGGAGAGTGAAAAAACTGGCTTAAAACTCAATATTCAAAAACAAATCATGGCATCCAGTCCCAACACTTCATGGCGAACAGATGGGAAAACAATGGAAATAGGGAGAGACTATTTTTCTGGGCTCCAAAATCACTGCAGCCATGAAATTAAAAGATGCTTGCTCCTTGGAACAAAAGCTATGACTAACCTAGACAGTGTATTGAAAAGCAGAGACATTACTTTTCCAACAAAAGTCCATCTAGTCAAAGCTATGGTTTTTCCCAGTAGTTATATACGGATCTGAGAGATGAGGTGAAGTCGCTAAGTTGTGTCAGACTCTTTGCAACCCCACGGACTGTAGCTTACCAGGCTCCTCCGTCCACGGGATTTTCCAGGCAAGAGTACTGGAGTGGGTTGCCATTTCCTTCTCCAGAATATCTTCCCGACCCAGGCATCAAACCCAGGTCTCCTACATTGTAGGCAGATGCTTTACCCTCTGAGCCACCAGGGAAGTCTCATGGATCCGAGAGTTGGACCACAAAGAAAGCTGAGTGCCAAAGAATTGATGCTTTTGAACTGTGGTGTTGGAGAAGACTCTTGAGAGTCCCTTGGACTGCAAGGAGATCCAACCAGTCTATCCTAAAGGAAATCGGTCTTTAATATTCATTGGAAAGACTGATGCTGAGGCTGAAACTCCAATACTTTGGCCACCTGATGCAAACAGCTGACTCACTGGAAAAGACCCTGATGCTGGAAAAAACTGAAGGCAGGAGGAGAAGGGGATGACAGAGGATGAGATGGTTAGATGGCATCACCAATTCAATGGACATGAACTTGGGCACACTCCGGGAGATAGTGAAGGTCAGGAAAGCCTGGCATGCTGCAGTCCATGGGGTTACAAAGAGTCGGACACGACTGAGCAACTGGACAACAGCAACAATATATTTTATATACTTTATAGTCTGTATTTGGAAATTTTAGTAGTTGAAGTTGTTTTAAATCTATTTCTGTTTAAGACAGTAAATTTTCTATGTAGACATGGGGATGGGTGTATATGCTATTATGGGGGAAGCTTCTTTCTAGTACATCTTTAAACTGAATGAGTAATTCTTGGAACGCTTCTCTCTCTCCATTTGTGTGTGTCCGTAGGACAGGTCACGGCTTTTGTCTCTTATCAGATAAAGAAAATCTCATGTAAACTGGGCTTGGCAAATGTCCATAGGGTAAAAGCATGCTTTAGGATCTGCTCACCTCTCTAGGTTTCTGCCTTCACTTAATTTCTTTGACCTAATAATTTCTGTATTGCCAGTTAATCAATGAGATACCTAGTCCATAATATCGCCAAAAACAAAGCCTATGCTCTTTCTTAAAGTTTATTATCCAAACTTTCTTGGAGGGATATTTTCTTAAGATAAATATTAGTAAGAAGAAATGCTTAAAATCAATATGCAAATATTTTGCAAGGAAATCTGTAGATTTTTATAAGTGGACTTTCTTTTTAATATAAATTTTATTTGAATGTCTATCAGATATCTGGCTGTTTTGTAGATCTCTATCATTTCATTAAATAGAAGTTTACATATTGTTCTAGAGTGCATTTAAGTCTTTGAACCACTAATCTGTTGGTTAAAATTCACTTTAGATGCTCTGTGAGGTTATGTTATATAACAATTTCAAAAATCTCTGTAATTTAGAACAAGAAACATTGATGTTTTACTCTTCTTTCACATTTATAGCTGCAAGTTAGCTGCAGTATTGCTCCAGGGTAAAGGTCAATTTCAGGTCTGCTCCACATATTTTCTCGTTCTGAGACACTACTTGAAACATGCTTTGCTCATGTCAGGCAGTTCAAGACTAGTGGATTACATTAAAAATTAAAGAAGTTAGCATGTGTCTCATCTACTCACAAACAACTGGCTAGAGCAAGTCACATGACCAAGAGTAACAGTACAATCCACTTCATAAACTTCAAAATAATGTCAGAAACTTTATGTCTAAAATTGCTCTCAATCTTCTTTGAAAAATTACGATTTTAACCTAAAAGCCTTATCAGCAGTCTTTGGTAATGTAAGTGTCTAAATGGAAGGCTAACAGAAAAAAGCTCAGACAATAAAGAATCTGCTGCAATGCAGGACACCTGCATTCAATCCCTGGGTCAGGAAGATCCCTTGGAGAAGGGAATGCCTACAAACGCCAGTATTCTTGCCTGGGAAATGCCACGGACAGAGGAGCCTGGTGGGTTACAGTCCATGGGATCACAAAGAGCTGGACAGTACTGCGTGGCTAACATTTTCTTTCAAAGGAAAAACCAAAACCGAAAAAAAAGCAACACCCCTCAAACCAAATTTCTCACATTCGAGGTCAGAGTTTCTATGGGAAAGATTAGCATGCCTGTCAGTGCTTAAACTGATTTGAAAAAAAGAGAACTTTTCATTCTTGGAAATGTATAATTAATTAAACATTAGGCAAAAGACATGGATTCTCATTGGAGTTTAAATAGGATAGTTATAATAAAAAAATCTTAGTTTAAAATACTATTCTTAAAATCATTTTAAGAGTAGCAATTTGCAGGGCCTCTCTTAACACAGAAAATGGAAGCTACCGAATACTTTTCAGTTACAGTGCAATATCACATATCACAGTTTCTGCTTGTGTTATGATCACATTGAAAATGCAAGATTGAATGATTATTTCCTGAAATCCTAGAATATCAGATTTGAAAGGATCTAAAAAGCATATAGTTTTCAACTTTAACGCACTGAGATGCCATTTTGCTGCAATCGATTGTGATGTATGTTAAAATCATTAGTCATTCATGACAAATAACTATTACTAGCAATAGTTGACGGAGAAGGCAATGGCACCCCACTCCAGCACTCTTGCCTGGAAAATCCTATAGACGGAGGAGCCTGATAGGCTGCAGTCCATGGGGTCGCTAAGAGTCGGACACGATTGAGCAACTTCACTTTCACTTTTCACTTTCATGCACTGGAGAAGGAAATGACAGCCCACTCCAGTGTTCTTGCCTGGAGAATCCCAGGGACGGGGGAGCCTGGTGGGCTGCCGTCTATGGGGTCGCACAGAGTCAGACACAACTGAAGTGATTTAGCAGTAGCAGCAGCAATAGTTAAAATAGAGAAGATTATGAAAGATATACTTGAAATCAAGCAGAACCCTGAGAAGACTTTCCAGGGACAGACCCTGGAATCCTCTCTCCCACTCTTATTTATAGCAAAGTTTTAGCTTTCTCCAAATTCCGAAGAGCAGATTTAATCAGAGCAGTGAGAAAATGCAGAAACAAACGAAACCAGTCAAGCAGGACAAAATAATAGTTTAGCCATAAAACAAAGTCAAGGGCCTTTAATTCCTCCTCGAGGGCTATAGATAATATCCCAAGCCATATCCTTGAGCTGTCTTGCAGATACTAAAATTCGCATCAGGCGGAAGAAGTCAACTGCTGACCCCAAGCACATAGAACCCAGACCGGTTGGACCAGCGAGATTATAATGTTGACTCTCAGGTACCACCATTTCCTCGCCACCAATCAATCAGAAGGATGTCCACAAAATGACCAGGCACCCTGAGACCCGCACCTTGCCTTTAGAAGCCCTTCCCACCAGGGAGTTTGGGTCTTTTGGGCACGAGCTGCTTCTCTTCGCTTGACCCCATAATGGGCAGCCTGCACAAGACCCTGCACTCCACCCCAACTTGGTGTCAGGGATGGCTGCACTGTGCACCAGGAGGGGACCCAAATTCCGTTCTGCGACATGTTAATTATTTACATTTGTCTTCCCTATTATACCATTTTCACTTACGTGCATTCTGGGTGAGTGCGTGGGTGTGTGTGTGTGCGAGAGAGAGGAGTTCCAGCTAGTTTGAAAACAATTTGCATAATCATGGGTACACCATGACTATTTGTTTCAAATGTGGATATCATCCATTGGAAAAAAAGACTGCATATCATTCCTTAAAGAGCATGTAGTCCAACTCCCTTTTATCAGAACTTGAAATGCAGGGAGTAACTTATCTAGTCACATATCTAATTAACCTAAGTTTCCTTGATTCCAGTACAGTGCTTTCCCTTTCAATAAATGACTTTATTTTCAACAGCCAGTGTAAGAAATGGTTGTCTGAGGCTTTACAAACAAATGTGAAAAGAAGAGAAGCGAAAGGCAAAGGAGAAAAGGAAAGCTAAACCCATTTGAATGCAGAGTTCCAAAGAATAGCAATGAGAGGTAAGAAAGCCTTCCTCAGTGATCAATGCAAAGAAATAGAGGAAAACAATAGAATGGGAAAACCCAGAGATCTCTTCAAGAAAATTAGAGATACCAAGGGAACATTTCATGCAAAGATGGGCTCGAGAAAGGACAGAAATGGTATGGACCTAACAGAAGCAGAAGATATTAAGAAGAGGTGGCAAGAATACACAGAAGAACTATGCAAAAAAGATTTTCATGACGCAGATAATCATGATGGTGTGATCACTCACCAGAGCCAGATATCCTGGAATGAGGAGTCAAGTGGGCCTTAGGAAGCATCACTATGAACAAAGCTAGTGGAGGTGATGGAATTCCAGTACAGCTATTTCAAATCCTGAAAGATGATGCTGTGAAAGTGCTGCACTCGAATATGCCAGCAAATTTGGAAAACTCAGCAGTGGCCACAGGATTGTAAAAGGGCAGTTTTCATTCCAATCCCAAAGAAAGGCAATGCTAAAGAAGGTTCAAACTACTGAGCAATTGCGCTCAAAATTCTCCAAGCCAGGCTTCAACAGTACATAAACTGTGAACTTCCAGACGTTCAAGCCAGTTTTAGAAAAGGCAGAGGAACCAGAGATCAAATTGCCAAAGTCTGCTGGATCATCAAAAAAGCAAGAGAATTCCAGAAAAACATCTACTTTTGCTTTATTGACTATACCAAAGCATTTGACTGTGTGGATCACAACAAACTGTGGAGAATTCTTCAAGAGATGGGAATACCAGACACCTGACCTGCCTCCTGACAAATCTGTATGGAGATCAAGAAGCAACAGTTAGAACTGGACATGGAAAAACAGACTGGTTCCAAATCAGGAAAGGAGTATGTCAAGGCTGTATATTGTCATCTGCTTATTTAACTTATATGCAGAGTACAGCATAAGAAATGCTGGACTGGATGAAGGACAAGCTGGAACCAAGATTGCTGGGAGAAATATCAAGAACCTCAGATATGCAGATGACACCATCCTTATGGCAGAAAGCAAAGAAGAACTAAAGAGCCTCTGGATGAAAGTGAAAGAGGAGAGTGAAAAAGTTGGCTTAAAAGTCAACATTCAGGAAACTAAGATCATGGCATCTGGTCCCATCACTTCATTGCAAATAGATGGGGAAACAATGGATACAGTGAGAGACTTTATTTTGGGGGGCTCCAAAATCACTGCAGATGGTGACTGCACCCATGAATTTAGAAGACACTTGCTCCTTGGAAGACAAGTTTTGACCAACCTAGACAGCATATTAAAAAGTAGAGACATTTCTTTGCTGACAAAGGTCTGGCTAGTCAAAGCTATAGTTTTTCCAGTAGTCATGTATGGATGTGAGAGCTGAACTATAAAGAGCTGAGCGCTGAAGAATTGATGCTTTTGAACTGTGGTGTTCTAGGAGACTCTTGAGAGTCCCTTGGACTGCAAGGAGATCCAACCAGTCAATCATAAAGGAAATCAGTCCTGAATAATCATTGGAAGGACTGATGTTGAAGCAGAAACCTCAACACTTTGGCCACCTGATGGGAAGAACTGACTCATTTGAAAAGATCCTGATGCTGGGAAAGACTGAAGGCAGGAGGAAAAGGGGACAGAAGAGGATGAGATGGTCGGATGGCCTCACTGACTCAATGGACATGAGTTTGAGTGAACTCCGGTAGTTGGTGATGGACAGGGAGGCCTGGCATGCTGCAGTCCATGCAGCTGCAGAGTCGGACATGACTGAGCAGCTGACTGAACTGAATTTAGCTAGCCACGTCTAATTAACCTAAGCTTCCTTGATTCCAGTACAGTTCTTTTCTTCAATAAATGACTTTATTTTCAACAGCCAGTGTAAGAAAGTGGGGTTGAGGCAGAAGAGGACTAGACAAGGCAATTCATTGCCTACATCTAATCTTTAGTCTCAGTTCCCCAAGTCAAGGAAAAGCCAAAGAGCCCAGATGGTATATTTTGCATCTTATCTATGCTCTGGGAACATTCTTTTTGAAATCTTGTTGTTTTGTCATTGTGTCCTACACTTTGTGACCCCATGGACTGTAGCTCACCAGGCTCCTCTGTCCTTGGGATTTCCCAGGCAAGAATACTGGAGTGGGTCGCCATTTTCTTCTCCAGGGGATCTTCCTCCCAACCCGGGGATCGAACCCATGTCTCCAGCTTGGCAGGCTGATTTCTTACTGCTGAGCCAACCAGGATAGCCCATAGATTTTGAAATCTATCTGACTGCAACTCGGAATAAGAAATACAGCTTAAATCATAACACAGGTCATAGGCACCCTCCTCCACTACAGAAACAAAAGTTTCAGAATCCTTGCCCTTGTTATATATATACTGTGATCTTTTTAGATTCCATTCTAGCCTATCATTAAAAAGTAAAATAGACTTTTGAGTCAGTTCAAAAACCCCTGCTCTAGAAAATAGAAGACAGGCTTCAATCTGCTCACAAACTCCAAAATTACTAGCTTTGATGAAATTGTGTGAGTTGAACCACAACTACAATCTCTCAGACTTCAGAACAGAACCTATAGAATCTTTTCCTCATTGGAACACCACTTCATTATAATATCTCATAGATTCTAAGACTCATTGTTTTTCACATTTTAACATCTCCGAGTTTAAGATGCATCTTTAAAAAATCAGTGGCATAGCACAGTTTAATTGGCAAAGTTTCTTTTCTTTCTTGGGTAACATGAAATAATGGTGAGTCTTAAATTCCATGATGTTTTTAGAGTTTCTATGAAATATTTTAGTAATAAGGATTATATAGGCCAAACTCTTCTGCTTATTCATTTCAAAGTATTCAGCCGATCAGAATGTTTTTTGACCTCTTAAGAAAACGTAATCACGTAAGAAAAGAACTTAGTTCTGGGTTAGACGGAAAAATGAGTTACAAACTGAGTTTACTTATTAGTGAAAGCTTTTCATGTGCCTTCATTGTTAAGAATTTGATTATGATCCTTCCGCTTTTCTATAGCCCTTATTTTTGTTACCGTCTTTTGGTCACTGACACTTTACTCTTCCTCTCATTACGGGGTTGAGGTGCGAGTTCCCTGGATTCTGATTAAAAGAGAAGGCAAAAGGTTATGTCCAAAAATTAATGCACCTGAAAAAAAATCAAGAATTAGGCTTTATTTAAAAAATGGAACGAATCGTCAAATTTCTGTGTATCTGTTTAAAATAGTCACCAACCTAACACATTGTAAAACTGGCACGAAGGATCCCGAACAGGACTAGGAACCAAAATAACTTTGCTAAGCTATTTTCATCTCAGCATGAAAGAAATGCACCATCCTCTCCTCAAAAATAAAAATCTCTAATGAAGAAAACAGTACATTAAATGCCACAGCTGACGTGCTACTAGAAATAGGAAGAAGTAGTTACTGCTTTCCAAGGCAGACACCACGATGCTTTCTGTTTCCCTTTGCTTGGCTAAAACTTTGGGCAAGCCCCAGGCTGGGGAGGTGGGGGGACCCTGAGTCCTACCCGGGAGCTCTACGGGACAGTCTCAGTTTAGGCAGGGCCCTGCACTACCGGTCCCAAAGGCCTCGCCTCAACAGGCGCGGGGCGGGCGGGCGGGTTCGCCTCCCGAGCCCGCCCCAGGATGTCCAGAGGCGCTTTCAGCTGCGATAAGACTCCGCCCGAACCAGGTGTTGACAGTTACTCCAGCGCGGCCGACGCCCGCTCAGCTGGAGACGCTTCGTCACCGCCTCCGCGCGTCGTCACGTGACGGGAAGGGGGCGTGACCGAGCCCGACAACAGGGGGCGGGGCCGGGCGGGTCCTCGACTGTGAAGGAGCTTGGCGGCTCCGGAGGCCCAGAGCGGCGGCGGCGCGGCCGATGACAGCATCAGGCCGCGACGCGTTCCCGGGCGGGCGGCGGTGGTAGCAGCCCCAGCGGCTGCAGCGATAGCTGTCGCCGGCGCGGTAGCCGCTGCCGGTAGCCCGCAGACAGAGGGAGGTGGGGGCCCGCCCCTGCTGGCAGACCGTAGGGCCGGCGTTCCCGCCCTCTTCGCGGGCCGAGCGGGCACTGCCTTCTCGGCCGCGAGGCAGCGCCCTTGGGCTGGGCTCGTGCCCCAGCTGCCGCCGGCGACTGCGGCCGAGAGAAGTTGGGGTCCGACTGGACGCGTGCGGGGCCCCACAGGAACCGACCGCCCGCGCCCCGCCTCTCCGGGGGCTCCGCACCGGTGAGTGTAGCGCGGGTCTCTGTCCGCACCCTCCGGGCGGCGGCACCCCTGCCTCGCGCGTTCTGCGCTCGGGCCAGCGGGGACTGCGGGCACCCCGCGCCGGGGAGGCTTCCTTTGGTCCCTGTGTCCACTCTTGGAGTGGGACATTCCAAAGGCTGGAGAGGATGGAGTGCTTTGGGGCCCACGGTGAATGCGTCTGCAGCCTCACAAAGCCGCAGCAGGGGCAGGGGGCCGGTACCGTCTTTTGGTCGGCCCCGAGAGTCGGCCCCTGCCCGAAGTTTGCTTGGGCGGACGGAGGGGTCTCTCCGGAAGCCCTGGCGCCGGGGAGAGTGGCGCTTTGTCTCTTGATGCAGTTCAGGCGAGGCTCCCGTTTTCCTGTGACAGCCCAGGAGGAGGGCTGTGGCGCGCACCGCAGACCGCGCCCGCCCTGGGAGAGCCGAGCGCCACGGTGTTGTTCCTCTAAACCTCAGTTCCTGTGGCCTTCTTGTAGCGTAGGAGGAAGGCGAAGCCTTTGCTGTACTTTTAAATTTAGTGTTTGTGTCTGATCCCTTTCTGGAGAATGGAATCGGGTTCCAAGAAGCTTTACAAAGAGCCTGCCTTTGGTTCATTGAGCCATCCACACAAGACCGGCCCAGCCGAAGCAACAGTATATGCAGATTTTCCATTCACAAAAGTCATTCGACACTCTTTATGAGAGACATCTGCGATTGGGGAACATACCTAATTTAATTTTGTCTAAATACTTTCTGAAACAATAGGTTAACTTGGAAAGGAAAGTGAAGTCGCTCAGTCGTGTCCGACTCTTTGCGACCCCATGGAGTGTAGCCTACCAGGCTGCTCTGTCCATGGGATTTTCCAGGCAGTAGTACTGGAGTGGATTGCCATTTCCTTCTCCAGGGGATCTTCCCG
Source organism: Ovis canadensis (assembly GCF_042477335.2). NCBI lineage: Eukaryota > Metazoa > Chordata > Mammalia > Artiodactyla > Bovidae > Ovis > Ovis canadensis. The sequence continues at coordinate 118,146,955 of NC_091247.1, read as the reverse complement.
ACCCAGGGATCGAACCCCGGTCTCTCGCATTGTAGACAGACGCTTTACTGTATGAGCCACCTACTTAAACAGATGGAGAAATTTACCCGACTGATGTTATATGCATATTTACTTTAAACAATTTAATGAAGTTTTTGTCTTTCTGATGCTGGAAGATGTAAATAACTTCTAAGTAGTATTACATTGCACTGTGTATGGTAGGGTTATTCGTTTTAAATTAACTTTCTCTGAAACTTAGCTTAGAGCCACTATAGGTCTTTTCAAAAATAATTATTTCAAAGTTTTGTTTTGTTTTCTGGCCTCCCTTAAGAGTCCAAACATTGTGAATTCTTTGTTAGGTTTCCTCCTTCTATCTCGTCCAATGTTATCTAAACTTGATCAAGCGGAGAGACTAGGGTGAATTTCTGTGCTTGCTTGAACCTGTTTTGCAGTGAAAATGTTCAGATCATGCTGGCTTTATGAAACAGGTTGGAGAAGGAAGAGTGTCCTCTATTACAGCTAATTTAGAATATGTTACCCCCCCCCCTTTTTTTTCTTTTTTCATTAGTAACTGTGTGGAATGACTGCAACATGCCTGTTCAAAGTAATGGAAAAGGGAATAGATGAAACATAAGAACTACTTTTTAGGTCTTTAATTATGGAGCTTTAGTTGTGTTCAAATTCCATGTGAACCGTTTGAGCTACAATACATTGTACACAGGTGCTTAGAAGGGCTGGTTTAATTAAACATGATCATGGTTTATTTCTCTTTTATTGAATCATAATATTTGTTGTAATTGTGATCTGTGAAAAGGTTTTTCACAGATTTTTTTTCCAGTTAGAATATTATGACCTTTTAGAGGCAATGTTTCTTACAAAGCATTTATGGTACCTATAAATTTGGTAATATCTAGATTTGAGGTTTCTTTTGAGTTGAAAAAGCCATAAAAGATAGTTAAAAAACAAATAATACAACTCTGTTTAATGGAATTATGCTTTAGTTTTAAGAAAAAAGTGGTAAAGTTATGACTTTACAAAGCTTGCATTATAAAAACGTCTCTTTTTTAAGGAATTAATTGCATAATTTCTCTAATGAGTGTCCTTAGAACATTTAAACTTGGTTTATAAATAATCCTTCAAGAGCAGATCATTTGAATTGAAGCATGAAATGACAAAATAAAGAAATGATACTTGGAGTTTTCTAATATTATTTTGGAAAATCTTTATCCTAATAATACTTGAAGTATTGTATTTTAATATTTACATCATAATATCCAAAGATGAAAACTTTTATTGCAATGATCTTGGAGCATTGAGGAATTAAAAAGGTCCTATCTTATGCATATGACCTACAAATAATACATAAATGCAACTTGAATTAAGTCTCTGAGTACTTCATTAGTGAAGGTGGCTGTGTGCAGGAAAATTGAAGTAGAGTTTCCTTGTGGTTGGAACATAGAGCTATCTGGACTAATGTGTAAAGATTTCATGTCAATATTTTCTTTTGGAAACCTCTGAAAGACTTTAGATCTATCCTTCCTTCCAGCTTGGTCCTCACCCCCTCATATATCCTCTTAAAGGCATGAAATTGAAGGTCTCATCTGGAACACTTGATAGGATTTTTCCTCCCTGAAGAATGTTACCAAGTTTGCAAGGAAAGAGCTTTCTTCAGAGACCTTGTAGGAAAGAGTTCTTGTCCTGAAACATCATACTCTTCTACCCTTTGTTAATTTTTGTTGTTAAAGCTGGAAACAATGTAAACTCTCCATGATAGCAAGAACCATTGAAGTTCCAAATGCTTAAGAGTTATTGAATGAAAAAATGTGGTTCCAGATGCTGCTGCTGCTGCTAAGTTGCATCAGTCGTGTCCAACTCTGTGTGACCCCAGAGACAGCAGCCCACCTGGCTCCCCCGTCCCTGGGATTCTCCAGGCAAGAACACTGGAGTGGGTTGCCATTTCCTTATCCAATGCATGAAAGTGAAAAGCAAAAGTGAAGTCGCTCAGTCGTGTCTGACTCTTTGAGACCCCATGGACTGAAGCCTACCAGGCTCCTCCGTCCACAGGATTTTCCAGGCAAGAGGACTGGAGTGGGTTGCCATTGCCTTCTCCAGTGGTTCCAGATATATGACTAGAAAACAAAGAGGAGTGTGTGATAATATAATCCAGATTAGATACAAGGAAGGAGGTGACAAAAATGTTGTAGGTGTCTAAGAAGGGAGGCAACTCATTTCATCTGGGGAACTTTCAACAGTGAGTCTTTTTTGGTAACATGAATTTTTCTTCTTCCCTTCTAACTGTTTACCTCTCCTTGATAAAAAGTGTTGACACGCTTTATAAGAGCTGAAATTTAGAGTACTTGAGTTTTGGAAGTGACAATGGTAGAGTGAAAGCAGGAGCATTGACCTGGAGGTTGGAAAACTTGATGGGATTTCTGACTGCATTTTATACAAGAAATTAGGGGCTTCCTTGATAGTGCAGTTGATAAGGAATCTGCCTGCAGTGCAGGAGACCAGGGTTCAATTCCTGGGTCTGGAAGATCCTCTGGAGAAGGGATAGGCTACCCACTCCCGTATTCTCGGGCTTCCCTTGTGGCTCAGCCGGTCAAGAATCTGCCCACAATGCAGGAGACCTGGGTTCGATCCCTGGGTTGGGAAGATCCCCTGGAGAAGGGAAAAGCTACCCACTCCAGTATTCTGCTTTGGAGAATTCCACGTACTGTATAGTCCGTGGGGTTGCAAAGAATCAGACACTACTGAGCGACTTTCACTTTATATAAGAAAGCTAGGTAAACCACTGGGCGTTAGCTTTCTCATTTGTAAAAGGAGGAGAATAATCCTTATTCACATGGTTGTTGGGGAACTGAGATTACAAAATGTATGTCAAAGTGCCTATTTCAATATTTCCCCTCCCCACCCCCAAACTGGAAAGTTTTGTATTGGGTTTTAATTGACGAACAGTGTTGCTGTAGTTTCAGGTGAACGGCAAAGGGACTCAGCTATACAGATACATGTATCCATTCTCCCTGACACACACCCAACCCCCCCCCCCCACCCCCGCCCCCCGCCCCAAAGAGCCTATTTCAGTACTAACAGATAGGAGAAATCAAACGTTACATTACTTAAAACATTTCTTTGTCATTAGAGCTTTAAAAAATATTTTGATGTATTTATCACAGACTCTGATATCTACTTATCTTTGCATTGACCCATTGTGTTACCTTAAAGTTTACCAGTATCTGAATTCTAGATACTTAATTTTCTTTCAGTCAAGCACAAAGTTTTCTGATGGAAATGAGGCTTAATTGTATTACTTCTTAATGTTACAAACCACAGGGAATGTTAGATATCTTAAATTTGTAAAGCTTTAAGGGATATGTGTTACTGAGCCTTTAGGGTTTCTTTACAGAATTTGTTTTTGAAGAAATTGTGCTTGCCTGTCATGCAATCTGTCTGTTCACTGTTGTGAACAAACAAACAAAAAAGTACATTTTCCTGCTATTACAAAAAAAATTACTGAAAAAATCATCTGTATGTTTTCAGTGGTCTGAGTGACTGTGAACCATGAAGAGCCTCTTTCTGCTGTGTCTTAGGTTAGAATTCGGTATTTTGTGAGCAGTCTTACAGACTCCTGCATCATTTCTTTTCTAAGCTTTTTGCTCTAGTAGCTGTGCATTCTGTCATGAATCTCAAAATTCCATTATACTTTGTGAACTCTTTTCAGTGTTTAAATTCATAAAGTAGGCTGTCCTTTGTATAATATTTGAAAGCAAATTGTATTATGAAAAGACCAAAAAGAGTCTTGAATCTTCAAACAATAAGCCAGTTACCTACCATCTTCCATACTCACAAAGGACTGGGGAAAAATCAAAAAAGAGGAAACAGTTTTTGAACTTGAAGACTTTTCAAATAAAAAGGAAACTTTTAGATTCAGGGTTGTTAAAAACATGATAGATTCAGAGGGAGATCGATAGCTCCTGAAGGTGTCTTAGTAGCAGTGGTTGGTCATCATAATAACGGTAACTAATGTGAGTACTAACTGTGTATCCGGTACTTGCATACGCACTTGACTGTGATCCCCTCCCCCCAAATCAGGCTATTTTCTTGTCCCTTTTTAAACCTCACGCACTGAGAGATTAAGTGGTAGGCTGGAGAGCCAGGATTTGAACTAACCCTGAGTCACAGGGAGGGTAAGTAGCAGGTGGTGGAACTTGCCAAAAGGGTTTGAATTCAAGGTTTAACCTGACCTTTCACATCAGAACCTGACCTTTTAGCCATCACATTATACTGCCTTGTGTAGTTTATTGGCAATTGCCCCTGGTGTCAGGTCTTGACCTTCAGGATCTTTCTCAGTCTATTTTGACTTCGTGATTTGATGAAAATACAGTCTGTAATAAGATCACCTCGATTTGCTTCATTTCATGTGTATTTGAATGACATCCTTTATTTTATGTGGAGTAAAGCAAATAATTCATTATTGTTCATTCAGTTGCCATTTTCTCATTTGGAAATTGCACTGTAAACTGGAATTGTATTTTAAGGTGATCTGTTACAATTTTAAAAATTCATCCTTTTTTTAAAGAGTAAAACGAATGCACAGAATTGGTGAGTGGGTTATTACGAGTGATATTTAAGGTTTTTATGAGTGATATTTAATCATACAAATCTATCTATATAATTAAAATCTATCCTTTTGAAATCTCCACTGTTAAAATAACTTTTTTGGCTGCCAGATGCCACTATTAGCAGGAGAAACAACAGAGTGGGAAAGACTAGAGATCTCCAAGAAACTGAGAGATGCCAAGGGAACATTTCATGCAAAGGTGGGCACAATAAAGGACAGGGACAGTATGGACCTAACAGAAGCAGGAGATACCAAGAAAAGGTGGCAAGAATACACAGAAGAACTACGCAAAATAGGTCTTCACGACCCAGATGACCACGATGGTGTGATCACTCACCAGAGCCAGACATCCTGGAGTCTAAATTCAAGTGGGCCTTAGGAAGCATCACTACAAACAAAGCTAGCGGAGGTGATGGAATTCCAGCTGAGATGTTTCAGATCCTAAAAGATGATGCTGTGAAAGTGCTGCACTCAATATGCCAGCAAATTTGGAAAACTCAGCAGTGGCCACAGGACTGGAAAAGGTCAGTTTTCATTCCAATCCCAAAGAAAGGCAATGCCAAAGAATGCTCAAACTACTGCACAGTTGCACTCATCTCACATGCTAGTAAAGTAATGCTCAAAATTCTCCTGGCCAGGCTTCAGCAATACATGAACTGAGAACTTTCAGATGTTGAAGCTGGATTTAGAAAAGGCAGAGGAACCAGAGATCAAATTGCCAACATTTGTTGGATCATTGAAAAAGCAAAGAGAGTACCAGAAAAACATCTACTTCTGCCTTATTGACTATGCCAAAGCCTTTGACTGTGTGGATCACATCAAACTGTGGAAAATTCTTAAGATACAGGAATACCAGACCACCTGACATGCCTTCTGAGAAATCTGTATGCAGGACAAGAAGCAACGGTTAGAACCGGACATGGAATAACAGACTGGTTCCAAATTGGGAAAGGAGTACATCAATGCTGTATATTGTCACCCTGCTTATTTAACTAATACGCAGAGTACATCATGAGAAACTCTGGGCTGAAAGAAGCACAAGCTGGAATCAAGATTGCCAGGAGAAATATCAATAACCTCAGATATGCAGATGACACTACCCGTATGGCAGAAAGTGAAGAGGAACTGAAGAACCTCCTGTTGAAAGTGAAAGAGGAGAGTGAAAAGCTGGCTTAAAACTCAACGTTTAGAAAACTAAGATCATGGCATCCAGTCCCATCACTTCATGGCAAATAGATGGGGAAACAGTGGAAGTAGACACAGACTTTATTTTGGGGGGCTCCAAAATCACTGCAGATGGTGACTGCACCCATGAAACTAAAAGATGCTTGCTCCTTGGAAGAAAAGCTACGATCAACCTAGACAGCATATTAAAAAGCAGAGACATTACTGACAAAGGTTATCTTGTCGAAGCCATGCTTTTTCCAGTCGTCATGTATTGATGTGAGAGTTGGGCTGTAACGAAAGCTGAGTGGTGAAGACTTGGTGCTTTTGAACTGTGTTGTTGTGAGAAGACTCTTGAGAGTCGCTTGTACTGCAAGGAGATCAAACCAGTCAGTCCTAAAGGAAATCAGTCCTGAATATTCATTGGAAGGACTGATGCTGAAGCTGAAGCTCTCAATACTCTGGCCACCTGATGCGAAGAACTGACTTATTGGGAAAGACCCTGATGCAGGGAAAGATTGAAGGTGGGAGGAGAAGGGGATGACAAAGGATGAGATGGTTGGATGGCATCACTGACTCGATGGACATGAGTTTGAGCTGGCTCCAGGAGTTGGTGATGGACAGGGAAGCCTGGCATGCTGCAGTCCATGGGGTCGCAAAGAGTTGGACATGACTGAGCGACTGAACTGAACTGAGTTTATCAGATTACTTAGCTTTTTAAAAGAAGGCTCATACTCCAGTGAAAATTATGAAATATGTGTATGTGCATTTTGATGAGGTGAGGGTATGGTATTTGATTGATACAAAAGTCACTGATTTCTGACCGTGAATTTTAAATTATTATTATTAGGCTCAAACACATCTTTTTTAATCAAAATAGGAATGATTACAATCAACACATTTTTGCCAATGAGAAATAAATTTGCTGATTCCTGTAGCATAAAAATCCATGCTTTGGGATTCAACGAACACTTTGAAAGCTTTTTCTGCCTCCTGCTGGTTGTGGGAGCATTTTGCCTGCAAAGAATTGTCTTTTAGCGACAAGTCAGGTCAATATGGTAGAAGAGGCAAAACTTGGTAGCCCAATTCATTCAGCTTTTGAAGCGTTGATCGCGCAACGTGCAGTCGGGATTTGTCTTGGAGAAGCATTGGGCCCATTCTGTTGACCAATGCGGGCGGCAGGCATTGAAGTGTTCGATTCATCTCATTGATTTGCTGAGCATGCTTCTCAGATGTAGTGGTTTCGCAGGGATTCAGAAAGCCGTATCAGATGGGCAGCAGACCAGCCAGCAGTGAACCATGACCTTTTTTTTGGTGCAAGTTTGACTTTGGGAAGTGCTTTGGAGCTTCTCAGTCCAACCACTCAGCTGGCCATTGCCGGTTTTATGCAGTCCGCTTTTCTTCGCATGTCACAATCCAGTCGAGAAATGGTGTGTTGCTGTTGTATAGAATAAGAGAAGACGACACTTAGAAGTGATTTTTTTTAAATTTTTGGTCAGCTCACGAGGTACCCACTTATCGAGCTCTTTCACCTTTCTAGTTTGCTTCAAATGCCAAATGACCCTAGGATGGTCGATGTTGAGTTCTTTGGCGATTTCTAGTGTAGTTGTTATGGAGAAGGAAATGGCAGCCCACTCCAGTGTTCTTGCCTGGAGAATCTCAGGGATGGGGGAGCCTGGTGGGCTGCCATCTGTGGGGTCGCATAGAGTCGGACACGACTGAAGCGACTTAGCAGCAGCAGCAGTGTAGTTGTGAGAGGGTCAGTTTCGATGATGACTCTCAACTGGTTGTAGTCAACTTCTGATGACTAGCCGCTATGCTCATCTTCAAGCCTCTCTCCTCTTTCACAAAACTTCTTGAACAACCACTGCACTGTTAGCAGTTCCTGGGACAAATACGTTGTTGATGTTGCGAGTTGTGTCTGCTGCTTTATGACCCATTTTGACCTCAAATAAAAAATTGGTTGAATTTGCTTTTTGTTTAACATCATTTCTGTAGTCTAAAATAAATATAAACAGCAAGTAATAAGTCATCAGCCAGAAAACATAAAGTGGGAAATTTGCTTTAAAACATTGTATGATATAACCACATTTATTTGAGAACATATTCCAATGTCAAACAGCAGAGTTCAACAGTGCAAAACTGCAGTTACTTTCGCATAAACCTAATAGGTTTGGGGAGACATAGTCCTGCTGAAGTAACACTTTTGTATGTTATTCATTCATGGTACAAAATATGTTATAATTTGTATGAGTAATGAGGTGAGGGGACTTCCCTGTGATCCAGTGGCTGGGACTCCTCGCTTCCAATGCAGGGGGCCCAGGTTCAATCCCTGATCGGGAAACTGGATCCCACATACCCCAGCTGGGAGTTCGCATGCTGCAGCTGAAGATCCCACATGCCACAACTGAGACCTGGAGCAGCCAAATAAATAAATACTTATTTTTTTAAAAAAGAATAAGGAGGTGTTCCTTGGACATGAAAACACAGGTACACTGTAAAGTGGAGAGTAGGGTGAGGCACCTCTGAGGATGAGTTTTGCTTACTGTATGATTTTGCCTATTGTTTTGACTATGATAACATTTAAGATCAACAATCCAGAAGCAGAGAAAAACATCATAGTGGGGGGTTTGTAATAGTTCCCTGGGCTGTTTTGCAAGGTGTGAATGCTTTATAAATACTCATTAATGATCATGAAAGGAGTTTCTTACTACCTAATATTTTAGAAATCTAGAGAGGTAGACTAGAATGGGCTCTGGAGCCAGACTGCTTCATTCAGAACCTCCACAGCCATGTAACTAGCTTATTGCCTTGTCCTGACCCTCTGTGGCATGAGAGTGCTGCAGGCGAAGACAGTGCCGTCTTCAGGCAGAGCAAGACCAGGAGATGCACCCTGGGAGTTTCCTGTTTTTCTTACGTGGTATGAAAGAGATCTGGAAGTTCTCACATAATCCAAGTGCAGGAAATAGAAGTTAGCAGAGTGAGAGCCAGCCCGCCTGTCCTGCAGGGACTGTTGTGAGCGAAAGAACCAGCTAGATCCTAGAGGTTGTGGGGAGGGCGGCTGTGGCCAGGTCAGCTCAGTGCTCCCCGGAATTTGTGCTCTAGCTTTAGGTTAGTTAACACTGGGAGTGGCTGCCTCGCCAGGAACACACTCCTCGTCATCCATCCTCTGCCCCCATCCTGCTCCCCTGCCTATCGGTGGGACCAGATGACTGGTTTTCACCAGGGGAACATGCATGGAAGTTATGTGTTGTCACTTCTGAACGGAGGTGGGGGAAAAGCAGCTGTCTTTCTCTACCTTCTCTTTTCCAATCCAAGGGCCAGATGCCCAGGAAAGAGCCTGAGATTAGGAAGATCTCAAGACCCTGGATTACCACGTGGAAGAAAGCTGTGCGCCAAACAGCAGCACTCACGATGAACTGTATAATTGTAGCGAGACATTTTGAGGTTTGTTGTTAAGCAGCTAGTGTGGCCTTAACACTAAGCACGGGCTGCTTGGAAGAGGTAGCTGAGGCCCTAAGAATATCCATACCAGCAGGAGCTGAGGTGGGGCCAAGTCAGGAGGCCCACGGGATGCTGTTGCAGCATCCTCATTTTCACTGCTGCTGCTGCTGAGTCGCTTCAGTCGTGTCTGACTCTGTGTGACCTCATAGACGGCAGCCCACCAGGCTCCTCCGTCCCTGGGATTCTCCAGGCAAGAGTACTGGGGTGGGGTGCCATCGCCTTCTATCAAACCTCAAAGGCTGATGAGGACCCAGAGGACAGTCCACGGGTCCACGTTCAGACCAGTTACGGCATTCCCTGTGCCTACAGGAGCTTTCCTCTGCGTCCAGATAGCACCCTAAGAATAAGGGATACAGGAACTGAAAGCGTCTTTCTGTACCAGTCTGAAGAGTCCCTGTGAAACAGGGTTTCTCCAGCTTGGCTTTGTGGACGTACTGGGCTGGATGACTGTGGGATGATGCTGTCCTGTACATTGTAGACTGTAGAGCAGCATCCATAGCGTCTGGCTGTTAGACGCCAGTAGAACCTCCATCAGTGTACCGGCAGAGTGTCGCTAGATATTGCCAGATGTCCCCTGGGGGCAAATCCCCAGTGGAGAACCACTACCTCAGAAACTGGAGTTAACCTGAAAGAAATTATTTTAAATTGAAACAAGCTTCGGTTCAGTCGCTCAGTCGTGTCCGACTCCTTGCGACCCCATGAATAGCAGCATGCCAGGCCTCCCTGTCCATCACCATCTCCCGGAGTTCACTCAGACTCAATGTCCATCGAGCCGGTCATGCCATCCAACCATCTCATCCTCTGTCGTCCCCTTCTCCTCCTGCCCCCAATCCCTCCCAGCATCAGAATCTTTTCCAGTGAGTCAGCTCTTCACATGAGGTGGCCAAAGTACTGGAGTTTCAGCTTTAGCATCATTTCTTCCAAAGAACACCCAGGGCTGATGTCCTTCAGAATGGACTGGTTGGATCTCCTTGCAGTCCAAGGGACTCTCAAGAATCTTCTCCAACACCACAGTTCAAAGCATCAATTCTTCGGCGCTCAGCTTTCTTCACAGCTCAACTCTCGCATTCATACATGACCCCTGGAAAAACCATAGTCTTGACTATATGGACCTTACCTTTAATTAAAGGGATTTTTCTCCCCTTCGGAGATGGGTGGAGTTCATGGGGGGAGATTTGTTTATGGATATGCAACAGGGGAAGCTATGTTGTTTTTATAAAATAGTTTCTCTTGAATCTACACTTAACACTAATTTATCAGCTTAGACATTGTCTGGATTTTCCACTTTTCCTTTCTTCCTCTCTCTTCTTTCTAGACTGGTAGCTGTGGTTGTTACTGCCTAGGTAAACACATTTTCCTCATCCTCCCAACCCCAGCTGTCATGTGCCGATGTCCATCTCTAAATGACAAAAACCAGTATATAGTTTTGATGCTAAGACTATGTAAATAATATGTACTGCTAGGCCAGGCAGTATGCTCGGATGATGACTTCTTTCCTACAGATTCTTCTAAGCAGCCCTTAGACCCCTTGAAGAAGAATATCTTGATACCATTATGGTCCTGTGGATTTTACTTTTATCAGGTGTTTACAACCTAGCTATTGAATTAAAACCAGTGTCCATGACATCCTATTTTCTTGATGTTTTTAATTGCCTCTTTTTTGGGTGTTGAATTCTTCTATCATAGTCTCCACCCTCTCCTCCCACCAACTCTACAGTATACTGCCTGTTGTGTTGTGACCCTATTTATGTGTCCTTGCCTGTAATTCAGCTTCAGTTTGAACTAGTTGCCTTTTAGGTCTCTTTTTGGAACTTCCCTTCACTGGCCTCTTAAAAGGCGTCCATTCTATTATAGATGTTCCTTTTCTACTAAACTTATTTGATATTTTTTCTGGAGTACATCCTCAACTAACTTCCAAAAAAGTATGTTTGAGAGGCAGATTTTCTGAATCATTCTATGTATAAACATGTCTTCATTTTGTTTTCATATTTAACTGATAGTTCAGGTACAGTCCTAAAGGAAGTCAGTCCTGAATATTCATTGGAAGGACCGATGCTGAAGCTGAAGCTTCAATACTTTGGCCACCTGATGCGAAGAACTGACTCATTGAAAAAGACCCTGATGCTGGGAAAGGTTGAAGGCAAGAGGAGAAGGGGACGACAGAGGATGAGATGGTTGGATGGCATCACCGACTCAATGGACATAAGTTTGAGCAAGCTCTGGGAGTTGGTGGTGGACAGGGAGGCCTGGCGTGCTTCAATCCATGGGGTCGCAAAGAGTCTGACACGACTGGGCTACGGAACTGACTGACTCTGGTACAATATTGTAGGTTGCAAATGACTTTCCTTTGAAACTTTGAAAAGCAGTGCTTGGTTGTCTTCAGCACTTGGTTCGAAGTCAGATGCCGTCTAATTCCCTATCCTTTTAAGGTGATTTGTTCTTTATTCTGACTGAAAACTTTGAGGATATTCTCTATTTCATCTTTTTGCTGCAGACTCAGAATGAGGAGTGCTATAGGCACTCAGTTCCCCGTATTTGAATCTGAATCAGATTGCTCAACTCTCAGAAATCCTCTCCTGCCTTTGATATTTTCTTCTCTTCGTTTTCTTGTTTGTTCCACAGTAGGCAGGTGTTTTCTTGCTTGGACTGACCCTCCTCTTATTTTTGCTTTCACATTTTGTGATTTTCTTAGCTCTGTGTTCAGGTGACTTTTTTCCCCCTAGTTTATTGGGCTGATTTTTTGAGGAGAGGGTAATCTGTGAATTTTCTTGTTCTCTTTTTCTGCCATTCTTTTTTCTTGTTTCTTGTTTTACTGCTCTCTTTAGTCTCAGAATATGCCAAGTAACATATTTTTAAAAGACATTTTGTGTTTCCTCAAATGTTTCCTTCTCCTGTCAGCTTTTATGTTTGTTTTTATAATCTTTTTTTCTTGCTTAGTTCTTGCTGGGAGAATCCCAGGGACGGGGCAGCCTGGTGGGCTGCCGTCTGTGGGGTCACACAGAGTTGGACACGACTGAAGTGACTTAGCAGCAGCAGCAGCAGCAGTTTTCCTTATATGCCTGGTGATGCTTAGTTGACTGTGAATAATGTTTCAGAAAGAAGGACCAGCTTCCTGGTCTGGATATTCCCCTCCCACTCTGTTCCTTGGACTATTTTCAGTATTAGGTTTTTTCCTTTGAATAGGAATTCTAGGCACGGCACTTGGTGGACAGGACATTATTGAGTGGGGCCTATCTATTGGCAAGTGTTGTGTTAAGAGGGAGCGGAGCCAGGCCCTCAGAGTTCCAGGTTGTTGTTCAGTCGTTCAGTCGTGTCTGACTCTTTGCAACCCCATGGACTGCAGCACCCCAGGCTTCCCTGTCCTTCACCATCTCCTGGAGCTTGCTCAGACTTATGTCCATTGAGTCAGTGGTGCCGTCCAACCATCTCATTCTGTCGTCCCCTTCTCCTCCTGCCGTCAATCTTTCCCAGCATCAGGGTCTTTTCCAGTGAGTTGGCTCATTGCATCAGATGGCCAAAATATTGGAGCTTCAATCTCAGCATCAGTCCCTCCAAGGAATACTCAGGATTGATTTCCTTTGGGATTGATTAGTTTGATATGTTTGGAGTCCAAGGGACTCTCAAGAGAGTCTTCTCCAACACCACAGTTCAAAAGCATCAATTCTTTGGTCCTAAGCCTTCTTTATGGTCCAACTCTCACATCCATACATGGCCACTGGAAAAACCATAGCTTTGACTAGATGGACCTGCTTTTCAGTACACTATCTAGGTTTGTCATAGCTTTTCTTCCAAGGAGCGAGTGTCTTTTAATTTCATGGTTCCAGTCATCTGCAGTGATTTTGGAGCCCAAGAAAATAAAATTTCCCACTGTTTCCATTGTTTCCACATCTATTTGCCATGAAGTGATGGGACCTGATTCCATGATCTTAGTATTTTTAATTTTGAATTTTAAGCCAGACTTTTCACTCTTCTCTTTCACCTTCATCAGGAGGCTCTTCAGTTCCTCTTTGCCTTCTGGCATAAAGTTGGTGTCTTCTGCATATCTGGGTTAATTGATATTTCGCCCAGCAATCTTGATTCCAGCTTCTGCTTCATCCAGCCCAGCATTTCTCTGCATATAAATTATGATGTACTCTGTTGCTGCTGCTGCTAAGTTGTGTCAGTCGTGTCCGACTCTGTGCGACCCATAGACGGCAGCTCACCAGGCTCCTCTGTCCCTGGGATTCTCCAGGCAAGAACACTGGAGTGGGTTGCCGTTTCCTTCTCCAATGCATGAAAGTGAAAAGTGAAAGTGAAGTCGCTCAGTCGTGTCCGACTCTTAGCGACCCCATGGACTGTAGCCTACGAGGCTCCTCCATCCATGGGATTTTCCAGGCAAGAGTACTGGAGTGGGGTGCCATTGCCTTCTCCGATGATGACAATATACAGGTTAGAAGCACTTAATTATCTGTGCCAGCATCCCCTAGACAGGTATTCACTTTCTTTAGAGAAAGGCCAGCTGTCATTTTGCCAGGGAGTAAATGCCAGTTGTTTAGGTGCTGCTTGGAGATGAGTGTTGGGAAATGGAGCTGTCCTTTAAACAGTCAGTCAGGTAATATATAATTCTTCTATTTTTAGCCCCACTATTTATTCCCACCCTTTGCTGGACTATTCACTTTGCAATAATGCTTCTCTGGGATTCTGTCAGATATATTGGTTCTCGCCCTTTTATATCACCCTTATAGGATAGAATGAGTCTGTGGCTTTCTCTGCTTTTTATATCAAGCAATTTCATATCTATTTTCATCTTTCATAAGCTTGTTGACTTTTCTCTCTGTACCACTCATCTCCACTTCTGGTGTGTGTATTATTTTTAATTTTATTATAATTTAGCGGTTCCTCTCGATTTACAGTTATTACAAAACATTGGCTGTATTCCCTGTGTTGCACAGTACATCCTCGAGCCCATCTTATGCCCAGTAGTATGCACTCCCGTTTCCTGGCCCCGGTAGTGCCCCATCTCTGCCATTATTTTCTTTGCTCTTATTATTATTTTTCTGTATGAACTGTTTCTATGTCCATGGGATATCTGGAATAACTGGAGGGAAAATTTATATTTAGTCCATCATCTTTTGTTAGAGACCTTTCCTATCTTTCTATGTTGTTTATTCATAAAAGCTGTGATCATGATACTGTGTTGATGTACGTTGGTATATCTTCACTTGATGTGTAGAGATGTTTGTATCTTTCCACCGGCTGGTCCTGACATTTGGGTGCTTTTTGAGTTCTTGTTTGCTGCTTCGTTTCTCTGTTCCCTCTCCTCTTGCCATCTGCCCCAGCCTGGACATGTCATTACGATTCTTTTGCCACTTCCACTTTGTCCCTGGAAAGCTGAATGAGACCATTTAGAATTGTGTGTAAAACAGCATCTTTTCTCTAGAGAATGGTGTGTCACCTGTAAGCCCGTGAGTCCTGTCCAATTGTGATTATTCATTATATACTTTCTGTTTCTCAGCTGTGTCAAGGCAGATGAGGTGTTACTCTTTTTCATTTACTTCTCCGCCTTAACTGTGATATCTGCTTTGGTTCCTTAGTGACTGATATTTTTCTCTATTACCTTTCTTTCTCTTCTTCCTAATTATTTTTGGTACTTTAAATGTTGAGCTTAGATTGCCTAGGTGGTTCACTAATGCCATAATTTTCACTCCTTCTTTTATTTTATACTCAGAAAAACTTCCCAGCGTTGTTTAAACTCTGTATACTTTATTCTGGTTTTTATTTTCCAGTCTCCATTGTCAAAGCTTTAGAGAAATTGATTGATTATAGTTTATGGTGAGCAAAAAAAGGGCTTCCCTGGTGGTGCAGAGGTTAAAGTGTCTGCCTACAATGTTGGAGACCTGGGTTCGATCCCTGGGTTGGGAAGATCCCCTGGAGAAGGAAGTGGCAACCCACTCGGTATTCTTGCCTGGAGAATCCCATGGACGGAGGAGCTTGGTGGGCTACAGTCTACAGGTCGCAAAGAGTCGGACAGGACTGAGCGACTTCACTTCACTTTCACTTTATGGTGAGCAAATACATCTACATGTCTCTGTACCCCATCTTCCGTGGTATTGCTGCAGATCTCTGAACGTTTGTTCGGTCCTTCTCTCCTGAGACCTTGTCATTCCTTCTTTTCCAGCTAGGGTTTTGAGTGCTGAGATGTCTTTTTCATGATTGGAGTTATAATGCTCTTGCAATCAGAAGTTTATTTAATCCAGATTTTTTAAATGCTGACTACTTTGAAATTGAAATCCTGTCAGAAGGGTTGTGATTTGGAAGGCTTAAACGCCTAGATTTGGCCTGATTATGTAAGATCCTGTGGAACCTACACAGTACATGCTTATTTGAAATTTAAAGTAGCTTAGAAAAGAAATCGGCTCTTGTGTAGTTTCTTTATTTGCCTGCTCTGGGGGATATCAAAGTCGTAAATATTCCCTAATGCAGTTGATATTTATTCACTGATTATTTTGTGAACTTTCTCTATATTCTGTGAAACCCTTGGTTTTAGAATCCAGATGTTTGATTAGATCATGGTTATGTCTCCTGGTCTACCTTTTTCGGGTATTCTAAACATTTTCCTTTTTAGATACTTGTTATAATCACTGTCCTTCCCGTCTGGCTCATTATGGCATATTTTATTGCTTCTATTATGTGTATAGTTTTGGTGGCACTTCTCACTGTTCCTAAAGTTTTAAAATAGAATCTTTAGCATTATATGGATAGTACCTTGTTTTTCAGTTTGGGGAATTGTAGGTTTATTACTTTATTTTGTCAAGAATTTCTGATTAGGGTGTAAGAATTTAAAAATAATACTCTGAAGATGGCAATGATGACCCTGTATGCAAGACAGGGAAAGAGACACAGATGTGTATAATGGACTTTTGGACTCAGAGGGAGAGGGAGAGGGTGGGATGATTTGGGAGAATGACATTCTAACATGTATACTATCATGTGAATTGAATCGCCAGTCTATGTCTGACACAGGATGCAACATGCTTGGGGCTGGTGCATGGGGATGACCCAGAAAGATGTTCTGGGGAGGGAGGTGGGAGGGGGGTTCATGTTTGGGAATGCATGTAAGAATTAAAGATTTTAAAATTTAAAAAATAAAAAACTAAAAATTTAAAAAAAATAAAAAAATAAAAAAAAAATAAAAATAATACTCTGTCAGTACTGAGGAAGAATTCCTGTGTGCAGACTCATTTGAGCATTTGATTGCTTAACATGATTAGTGTTTTGACTAGCAGAATCTTACTTGGTTTTCTTTCTACTTAATTTATAGTAGTAGTAGTTAGCCTCTTCAAGTTTGTAAGTTCCAGTTAATCAGTGATACATTTTTGTGCCTATGACACAAACTGATTTTAATTAAATTCAGAAAATTATGGGGTTTTTTTGTATTCTTTAAGAATTTTTTTCATTGTCACCATATTGATGAGTTTTCTTTTATGAAGTCTTTCAGTATGAGTTATTTACATATGTTGTCTTTTTCAATAGTCATTTTTAATTGAAGTATTAAAAATTATGTTAATTCTCATAGATCCTTTTTGAATTGGCATGTGGAAGTGTAATTATGTATCTTGGTTACCCTACATGATAAATTAAAGATGATGAGTACTTTGGTTGTGGTAATTTATACCTTGAATTCAAAACCCAGAAACATCTAGGCCAGAGTCAGGCACTCAGACACTCATTTTTCTTTCATGCCCAAGGTAGAAAACCATTCTTAGCTGTATCAAATTATGAAGAAATTGTTTTGGGGACTGAATAATAAAATCAGTAATAAAATTCCTTGAGGTTATTCTGAATTAACTTTAGTCTTGCATTTCAGACTTTGATCATTAGTGAAGAACGCCCACCTTTAAGCATGGATATGAATTTACTTGAAGGAAACTGGTGCAAGTCCTTTGGTTTATTATAGCCAGTTACCATAGTTAATGAGGAACACATTCACTTTTTTCTAGTATCATGATTTAAAACAAGGTTCATATTTTCCTTAGAAAAGAACCTTTTAGAAAACAGCAAATTCACATAGAATGAGGTAGTTTTAGCTGTATTTTTAAAATATCTCAGTTTAAAAATAAAGACTTAAAATCCAAGGGAGACATTTAATATATTGGGCTAAATTATTAATAGATGGCTAGTGACATATTGCCAAATACTGTCCTTAAGAGGCCTCAGTTTATTACTCTATCAGAAACCCTCTTTGAGACCCTGTGTCACAGCCTTCTGCAACCTAGCATTACAAACACCAACTGATTTAGTAAACAGATGCACTGGGAAAATAAAAAACCTGCCAGAAGTATTGTCTTTCCTGCTAAGTAACTTTGTGACCTTGGCAAAGCACTTAGACTCTGTGGGTCTTAGGAAAATGGAGCGTTGGAATAGATAGCCTCTTAGGTTCTTTTGAGAATTCCTTGATGATGCTAGGGGGCATTATGAAATATAGTCATTACAATAGCTCTGAAATAGATGATTTTATTCCCATTTTACAGATAGAATTATTGATTTTGTACCGACTCTGTGTTCAGTCAAGTAACATGATGAGTCACGTAGCTGCCAAAAGGCCAAGCAAAAAGTTGAACTTAGCCTATCTCATTCTATAGCTGTGTTTTTTTCAGAATACAGTGCTGCCTTTCCAAGCCATGTTGTTGGACTAGACCACTGGATTTTATTCTTAAAAATTTGTTGCATTTCTTAATCTGTACTTTATAGTAAATGTGCTTCTGCATGATATCGTGTTATTCCGGGAAACCAGAAGTCAGGGATCAGGCCTGTCTGACTTGTGCCTGGAGTAGCAATGTGTGACCAGCTTTTAGATAACCATATTAAAACTTACATGTCTAAGAGATGATTGATGTGTTCAGAGTTATTTTGAATTGATTTCAGTAATGTCACTGTTTTTCGAAAACACTTTTGAAACTATCCTTTAGACATTTCCTTAGTGACTTCAACCTCTTTTTTTTTTTCAACCTCATTCTTTTGCGTATATCCTTTGATGGCAGATGACATCTGTTGAGAATGAATTTGATATTTGGAAAAAATGGGAAGTCATTCTAAACTGAGTCTCATACACAAAACTAGGGAACAAAATGAGAAATGCCATTTTTAGTTAAAAATAGTAACCAAAAGGATGAAGCCTGTTATTCTTGTGTCGTTTATACGGTAGCTGAGAAAGTGATTAGAAGAGAGGAGTTCTAGAATTGTTCTGTGTGATGGCAAGTGGCAATAGTCTAAAAAGGACTACTCTCATGGAGATAACCTTTATTTGGATGTGAATTCTGCCAAACTAGTTACATCTTGAAGTAGTTATGCTTGTTCTCTGTGACTTAGGCTGTTGCTGTGCTGACTCAGCATGCGCTTCCGAGTTGGTGAATGAATTATACATGGCAGGCACGAGGTAGTCTTTCCATTTCCAAGGAGATCAGAATCCATATGACATTTGTTTGCATGATAATATAATTCTCAGTTACATTCATATTTATTATATAATTTGTGGTTATCTGTATCTAGGTTTAATTCCAGTCAGCTACCTTGTCCCATTTCCTAGTTTGAACTGAAAGTGCTTCTGCTGCTAAGCCTGAGTATACTCTTTAATGTAGGTCTACACATAAAATAACTTTTCTGCAGAAATCATACTGGGAGACATGCTGAGCATATATCACCGAGTGGCCTTTGGAGGTCAGTGCCGTGCTCCATTGGAGCAGATGCTGAGCAGGACTGTGCCTATATGTCTTGCTGCAGAAGAACTTGCGACAGGAAGATTGCATCTATCTTTTCAAGCATCATTTTGTTTAATGTAAAGTCCCAAAGGATAGAGTTTAATGGAGCTTCCTCATTTGTGATTATTAAGGGGTACTAAAGAATGCCTCTGGTCCCTTTTTCGTGATACTTTTCCTTTTGAGGTTTCAGAATAGTTGAATGTTACCAGACCTTTAATTCAACAGGTATTTGAGTGTAAGTCATTCCCTGGTGGCTCAGGCCATAAAGAATCTGCTTGTAATGTAGGAGACCCGTGTTCGCTCCCTGGGTGGGGAAGATCCCCTGGAGAAGGGAATGGCAATCCACTCTAGCATGCTTGCTTGCAGAATCCCATGGACAGAGGAGCCTGGCAGGCTACAGTCCATGAGGTCGCAAAGAGTTGGATACAGCTGAGCGACCAATACTTTGACTTTAATTATGCACGGGACTGAAAATTTAGTGGGAACTAGACAGACGTGTGGCGAAGGCAATGGCACCCCACTCCAGTACTCTTGCCTGGAAAATCCCATGGACGGAGGAGCCTGGTGGGCTGCAGTCCATGGGGTTGCACAGAGTCGGACATGACTGAGCGACTCCACTTTCACTTTCATGCACTGGAGAAGGAAATAGCAACCCACTCCAGCGTTCTTGCCTGGAGAATCCCAGGGACGGCGGAGCCATGTGGACTGCTGTCTAAGGGGTCGCACAGAGTTGGACACGACTGAGCGACTTCACTTTCACTTTTCACTTTCATGCATTGGAGAAGGAAATGGCAACCCACTCCAGTCTTCTTGCCTGGAGAATCTCAGGGACGGGGGAGCCATGTGGGCTGCTGTCTCTGGGGTCGCACAGAGTCGGACACAACTGAAGCGACTTAGCAGCAGCAGCAGAATGGCATGTGACCTCTTTGGGTGTGTGGGAAGGATGAGGAACAGACTGTAAACTGCTAATTGTACAATTCGCTGTGTAGTCACCACTGTGGACAGTGCTAAGAGGAGGAAATAAGAGGGTGATAGAAGGTTTTGCTGACCTGGCTGGGGAGGGGAGCCAAGGAAGGTGACTTAAGCTGAGAGGGAAAAGAAGAATATTTCTGGCAGAACATCTTGTTTAAATATCCTGGAACAGCAAGGAACTTGGCTTTTGCTAGAACTGAGAGTCCACTGTGTGTAAAAGAAAAAAATAATGAGAGTGGCAGTGATGTGGCTCAGTAGGCAAGGGCCAGGTCATGCAAGACTTGAGAGATCTTGTTAAGGACTTTGATTTTTGTCTCAAGGTCCATTAGAATAGTTTAAACAAAGGGATCGTGAAATGATCGAGTTTAGCATAACCACTCTGGGTGCTGTGTAAGATGGTTTGAAGCGACCAGGGTAGATGCTGGGAGATTCATTAGGTTGTGTTGAAGTTAAGGTCCCTATGGCTTATCCAAGGGAGAATCCTGTAGGCCAGTGGGTCTCAAGGTGTGTTACCCGAGAGCTTATCAGAAGTGCGGGTTCTTGGGTTCTTTCTGAGACCTGTTGAATCAGAAGCTTTGGGAGTGGAGCTTAGAAATGTGATTTTGAACAAGCGTTGCCGGTGATTCTGATGCTTCCTAAAGTTTTCGAACCTCTGCCGCAGGTCACTAGATACATGATTTTGGTATAGGATAAAGCTCTACGTTGGTGATGAGAATACGGAGTAGCTGCATGAAGAGGGTATTTGAAAACAAGAGAAGAGGTTCTAATAGAATGAAACACTGAGGTCCTTTAGTTGACAAGACCTGTAACAGAGTGAAGAGAGCTAGCGAAAGAATTAGAAGAGAATTGGTTAGAGGGACTAGACAACCAGGAGCATCTTTGGAAGGGCATGGCAAAGGAAGCATTAAACTTGGCAATGAAGGGTCTTCGTGTGAATAACTGTAGTGGGATTACAGTAGGCACCAGATTTCAGTGGGTTCAGAAGGAAATGGAGGAAGGAGTGAAGAAAATATAATTTATTTATTCTTTATTACTTATTTGGCGAGATATTTAAAATTCCAAAATATGGGAAAAGTAGATAACCTTGATGGGCAACTAACCAGCATATGGTTCTATCGAGAACTATATCATATTAATAAAATCTCAGGGTTTGGACCTATTGATTTTGAAATTCATAATTTGCATAGAGGACTAAGCTCAAGTTTATCATTGTCTTTACCATTTTGCAAGGAATGCCATAGTCTAATAGTAAACTTATGGGAGGGAAGTTGTGGGGCGGATGTTTAACCTACCAAGAAGGTTTTTTAAAACATGATTGAAACCAATTTAGTGTGTATTTATATGGAAGTAATTTTTAAGTTACAAATACTCTTATTCATTACAAATGTATTAATTCATCTTCTATTACTATTGGGTATCTAAAGAAAAATTAAAATTAAAAAATTAAATAAATGAAGTACAATTGATTTAGTATTGTGTTAGTTCCAGGTATAAAGGAAAATTCTTTAAATGTGTTTTATAATTCAAACTTCTAACTTCTTTAATTACCCTGGCTTGTTAGAATTACTCTAACATGTTAATGTTATTCTATTCTTAAGGAAGACCACAGTTAATGCGAAGCCGAATTAAGAGAGTTTCAAGGTCAACCCCAATTGCAAAGTAACGTCTTTCAAGCTTTGTGCGTGCGCCTGTGTGCGTATGCGTGAGGCAGGGGATGGGGATGAAGACAGACTTCAGCCATTTGGAGGTGCATTTTCTTGGTGACATATTTTTGTCTAATGTTTTTTAAGGCAAAAACATATCAACATATGCTGTCTGTAAAATTCAACAGCTACAGAAGCTCATCCAGTTAGTTTCTGTTGCCACTAGACCCCACTTTATGTCCTGAAGAATCTACTTATTATCAGTTCGGTATTATTCTTCCAGGTATTCTTCCCCTTGTCCCTCCTTCCCCTAATCCCCCACCCCCACCCCGTATATGTACATGTATGTATAATTAAAAAAAAAACAAAACAGAACTGGGATTATAATTCTGTTTTGCAGTTTTTTTCCACCAGTCAAAACATATTACATATAAAAGGCTGAATCTTAATAATTCTTCCCATTGAATTTGTATTTTGTTCTCTGAACATCAAACTGAGTCTTGAGAGTGGGGTTCTGGTCTCTTTTGCTCCATGATCTTGGGCAAGTCACTTAATCCCTCTATGATTAGTTTCCCCATCTGTAAAATTTAGAGATGGTCAGTGATTGATTTGAAGATTTCTAATATCTCTAAGGGCTTCCCAGATGGTTCAGTGGTAAAGAATCCTCCTGTCGGGCAGGAGTCAGAGGTTCAATCCCTGGGGCAGGAAGATCCCCTGGATAAGAAAACAGCAACACCCTCCAGTGTTCTGCCTGGGATCCCGTGGACAGAAGAGTGTGGCGGGCTATAGTCCACGGGGTCACAAGGAGGAGGACGCAACTGACGGACTGAACAACGACAGAGGAGAGGAGATGTGCTCTGAGGCAGGAGCTGTGCTTTCTGCTCCTCGGCTTTCCACTTTGCGATTACTGGCTAAGTAAAATTTTCGCAAAATGCTTGAGAAGGCAGAGCAGTCTCTGAGTGAGGTGGTTTGGCTTTGGAATTAGCGTTGCTCTGTTCTTACTGTGAATATTACATTTATTTCCTGCTTTCAGTGTTTTCAGTTGCTCATTTTATTTCCTTTTCATTTTTCTCTGGTTTTAATTATTTTAACCTTTTTTTAACCCATAGTGTTCTTTGTCCTTTAAACTTGTAGGGACTCTTCGTATTCCTAATCTTAAGCTTGTGTTTTTCTGATATTTTCTCGTCACTTTTATATCTTTTGAATTTCTCTGGCCTTTATATTTGAATTTTTGTGCTTAAACTCTTTTTAAACAATTAGCTATTTTTTTCAAATAGCATTTTATTAAGGCAGAGACACAAGAATAAAGAAGAATAATTGAGAAAACGAATGACTCCAACTGTGGCTTGCCCAGGGCGAGCTTTAGTTTGTTTTTTATTGACACATGTATTCTTTTTTCTATAAACCTGGCTGCTGGGTTGCATAGTTCTTTTATGATTGGCTTCGAATATATTACTACTACTACTACTAAGCCACGTCAGTCGTGTCCGACTCTGTGCGACCCCATAGACGGCCAAAAAGTTCAGTTCTTGCATAATCTTATGGGAAGACAGAACAAACGTTTTGGTCAGCCTAATGCTTCACACTCTGAGTAAGAGATTCAGGGTGACTTGTCCTCTCCACTTACCCAGGAGTAGCTCTCAGGGCTTCCGGTAACAGGCTTTCCTATTCCTTTAAATTTTCAAATTTTCCTAGCTTTAACCTGAGTATGCATTATGGGCAAATTTCCCACCTCTAAATAAAATAAGTCTATTTACAGTGATAAAGCCTTGGAGCTATACATAAAAGGACTGCTGTCCTGTTTCTTATCATTCCTTTAATTATTTTGGAGGTGTTTGATTTTAAAAGTTTCACAGTCTTCATTTTAAAAACAATAAATAATCTTTAGCAGTATTAGCCTCCCCAGATCTGCTTTCAATAAAAAGTGAAAAGAAAAAACAGTGCTGGGTCTTGCCTAATGGTTTATTGCTAATCTTATTAAAAACTTTTTTCTAATTTATATTTCTTTAGTAGCTTCCTTTTTTAGTGTACATAGAGGAAATTCTTTGAAAACTATTTTATGATATAATACCCTATTGTCATGAAAAATGAATGTTAAAGAGACAAGCATTTGTGACTGATAAATCAATAATTTTTTATGTCTTCATAGAGACTTCAGTTATTACTTGGATGTTTAACAGACAGGCCCAAAAAAGCAAAGGTAGATGAGGTCATTCTTCAGCCTCTGGGCCGCGGCCTCTGACTGGTTATAGCTTTGAGGTGGGTGAAGCAGGTGAAACCTCGTTTTCCAGCTGACTGTCCCTATATAAGGTCCTTTCTCCATAAGAGACTTGAGTGGATTCAGTCCTATAGCTGTGCTGGCCTCACTGGAGCTACATTGCTGCTACTCGGGTTAAAGGTCAGCATTATTGTCCTTTAATATTCTGTCTCTCATTGTGCCATCTCATTCTGCATTTCTGAATGTTCCTCATTCTAGCAACTAAATCAGCTCAGATTATTACTATTTTGGCCAAGTCTTTAGACAGAAGGCTTCCCAGGTGGCGCTTCGTGGTAAAGAACTGCCTACCAGTGCAGGAGATGTAAGAGGCGTGGGTTCGATCCCTGGGTCTCTAGAAGATCCCTGGACGATCCCCTGGAGGAGGGTGTGGCAGCCCGCTCCAGTGTTCTTACCTGGAGAATCCTGTGGACAGAGGAGCTTAGCCGGCTACAGTCCATATGGTCACAGAGTCAGACGCAACTGAAGCAACTTAGCTTGCACGTCCCAGATACAAAGCATTGAAAAAACACTTTTCTGTGTATAAAATATACAAAGGAATTATTCTGCCACATATGTAAAATCTTAATAAATATTTACATTAGTTTAAATGTCATAAAAATGCAAAACCTGCACTCTTTTATTAAACCTTTTTACATGTATACATGTAAAAATATTTCAAAATTATGAATACTTAAGAATCCTAATCTTGGTCAGTTTCAGTTCAGTTCAGTCACTCAGTCGTGTCCGACTCTTTGCGACCCCGTGAATCGCAGCACGCCAGGCCTCCCTGTCCATCACCAACTCCCGGAGTTCACCCAGACCCACGTCCATCGAGTCAGTGATGCCATCCAGCCATCTCATCCTCTGTCGTCCCCTTCTCCTCCTGCCCCCAACCCCTCCCAGCATCAGGGTCTTTTCCAATGAGTCAACTCTTTGCATGAGGTGGCCAAAGTACTGGAGCTTCAGCTTCAGCATCATTCCTTCCAAAGAAATCCCAGGGCTGATCTCCTTCAGAATAGACTGGTTGGACCTCCTTGCAGTCCAAGAGACTCTTAAGTCTTCTCCAACACCGCAGTTCAAACGCATCAATTCTTCGGCGCTCTTCTTCACAGTCCAACTCTCACATCCATACATGACCACAGGAAAAACCATAGCCTTGACTAGACGGACCTCAGTCGGCAAAGTAATATCTATGCTTTTGAATATGCTATCTAGGTTGGTCATAATTTTTCTTCCAAGGAGTAAGCATCTTTTAATTTCATGGCTGCAGTCACCATCTGCAGTGATTTTGGAGCCAAAAGAAATAAGGTCTGACACTGTTTCCACTGTTTCCCCATCTGTTTCCCATGGAGTGATGGGACCGGATGCCATGATCTTCGTTTTCTGAACGTTGAGCTTTAAGCCAACTTTTTCACTCTCTTTCACTTTCATCAAGAGGCTTTTTAGTTCTTCTTTGCTTTCTGCCATAAGGGTGGTGTCATCTTTATATGAGGTTCTTGATATTTCTCCCAGCAATCTTGATTCCAGCTTGTGCTTCTTCCAGCCCAGCATTTCTCATGATGTACTCTGCATATAAGTTAAATAAGCAGGGTGACAATATACAGCCTTGACGTACTCCTTTTCCTATTTGGAACCAGTCTGTTGTTCCATGTCCAGTTCTAACTGTTGCTTCCTGGCCTGCATATAGGTTTCTCAAGAGGCAGGTCAGGTGGTCTAGTATTCCCATCTCTTTCAGAATGTTCCACAGTTTGTTGTGATCCACACAAAGGCTTTGGCGTAGTCAATAAAGCAGAAATAGATGTTTTTCTGGAACTCTCTTGCTTTTTCCATGATCCAGCAGATGTTGGCAATTTGATCTCTGGTTCGTCTGTAGTTGATAGTTTTTGGGGGAGACTTTTTGGTATTGTCTTCGAAAATAACAGTCACTTACAGAATTCAGATTCTGGAAAAAGTGAAACGCTTTCATAATTTCAAGAGCACAATGGCAGCTACAGAGCAAGTCCATATGTTACTTTGCTATAATTACATTTTAATAATTATTTCTCTTTGGAGGAAAGAACTATGGCTAACCTCCAAGACACTGATGAATGTTAAGTATTCATATTTTCTCAGGAGAAGTATCATTGTATCATTTCTATTCTGGATCCTACTGTAAAATTTAAATGAATATTTGCATCAGATGGGGCGATTGCCCTGGTTTTTTGGTCACTCCCGTATATGGACTTGCTGCCACAGACGCACTAATTTTGCCATCTCCTACACACAATTTGCTCCTTCCGCCTCCATTCTTCTGCCCATTGCTATTCCCTCTGCCTGCATCCTTTCATTCATTTTCTTTTCTCTTTTTAAAACTGGTTATCTAAAATTATTTCCTCTAAAGCTCTTTATTCTGTGTAATTATTACTTATTTTCCTGGTTTCACCTTAACACTTAACTTGGGTAAATATGTGCTCCGTCATTCAGTCGTGTCCAACTCTTTACAACCCCATCGACTGTAGCCCACCAGGCTCCTCTGTCCATAGAGTTTCCAGGCAAGAATGCTGGAGTGAGTTGCCATTTCCTATTCCAATAGATAGGTATCGATTTAACTATTTTGAGCTAGCTTCCCTGGTAGCTCAGACAATAAAGAATCTGCCTGGAATGCAAAAGACCCAGGTTCAATCCCTGGGTTGGGAAGATCCCCTGAAGAAGGGAATGGCAACCCACTCCAGTATTCTGGCCTGGAGAATTCCATGAACAGGGAAGCCTGGCGGGCTACAGTCCACGGGGTCGCAGAGAAGTCAGACACAACTGAGCGACTAACACTGATTCTGATTCTGATTCTGATTCCCCTCCTCCTCCCTCCTTCAGTCTTTCCCAGCTTCAGGGTCTTTTTCATCAGGGTCTTTTCCAATGAGTCGGTTCTTCGCATCAGGTGGCCAAAGTATTGGAGTTTTAGCTTCAGCATCAGTCCTTACAATGAGTATTCACGACTGATCTCCTTTAGAATGGACTGGTTGGATGTCCTTCTTGTCCAAAGGACTCTCAAGAGTCTTCTCCAACACCACAGTTCAAAAGCATCAGTTCTTCAGTGCTAAGTTTTCCTTATAGTTCAACTCACATCCATACATGACTACTGGAAAAACCATAGCTTTGACTAGATGGACCTTTGTTGGTAAAGTAATGTCTCTGCTTTTAAATGTGCTGTCTAGGTTTGTCATAGCTTTTCTTCCAAAGAGTACGCATCTTTTAATTTCACGGCTGCAGTCACCATCTGCAGTGATTTTGGAGCCCCCCAGAATAAAGTCTGACACTGTTTCCATTGTTTCCCCATCTGTTTGCCATGAAGTGATGGGACCTGATGCAATGATCTTAGTTTTCTGAATGTTGAATTTTAAGCCAACTTTTTTCACTCTCCTCTTTCACTTTCATCAAGAGGCTCTTTAGTTCTTCTTTGCTTTCTGCCATAAGGGTGGTGTCATCTGCATATCTGAGGTTATTGGTATTTCTCCTGGCAATCTTGATTCTAGCTTGTGCTTCCTCCAGCCCAGCATTTCTCATGATGTACTCTGCAGAGAAGTTAAATAAGCAGGGTGACAATATACAGCCTTGACGTACTCCTTTTCCTATTTGGAACCAGTCTGTTGTTCCATGTCCAGTTCTAAGTGTTGCTTCCTGACCTGCATACAGGTTTGTCAAGAGGCAGGTCAGGTGGTCTGCTATTCCCATCTCCTGAGGAATTTTCCATAGTTTATTGTGATCCACACAGTGAAAGGCTTTGGCATAGTCAATAAAGCAGAAGTAGATGTTTTTCTGAAACTCTCTTGCTTTTCCTATAATCCAGCAGATATTGGCAATTTGATCTCTGGTTCCTCTGCCTTTTCTAAATCCAGCTTGAACATCTGAAAGTTCACGGTTCACGTACTGTTACAGCCTGGTTTGGAGAATTTTGAGCATTACTTTGCTAGCGTGTGAGATGAGTGCAATTGTGTGGTAGTTTGAACATTCTTTGGAATTGCCTTTCTTTAAAATTGAATAAATTCCCTGTTATAGTCCTAGTTTTAGCTGTGCCGAATTTTAACTTTGTGATCTTTAAAAACGTAGCTTTAATGTCATTCTGCCTTTCTGTAATCTTTCCTTTCGTCCTTTCTACCGCTTAAATCTTCAACAGCACTTAAAGGTTTTTGAAATTTAGGTATGATCTACATGAATAAAAGATACCCCCTTAAAGAATGTAGTTTGCCTTTTGGCAAATGGAACAACTGCCACAGTCAAGATGTAGACATTTTCCTTGGCCTCTCGAGCCCCTGGTGCCCTCCGCCACTTCCGGTCCCTCATTCCCCAGTCTCTTCCCCAGGCAAGAACTGACCCGGGTTCTCTCCACCATCGACTGTCTGTGTGTGTTTTAGAATTTCACATGTGTAGAACTGTGGACTATCCTCTGGTCTGGCTCCTTTTGCTCAATGTGTGTTTGAAATTGTTTCTTTTTATTGCTAGATACATTTCAGTTGTATAGAATGGAGTATACCATAATTGGTTAACCATTCACCTGTTGATAGACAATTTGACTTGTTTTTAGATTTTTGCTGTAAAAAACTAAGCTGCTATAAAACGTCCATGTGCAGGTCTTTGAGTGGATATATTTCCATCTTTCCTGTGTAATTGTGTAAGAGTGGCTGTACCATTTTGCATTCCCACCAACAGTATATGAGAGTTCTGTTTGCCTCTCATCCTCATCAGAGCTTGCATTGTCAGTTGAGATGTGTTAGCCATTCTAGGGATTATGCAGTAATGTCTCATGATTTTCCGTTTGTATTTCACTGGTGACCAATAGTATCAAACACGTTTTCATGGGTTTATTGGTTATTTGTATCTTTTCGTAAATTTAAAAAATCTACTTCAAAATTGGTGTTTTCTTATTATTAACTTTTAAGTTTTTTTCTTAAATATAGTCAAGATCTTAGTTATCTGTCATATATATATATATAGTGCCTGTCTTCTCCCAGTCTGTGGCTTGCCTTTTTATTTTCTTAACTGTTTTTGAAGAGGAGAAGCTTTTAAGTTTTATGAAGTTCAGCATACTAGTTTTTTCTTTCATGATTTATACTTTTGGTCCCTTAAGAAATTTTTGCCTACTGCAGAGTTGTGACGATTTTGTCTCCGTTTTATTCTAGAAGTTTTACAGTGTTTCTATAAAGGTCTATTTAGGTCTGTGATTCATTTTGAGGTAATTTTTGTGTTTAGTATAAGAGCCAAGTTTTTTTCCTTTTACTTAATAGCTAGTTTTAATTGAAAGTATTTTTTTTTTTTTCCATTAGATTTCCTTGGCACCCTTGTTGAGAAATAATTGACCATGTGTGTGTGATCCATTTCTGGACTTCTGCTTCTGTTCTGTTGATACATATACATGGTATTCCAATGCCATACTCTTTATTTTTATAATTTTTTAGAGATAGTGTAAATTTCCAAACCAAACATTATTTTGAAAATAGAAGAGAGAATCTTTGCCTACTTTACTCCCTTGCCCTCACTGCTGTGTTTACATCGTTGGTTTTTGGTTTTCATTTGTCTTTGTTAGTTTCTGCTTTCAAAGATGTTGCCATCAGCAGGAGCTTTGTGTTTGGTATCTGCCAGGGCACATACTGTTTATATTATGGAAGATGTTAACTACTTTCACCAGGCTGGAAGAAATTAGCCTTTGAGGTTTTTCCTTTGTGTCAGTATCATTGACAATAAGCAATCCTACATTTCTTTGGTGCATATATATTATTTTTGAGAAGGTCAGCAAATTGGAGCTGCAATAGCAGAAGTGTGTACCAGAAGCCAAGTATTTAAATAGCATATGTGAAACTTGACAGGAAATGAAATTGTAACACTTTTTAATTACTTCACATATTTCTTTTCCTTCTTCTGTGTCTTTACCAGAAACATCCCAGCCTTGCCTAAAGCAGTCTGCTGCATAAATGTTTCATGAACTCTGATCGCAGTTGCCAAAACTGTAGAGTGTGCTTAATGGGAACATGTTGAAGAAAAATATTAGATACAGATTGCATTTAATCTAGTTTCTGGCTACATGTAAAAGGTCCTGGGTTCTTGGTTTTGGGACAGTGCCCAGATGCTTTTATTTTTCTTGAGAAACCTCCTTGCCTTGTGTACGAGTAAACGTATTAGGGAAAAGGTAAATGTAACGTGTATTCCAGTACGTGCAAACTTCTGTTGGTCACATCAGCAATACACATGTTGCGTGTATATATCTGGTTCTTCCAATTATACTGTATACTTTACCAGACAGAGATTTTTATGTTCTGCCTATTTTGTCTTCATTTTCTTCACTTCTCACATACTGGAACTGTTGATGATGGATCTCAATTATGCATTTTTTTTTCTTTGTTTTTTTCTTTCCTTTCCTTTTCTTTGGCCTCAGACATGCGGCCTGTTGGATCTTAGTTCCCCAGGGACAGAATCTAGCCCTCTGCAGTGAAAGCGCTGAATCCTAACCGCTGAACCAAAAGGGAATTCCCTGGATTATGCATTTTAATTAATTTATAGTGTAAAATAAAGTCTTAGGCCACAGTAGAAATATATGTGTATTTTTTCTTCCTACTAAAATCACATTTCTCCTCTGAAAGATATTTCTTAGCTTAGCACTTGACACAACTTAGGATTTTAGAAACCAGGTAGGTGTTGATAACTTTCCCTTTTAAGTTGTTGTAGACTGTGATCCGGGGCCTTAGAAGAGTTTATCAGCACTTTGAGTGCATTCCTGTGTTTGTTTCATGAAGACTGCAGTGGGTCAGTCAGACAAATGGAAATGTCAGTCAGCTGCTTGAATAGATATTTTTAGATGTTTCTCCTCTTGGTACTAGTCATGCAGTTGACCACAGATCTTTCATTTGATAGTGGATGAGAAGATACGAAACGGGAGCTCCAGAGGAAACACCTTGGGTAGTAAGATCCAAACTAAAATTGAGGTAGAGAGCACATTTCTGATTAAACACAATCTTTTCTTCTTATGACTCTGATAAAAATCTGATCTTGCATGATGTTCATATGATAGATCTGATTTAATGAAGTCAGGGCGCCTAGCCAGAAACAAACGGGTGAATATAATGCTATTGTATTTTTTCTTAAGATAGCATATATAGTGTTTTATAGTCTAGGTCTGACACTGATTTCACCTTTGTAAATGCATTTTAAACTATTTTGAAGTCAACTTTCGTTTTGCTTTTATTATTCAGAGGTTGCCTGTTTTGCTTATAAGTGACTGAAATAGTACCTATGTCTACCATTCAGGGTTCTTTGACTACTTTAAGTAAATCACTAGAATGACCAACTCATACTCTGAAAGTAAAAGCTGAGAAACTGAGTTTAGAAAGGAAACTTGAGCTGCTCCAGAGATCTAGAGAGCAGGAAGCAGTGGGTAGTCTTTATAGAGCTTCCGTTACGACAGATAGTTCTTTGTTTTTCCAGTCATGTGATCACTCTGCTCATGATTCAGATTTTTCAGAGATTGAGACAGATAGGGGCCTAGTGACCTGGCTTGGGTTTATTGCCTGCTGTTTGTTAGGAAGGGCAGGGCACCAATTGTTTACTTTGGAGGAGGAGGGACCTTTTCCTCAAAGGAAGAGCTCAGTGTGTTATCACAGGAAGAGGAAGTAAATATGGACAGGTTAAAGAAAAAAAAACAATATTATTACAGCTTCTTAGTTGGTTTGGTTTGGTTTAGTTGCTAAGTCATGTCCGACTCTTGGGACCCCATGGACTGAAGCCTGCCAGGCTCCTCTGTCCGTGGGATTCTCCAGGCAAGAATACTGGAGTGGGTAGCCATTTCCTTCTCCAGGGGATCTTCCCAACCCAGGAATTGAACCTGGGTCTCCTGCACTGCAGGCAGGCTCTTTACTGACTGACGCGCCAGGGAAGTCCTTGGTTGGTTTAGCCTTGCACTTTTAACTGTTTCTTGGCTGAACTTGGGTTTGGACCTTTCAGCCTTTATAGATTTGCCATGACCATGAAATAGCACTTATTAAGACTGGTCTCTTTTGTACTTTAGTTGCTTTCCCCTGTCTTTAGTTCACACCCTTACTTGAATATGTGATTTAAACTATGGAGTCAGTTTGAAAAAAATCATTACATGGCTGCGCTGGGTCTTACTTGTGGCATGTGGGATCTATTTTTAGGTGCAGGATGAGAACTCTTAGTTGAGGCATGTGAGAACTTGTTGCCTGACCAGGGATTGAACCCAGGACCCCTGTATTGAGAGCATGGGTTCTTAGCCACTTGGACCACCAGAGCAGTCCCTCAAGTCAATTACTTTTAAGAAATTTTTTTGTTTCCTTTTTTTTCATTTGTTTGTTTCCTTTATTCATTAAATGAATTTTTTTTTAAGTGTTAGCTGTGTGCCAGGTATTATCCATGGTGCCAAGGTTTCAATAATACTATTTATTTTTGAGTTAATAAAAGTTAACATGCTCCCCTCTACCCCCAAGCTTTATTGAGCTATAACTGACATGTAATGAATGCTGTATAAGTTTAAGGTGTACAGTGTGGGCATTTGATACATGTATATGTTATGAAGTATTTATCACAGAAAGGTCAGTTAGCACACATCCCTGACCTCGCCTGAGCGCCCTTTTGTCTCTGGTGGTATGGTAAGAGCGCACATCCCTGACCTCGCCTGAGCGCCCTTTTATCTCTGGTTGTGGTATGGTAGGAGTGCACATCCCTGACCTCGCCTGAGCGCCCTTTTGTCTCTGGTTGTGGTATGGTAGGAGTGCACATCCCTGACCTCGCCTGAGCGCCCTTTTGTCTCTGGTGGTATGGTAGGAGCACACATCCCTGACCTCGCCTGAGCGCCCTTTTGTCTCTGCTGGTATGGTAGGAGCACACATCCCTGACCTCGCCTGAGGGCCCTTTTGTCTCTGGTGGTATGGTAGGAGCACACATCCCTGACCTCGCCTGAGGGCCCTTTTGTCTCTGCTGGTATGGTAGGAGCACACATCCCTGACCTCGCCTGAGGGCCCTTTTGTCTCTGGTGGTATGGTGAGAGCGCACATCCCTGACCTCGCCTGAGGGCCCTTTTGTCTCTGCTGGTATGGTAGGAGCACACATCCCTGACCTCGCCTGATGGCCCTTTTGTCTCTGCTGGTATGGTAGGAGCACACATCCCTGACCTCGCCTGATGGCCCTTTTGTCTCTGCTGGTATGGTAGCAGCAGTAAAGCTCTGCTATCGTGGCCTCCTGCAGCTGTACAGTACAGCGTTGTTAGCTATAGTCACCGTGCTGCCTACGATACAGTCCCAGAAGTTACTCCTCGCGTGCCTGAAGTTTATACCCTCTCGTCAGCATCTCCCCATTTCTCCCCTGGCTACCTTCAGCCTCTGGCTACCGCCATTCTACTCTCTGTTCTTATGACTTCACTGTTTTTAGGTTCCACATATAAGTGAGATCATACAGGATTTGTGTTTTCTCATCTGACTTACTTTACTTGGCTCTCAGGGTCCATCCACATTGTTACAAATGGCAAGATTTCCTTCTTTTTTTTTTTAATGGACAAAATAATATTCCATTGTATATATATATTGGGTTGGCCAAAAGTTTCCTTCTGGTATTTTCATAAGATGATATGGAAAAACCTGAGCAAACCTTTTGGCCACCCCAACACTCTTTTTTTTTTTTGGCCTGTGTGTGGGGTTTCTCTCTAGTGGTGGCACAGGGCCTCTCACTGTGGCGTGGAGGTCTCTCTTGTTTCAGAGCGAAAGCTTTAGAGCACACACCCTCGGTAGTTGCTAGCTTAGTTTCCCTGGGGATGTGCATTTCCTGACGTGGCATCAAGCTGGCGTCCCTGCCCTGGAGCGCATGTTCTTACCCGCTGGGCCAGGGCAGCCCCACGCCTTCCTCAGTCCTTCTTCTGTTGCTGGACTTCTAGGTTGTTAACATGTTTTACCTGTCGTGAATTATGCCACAAACGAACATGGGAGTGCAGATATCTCTATAAACGGCACTATTTTTGTTCTTTTTTAGGGTTGAGTAGCAGGAATATTCCAGTGTGTGTTTGGGAGGGGGGGGCGCTCTTTCATTCCTTGTCATGGTTGAGTAATGTTGCATTGTATATATATTGCACATTTTCTTTGTCCGTCTCTCTATTGATGGATGTCTCTCTATTTAGATTTCTTCCATGTCCTGGCTGTTGTAAATAGTGCTGCAGCGAATATTGGGGTACATGTATCTTTCTGAATTAAGGTTTCCTTTGGGTATGTGCCCAGAAGTGGGATTGCTGGGTCATATGGTAGTTCTATTTTTAGTTTTTTGAGGAACCTCCGTACTGTTCATGACGACTGTACCCAGTTTGCAT
The DNA here is from genome assembly GCF_042477335.2 of Ovis canadensis. Classification (NCBI taxonomy): domain Eukaryota; kingdom Metazoa; phylum Chordata; class Mammalia; order Artiodactyla; family Bovidae; genus Ovis; species Ovis canadensis. The sequence goes on along the minus strand of NC_091247.1, from coordinate 118,112,748 downwards.
TCCCACCAACAGTGTAGGAGGGTTCCCTTTTTGGAAAAGATAATTTTGGTTTGAAATTTTGGGGTGACCCATTTAATGAACTTGATGTTCAGCTCTCTTCCCGAAGTTTGGGAATTTTCTCAGCCATTATTTCTGTAAATAAACTCTCTATCCTTTTCTCTTTTCCTTCTGAGACTTCAGTAATAATGTAGTTTCTTTTGAAGGAATCTCATAAGACCTGTAGGCTTTCTTCATTAGTGGTGTTTTTTTCCGCTCTCCACTAGCTGACTAATTATCAGTGACCTGCCTGTGAGCTCACAGATTTTTCTGACTCTCAGCTGCGGTTGAAATTCTTCAGTTTAGTGATTATATTCATCTCCCAAATTCCTGTGGGTTTTATTTTATGTTTTCTCTGGTGAATTCACATCTTGGGATTTTTTTTCCCCCTAAGTTACTATATTTTATTTTTATCTATTTATTTTTGTTGAGGTATAGTTGATGTATAACATTCTATTTGTTTCAGATACACAACATACTGATTCGGTATTTCCATAGATTTTACTCCATTTAAAGCTATTACAAACGATGGCTATATTCCCCTGTGCTCCACAATATATCCTTGTTGCTTGTTTGTTTTATTTACAGTAGTTTGTGTCTCTTAATCCCATACGTGTATTTTGTCCCTCTTCTCACTGGTAGCCATTAGTTGTTCTGTCTGTATCTGAGTCTGTTTCTGTTTGTAATTTGCATTCATTTGTGTTATTTTGTAGACTTCACATATAAAGTGGTAAGCTAGAGTATTTGTCTGACTTCTTTCACTAAGCGTAATACCCTCCAGGTCAATCCACGTTCTTGCAAATGGCACAATTTCATCCTTTCTGTGGTTGAATAAATTCTCCGCTGTGTATGTATACCACATCCTCTTTATTCATCTGTTGATGGACACTTGGTTGCTTCCATATTTCGGCTGTTGTAAATAATGCTTCAGTGAATGTGGGGCGGGGGCGGTGCGTGTATGTTTTCAAGTTAGTGTCTTTGTTTTCTTTGGATAGTGCCCAGGGGTGGAATTGCTGGATCATATGCTAGTTCTGTTTCTAGGGTTTTGAGGACCCTCCATACTGTTTTCCATAGTGGCTGCACCAATTTACAATCCTGTCAACAGTGTGCTAGGGTCCCCTTTTCTCCGCATCCTTGCCCACATTTATTATTTGTAGACTTTAGATCGTAGCCATTTGACAGGTGTGAGGTGATACCACATTGTGGTTTTGATTCACATTGCTCTGTGTGAGGACATTTTCATGTGTCGGTTGGCTATTCATATGTCTTCTTTGGAAAAACGTCTAATTAGATCTCCTGCCCATTTTTTAAATTGGGTGGTTTGGGTTTTTTGTTTTGCTTTTGTTTTGGTATTGAATCTTCTCATCGTGTTCTTATCTTGTGTTCATGACATTGTTAAATTTTTAGTTGTGCCGTCCTGTAACACTCTGAGTATTTTTAGAACAATTGTTTTGTATTCTTTGTCAGACAATTCCTGCATCTCCATTTCTTTGGGGCCAGTTATTGTTGCTTAGCTGCTAAGTCATGTCCGACTCTTTGGGACCTCACGGACTGTAGCCCGCCAGGCTCCTCTGTCCATGGGATTTTTCAGGCAAGAATATTGAAGTAGGTTGCCATTTCCTTCTCCAGGGGATTTTCCTGACCTAGGGGTCGAACCCATGTCTCCGGCATTACAGGCAGATTCTTTACCACTGAGCCACCAGGGTTATTAGAGGTTTACTGTATTGCTTTGGTGGATTCACGTTTCACTTTTTCTTTATGATCCCTGTAGCCTTGGATACAGAGAAGGCAATGGCAACCCACTCCAGTACTCTTGCCTGGAAAATCCCATGGATGGAGGAGCCTGGTAGGCTGCAGTCTGTGGGGTCGCTGAGGGTCGGACATGGCTGAGTGACTTCACTTTAACTTTTCACTTTCATGCATTGGAGGAGGAAATGGCAACCCACTCCAGTGTTCTTGCCTGGAGAATCCCAGGGACGGGGGATCCTGGTGGGCTGCCATCTATGGGGTCGCAGAGTCGGTCACTACTGAAGTGACTTAGCAGCAGTAGCAGCAGCAGCCTTGGATAAGTAAGTATCTGTGTATTTGAAGAAGCAGTTGCCCCTTCATGACTTGGTGGACTGACTTCAGCAAGGCAAGCCTTTAACCTGTGGTTAGGGGCTTGCCGAAGCATGGTGTGAACCCCGAGTCTAGTGGTCTGTGGGACCAAGTATGGGGGCGCTGGGTAGCACTGGGCGGCACTGGGTCCAGAGGAGACATGGTGGCTCCTTGGCTCAGGCTGCTGGGATCCGCAGCATTAACAACTGTGTGGTCCTTGGCTAGCACTGCAAAGATCTATCGAGGCTTCAAGGGCTTGGAGGTCCTCAGAAGTGCCCTCGGGCCCGGGGCAAGGGTCTAGGGCACACAGTGGTAGTGGCTCTAACTGGTGGTGTGCACAGGCTCAGCTGCGGGGTCAGCTAGCTACAGGTACCCTTGTAGTGGCAAGTGAGGTTCCAGACACACATGTAGGCTCGATGCCAGTGTAGGCAGGAAGGGTTGGTGTTGTCTGTGGGCGCACTGACACCGGGGAGGTCGTGGCTGTCAGCAGACACTACCATGACTAGAATTTTGCTTCAGGTGGGGGACGGTCAAGGCCCCTGATGGGGCTGAGCAGGATGTGCAGGCGCACGGCGGGCGGGGCCAGCTGCAGGTGAGCACGGTGCTGCAGGCCAGTGACAGGTCCACGGGCAGCTGCAGGGGCCCAGGTGTGGACATGACTTTCCGTGGCTGTGTGGCCTCCAGGCATGCGCCGGACAGTAGGAGCTGATGCCTGATGCCCGTGGCATGCAAGTGCACAGCTGGAGGTTCTTTCTGGAGCAGGCGTGTGGTGGCCGAGTCAGGCGTGGAAGTCCAGACAGCGTCTTGCAGTCGTGCAGCCAGAGGCTTGGACTGGTTGCTGGGGTGGTTCTGGGCTCTTGTGGGGGGCAGGGGTGGGGAAGGAGCAGGGAGGGTCTCAGGCAGCTGTGAGCTGGGGAACTCAGACGCCTGTGGGGCCAAAGCTGGTGAGATCTGCGGGTGATCTGCGGCAGCTGTTCTGGCAGTTGGTTGTTTCCAGTTGAAAAAGCTGTAAAACTCAGGTCCTTTGAAGAGCAGTCGACACTGTGGTGACCTTGGTAACCCCGGCTGTTCTTCCTGGTTCCTAGCCATCTCTGCCTCAGCTTTGCTGGTCTTTAGGTGGGGCGAAATTGAAGTGGGGACCTTGTGCATTGCCCAGAAACCCTGAGGAAGCTGGTTGCTCACTCTGATGCCCCTTTCCTGGCATGGGGAACTCTTTCTCGCTGGGGAAACTCCCCTTCGAGCTAAGCAGTGCTGGCTAGGGGATGGATGCTGAAAGCAGAATGAAGCTTTCTTCCCTCCCTTTTGATAGGGTTGTTCTCTCCCCTTACCCCTCATCCCCCACTTTTTTGTTCCACTGTGTTGCTGAAGTTTTTTACGTGGACTTCATATCCTTCCCAGAGCCGTTGTTGCTCATGGATAGCTGTCTGATTGTTGTTCCCTGCGGGAGGATAGAGGCTGCGGGCTTCTGTGTTACCATTTTGACCCCTGAATCTTTTGGGGGGATGGTTGACTTCAAAGCAGTCGACATACAGTACTTAAGGGCTGACCTTGATGAGGTGTGATTGGTATATGAAAAGACTCTTCAGATCGTTTACAATCAGAAGAAATCTGCTCATCACTACTCTCAGCGGACATGTGCAACAGTGCTCTTAGGACTGGCTTGCAAATCACTAATGATTGGATCTGTCATGAATAATAATACTTTTGTAGTACAAGGTGAAATGTTACAGGCCATTGTACTGGATAAAAGAGGCATGAAAAGAATGTTGGGATACAATTCCTTCTTGGTGTCTTGCATTTCTGCATACCTTTCAAGTAAAGCACTGCCTGCTTTTTGTTCTGGACTATCTTTATCTTTTCAAAGATTATTGTGTAATGCATAGCCTAGGAAGACAGAGATTTTCTTCCTCTGGAGCAAAGGATAGGCATGCTTACCACCCATTATGCAGCCCATAAGATATATGGGTTCACTAAGCTCAGAGTTCTTCTGTGTTGTAACCCGCTGCTTCTAAGGGCATCCATCTGGGCCCATCCACATTGCTCCTTTGGGACTTGGTGTGGATAACCAGGAAACATAGGGAAACTAATTGTAAACACAGTAGGATTCTCTAAACTTATGAGTTTGCAAGTGTTTTGAAGTTTTGTTTCATGTTAGAGAGCTGACACTAGAAATCTCAGACAATGTGTTACAGTGTGGTTTAAGCACTGAAGATAGTGCTCAATTCTAATCTGTAGATCCACTCAGTGAAAATGCCTTTCCATTAAAGGGTTGTGGGCGGGGGGGGGGAGGGGTGGCGCATGGAGTAAGAGAAGGAGAGAGAGGAGGGAATGTATGTATTTCAGTTGTAATAAAATATTTAAGATAGATAAATATTGCTTTGATTACCTATTTGAACTGATATTTTCCCTCTCTAGGAGCTGTTTGTACTGATCCTGCAGAGAAAAGATTTCAGGTGAATGTGAAAAACTTAGAAAACTGTAATGTGCTTTATTGATTTGTTATAGTTATTATAAGTTACCTCATGTTCTTTTTCCCCCTTAATATAGTATTCTGAAGGAAGGCCCTAGTATGGTCCTTCAAGTTGAGGTGCTACCTTGCAACTTGCATTCTTTTACATTGGACTGATTATGTCAGCAGTAGTTAGACAAGCGGTACAACTACTGGCTTTTAGATGGTAGGTATGTTAGAGTTTAAAGACATCTCAGTAATAGCCATTTTAGCTTCATAATCTTATTTACAAGGAAACTGAGGTAGAGATACAAAATAGTTTGTCTAAAGGTCCACAACTGTTAGAGGTGTGTACGTGAAATAGGGTTTACTAATATTCTGCATATCTACAGAATGCTACATCCAGATCGGGAAAGTGCATGCCTTGATATTGGACACAGGGATGAAATAGTTTGTGGCGATCTCTACCAGTATTTGGTATGGCGGTGTGAGATGTGCCAGCACATCAATGAACGGTTTTGAATTTTAGGAAAGTATTAGTGTTTTTTAAAAAGTAAAACCTGTGACTCAAACCAGTAAATGTGTGGATTGTATTAGACAAGGTGAGTTAAAATTAAAATAAAGGCAAGTAAAAAATTTAACTATATACTAGTAGCACTAATGCTCAAAATTCTCCAAGCCAGGCTTCAGCAATATGTGAACCGTGACCTTCCAGATGTTCAAGCTGGTTTTAGAAAAGGCAGAGGAACCAGAGATCAAATTGCCAGCATCTGCTGGATCATGGAAAAAGCAAGAGAGTTCCAGAAAAACATCTATTTCTGCTTTATTGACTATGCCAAAGCCTTTGACTGTGTGGATCACAATAAAGTGTGGAAAATTCTGAAAGAGATGGGAATACCAGACCACCTAACCTGCCTCTTGAGAAACCTATATGCAGGTCAGGAAGCAACAGTTAGAACTGGACATGGAACAACAGACTGGTTCCAAATAGGAAAAGGAGTACGTCAAGGCTGTATATTGTCACCCTGCTTATTTAACTTATATGCAGAGTACATCATGAGAAACGCTGGGCTGGAAAAAGCACAAGCTGGAATCAAGATTGCCGGGAGAAATATCAATAACCTCAGATATGCAGATGACACCACCCTTATGGCAGAAAGTGAAGAAGAACTAAAGAGCCTCTTGATGAAAGTGAAAGAGGAGAGTGAAAAAGTTGGCTTAAAGCTCAACATTCAGAAAACGAAGATGGCATCCGGTCCCATCACTTCATGGGAAATAGATGGGGAAACAGTGTCAGACTTTATTATTTTGGGCTCCAAAATCACTGCAGATGGTGACTGCAGCCATGAAATTAAAAGACGCTTACTCCTTGGAAGAAAAGTTATGACCAACCTAGATAGCGTATTCAAAAGCAGAGACGTTACTTTGCCGACTAAGATCCATCTAGTCAAGGCCATGGTTTTCCCTGTGGTCATGTATGGATGTGAGAGTTGGACTGTGAAGAAAGCTGAGCACCGAAGAATTGATGCTTTTGAAGTGTGGTGTCGGAGAAGACTCTTGAGAGTCCCTTGGACTGCAAGGAGATCAACCAGTCCATTCTGAAGGAGATCAGTCCTGGGATTTCTTTGGAAGGACTGATGCTGAAGCTGAAACTCTAGTACTTTGGCCACCTCATGCAAAGAGTTGACTCATTGGAAAAGACTGTGATGCTGGGAGGGATTGAGGGCATGAGGAGAAGGGGACGACCGAGGATGAGATGGCTGGATGGCATCACTGACTCGATGAACGTGGATTTGGATGAACTCCGGGAGTTGGTGATGGACAGGAAGGCCTGGCGTGCTGTGATTTGTGGGGTCGCAAAGAGTTGGACACGACCGAGCGACTGAACTGAGTAGCACTTGGCAAAATTTTGGTGTTGGTACACCAGAGACTATTGAGAAACATTGATGCGTAGAAAAATAGTTGCGTTCATACCTGGTAGCATAATTACGTAGTTGATGGAGAAATATGTGAATACTCTGTTAGTACTTTTGTGCTGTAGGTTGGTGAATAGAACCCAGTGATTTGAGTGTTTAGCTATTAAAGGTAGTAGGCTGTTCAAAGTATGCATCTGTCTTCTCCTCTTGAGTTACTTAGAGTGTCTGTCATCACATCACATCGCCTCCACTTTCTGGTTGTCCGAGAGATGCATCCAAGTGGTGTATAAGGCCAGTTAGCAACAATGGGAGGCAGTACGAATGAGCTTTCACAAAAAGACTGATGTGCGGCCTACATGTGCTAAAGTGTACAAATTATAAGTGTAGAGCTCATGAATGTTTATCTGTGTATATACCATAACTGAAGTCACAATGCAGAGCATTTCTGGCCCCCAGTAGGCGCTTTGATGCCCTCTACTGGTCAGTAGACTCCCCTCCAAGAAAAGGTAAAAGCTTCTAAAGCAAGCAGTGGCTCACACACAGTGCTCAAAACTATTGTGAGGTCTGAAGCTTTTACATGCTTGAAGGGATACTTTGTACATTATAATCACTAACTTTGCAGTTTGTTTTGCCTTTATAATTTGTATTTTTAAATGTGTATAAAATGTTATTGCATTTGACCATTTTTCTTTATTTCTTATGTTCCCTCAAAGATAAATGATTTCTTCATGCATTAGGTAAATATTCACCTTTAATTCCCCTGTCATAATTTGAACTAAAGTATTTAATTCTTACTTGATTCACAATTTTATTGTGGTTTAAAATTTTTTTTCCAATTTTAAAGTAGATATTTTGAAGTTAAATAGTTTTCAGTTGTTTAGAGCATATTTGTTTTAAGTGTTGCTGTTTATATAGAACAATTATTGCTTTCCCGATCAAATTATTTATACTGTGTGATACGTACACCAGTAAATAACCTTAAATTTAGATTTTGAACTTTGACTATTAGTTAAGTAATAAATAATTCATTACTTAAGTAATGTCTAAGAAGTGGATGTGTTGATTAAAAAGTGCACTTTCTTTTTTTCACTTTTCTAAATCTCCAGAGATTGTATCATTATCTATATATTTTCTCTTTATCTGTTTTTAGAAACATATTTTTCAAAATCATGTTTTAACACCTGTAAAATACTTTAAAAAATTTCTTGATAATACCAAATGTCCAGCCAGTATTCAATTACATTCTTATTTCTAAATTTTTAATAATTTATTTATATCTATTCAAATAAGGTTCATACACTGCAATGGCTTATATGCCTGTTTCCGTCTTCTTTTGGGGGGCAGGATAGCGTGGGGTGCAGCATGCAGCTGTGGGGTCTTAGATCACCCAGCAGAAATTGAACCTGGTCCTGGCAGTGAACGTCCCAAGTCCTCAGTAAGCACTGGGCCCCTAGGGAACTCCCAGCAATGGCTCATATACTGCTGGAGTATCCATTAATCTGTAGGTCTTTCCTGCATTTTTCCCCGCTTGGCAGTTTACTGAAAAAGCCTGGTTGTTTTCTCATTTATCACAATCTGGAGTTTGCATATTGAATCTCCAGGGTATCATTTAATGTGTTCTTCTGTTAGCCTTAGTTTTTATAAATTGCAGTTAAGTCCAGAAACTTATGAATGAGGTTTGATTTTTTTTTCCCCCCTTTGGTCAAGAGTTCTTCACAGCAGTGTATAACTTCTGTTAGGAGGCGTTAATATCTGATTGTCCTTTGTTTTTAAAATAAAAATGACTTTATACCCATTTTTCAGGATTTGTTTGAAGATTAGTAACGATAGATGGAAGCATGCAAATCCCTGACATTTTTTTGTATTTAATAAATGGTTGTTCTTACAACTCTTGTTTGGTTTTCCAGATTAAATCTGGAGTTGTACCATCAACAGTTAACAGGATGGTAAAAGAGCTGACTGTGTCAATTCCTAACACATATTTACAGTCCTTTACAGATTGTTTAAATTATTCTGTGCTTAGTTTATCCATTGAAATTTGTATGCCTTCTATTATATTGCTTTCATAGTCATTTTTTAATTTTGGCTCGTGGTTTGGTGTTTATGGGGCTTCCCTGGTGGCTCAGATGGTAAAGTGTCTGCCTGCCATGCAGGAGACGCGGGTTTGATCCCTGGGTCTGGAAGATCCCTAGAGAAGGCAATGGCACCCCACTCTGGTACTCTTGCCTGGAGAGTCCCATGGACGGAGGAGCCTGGTAGGCTGCAGTCCATGGGGTTGCTAAGAGTCCAACATGACTGAGCGACTTCCCTTTCACTTTCTTTCACTTTGGTGCTTATGGACGCTTTCATTCATCCACAACTTATTGAATCTCCAGTTTTCTTTATCTTAAGAACAGTCTGCTAACAAAGTTACAAGATTCATTCACCTGAGAGTCTATTTTGTATTCTTTCCTCTCAAGCCTTTAATATTTACATATGTACTTTGAATGATTGTAACTCACTGTAGTACCTAAATATTGTATTTTGTGTTCTAAAAGAAGTTAGCATGTAATAGTCTCTATTTCCTATTACTTTAGAGTCATAACTTTTTTAAAGAGTGAATCCTCATGCTTTTCCATTGAGAAATTTTGCCGTATCCATAACTGTTCTTCTGTTTTTGAGTTGAATGAAGAGGTATACTATATTGACGTTTAAAGTATGCTACTTTGAATTTTCTTTCTCTTGGAGATGAGTGGCTGGGGAATCAGCTTTTTATAAAATACATGTCGTTTAAATGCCCTGAATATTCTCTTGACTTTGGATAGTTGCTGCATTCTCTGTGAACTCTGGCCTTATTCTTTCAGCTACTTTGGTTTAGGGAAGGAGGAGAAACTTTAGAAATTTTAAAGGAAGAACAAAACAGTAAACTGTCTCCTGCTCCTTAAATTTTTTTTCCTGTAGAGAAATAGAAAATAAGTTTATGGCTAATTTTTGAGCAGATAATACATATTGACACAGTGGGAATGATAAAATTTCTTACTGGAAACTCAAGATAGGAACCTACTGTATTTCAGTACTATAACTATTACTGGCTTAGGACTCTGTTCATATATTTTAACCCCTCATCACATGTTTTCAGGTGTTACAGTTTGTTTTTATTTAGGACTTTTCTTTTCTTTTAAAACTTTGAGTTCTAGAACTACTTACTTGATGGGCAGTCCTTAAGAAGCAGCATACTGCTATCCCAGTTTGCTTGAAAGATTTCAGACAGCCTATTAATAGGAAAGGCATGGTCTCGCATGTGTGCTAAGTCGCTTCAGTCATGTCCCACTCTTTGCGACCCCGTGGACTGTAGTCCCTCAGGCTCCTCTGTCTGTGGGATTCTCCGGGCAAGCGTACTGAAGGGGGTTGTCATGCCCTCCTCCAAGGGAACTTCCCCACCCAGGGATCAGATCTGCATCTCTTGATGTTTCCTCCATTGGCAGGAGTTCTTTACCACTAAGCACCACCTGGGAAGCCCCAGGACATGGTCAGTTACTCACAAATGAGATGAGATCTTCAGGTTTAAATGACTCAGTGTGAATAACTAGAGCACGATGGAAAGGGATCACAATGCCGTAGGGACTGATTTCTTTCTAAACAAAGCTAGACATATTCATCTTTGAGGAAAGTTGATAATGTCTTAAACCTGATACCTAATTATGGCATTTCTAAATAGGAAAATTGCACACCACTTTTTTGCCCTAAATTTTAAAAATTGTGGTAAAATATGCATAACATGAAATTTACTGTCTTAGCCATTTTCAAGTACACAGTCAGGTACACTCATATTGTTGTGCAACCGTTACCACCATCCATCCCCAGGACTCTTCATTCTTGCAGAACTGAAATTCTGTGCTCATTGGACGGTTACTCCCTAATTCCCCTTCCTCCAGCTCCTGGAGACCACCATTCTACTTTGTCTCTGTAATTTTGACTACTGTGGTAACTCATGTAAGTGAGATCATACAGTTTTGTTAGTTTGTTTTTGTGACTGACTTATCTCACTCGGCATAACCTCCTCACATTTCATCTATGCTGTAGTACGTATCAGAAATTTCTCCTTGAAGACTGATTCCTTAAATTCCATTGTATGTCCATTCATGTATCAGTGGACACGTCTGTTGTAACTGTTGTGAATAATGCTATGAGCATGAGTGTACAGATATCTGTTTAAGATCCTACTTTCAGTTGCTTTGGGCATATAACCAGAAGTGGAATTGGCTCGATCAGATGGTAATTCTATTTTTAATTTTTTTGATGATCCACCATACTGTTTTCTATAGTGTCCGTACCATTTTACATTCCTACCAGCAGTTCACGAAGGCTGCAGTTTCTCCACATTTGCCACACACCATATTTGATGCACTTCCTTTAGTAGGCAGAAACGTTAGTCTTGTTATTTACACTCCTTTACAGCCATACATGGCATAATTAGGAATTGAGTTTCGGCTACTGTGAAAACCCAAGATGTGTGTTATGAACAGTTGCAGATATTATCATTCACACTGTTAAGTGCTGATTTAGTGGGTGTAAGAAAGATTTGAACCTTGTTGCATTCTTAGACTGCAAGAAACAATTTTCAGAAGAAAATGGCAGTTCAGTAAGGTGATGGAAGGAAATGTTTTGCTCTAGCACATTACGCTTTTGAGAGCTTTCTTCTGGAGCAGAGTAACATCAAAATGTTACGTGCTCTATTGCTACTTTCACGTTATCTTGTAATGACGAGGAAGAGCAGCTCCTGAACAGACCCTGGCCCACCAATAGTTTAATTTATTAAAAAGGCCTAATTCATTAGCATGTTTAAATGTGAGTTGTCGAATCTAAAACACACAAACGTGAATAAAATAGGGCTGTTCTTATATACGACTGGTCTCCTGCCGTAAAGCTTATGTGTATTCTCAGAATGTGTTTCTTGCCCTTCTTGTGTAGGAGGAAAAACTCTGCGCTAGAGGATAAATGGAGTCTAGTTGCTGCTGTTTGTTTCTTTTAGAACTAGTGTGATATTAGAATGTATTTTTCAAGTTTACTCATTCATTTAAAAATATTCGTCATGTCTCTTTATGCCAGGAAGTTCATAACAAAACTTTCCAAAACAAATGTCCCTATTTTGGGTCTTACAGCTTTTTGTTTAAAGTTGTTATCTCTGAGTTGTTTTATAGAAGAGTGTGTAGGGGATTCCCTGGTGGCTCAGATGGTAAATAATCTGCTGCAATGTGGGAGACCCGGATTTGATCCGTGGCTTGGGAAGGTCTCCTGGAGAAGGAAATGGCAATCCACTCCAGTATTCTTGCCTGGGAAATCCCATGGACAGAGGAGCCTGGCAGGTTACAGTCCATGGGGTCGCAAAGAGTTGGACACGACTGAGCACACACACGTGTTCATGCGTAGAGGACAGAAGCGAGGCAAAACTGTCATTTTTGGTTTTGGTGGTTTAATAGACTAGTGAGTTCCTTTTATGTTATTTTAATTTTTTAGGTTCTTGAAGCCAAATGTCTGAAATTTACCATTGTCATCTCAGCAAATATAACCTGCTTGTATGGTGCATACAGTTACAATAGTATGTCATTGTAATTACCAATAGTAATTACCATTCTTCCTGCAAAGTACTAGATACAGAAAAATACAAACCAATGCATTAATAATAGATAATGTTTCTTTGTTGCAAAGTTTTTTTAAATTATGGTTTCAATAGGACTATTTTTATTTTCTGTTTCTTTTTGTAGAAGTTTCAGTAAGCTGAATTTTTCTAGGAATTTGTTGTAAATTTTCAAGTTTATTGGTATAAAAGTATTTACGTTTTGCTTTTAAAATGTTTTTGATCTTTGGAGGATTTGCTATTTTGTCTTTGTCAATCACAATATTGGTTATTTTTGTTCTTTTATCATGTTGTGCAGTCTTGCCTAGCATTCGTTAATTTTACTCTTTTAAAAGAACGAGTTTTTAACTTTGTTGATCTCCTTTCTTGTATTCTAGTTTCTGTGTCGTTCGTGTCTGCTCTTTTTTGTTTCCATCCTTTACTTTCGTAGGTTTGATTTGCTCCCCTTTCACATTTTTTGAAATAGATGCCTAGTGATTTGGTTTTCAGACTGCCTTTTGTAGCTGTAAATTTTCTCTGCTCACCTCAAGTTTGGCAAATAATGTTTTTTATCATTTAGTTAAAAATTTAATTTTCCTTATTGCTCCCTAAATTGCCACTGTGATTACTTCTTCAATCCATAGCTTATTTAGAGGTTTATTTCTCAATTTCACAATGTGTGGAGATATTCTAGTTGCCTTTTGTTAGTGATTTCTAGCTTAATTGCTTTACGCGCAGAGATCCGTCTGTATGTTTTCAGCCTTTTGCAAATTATTGGAGATTTACATTTTCGCTTAGTATGTAGTAAAGTTTGGAAATATATATATATATTTGAAAAGAATATATGTGGTTGGTGCAATGAAATTTATAGATCAGTTAGTCAAGTTTTTAAATCTACTTTTCAAAGCTTCTATATCCCTGTATTATTTTTTTTTCCAGTACTTAACTTGTCCCTTGTTTGGCCGATGGTAGCCCCTTCCGCTTGGCTCCTGAGTCTTCACTATATGACTCTAGCAGTGTTTGATAGCTCTCGTGCTCTCTGAAATACAAGGTTCATCTTGTGTATTTGTTGTCTTAGATCTGGAATATGCCATTTCTTCCGATGGTTTCTTTCAAGGAGAAATGTTGTTTAGACACCACAGACTGGGTGCTGGCGTCTGGTTGCTACTGAGTTGATTATTATTTCTCTGGGCTATCTTGCTATTTCTTGTAATTGATTTATAATATGTTAGTTTCAAGTGTACAGCAAAGCGGTTCAGTCACACACACACACACACACACACACACACATATACTCAATACATATGTATATTCTTTTTCAGATTCTTTTCCTTTATAGGTTATTACAAGATATTGACTATAGTTCCCTGTGCTATACAGTAGGTCCTTGTTTACTTAGTTTATATATTGCAGTGTGCAGATGGTAATCCTGAAGTCCTGATCTCCTCCTTCCTACTGTCCCCTTTGGAAACCATAAGTTTGTTTTCAGTTTCTGTGAGCTTGTTTCTGTTTTGTAAATAAGTTCATTTGTATTTTGCTATTTCTGTTCTTTCCCAAGGCAAACCTTTCAATATCACAGTATCGTTTCCAAAGCAAACCATTCAATACCATGGTAATCCAAGTCACTGCCCCAACCAGTAATGCTGAAGAAGCTGAAGTTGAATGGTTCTATGAAGACCTACAAGACCTTCTAGAACTAACACCCCAAAAAGATGTCCTTTTCATGATAGGAGACTGGAATGCAAAAGTAGGAAGTCAAGAAACACCTGCAGTAACAGGCAAATCTGGCCTTGGAGTACAGAACGAAGCGGGGCAAAGACTAATAGAGTTTTGCCAAGAGAACACTCTGGTCATGGCAAACACTCTCTTCCAACAATACCAGAGAAGACTCTATACTTGGACATCACCAGATAGTCAACACTGAAATCAGATTGATTATAGTCTTTGCAGCCAAAGATGGAGAAGCTCTATTCAGTCAGCAAAAACAAGACTGGGAGCAAACTGTGGCTCAGATCATGAACTCCTGATTACCAAATTCATACTTAAATTTGAAGAAAGTAGGGAAAACCACTAGACCATTCAGGTATGACATAAATCAAATCCCTTACAACTATATAGTGGAAGAGACAAATACATTCAAGGGATTAGATCTGATAGACAGAGTGCCTGAAGAACATATGGATGGAGATTCATGACACTGTACAGGAGGCAGTGCTCAAGACCATCCCTAAGAAAAAGAAATGCAAAAAGGCAAAATGCTTGTCTGAGGAGACTTTACAAACAGTTATGAAAAGAAGAGAAGGGAAAGGCAAAGGAGCAAAGGAAAGATATAAGCATGTGAATGCAGAGTTCCAAAGAATAGCAAGGAGAGATAAGGAAGCCTTCCTCAGTGATCAGTGGAAAGAAATAGAGGAAAACAACAGAATGGGAAAGACTACAGATCTCCTTAAGAAAATTGGAGCAACCAAGGGAACTTTTCATGCAAAGATGAGCACAATAAAGGACAGAAATGGTATGGACCTAACAGAAGCAGAAGATATAAAGAAAAGGTGGCAAGAATACACAGAACTATGCAAAAAAGATCTTCATGACCCAGATAACCACTGTGGTGTGATCACTCACCTAGAGCCAGACATCCTGGAATGTGAAGTCAAGTGGGCCTTAAGAAGCATCACTATGAACAAAGCTAGTGGAGGTGATGGAATTCTGGTGGAGCTATTTCAATCCTAAAAGATGATGCTGTGAAAGTGCTGCAATCAATATGCCAGCAAATTTGAAAACTCAGCAGTGGCCACAGGACTGGAAAAGGTCAGTTTTCATTCCAATCCCAAAGAAAGGCAATGCCAAAGAATGTTCAAACTACCACACAATTGCACTCATCTCACATGCTAGCAAAGTAATGCTCAAAATTCCCCAAGCCAGGCCTCAACAGTATGTGAACCATGAGCTTCCAGATGTTCAAGCTGGATTTAGAAAAGGCAGAGGAACAAGAGATCAAATTGCCAACGTCCATTGGATCATCAAAAAAGCAAGAGAGTTCCAGAAAAACATCTATTTCTGCTTTGTTGATTATGCCAAAGTCTTTGCCTGTGTGAATCACAACAAACTGTGGAAAGTTCTTAAAGAGATGGGAATACCAGATCACCTGACCTGCCTCCTGAGAAATCTGTATGCAGGTCAGGAATCAACAGTTAGAACTGGACATGGAACAACAGACTGGTTCCAGATTGGAAAAGGAGTACATCAAGGCTGTATATTGTCACCCTGCTTGTTTAACTTCTATGCAGAGTACATCATGAGAAACGCTGGACTGGAAGAAGCACAAGCTGGAATCAAGATTGGTAGGAAAAATACCAATAACTTCAGATATGCAGATGACACTCTGCTTATGGCAGAAAGCAAAGAAGAACTAAAGAGCCTCTGATGAAAGTGAAAGAGGAGAGTGAAAAAGCTGACTTAAAATTCAACATTGAGAAAACGAAGATCATGGCATCTGGTCCCAACACTTCATGGCAAATAGATGGGGAAACAGTGGAAGCAGTGTCAGACATTATTTTTTTGAACTCCAAAATCACTGCAGATGGTGATTGCAGCCATGAAGTTAAAAGACGTTTGCTCCTTGGAAGAAAAGTTATGACCAACCTAGAAAAAAGCAGAGACATTTCTTTGCCAAGAAAAGTCCGTCTAGTTAAACAATGGTTTTTCTAATAATTATTTGTGGATGTGAGAGTTGGGCTATAAAGAAAGCTGAGCATCAAAGAATTGATGCTTTTGAACTGTGGTGCTGGAGAAGACTCTCGAGAGTCCCTTGGACTGCAAGGAGATCCAACTGGTCCATCCTAAAGGAAATCAGTCCTGAATATTCATTGGAAGGACTGATGCTGAAGCTGAAACTGCAGTACTTTGGCTACCTGATGCGAAGAACTGACTCATTTGAAAAGACCCTGATGCTGGGAAAGATTGAAGGTGGGAGGAGACGGGGATGACAGAGGAGGAAATTGTTTGACGACATCACCAACTAAATGGACATGAGTCTGAGTGAACCCCCGGAGTCGGTGATGGACAGGGAGGCCTAGCGGGCTGCAGTCTGTGGGCTGCAGTCTGTGTGTCGCAAAGAGTCGGCCACGACTGAGCGACTGAACTAAACTGAACTGATCTCTTTTAAAACACATGGAGCTACATAGTTTACTTTGGAATGATTTTTTTCTTGCCTTCAAGTTTTAAAGGGGAAAGAGGGATGTTCAGTAATAAAGGGGAATTAGGAATGTACAGTAAGGGAGGTCTTAGTGCAGCTTTCTGCAGGTTGGCTTGATATCTCTAGGGAAGCTTAGACGACTTTGAGTTATGTTCTGTCATTCATAAATAATTTCTTCTCTGTATCCAACTCTGCAAAATGTCCAGTGTTTTGTATATGTGGTAGAATCTTACTCTAATCAAAATTTATCTTCAAACTAAAAAAACAAAAACAAAAAACTTTATCTTCAAACTAGAAAACTAATTTTCTAACCTGTTCCCCTTCCAAACCCATTTTTAAGAAAAATCATAAGCTGTACAATAATTTAGTATTATTTCAGTTGTTCCTTTTTGCTTTATTCTTTTGTAGAATTATATATCAATTTGGAAGATAATTAAACTAGTTTTGTTTGTGACTAAATCTAAAAGCAAATAAATGAACCTAAAAAACAGTATAAACCTGAGTTAAAAATAGACTGTTTAAGAAAGGCCTTTAGATTGTAAATGTTTACAAAAGACTCTTTGTTCATACTGCTGCTGCTGCTAAGTTGCTTCAGTCACGTCCGACTCTGTGCGACCCCAGCGACGGCAGCCCACCAGGCTCCCCCGTCCCTGGGATTCTCCAGGCAAGAACACTGGAGTGGGTTGCCATTTCCTTCTCCAGTGCATGAAAGTGAAAAGTGAAAGTGAAGTCGCTCAGTTGTGTCCGACTCCTAGCGACCCCATGGACTGTAGCCCACCAGGCTCCTCCGTCCACGGGATTTTCCAGGCAAGAGTGCTGGAGTGAGGTGCCATTGCCTTCTCGCTTGTTCATACTGATTGGGTTTATTTATATATTTTACTTCTGGTAGTTAATTTTTTTTCAATATAAAGGGCTTAGCAAGGACTTTGGGGGAAGAGTAGGGGGTTCTCTCCCTCTACCATCTCCAGAAATCTGGGTTTAGTATCCTCGTGAGCTGCTGCAGACACATCCTGCACTTTCCTTTGCCATAAAGTTCATTACACAGTAGTATGCTAGTCAGTTTATTTTGCTCTCTTTTAGCTAGGACAGGATGTTTATTCTTTACACGTCTAGAATCTAGAACAGTGTCTCTTATGTGGCAAGAAGTAAGTGAATATTTAACGAATGTGTTTTGAGTCCTAAAAAGGACATATGAATGATGGTGAAGCAACAACAGATAATAAGAGTTTATAAACCATATATTTTATGAATTATGTATATTAGCGGTTGGTCCAGACATAATGGGAAATGGAATTTGTTTTCTTATTGTTCAATCGCTAGGTTATGTCCAACTCTTTGTGACCCTGTGGACTGCAGCACACCAGGCTTCCCTGCCCTCCACTATCTATCTGCGGAGTTTGCTCAAACTCATGTCCATTGAGTCAGTGATGCCATCCAGCCATCTCATCCTCTGCTGCTCCCTTCTCCTCCTGCCTTCAGTCTTTCCCAGCAGCAGGGTGTTTTCCAATTAGTCAGTTCTTTGCATCAGATGGCTGAAGTATTGGAGCTTCAGCATCAGTCCTTCCAATGAATATTCAGGGCTGATTCCTTTAGGATTGACTGGTTTGATCTCCTTGCAGTCCAAGGGACTCTCAAGAACCTTCTCTAGCACCACAGTTCAAAAGCGTCAATTCTTTGGCACTCAGCCTTCTTTATGGTCCAACTCTTACATCTGTACGTGACTACTGGAAAAACCATAGCTTTGAGTATATGGAGCTTTGTTTTGTCCCTTGTCAGAAATTTGGTAGTAGTGGTTTCCTGGTTATCCTCTGGGCAAAATGCTTACAATATCATTTTGTCTGTACTTCACATCAACAGTGTGTATTTTTTAAAGCAACAAATCAAGAAAATCTTTACTAACTTTTTCTTTGTGCTTTTTATTAGTAACTGTTGTCACTTGTATGGATGGAAAAGGTCTCCCAGACCTGATGCCATCATGTATGTGTGTAGGCTTCCCCAATCCAGCAAGCAATTAATTCTTCGGCAGCAGCAGGACATCTGAGAATTCTCCTGATTTCTAATTCTGCATACCTGGAAATAGAGTCAGATTCCACAGGGAGAGGGCTCGGTCCCACAGGCCCATCGCCCACTTCAGATGCCAGATGCACGTCCAAGCGCCATCTGAACGTCTGGCCCATGCCCCATTGTTGGGTTTGACTGGTTTGCTAGAATGGCTCACAGAACTAAAAAATATGTTTCCTTACTAGATTAGTGATGTATTATAAATGAATATCTAAGGATATGAATCAGCAGCCAGATGAACATATACATGGCACAGGGTCCTGAATGAAGGAGTTTCTGTTCTTGTGAAGCTTGGGGCTCAGCATGGTAGCACGACAAAGAGCCTGTTTCCCAGAGGTGGAAGCTCTCTGGAAAAAAGGGGTCCAAAAAGCTGTTCTTTGGAGTGTTTATGGAGGCATTATTACATAGTAATGATTGACTGAATCACTGGCCACTGGTAGTTGATTCAACCTCAAGCCCTTCTCTTCTCCCTGAAGATCAAGGGGTGGGACTGAAAGTTCCAACCCTCTGTTCACATGGTCGCTTCTTTTGGCAACCAGCCCCTACCTTTGGGTGAGATCCAAAAGTCACCTTCCCTGTAGAGTTTTCAGGGACTGAGGACGAGAGATCAAATATTATCTGCCACCACCCCCCTTTTTTGTGCTCAGAAAATTCCAAAGGTTTTGGGAGCTGTGAACAAGGAACGGTGGATGAAGACCAAATATATCTGAAATACACAGAGACATACATCTATCTAAAAGAGTGCATCTAGTTGGACTGTTTAATGAATTTGCCAAATCAGAGATATAAAAAGTATTTGGATGCCTTTCTAGTTCAGAATTTAACTAATTGATTGGGCTTTAATGTGTTGTTAGGCCCCACTCCAGTACTCTTGCCTGGAAAATCCCATGGACAGAGGAGCCTGGTGGGCTGTGGTCCATGGGGTCGCTAAGAGTCGGACACGACTGAGCGACTTCCCTTTCACTTTTCACTTTCATGCATTGGAGAAGGAAATGGCAACCCACTCCAGTGTTCTTGCCTGGAGAATCCCGGGGACAGGGGAGCCTGGTGGGCTGCCGTCACTGGGGTCACACAGAGTCGGACACGACTGAAGGGACTTAGCAGCAGCAGCAGCAGATAAATGCAAACTAGATTATAGTGACTTTATGAAATAGACACACATGTGAAAGTGGCTCAGTCACTGCCGACTCTTTGCAACCCCATGGACTGTAGCCTGCCAGACTCCTCTGTCAGTGGAATTTTCCAGGCAAGAATACTTGAGTGGATTGGCGTTCCCTTCTCCAGGGGATCTTTCCAACCCAGGGATCGACCGGGTCTCCTGCACTGCATTCATATTCTCTACCGTCTGAGCCACCAGGGAAGCCTCATGTTTGTGAAATGAGGTACTTTTAATGAGGGTATTATAGGAGGGGCAGTGCTTGAAAATGCCCATATACCTCATACTCCAGAGAAATCTAGATAAGAGGAGTCATCTAGATTTTTTCTCTCCTTTCAACTTTATATCTTTCGGTAATTTACCATGCCTTTCTCTTTTCCAAGACATGGTCTGACAGCTCACACTATTTCTTCTCTCTCTGTGTCTCCCTGATGCATCTTTCTCATCTGTCTCCCTAGGGTTGTACAGCCACAGTAGGGTAATTTGACTTTTACACTCTGACCATGCTTCCCTCTTGCCCTTTCCAGCTTCTTGCTTGCCTCTCAGTCTTCCATTGGAACCATCACTATCATTCTTGTTGTTATTTTTAGAATGGAAAACATCTTAACATAACTCATAGGTGCCAAAGTATGAATACATTTCATGAAAAATATGTACTACACTGCTTTGAAAGCCATTTGGATAAGCTGCTCTAATAAACCAATCGTGTGTGTGTGTGTGTGTGTGTGCACGTGCACATATATACACATTTCAAACTGCTTATGAATTACATGTTGGTGCTAGCTTTTTGGGATGTGCACATTTGTATAATTAATTTCTCATTATATTAGACTTTCCTTTAGGGTTTAATCTACTATAAATACTGTACATTAGTTCAGACTAACTAGACCAAATTACTCTTATTTGCAATCTTTTTTTAAAAATCAAATTGGCAATGAATGAAGTTAAGATTATTGAATTTAATCCCAGTTTCCAGTGTTAGGAATGCAGTGCTAATCTTTAGATGCATGGTGTATTCATTGATAGACATTCTTGCTTTAAAGAATGTTTGTTTTTATAACTTAAGCATTTAACAAGACAAAATAGCATCCTGTGAGATAGGAGCCACAATCTAATCTATACAACTTGTAACTGCCTTCAGAGACAGCCATCATTCACCAGTGTCAAGAAGTTATTATGGTTCAATGACATATGTTAAATTCATCAGTCTTGCTTAGTAGATGCTCCTTCATTTTTTCTGTGACTGGAATAACAGTTCAAGCCCAGAATAGAGAAGATTTTTATACATTTTTTTCCTCTAGGAACTCTGTTAGTTTAAGGGTAGACAGTGAGGCACCAGTGCCCCCAAACCATATCTAGAGTACTGATAACAAAGGAACAAAAGAGGGAGCAGAGTCTTTAAACTTGAATCCAGCTAGTAATTATGTTTAAATTAGGATGCAGGCCTAGCTTTAGCTTGGCAGTTTGGAGAAAGACGTCTTCAGGACTGTGATGCACTGTACTATTTTACAGGAAACTTAGGCATTCTTTTTGGTTATAGAAGCAACATACACTGTTTAGGAAGAGTTAGAATAGGAGACTGCCTTGCTTCTCTCCAGGCCTGCTCCCTAGAGCCTGCTGCCACCAGGCTGTGTTTAATCACTGGTTTAACTTTTAAACTGTACTTTTTATTCTCAGATTAGCTTTAAACTCTTAAAAGAGGGGGAAACGAGTCTGCTTATACTTTAAGCTTCCAGTCAATCACCCTCTCCCTCTAGGATTTTTCATTATACATTTTCAGTTATAGTCTTTGATTTCAAAGAAAATACTAAAAACTTGTTTCTTGACATGTTAGTAGCATCTCAGCTCCCTAGTTTCAACTGTGAGGAATTTAGGGCAATTATCTTTCTTTTCCTGCTCCCTAATTTATTTTTTTCTTAAAGTATAATTGATTTACAATATTATATTAGGTTCAAGTATTGTTGTTCACTTCCTGAGTTGTGTCTGAGTCTTTTGTGACCCTATGGACTGTGGCCTTCCAGGCTCCTCTGTCCATGGGATTTCTCAGGGAAGAATACTAGAGTGGGTTTCCGTTTGCTTCTCCAGGGGCTATTCCCAACCCAGGGATTGAACCTGTATCTGCTGCATTGGCAGGCGGATTCTTTACCACTGAGCCACAGGGGAAGCGCCCAGATTCAGGAGTATAGCGTAGTGATTCAGTATTTTGCAGATTATATTCCATCCTAGGTTATTATAAGATAATGGCTATAATCCTCTATGCTATACAGTATATCTGTGTTGTTAGTTTGTATCTGTTAAACCCAAACCACTAACTTGTTTTTTTCTCCCTTACCTCTCCCCTTTGACAACCACAGATTTGTTTTCTCTAGCTGTGAGTCTCTTTCTGTTTTGCATTAAAATTTATTCACATTATTTTTCCGACTCCACACATAAGTGATGTTACTCAGTGTCTGTCTTTCTCTGGCATTTCAGTGAGCAAGATATTCTCCAGGTTCATCCGTTTTGCTGCAGATGGCAGACTTTCATCCTTTATGGCTAAGTAACATTTCAATGTGTGTGTGTGTGTATATGTATATATATATATAGAGAGAGAGAAAGATTAAGATACAGATATATATATATATCATGTATATAGATAGATATATAATCTCATATGTTTACCCATTCATCTGTTGATGGGCACTCAAGTTGCTTCCGCATCTTGGCTGTTATAAGTAATGCCGCAGTGAACATGGGAGTGCATGTATCTTTTCAATTAGTATTTTCTTTGGATATATATTCAGGACTGGGATTGCTGGATCACATAGTAGTTCCATTTTTAGTTTTTTGAGGAACCTCCATACTATCTTTCCTAGCGACTGCCCCAGTTTACATTCTCACCAGCCGTGGGAATGGAAGCGTTCCCTTTTCTCCACATCCTCATCTGCATCTGGAATTTGTGGGGTTTTTTTGGTAAGAGCCATTCTCACAGATTGTGAGGTGGTATTTTGTTGTGGTTTTGACTTGCATTCATTCCCCTGATGATTTGCAGTGTTCAGCATATTTTCATGTGCCAATTGGCCGTCTGTATGTCTTTTTTGGAAAAAATGTCTATTCAGGTCTTCTGCTCAGGTTTTAATTGGATGGTATTATTTTTTGTGGTATTGAGCTGCATGAGCTTTTTAACCGTTTATTGATCATATCATTTACAAATAATTCCTCCCATCCTGTACGTTGTCGTTTCCTTTTGTCAATGGTTTCCTTTTCTGTGCATAAGCTTTTTAAATTTAATTAGGTCCCATTTGTTTATTTTTGCTTCCATTTCCTTTGCCTTGGGAGATATATCCAAAAAATATTTATGGATTTATGTCAAAGAGTATTCTGCGTATGTTTTCTTCTTGGAGTTTCATGGTTTTTGGTCTAACATCAGGATCTTTAATCCACTTTGAAGGTTGTGTTTTGTTTTTTTTTTGTATATGGTGTAAGGAAATATTCTGATTTTATTCTTTTACATGTAGCTGTCTAGTTTTCCCAGCACCATTTATTGAAGAGATTGTCTTCTCCCTATTGTATATTCTTGCCTCCTTTGTTGTGTTAATTAACTGCAGTTGAGTGGGTTTTTTTAAGGGCTCCCTATTTTGTTGATTTATGTGTTTGTTTTTGTGGCAATACCACGCTGTTTTGATTACTGTAGCTTTTTAGTATAGCCTAAAGTCAGGGAGCATGATACCTTCAGCTTTGGTCTTCTTTTCAAAATTGTTTTAGCTTTTTATATAGAGTGATTTTGTTTTTACATAAAATAATTATATTGAGTAGATCTGAAAATTGGAATGCAAAAATTGGGATTTATTCATTCTATAAATATTGATTCATTAATATTGAATACCCCAGAGCTCTGAACTCTGTCCTCTTTTCTGCCTACACTGATTCCCAAGGAGATCTCACTAGTCTCGTAGTTTTAAATTCATCTACATGCTGACTCTCAGTTTACATTTCTACCCGGACTTCTTAACCTCACCGTCATAGGTCTGACTGTATCCAGTTGACATCTCTATTCATCTAACTAGTTTCTCACAGTAAATACATCCCAAAGGAGCTGTGATACTCAGCCCTTTCCTCCCCAAGTCTTCCTATAATGTACTCAGCATATGTTAGTGGCAGTTTCATTCTTCTCTTTGCTCAGGACACAGACCATCTAGGTCTTACTCCCCCATGCATACTTCTGTCTGTCTCTCTCGTTAAAGTCACATCCTGTATCTGTTCATTAACAGATCCTTTTGACTCCATATGCAAAATATTTAAATAATTTAACACTATTTGCCACATTTCTTGCTGCTGTTCTGGCACACGCCTGCATTATAGCAGTGGTCTTCCAGTTGCTAATGTTTTCTTAGCCGGTAGCCAGAGGAATCCTGCATAAGTCAGATTCTGTTACTTCTCTGCTCTCTTTTCAACAGGTAACTCCCCATCTCATTCAGCATGTAAGTGAGCCAGAGCCCTTCTGTCTTATGAGGCTGTTGGCAATTTGGGACATGGGTATCTTTCTGTTCTTATTACCCATTGCTCCTTTCCTTATTCCACTTGCCATATTAGTCTTCTTGATGTTCTTTATCTTATTTTTTAAATATTTTATCTTTATTCTGTACTCTCACCTTTTGCATTATAAAGTACCATTTGTATTGTTTTGGGTGTGTGCCTATAGCCTACATAATGTGAATTTTGCTTTGTTAACCAATTCAAAAACCTTTTTCTGTTTTTTTAAAATCTCCTGGCCATGCTGCACAGCATGTGGGATCTTATTCCCCAACCAGGTATCACACTCACACCCACTGAGTTGGGAGCACCAGGAAAGGCTCTCTTTGCTGCTCTTTAAACAAGCCTCATGCTCCTGCCTTAGGGTCTTTGTGTTTGCTGTTTCCTCTTCTGCCTGGAAGGGTCTTCTAGGTACTTGAGCAGCTCACCCCCTCATGTTACTGAGATCTTGGACTCAGATTCGTTCTTATCTAAAATTCTCCCTGTTACTGTACATGTCATATAATTGCTCCCTTCCTAATTTTTCTTCTCCACACTGATTACCATCTAATAAACAATATATTTTCATTATTAGTTTTAAAAAACTCTTGTCAGGCCAGGTTCATTGAGGAAAACAAATCACTATAGATACTTAAAGCAAAAGGAAAACTAGTAAGGGGAATTAGAGTCTTAAAATTTATTGGGAAAGCTGTAGGTGTGGAGCTTGAAAGACTGTTGTCAGCTTTCACTGCTGCTGCTGCTGTGGCTTGCGGGTAGTGCCAACATAGGGAGCTGGCAGGGAGCATTCGGTGGCTACTGCGAAACCTCATGTCTGCCACAGTCCAGGTGGCCACTGCATTCAGGAGAGCGGCTTTGCTTCTGTCTCTCTTCTGCCTTCCTAATGCTGCGTGAACGCACTGCATTTGCGGAATGTGAATCGCATACAGAATTCTGGGATCAAAGATTTGTAAAATGGAGTTCTCATCCTTCTAGCTTTTGTGGAAGAGGAGATACAGAGGAGCATATGGAAGGTGGTGAGAATGGACAATGAGATAAATATAGCTATGTCTCTATGGATAAGATATGAATACACACATACTTATTTTATCAGTCAGGTTTCTCTGGAAAAACAGAACGAATTAGATAAACGTATATACAGAAAGAAAGAAGGGAATAAGGAGATGGATTTATTTTAAGGAATTGGCTCACGTGCTTGTGGGGGCTGGCAAGCCTGAAATTGCAGGGCAGGTTGCAAAGTCCTTGGATGACGTTCACTCTCCTTTATATCCTATAAGTTAAATATTGATATAAAGTTAAGAGTAATTAACTACTATGATGTAAAGTCAGTGTATCTTATGTTATATGATAAGAAGAGAGAAGAAACCAGTTATTTGATGAATATACACAGCATATAAGCTAAGCTAAGTCACTTCAGTCGTGTCCGACTCTGTGCGACCCCATAGACGGCAGCCCACCAGGCTCCCCCGTCCCTGGGATTCTCCAGGCAAGAACACTGGAGTGGGGTGCCATTTCCTTCTCCAATGCATGAAAGTGAAAAGTGAAAGTGAAGTTGCTCAGTCGTGTCTGACCCTCAGCGACCCCATGGACTGCAGCCCACCAGGCTCCTCCATCCATGGGATTTTCCAGGCAAGAGTACTGGAGTGGAGTGCCATTGCCTTCTCCGACACAGCATATATAACACACCATATACAACCTTCATAATAAAATAAGGAAAAATACTCATAACAATAACTGGTAATGTAGTGGGATCTGAGGTTTATAGATTCCCTCTTCCACTGCCCTTTTTGTATTCCTTTGCTCTCAGCATGCACCTCAGATAGCCATAGTCCTTTACTGGTAGAGTGACCCAAACTGTTTCTGAAGGGTTTGAGTCAGTAGTAGTTCTGCCTAGGTTGGGCTATTGAAGTTTTCTGTTGAATTTAGTCAGAAGACATGGTAGTACTAAGAGATGCCCTTAGGGATTTCCAGTAACCAGACGTACTCTCCTTAGCACCACTGTGGCATTGTGGTCCCATTTCCCCTTGATAATTAGAGTCAATTACCCAGGCCAGCAGAGTAAGTGCCCTCTTTGCCCACTGATTCAGAGGCACAGGAAGCTTAAAGGGGCCAGGTGGCAGGCTTGACTTCCAGTTCAGTGGAAGCGTTCCTTCCTTTGGGACTAAGACCTCTAGACCAGCAGAGCAAAGGCCATGGGAAGAGGAGACAGCAGCGTTTTACTAGTGAGTGGCGCCGGAAAGCGTGACAGCCGCATGTAAGGCAGTGAGGTTAGAGCACATCCTCACACCACACGCTAAAACAAACTCAGAATGGCCTCAAGACTTCAATGTAAGACATGACACCATTAAACTCCTAGAAGAGAATACAGGCAAAACATACTCTGACATAATTTTTACCAATGTTTTCTTAGGTCAGTCTCCCAGGACTATAGAAATAAAAGCAAAAATAAACAGCTGGAACCTAATCAAACTTGTAAGCTTTTGCACAGCAAAGGAAACCGTAAATAAAGTGAAAAGACAACCTAGGGACTAGGGAAAATATTTGTGAACAATTTGACCAAAAAGGGCCTAGTTTCTAAAGTATGCAGACAGCTGATAACAACTCAGTAACAAAAAAACCGACCCAAACAAAAAATGAGAAGAAGACCTAAACAGACATTTCTCCAAAGAAGGCATACAGATGGCTAATAGACACTGAAAAAATGGTCAGCATTACTAAGTATGAGAAATGCAAATCAAAACTACAGTGAGGTACCACCTCATGCTGGTCAGATTGACCATTGTTAAAGAAAAGTCTACAAATAGGAAATGCTGGAGAAAAGGGAACCCACCTGCACTGTTGATGAGAATGTAAGTTGCTGTAGCCACTATGGAAAACAGTATGGAGGTTCCTCAGAAAACTAAAAGCAGAATTACCATATGATCCAGGGATGCTTCTCCTGGATATGTGTCTGGAGAAAACTCTAATTACATTTTGCAACAGCCAAGACATGGAAGCAACCTAAACGTCCATCCATTGATGACGGGGTAAAGAAGAGGTGGTATATATACACGATGGAACACTGCTTAGCTGTGAAAAAGAATGAAATAATGCCATTGCAGCATCATGGGTGGGCCTAAAGATTATCACGCTAAGTGAAGCAAGTCAGAAAGAGAAAGAAATACCATCTGATGCCACCTATATGTGAAATCTAAAACAGGACATGAACTTACTTACGAAGCAGAAACAGACTCACAGATACAGAAAACAAACGTACAGTTACTAAACCGGGAAAGGGAATGGGGGACGGATAAATGAGGAGTTTGAGCTTAGCAGATACAAACTACTTTATATAAACTGGATAAACAACCAAGCCCTACTGTATAGCAGAAGGAGGTATAGGCAACATCCCCTAATAAGCCATAACAGAAAAGAATATGTGTGTGTGTGTGTATTTATATCTGAATGACTTTGCTGTACACCAGAAACTAAAGCAACATTGTGATGATAATAAAAATTTTGCTTGTGGGCCAATAAATGATGTCACTTCTGTTTCCTGCTTTGATTCTTGGACCTGTGAATCTTGGCTATGCGAGAAGCAGCACCATATATTGGACGTTCATAGCACATAGAACTTTTGGGGGATCTTTGCCCAGGCGTGCAAGATATTGCCACCTGGCTGGTGTTCTGGATCAGTCTTGAAAAGGTCATGCCACTGTTCTATCAAACTAGCTGTTTTAGGATGATAGAGATTATAGTAAGACCAATGAATTCCTTGGGCCATTGCCATGCTTTTTTTTTTTTTTTGTTCTGAAATGAGTTCCTTGATCAGCAGCAGTGCTTTATAGAATAGTAGGAGGAAGTCGATAAGGCATTCTGTAAGTCTATGGATAGTAGTTTTGGCAGAAGCATTCTGTGCAGGAAAGGCAAATCTATACACAGAGTAAGTATCTGTTTCAGCTAGAATAAAGCACTGCCCTTTCCATGATAGTGTGTTAATTGCCAAGTCTTGTCTGACTCTTTGTGGCCACATGGACTGTAGCCCTCTAGGCTCCAGCTCCTCTGTCCTTAGAATTCTCCAGGCAAGAATACTGGAGTGGGTTGCCATTCCCTTCTCCAGAGGATCTTCCTGACCCAGGGATCGAACCTGGGTCTCCCCCACTGCAGCCAGATTGTTTACCATCTGAGCCATCAGGGGAGACAGAAGTCCAGTGTAATCAACTTGTCACAGGTAGCTGGCTGATCACCCCAGGGAACAGTGCCATACTGGGGACTCAGTGTAGGTCTCTTGCAGGAGATTTGGCACTCAGCAGTGGCAGTAGCCAAATTTGTCTTGATGAGTGGAGGGTCATGCTGCTGAGCCCATGCATAACCTTCATCCCTCCCACCGTGGCAACTTTGTGAGCCCATTGGACAGTGACAGGGTTGGCTGGAGAAAGATGCTGACTCGTATGCACAGGATGGTCATCCTGTATTTATATTTCAGTGCAGCCTTTTATACTTGCAAAAACAAGAAAATGATTTGGAACTCCAAGAAATGACTAGAAATCTACCTATTTCTTGGTTTTAATTTTGTTAATTGTTTTAAGAAAGAATTATTAGATTATTAGAGACTTCTGGATATATATAATTATTATAGGAGTTCATCTTGGAGGCTTTGTTAGTCAAAAAGCTCAAAGGAAAAGGCTTGTGAAGACATAATTCTAAGACTTTTAAAAATAAAAATAAGTATAAAAATAATAGATATTCATTGTAAAAATGAAAAATTCAGAAGCACAAAGTTTTTTATATATTATGTTCTCTCATTAAATTGTCCTCTCCTAAATTGTTTCCATTTATATTCTATTCACAAAAGTGTTTGAGAACATCTGTTTTCCTACATTTGTGCCAACATTGGATGGTAGCATACTTTAGTTTTTGCCAGTGTAATAATGAAAAAGAATCTAATTTTATTTCCTTAATTATAAGTAGGTTTTGGCATCTTTTCCAATTTTGAACAGTTTCATATTTTTAACCTGGCTCTTGCTTTTCCTCTTCACTTGGAATATTGTCGTTCATTTTTTTCTGAACTTTTACCGTTCTTCAAGGCCCATGTCAAAATCTGTTTCTCCGTTATTGATTTTTCCTGATAAGCTCAGCCTAAAATGATACCTCCATCCTTGTATACTTGATGTTTTAGTCTCCACTTATCACAGTTTTATACCAGAACTAATGTGTATGATTTTCTTCTTCCAGGATTTCCAAGTTTACAGGATGGCTAAACATTAATGGAAAGAGAAGTGTAAACCTGTCTTCTTTCACTATGGAGGCAAGTTTGGCAGATGGAGAACCTGACCGAATTTTGGTGAGTGATTCAAATACAGCATAATAAGGTACTACCATCTATCTTGGGAAGTGTTTGATTTAAGCCATCATTTTATTTTTAAAATGTGTTTAAAACGAACTTCCAAAAAGTCGATATAAAAATTATAGGTAGTTTAAAGCTTGTTGAAGCATAACCCAGTTTTCTGCCACTTCCACCCTATCCTACCCCTTTTTCCTTGCTTCCCTGGCCATATATTGGTATAATAGTTTGTGTTCGTGTTTTCCTCAAGAAACTTTGTCTATTGAAATCAAGAGGTTATTCACAGTTGAAAAAATTAAATGTCTGTAAATCTTAAATTGTGCAGCTGGGGACAGAATGAAAGAATTAAGATATAATTATTAATATATGTTGCCATACATACTCTTTCTATAGAAGTGTGAAGATTTAATAAGTATTGCTGCCTGTGATTGAATTGTATTCTGAAATTAAAACACTTAGGTATGGGTGGTGGTTATAAGTGTACCTTCTCTAGTAATTAAAAAAGTAAGAATTAACCAGTAGGGTAAATTAAATGATGCTTTGTCATGCATAGAAACATTTTGCTCAAGGATCATTTCATTTTCATTCTTCCTGTTTCAGTTTTAAAGATGCCATTAAATACTGATTTATAGACTCTTTATTAGAAATGTTTGTACTACCTAAAGTAAAGGTGCCAGTGGGTAAAATGTTGCCAGCTGATAGCTGTGTGGCTTGTTAGATGGTAGATTCTTTGACAGAGTTACAATATTGGAATGATGCAGAGGCCAGCTTTTCTTTGATACTACTGTGAGGTTGAAAGTCACTACTAAATTGAGATGTTTGTGACTTTTGATTTAGTGAATGTTCTTTGTTCAGGC
The DNA here is from genome assembly GCF_042477335.2 of Ovis canadensis. Taxonomy (NCBI): domain Eukaryota; kingdom Metazoa; phylum Chordata; class Mammalia; order Artiodactyla; family Bovidae; genus Ovis; species Ovis canadensis. The sequence goes on along the minus strand of NC_091247.1, from coordinate 118,082,553 downwards.
TCTAATGTAGGATCAGTAATGATTGGCAGCAAAATGAAGTTTTGCTTACTTGTGTTAACTTGGTCCCACCCTTTCCTGAATTTCTGGTTCAAACTTGTTTCTTTAATGGTCAAAAAAAGTTAAACTTTAAAATGATAGCTTGTTAATAGAGAATAAAATGGACATGGACGGAACTTGGTTTATGAAGAAGATTTTAAATGGAAAACTGATGGTAGGTTATTTTGTTTTCACTATGTCTTCCAAAAAAAAAAAAAGATGAAAGCCTTTCTTGGAACATACTATTTACTTTACCATAAATATTTTCTTATTTAAAGCTAATGGACTTCCTGAAGGTTCATTTTTGGCTAAAATCTTTTAAATCTTTTGGTTATGATATTGATATCAGTAATAGCAATTGCTGTTTTCTGAGTATACACTTTTTCAGACTGTCTTTGCAACAGATATTTGCTTATCCTCACTTTTAAAGACAGGGAAATAGGCTCAGGGAAGTTAATTATCTTCTCTAAAAGCTACAGGTTAAATGATGCAACTGAGGTCTATCTCTGAACACTTTCCTTTGCCACTAACATGTTGATTACATCATACCTGTCTTTCTGGATAGAATTGCTTAAAATTTATTGTTATCTTTTTAAACTTAGTATCTAAGTAGATAGTATTAAATTCTTTACTGGAATGTCTGCACTGTACTGCTAAAGTTTTATTTATTTTTTATTATTAATTCTATTGATATTGAGAGGTTAGAGCAAGTTCCTTAAAACACAATGAGATCAATTTTCTTCTTGTACTTCATTGTTTCTTCGGTGAAATATTCTAGCTTATTTTAGAAACAGTAATACCACTGATTTCAATGTGAACTGTTGAAATTTTCTCTATTCGAAACTAATCTTGAGGTCCACCTTTGAGTTATCTATTAATGAAATATCACCTTTGAACTGCATGGCCTAAGCTAGTTAGTTTAGATCTAAGAGAGGTGGACGAGAACATGGGCTTTGTAGATATTTGGTTGTGTTTTAAAATCTGAGCTTTGTCACTTAGTCACATTCTCAGGGTTTCCAATTTTCCTTGCGTTTTAAATAAAGATTAGTAGTAATATCTACTTAATATTTACTTGAGTTTTAATTGAGATAATATATCTATAAAATTCCTTTTTACACATCTGTACACATTATAAATACCCAGTAAATAAAAGCTAGTATGGTTATTGTTAATATAACTATTAGTATTCAGCATTTTCTCCAAAAATATAAATAATTAGAGGCAGAAGAGGCAACAAAACACATTTTTAAAAGTCCTGCACTGTTGAGTAATTTTGGATTTGCACTTTCTCTGAATCTCATTTTTACTATTCAAAATATTGAGGCAAATGAAAAATACATAAACAAGAATACTCATCCTGCCTACTTGACAGGGACAGTATGATCTAGTGAAACCAGAAAGTTCTTTGAAAATATAAACCAACATGTCAGTATGTGGTGGCAGTGTTGTATAAAACCTAATTGTGTGCACTAGTTTTTAAGATAGTATTATAGTATTAGTTAGCTTCTTTTGAGTGCAGTCTTTATACAAAGTGCTGTGGCCAGTGAAGGGGATGTTAAGAGATATAAAATGTAGTCTGTCTGAATTATGTTTATTTTAAGAAAACCAGATAGAGGGATGGATAGATAAGGCAGTAATAAGCATTTACTAAGTGTCAAATGAGGGACATAAGGCATAGTTACACAAGTTGTGAAAAGGTTTCTTAACACACATGAATAGGGTATGGGGTCACGGGATTGAAAATGAGCAAGGAGAACATTCTAGAAAGGGAGGATGGCAAGAGACAAGGTGAAAGGCGGAATTAATTGCACAGGGTTTATTCAGGGGGAAACACATAGAAAAATTGGAAGGTAATATTGTTTATTCCTTGGAAGGAAAGTTATGACCGACCTAGACAGCATATTAAAAAGCAGAGACATTACTTTGCCAACAAAGGTCCATCTAGTCAAGGCTATGATTTTTCCAGTGGTCATGTATGGATGTGAGAGTTGGATTGTGAAGAAAGCTGAGTGCTGAAGAATTGATGCTTTTGAACTGTGGTGTTGGAGAAGACTCTTGAGAGTCCCTTGGACTGCAAGGAGATCCAACCAGTCTATTCTAAAGGAGATCAGTCCTGGGTGTTCATTGGAAGGAATGATGTTGAAGCTGAAACTCCAATATTTTGTTCACCTGATGTGAAGAGCTGACTCATTTGAAAAGACCCTGATACTGGGAAAGATTGAGGGCAGGAGGAGAAGGGGACGACAGAGGATGAGATGTTCGGATGGCGTCACCGACTCAATGGACATGGGTTTGGGTGGACTCCGGCAGTTGGTGATGGACAGGGAGGCCTGGCGTGCTGCGGTCCATGGGGTCGCAGCAAGACTGAGCAACTGAACTGAACTGAATGTTGTTTATAAGACTAATGATCAGTGCGGCAGATAGAGACCAAACTTACGGAAGTCTCTGAGTGCCAGACCAGGGATTCTGAACTCGATTCTGTAGGCAGTGGTATGTCACTGAATAGTCTTATGAAGGTGGACAGGGTGAATCTGGAAGCAGGATTTGAGACGGTTTAGAAGAGTGAGAGATACAGATGCTGACGGAGACTACTTGTAGTCTTGGAGGTGGTGAAAGCTGGGATTCAGTTGACTTTGGTGTCCACTTGTTCAGTTTTCTTGTCCTACATGAGATTATGCTTTCTATTTTTAAAAAATTCACTTGCTTATTTGTTGTTTATAGTTCCGTTTTTGTGGTAGTGTTGTATGTCTTAGGTAGTAATACTAAAAAATACAAATTCAATCTTTATACTCAGGATACTTCAGAACACGTTTACATTTAATATATGTATTAAAATATTTTGTAAAAGTGCAGAACTCATAACACTTTGGAAATTAACCACTGAGAAATCCTTTAAGTGCAGGGGTCAAATATTTATGAATAGATTGAGGTAAACCAAATAAGTGAAGTATATTAAAAAAAATTGTTTAAATTAAGGAAAGTCCTGTCTTTTGAATATCTTGTATGCTATGCTATTACCAGAGGAAACTAAGTTATAAAGTCTATTAAAGGTTGAGATATTTTATTGTATTAAAAAATTGATTATATAAATGACTTTTTAGAAGAGAATAAAAATTTAAAACCATGTAGAAATCTTTGTAGTATTATTAGGAACTCTCAGTTGAGAAACTCTTAAGATTCTAATTTAAATTGGACACTTTGAGTCCTATGCTTTCTGAAGTGGAAAGAACGGCGAGGATGATTTCGCTCAGTAATTCTTAGAATGTAGTAAATGATTAAGTATCTTCTTGAGGGGCCTACAGATGACCCAGCTTCCTGAAACTTAGAGTTTTATGTTTACTAGATGAATTTTTACTGATTACTATGATTTAGTGCTCATAAAGTAAAACTGGTATTTTATTACCATTTACTGAGCGCTTTAAATCACATCCTAAGAAGTATGGCTACTATATATATGTAACATTTGATGACAACATACAGCTTGGCATGTATGTATACATGTATATGGCATGTAAATGAATTAAACTGCCTATTTTTGTATTATTTTTGATCAGGTCACAGATTTTAAAGGTGGTTGTTTTTATTCTCTTGTTTAAACATAGTTGACTCTTGAATGTTTGGAGATGGGTTGGGGTAGAGCTTCTGACACTTGGTACAGAACCATGGTTCTTTGGTATCTGCGATTCAACAAACCACGGATCTGTAGCACTGAAGTATTTCCTGTTGAAAACTGTCTGCCTGTAAGTGGAACTGTGTAGTTCACACCCACGTGTTCAAGGGTCAACCGTACCATTAATTTGTTTCTTCACTACCATTATTGATTTAGTATCTTGTATGTTTTTGTCTGGGGGCTTCCCTGGCATCTCAGATGGTAAAGAATCTGTCTGCAGTGAGGGAGGCCTGGGTTTGATCCCTGGATTGGAAAGATCTCCTGGATTTATAAGGACAGTATTTTTGGTGCACAGTTTCTCAATAACTGACCTTTAAGACATTTATGCATTCAAGTCTAAGGATAAATTATCCATATGTCAATTAATGCTCATAAGGTATTCTTGTACAATGGCACTTGGTTGTTATTAGATCCCCCTTCTCAGCCCTAAGTGGAAATGGAGGGAGAAAGGCTGTGAAGTGTCTTATCTATAATAAATGGGTCACCAAATTTGGTACATATGCTCATCTAACATTTGAATACCCTTTGAGGCCTCCCTGCTAAGTGTTTGGCTAATGCTTATATACTTCAGGATTGCCTCATAGAGGCCTTTTCTTCTCAACTTTAACAAAGATTATGCTATCCACAGAGGCTTTTGCAAACCTCTGCGTCCTGTGGCTAGTTTTCCCCCTTAGTCTTTGCGGGAAACTGTTAGAGATCATTTAGTCTAACAGTCTGTCTAACGTAAGGATTCTGTCCACAGTACCCCCTGACTGAGGTCATCCGGCCTTGGCATGAACTCACGTAGTTATGGGAAGCTCCGCTTCTCAGAAGGCAGCTCAGCTCCTGTGCTGGTTCCCTTGCTGCCACAGGTTGCCACAAATGTAGTCTGAAAGTAGCAGTAGCTGATTATCTTAGCGCTCTGGATATTAGAAGCCTGAAAACAAGATGCTGTGTTCATGCTGGAGGCTCTGAGGGGACTGTCCGTTTCTGTTTGTCGACACCTGGAGGAAGCAGTCTTCCTTCGACTCGTGGCTTCCTCCCCCCCGTCCAGCCTCTGGCCTTCGTTGTCACGCCTCCTGCTACACTCTCCTTCTTGTCAGGACCCTTGGAATTGCTTTGGGTCCACTCAGGTAATTCAGAATAATTTCTGTCTCTCAAGACTTTTGACTTAATCACATCTGCAGAGTCCTTTGCCTCATATAGTTAATATTCACAGATCCTAAGGCTTCTAAACATTCACAGATTCTAATATCTTTTTTGTTGTTGTTGCCTTTTTTTTGGCAGCTGAGCTTGTGGGATTTTAGTTTCCTGACCAGGGATCGAGCCCTTGGCAGTGTGAGCCCACAGTCCTAACCACTGGATTGCCAGGGAATTCCTGGGATGTGGACATTTTGGGGAGGCCATTATTCTACCCCCCATCGTTATAGTACTAACCTCTGGTGCATCCCAGCCTAGTGAAGTGGGCCCTATCGCCAAATAATCCAAAATCAGGTAGTCTGGTGGGGCATCTCACCTACGGAATTGCCAGTTAGATTAAGCTCCTAAATTAGGTGAATTCTTAGGTGGCAGAGATCTTCTTATGTAAAATAATGAAATAACTAGACATTTTAGTCACCAATTTATTACCTACATACTCCTTGTCTTTTACATTAAAATAGCTTCATCTTCCTAATAACTGTTTGCTGACTATAACTATTTAATCACACATACAAGAATGATAATAGAGACCTTCCTTGCAGCCTTTATCGTGTGAAGTTTTGAATGCGTGTGTGTGTGTATTTGGCTGTGCTGGGTCTCCCTTGCCACATGAGGGCTTTCTCCAGCTGTGGAGATGGGGGCTGCTCTCTGGCTGCGGTGTGAGCTTCTCATCGCGGTGGCTTCTCTCGTTGCAGAGGATGGGCTCTAGGGCGCGTGGGCTTCAGTAACTGTGGTCCATGGGTGCCCCATGGCATGTGGGATCTTCTTGGACCAGGGACGGAGCCCATGTGCCCTGCACCGGCACTCACCGCTGGGCCAGTAGGGAGTGTCCTCAAGCGTGTTTAAAAAATAAGGTGAACTAGTATAATGAACCCTAATGTACCCGTCACTCATCTTCAGCATTATTAGTTCAGGTCAGTCTTGTTCATGTATACTCCTGCCTTCCCACCTCATATTTTTTTTTGAGAAAAACCCATATGCATCATTTTATTCAGAAGTATTTCAGTATAATCTCTAAAATATGAAGACTTTTCTTGAAAACTTTAACCATAAATACCATTCTTACTCTAAAAAAAGAGTAATTCTTTAATATCAAATATTTAGTTTTTGCTTAAATTTAGTTTTATTCTTTGTATTGGGCTTGGTTGATAAGTCACTTTGTCTTTTTTAATCTTTTCAGTTTCTCCTGCATCTGTTCTTGATTTTTCCTTTTCAGTTTTAATTTTTATTTTCAATTTACTGAAGAAATAAGGTAGTCGTCCTGTAGGTTTCCCACAATCTGGATTTTCCCACATGGTCATTATTTAATGTGTTCTTCAGTTACTTATATTTCTTGCAAATTGGTAGGTGGACAGTTTTAACCTGAGGCTTGCTCAGATTCAGGTTGTTTTTTTTTTTTTGACAAGAATAATTCATTGATGGTGTTGTGTATTACTATCAGGAGGCATATAATCCATTTTCATTTGCCTAATATGTAAATAACATTTAATCATTTTTGACTGTAAAAATAATACATGCCAATGTGGCATATTTAAGCAGTAAAGAAAAATAGAATAAAATTTATTTTCTAGAGGTAACCACTGTTATTATTTTGGAGGCCTCTTTCCTAAGTGTATTCGTGTGTATATCTTATGCATGAGATTTTACAAGTGGGGTCATAGCATATAAATTTATGTATCAGTACTTAAATTTATGGCCATTGATGATCATCACTTAGATCTGTTAATTCAATAGGAGCATAAATTAATAGCAGTACTTAAATACACTTAAATATTTGTAATGTTTGAACTGCCCAAGTGGGAAAATATTACTCAGTATTTTCTGTTGTTTGAGTGCTTAGATTCTTAGTATGTGTTCCTTTTCTTTTTTTGACTTTTAAAAGTTATCCTTGATTCTCTTATAAGTTGAATAATGTAAACATTTTCCAGGTATATGATGGGACTCTAATAAGTTTGGGGAGCTAAATTAGAGAAGGGGTTAACTTTGAAAAAGTAGAAGAAATAGCCAGTGTTTTATATAGTACTTCAGCAGAAATTCCAAGTCAGAAATCTTTTGTATTTCCATAATGTTTGGAGATTTTCTCAGCGTGCTCCCAGGCCTGTGGAGCTCAAGATCTTTTCAGAGGGTCTGTGAGGGCTAAACTATCTCTGTAGTAATCCCCTGGTGCCTGATGTTATCTGCTTTGTTTCTCGTTCTCGTGCATGTCTAGTGCACTTTTTACCCAAGACTGCATGAAGTGTGATGTCATTCCTCTGCTGGCGAATGGAGTGTATGCTTGTGTATTCTTGTGTTTCCAAATTTTCTTAATTTTTTCCTAAGCAGTGGTTTTTTAATTTAAATAAGCTTCATTTTTTTAATAAGAGTTTTAGGCTTACAGAAAAATTGTGAGCATAAAGAATTCCATATAGCTTGTACTCAGTTTCCTTCCTCTATTATTAGCATACTAACATGGTACATTTGATACAGTTGATGAATCCATCCTGATACATTGTTACCTGGGGTCCATATTTTGCCCTTTGTTTCAGATGTCCTTAGTTTTTACCTAATGTTCTTTTTCTATGTGTATGAATCCCATCAGGTAGCACTTCACATTTAGTCATCACATCTCCATAAGGTCCTCTTAGCAGTTAAAATTTCTTAGACTTTACTTGTTTTCTGTAATCTTGACATTTTTGAGGAGTGTTAGTCAGATATTTTGCAGTGTCACTCAACGGGGATTTGTCTGATGCTTTTTTGATGATTAGATTGGGATTTAGGGAGGAGACTACAGAGGTAGAATGCCATTTCATCACATGATTATGGAAAAGTATGTATACTGTCAACTTGACTTACCACTGTGACTTGCCCATGATCAGCTAGCAAAGATAGTGAATTTCTCACGTTTAATTTCTAATTCAGCAAATATGAATAGGTATAATCCATATAAACAGCAACACTTTGGAGTCTTTGGCAATGTCTAGGAGTATAGAGGGATCTGGAAATACTAAAGTTTGTTAACAGGATTTTAGAACCAGAAGTTAATTTGCAATAATGTCTGAACATACAGGTAGCAATGTTTTAGGATGAAGTTTTTGGACTAGGCTAGGTCTGAAGAAGAAACTTGGAAGTTGTCTGAGTAAAGATAGCAAATGGGCCTTGAGTATGATTGGAACCTGCAGTAAGAGAGCAGATAGAAAGAAAAGAACAGATAGTTGAGGACTGAGCATCGGTGAAGCTCACGCGTTTTATTGAGTGGAAGGACAGAATGGAGGTGGGAAATTGGGAGAAAGGAAGCCAGAACAGTGGAGTGTTTTTAGAAACTAAAGGAAGAGAGGTCTTGTGTGGTGGAAAGGCTGATATAATTAAATATATGCAAGGAATTTAAGAATTGGGAAAAAGCCCCAAAACATGCCGGAGAAGACTTGACAGGCTGGTAGATTGACTGTAATTTCCTGAAGTCTTGGAAAAATTTTAGAAAGGTTTAGTTTCAGTGTAAACATACTATTGACCTTTTTTATTTTTATTTTTTTTTGCCACTTTTTAAATGATTAATGAAGCACTTAATTCCTTCTATAAAGTGTGAGTGCCCTCCAGATTCAGATTCAGGTATACAAAGTTAAATCACTCCTGAGAAAATTTGTCTTCTTTTTAGATCTTGCCATGTTCAGAAGTTGCTGAAGTTCAAGAGACAGTGAGTAATACATGGTGCCATGTTCAAAATGTTAACATTTTTGTATTTCTTTAGGGTTTCAAGTTAATTCTTTTTTTTTTTTTTAATTTTTAGTTTTTTATTTTTTAAATTTTAAAATCTTTAATTCTTACATGCATTCCCAAACATGAACCCCCCTCCCACCTCCCTCCCCAGAACATCTTTCTGGGTCATCCCCATGCACCAGCCCCAAGCATGCTGCATCCTGCGTCAGACATCAAGTTAATTCTTAAAATACATTTTCTACTATGTTTAATCTTAGATGATTCTGTTAGTACAACAAGTAGCTAATGTAAATTGAAAAGCTTACTTTAAAAATTGCATTTTCATTTGGCCAATATGTTAATACATTTAATCTTTTTTATTATAAAAATAATACATAACAATGTGGCATAATTAAACAATAATGAAAAATATAGTAAATAAAATTTATTTTCTAGAGATAACCACTGTTATTATTTTGGTGGCCTCTTTCTTAAGTGCTCAGCTCTCAGGGCTTCTCCGATAGCTCAGTTGGTAGATAATCCACCTGCAATGCAGGAGACCCTGGTTGGATCCCTGCGTTGGTAAGATCCACTGGAGAAAGGATAGGCTGCACACTCCAGTATTCTTGGGCTTCCCTTGTGACTCAGCTGGTAAAGAATCTGGCTGCAGTCGGGAGACCTAGGTTTGATTCCTGGATTAGGAGGATCCCCTGGAGAAGGGAAAGGATACCTCCTCCAGTATCCTGGCGTGGAGAATTCCATGGACTGTATAGTCCATGGGGTTGCAAAAAGTCAGACACAGCTGAGCGACTTCACTTCTTAAGTGTATTCACGTGTATATTTTACACATGAAATTTTATAAAAGTGGGGTCATAGCATACAAATTTCTGTATCAGTACTTTAAGAAAAATTTATTTTAACCAAAGTATAGTTGATTTACAGTGTTGTGTTAATTTCTGCTGTACAACAAAGTGATTCATATAACCTACTTTTAAAAGCCAATATGTAATGGATTTTTTTCAGTCCCTGAAAAAATAAAACCAAACTATAATGACTACATAGTATTTTATTATATGAATATATTATTAGTTATTTAATTCCATGTTTAAGTATATCATTTACTATAAATGATGTGATAAATATCTTTGAACACATGTTTTTAAACATTTTGAATGATCATCTTAGTATACATTCCTAGTAGTGAAATTGCTGTATCAAAAATGCAACTGCCTGGCAGATTGGATCATATTCTCTAACAGTGATAAACTCTAGTCACAGAAAAAAATTCCCTTAAAATTTCTCCTGTGAAACTCAGGAATAAAATGTGGACATGTATGTTTTGCCGATGATTGTAGGAATATGAAAAAATTCATTTAAGTGTAATGAGTCCTGTTTATAGGACAAAAAGATTTCAGCTGCATAGTATACTCCTCACTAAAGTTGCTTACTCTAAGAAAGCCGAAGATAACGCTAAGGAGAGCAGTCTCAAGATGCTTTATATAACCCTTCTTTAGAACTGTGGCTTCTGGGAGCCCAGTGAAGCAGGATCGCTTCTGAGTACAGCTTGATCAGCAGGACTGGGGAAAGAGGTGCCATGTGCTTGCGAGTTTGCTCTGAACTCTGCTCATGTCAGTGGCGGATAAGCCATTCGGACTCCCTCTTGAGCTCGACAGACGTTTTGCTGTCTGTTGTTTACTCGCTCGGCCGCGCTTGATGCTGCTGCCGCCCGCGCACTACTGCCTGCCAGGTCCCTCTGTCCAGGTTGTTAGGACTGAGGGGTCTCTCAGAATGGAGGGCGCGATCATGAATTTCTGCTTCTCCCTTCATGTTTCTGAAAGACCGCAAGCTTTATGCTAATTGTGGATGACGTGGCAAATACTTAGAAATACATCAAAAGAAAATCGCATTCTTTGCATTATGCTCTTTTCCTGAAATTTTTAACCTAAAATCAGTAAAGGTTTAGATAATGGGTATATTTCATTCTTTAAAGTACTGTTAGCATATACTGTGTATACGATATACTAATGAATTCTAAGTTAAGAAATTCCAGGCATTTTACTCTTTTATTATTTGTCAGCTCATGCTTTCTGCCGAAGTAGAGAATTTATTTAAATGATAAAAAAATTGAGATGATGACTGTGCACACTGTTCAGAGGGTGATGGTAAACATGCTGAGCTGCTCAGAGGACACTGTTCTATCGTACCTTAGTGGTCTTTTTCCGAAGAAGCTGAGAAGTTGTTCCTGGATTTTTTGAAATTTTAGTAGTATTTTGGTTCTCTTAACAAAAGCCAAGAAGCGTGGATAGTTTTTTATTTTTTTTAATATAAGTTTATTTATTTTAATTGGACGCTAATTACTTTACAATATTGTATTGGTTTTGCCATACATCAACATGAATCCTCCACGGGTGTACACGTGTTCCCCATCCTGAACCCCCCTCCCTCCTCCCTCCCCGTACCATCCCTCTGGGTCACCCCAGTGCAGCAGCCCCAAGCATCCTGTATCACGCATTGAACCTGGACTGGCGATTCGTTTCATATATGATAGTATATATGTTTCAATGCCATTCTCCCAAATCATCCCACCTTCTCCCTTTCCCACAGAGTCCAAAAGACTGTTCTACACATCTGTGTCTCTTTTGCTGTCTTGCATACAGGGTCATCGTTACCATCTTTCTAAATTCCTTATATATGTGTTAGTATACTGTATTGGTGTTTTTCTTTCTGGCTTACTTCACTCTGTATAATAGGCTCCAGTTTCACCCACCTCATTGGAACTGATTCAAATGTATTCTTTTTAATGGCTGAGTAATATTCCATTGTGTATATGTACCACAGCTTTCTTATCCATTCATCTGCTGATGGACATCTAGGTTGCTTCCGTGTCCTGGCTATTATAAACAGTGCTGTGATGAACATTGGGGTACATGTGTCTCTTTCAATTCTGGTTTCCTTGGTGTGTATGCCCAGCAGTGGGATTGCTGGGTCATAAGGCAGTTCTATTTGCAATTTTTTAAGGAATCTCCACACTGTTCTCCATAGTGGCTCTACTAGTTTGCATTCCCACCAACGGTGTAAGAGGGTTCCCTTTTCTCCACACCCTCTCCAGCATTTATTGCTTGTAGACTTCTGGATCGCAGCCATTCTGACTGGTGTGAAGTGGTACCTCATTGTGGTTTTGATTTGCATTTCTCTGATAATGAGTGATGTTGAGCGTCTTTTCATGTGTTTGTTAGCCATCTGTAAAAGGTACTTGTACAGAGCATTTCAACATCAGTATTTTCATATTGTCTTTATTTGTGTGTTACACAACATGGAACCGCACAAATTAAGCCCAAGTCCTAAAAGCAGTAAGAATAAGAAGTGTAGTGTGTAGGTCAGTGGTGTGCAGAAGTCTTCAGTTATGTCAGTTACTTGGTAAAATTAATATGTAATCTTTAATAATATCTCGTTTCCCAATTAGCGTCACTTGCAAATAATTCTGAGAGATGATTTCGCTTGCGTCTCAATTTAGTGCCTTTTTATCTACATCACATCCTTCTGGGAAAGGTTTCTGAAGTGACCTTATTTTTCCTTGTGTCTTCTGCTTCTGTTTGTAATGTTTCAGAGTAACTCTTGGTCCTGTTGTTCCATTATATGTTTTCTGTGCCTGCTTCTGGAGCATTTTTTAATCTCCTGTGATGAAGCCATTCAGATCATATATGCTAACTCTCACACGTACGATGATTTATACTATCTCCTTACCAGCCTAAACCATTCGCTGTACGTGTACATGTTCATGCAGGTCTGCATGTCCAGCTGCCTATTTGATATTTTGACTTGGATGTCTGACAGACATTTTAAACTTAACCTGTTTCAAACTGAGAGACAGTTGGCCCTCCATATAAAACTGAGGGTTCTGCATCCATGGATCCGGCCATCTGAAGATGGAAAATATTTGGGCAAAAAAATTCCATAAAGTCCCAAAAAGTAAAACTTGAAGTTGCTGCATGCTGCTGCTGCTGCTAAGTCGCTTCAGTCGTGTCTGACTCTGTGCGACCCCAGAGATGGCAGCCCACCAGGCTCCCCCGTCCCTGGGATTCTCCAGGCAAGAACACTGGAGTGGGTTGCCACTTCCTTCTCCAATGCGTGAAAGTGAAAAGTGAAAGTGAAGTTGCTCAGTCGTGGCTGACTCCTAGCAACCCCGTGGACTGCAGCCCACCAGGCTCCTCCATCCATGGGATTTGTAGTGTTTTCATTGTATTTACTACTATTTACTTAGTATTAACTTTACATTGGATATTATAAGTAATCTAGGGGTGATGTAAAGTGTACAGGAGGATGTACATGGGTTATATGCAAATATTGCACCATTTTAAATAAGGGACTTGAGCATCCACAGATTTTGGTATTGCTCTGGGGTGGGGGTGGGGGATGTCTTAGAACCAGTTCTCTCTGGATACCAAGGGATGATTGTAGTTACATTTCTCCCTGTAAATGAGCTTGTCTTACTGTCTTTTCCATCTCAGATGACGGCAGTTCCATCCTTCCAGGTGCTCAAAGTCCAACGCTTGACTTCATTTTGATTCCTTTTTTCTTTTACCTCATACTTGGCCTGTTTGGAAATTCTGTTGACCTCACCTTCAAAATATATTTAGAATTTAGCCACTTGTTGCCCCTCTCACTGCTCCCATCTTGGTCCAAGTTTCCATCATCTCTCCCCTATAATATTGCTGTAACTTCTGAACTGATATTACCCTCATCCCTCTGATCTATTTTCAATACAGCTGCTGGAGTAGTCCTATTATAACGTTCCCATATATGTTACTCCTTTTCTCGGAACCATCCAGTGGCTTCCCAACTCAGGCAGAATAAAACAGAAGTCTTGGCCAGGTCCCATAGAGTCCTGCAGCTGTTCACCTCTTTGACTTCATCGGCCACTGTCCAACTTGAATTGTGCCCCAGTCCTCTGGCCTTCTCTCTGTTCTCCAGACTTGCTCCCATCCAAGTCCTCTACTCTAATCCTGGTCTTCCTGCTCCCTGGAATACTCTCCCCCTTTATGTCCTTATGGGAAGTTCCCTCATTTTATTCAGTCAACTTTGTAGTGACGCCTCCTTAGGCCACCCTATCTAAAACTTCAGCTCCATCTTCCCTAACATTTTATATGTCTTCATTTTCTGCTTATTTTTCCTTAGTGTTTATACTATATAATATACAACAAAATTTTACTTGTTTATTGTGTTACTGTTTATCTTTCCCACTAGATGTAACTGCCACAAGGGCAGAATTTTGTTGTCCACTGCTCTGTTCCTCGGTGCCTAAAGTGATACCTGTCTGTATAGTAGGTACTGAATGAATATTTGGATGGGTGGATCCATGGATAGATGATAGATCAATGATAAAAGTAGATAGTGTTTACTTTGCTTATTCTCCAGTGCCTCAGTCTGAAAAAAAATACTGGGTTAATCCAGTAGAACCAGGTTTATATGACACAGATATGCCTGAGCAAATACTGCAGAAAACATAGTTTGAAATAAGTTGTTTAGAAGTTGCTTATATGCTAAGGGTCTTTTCCTGCTAGTAAAAATGCAAGGCGTATAGCTGTGCACATGACATAGTGCTTTTAATCAACATAATTTAAGAATTACATGCAGCTGTACAATGAAATTGAACTTAACCTTTATCCTAAATAGAAGACCAGCTTGAGAACGTCAAATGTGACTGGCCCTGTGAAATTAAATACTCTTGGCTACGTATATATGGTTAGAACCGTTGCTTTCCTTTAGGAAGTTACTGGTCAGTCTAGGGAAGCTGATAGTTATTTGTATCAATACAGGAAGATTTTCCCAAAGATGCCTATGAAGCATTTGTAAAGTATGCCATAGTTGTCTCTGTCAGTTTCCTAACCTCCTTCAATTTTCCAGTATTGTCTTAGTTATTTATCGACATATAACAAATCATCCCCAAGTTAAGTGGTAGAAAACCAGCATTTAATACCTTACAGTTTCTGTGAGCAAGGAATCTGAGAGCATCTGGCTGTCTCTAGTTCACAGCCTTTCCTATGGTTGAGGGACTGGGGAAGGAGCTGCTGCTGAGGCTGTCAGGGGAGATGGAAGAGCCACCTCCAGGCTCACTGAAGGCTGGTCAAGACCTCAATTCCTTTCCTTTTTGGGCTTTTCTGCACGATCGCCTCATGACTCAGTGGCTGGTTTTCCCCAAGATGATCTGTCTGAGAGCGAGAGTAGAGAAAGAGACCCCAAACAAAACGGAAGTCATAGTCTTGTTAACAGTCTAATTTTGGAAATGACATTTTCACTTCTGCCATATTCTTTTTATTAGAAGCAACTCAGCACATCCAGTATATGCTCAAAGAGAAGGAATTATACACCAAAAAGTGGGGATCACTGTGGTCATTTTAGAAGTTGCCTGCCACAAATGTTTTAATCTCTTTCCACATGCTTGCTAGCTATAATAACATGGCCATTTCAGTAATAAGGATTTGAGCACAATTACTTCATTGTCCCTAAAACTGTATTTTTTTTTTTTTAGTTTTATCAGTGAAAATGAAATACGTTTATAGAAGAATGAGCTTAAATGGGCAGCTACCGAAAAATAAATAAAGCAAATGCCTTTAGAGGAATTAGAACATAATTTTGTGCATTGTGAAATAACCTTCACTTAGGAAAGTAACAGGGCCAAGCTTATTTTCCCTCTGGGAGACAACACAAACTCAAAGCAAACAATGGCAACTTTTTTGGAGGGTGAATGCAAAACCAGTTAAGTAAGGCTCCCCATTTCCTTTAAATAAGACCAAACAATAACGTCATCAGTGGGAATTATTTGTTTTTGTTGTTGCTTTGGTTCTGATACAGATCCATGCTTGGTATTTAAAATGAAGGGAAGAGAACTAAGGACTCTTTTCCTGCCAAGGGAGACCAAAACACTTGTCTGTAGGTGATGTTTAATGTCATATTATTTATTAAAATAGTTACAAGATAGACAGTCAGCAGTCTTTTTCGTGTTTCTTTTGATTGATTGCAAGTTAATCGTTCAAGAATTTGATCTTCTATCTTCCTGGAGACTGGTAGCTCTAGATGCTATGCTTGATACTAGTGGGTCCTAGGAAAGTTTTGTCTAACTTAACTTTATTGTTCTCTTTGGTTTTTGCCGCTTTGTTGATGTCTCTATAAAAGCTCTTTGCACAATGCTTGACTTAAGTGCGCAGTAAACTCCTTTCTTTTTGTAGAAGAAACAGACTGAATTTCTACATAGTGTTAAGCGTTTTCATGGCATGCAGAACTAATATTTAATAGTGCATGAGTGTTATATATTTTTATACCACTTGAATTTAAAGGATGAATAACTTTTGGCTATCCTTTGCATTTCTAAATAATTTTTTAATCACTCCTAACCCATACCTTGAATCGTAATTGGAAGTAATTTTTCACTTGAGTAATTTTCAAAACAAAGTACTTGAGTGATTTCATTTTTCTCTTTCCACCTTCATTTTCCAAAATAAGAACAAACATTGGATAATGCCTAAGACAAGGTCTTTTTATGTGTGGAAAAGAAAATTCCTTGCAAATTATGATTATTAGCATGTGCTTTCTACTTATAAACTAATGCTATTTTCCTTGTCCTTTTGTTTCACTGCTGCTTCAATCCTGGTACACTTTGCTTCTTCCTGGTTTGGATTCTATTTGTTTGCTGCTCAATTATCCTGCATTAAAAGCTTCTTGGTGATAGCAAAGATGTCCTTGGGCCATCAAGTAAGTAGTTACAGTTTGAATGGCATGTTTGCAGACGTGGTAATATTTTGATGTGTACTTATAAAAGGTATTTGGTATTTCTGTTTTGATTATTAAGTCTTCTACTTTGTTTCCAGGCATTGAAATATAAAGACTATAAATGATCATTCAGTACCCATCTGTTGTCAGTGTCCATCTGAGATTAATAGCGCCTGTGTACTTATATCTTAATTATCTAAAGATGGATTATTTACTTAGTTATCTAATTCACCATTTATAAATTCATAATTCCTAAATCATGAATTAAGGCTTTTTTATAGCATCCTTTCTACAATCGTCATAAAGCACAGATCAGACTACTTTGAGGCTGGACAAGGTTTAATAAATTCACTGCCATATGAAGTGAGAAATACGGTTTTATTTTTGTCAGAACTTTTATATAATAGATAATCTGGTTATGAAAAAATTTTTTTTTACTTTGGTAATTTCATAAGTGAAGCCTGTTTTATCTAGGGATTTAGAAGCCACATCCTTTAAACTTATGTTTTAAAAAAACCTGTTTTTGACTAGATATGGTGCTAGCTTTGAGGAATACACGGTGAATAAAACATGTGCCTTGGCTTTAAGGATCATTATATACTAGTAGGAGAGTTAGACCTGTGAATACATAATTTCAAAGCTTTGTGACATATTAAACGTACTGATGTGAATGAAACTTCAGAGATCATTTAAATAAAGCATTAATTTTTGTAGATGAAGAGTCTGAAGCTAAGATCTTAAGTATCCCCAAGGAGATAGAATTGGTTACTAGTTTAGTAATCATCTTCTGATTTTCAAAAATCAGAATAAAGCTATCATTTCACTGAATTAAGTCGAACCAAATAATTAAAATATTGCTGCATTATACATCAGAAGGTTTTAACTTTATTCAAAACCCATGTGGAAGTTATATTGATTCAGGAAGTTTTCGTATTTATTCCTAAATAACTGTGTGACTGTTGCAAGTCAGTTGACTGCTTTGGGGCTCGTTTTCCTCACTGGTTAAAGGGGACCTAGCGAGATAATGGCAAAGTGCTTCGGTCTAGATCAGTTACTGTTTGTCTCTGATAATGGACATAGTACGTCTATAATTTTGTTTTCTAAAGAGAGAGGTAATTTAAAGTAATAGGCTAAAATTCCATTTTTATTTTAATTGTAACAATTCATAGTATTGAGTAGTTCATGGCATTATTAGAGTAGTAAAATTTTAAAGTAGCCCCTTCGCTGTTCACCTAAAACTACCACAATGTTAATCAGCTATCCCCCAATACATAACAAAAAATTTAAAAAAATTTTTTGAAGTAGAAAAAGTATATGCATCCCAAGACGTTTTTGTTTTCTTGTTCAGCCTTACTTATGATACCTGGTAGATATTTTTAACGCATTTTTCAGTTACTTTAATCACCTCATGTATTTAGATGTTGACTCACATGAACTTATTGTCACTGCTGAACTTTAGAAATAGAATTGCATTTTTAATATCAGTTGAAGTGGTTCTTCTTAGGACCTGGGTTTTATAAATGGGGGTCTTTACTTTCTACTTGAAATAGAAGACATTTATTGTAGTTATATATTTTAAGCACATATGAATTAAAATATATAACATATATTAGAGGTGAATTTTTATTGTAATTTATATATTAGAGTTTGTATTGTACTCTGCCAACTATTAGAAGACTGCGGCTGTGTTATTTACTATAGACCATGTATCATTTTGAGTGAAATGTAATTCTATTTAGTACTTCATTAGGATCTGTGCTATTCAGTGAAAAAACTATAAAGATACATAGCAACATATTTAAATTACTAATGTATTTGAGAGAAGGTATACCATCTTCTCTGTAAGGGGATATTTAGGATTTCTTTTAAGGGATTATTTATGACTTTAAAAGACTTAACTTCTTTTTAGTAGTTTTTACTTAGATTAAGGGCAAGAACCAGACTTTGAAGCTTGTAAAATTCTCCTGACTTTGTATTGATGAGTTAAATTCGGAAAGTAAAGACTGGTAGTTACAGAATCATATCCTCCTTAAAAGTTGCAGCTAGTTTGTTAATTATATTACTATGAATGATTCCAGTGTGATTAATTTCTATCTTAATATGACATTCAGTGAAGTAGGCTGCTTTGCTTTGCTTGCTTTGCTATGCTTTACTTTCATTATGAAGCGGAACCAGAAGAAGGCACTGTAATGCTATCTTTAGACAGGGAGGCTGGTGGTTACATCACCAGAGACTGTTTTGGAATCCTGTAGAGATTCATTGGTCAACTATTGATCCAGGCATTTAGCAAGTATTTATTGTCAGTTTTATGCCAGAGAATACAAATGAAAAAAAAAGTCACTGCCTTTCCTGAGTTTATAAGCAAATATTCTACTAGTATGCAAATAATTCAGGGCATTAAAATTTTTATATTATGCAAATTTTCAGTATGCTTGTGGATGATGTGAGAAAAAACAAATAGAAAAATAGGCTTTCTGGGTTTTGTAAGGAAATACACTCTGTATGTTGCTATTTCTACAACTCCTCTCACTTCAGTGTTATCAAAATTATAAACAGTAATACCTCAGTCAGTAAGGAGTTAGCAAGAGGTGCATAGAACTAAATTTGCACTTTTATTTCGTTTTTTATATAGTCGAGTTATTTAAGACTTATATACGTGTGTCTTTCTGATGGAATACTAAAGCATGCTTTAATTCTGTTAGCTGTTCTAATAATGTATTTTGTATATATTTATCTGTTTATCTGCCTTGAGTCTTAGCTGAGGCATGCAAGCTCTTAGTTGCTTGCATGTGGGATCTAGTTTTCTGACCAAGGATTGAATCTGGGCCCCCTGCTTTGGAAGTGTGGAGTCTTAGCCCCTGGACCACCAGGGAAGTCCCTTTATAATGTATTTAGCTGCTGCTGCTGCTAAGTCGCTTCAGTCATGTCCAACTCTGTGCGACCCCATAGACGGAAGCCCACCAGGCTCCCCCATACCTGGGATTCTCCAGGCAAGAACACTGGAGTGGGTTGCCATTTCCTTCTCCAATGCGTGAAAGGGAAAAGTGAAAGTGAAGTCACTCAGTTGCTCTGACTCTTAGCGACCTCATGGACTGCAGCCTACCAGGCTCCTCCATCCATGGGATTTTCCAGGCAAGAGTGCTGGAGTTGGGTGCCATCGCCTTCTCCGACAATGTATTTGAAGTAGCCTTAAATGTACTAATACTCCAAAAGGTTATATGAAGCATGTGGAAATTATGAAGTATGCTCTTACAGTGAGCACATACTGAACCCACCGCTAACTAAGAACTTGGGTCTCACAGAAGTCTCGTGTCTGTGCTGCTTCTCGCGGCTGTGCCTGTCCTCCCAGGGCTGATGATTAACTTGTTTTTGTTGGTGGTGTTTATTCATTGCTTTTTCAAAAATATATTTTTTTGGTTATTTTTAGGTCACATATGTATCACTAAATTTTACTAGGTTTTTAATTTTACAAGAATGATGTCATGCTGTATGTCGTCTTCTAGGACTTGCTTTTTGTAGTTAATGCTGTGTTTCTAAGTCTGAGCCGTGTTACTGGGTGTAGATAAAGACCATCTGCTTTTACTGCTACATACTATCCCATTATATTCGTATACCACGATATATGAGGCCATATTGTTTTCAGTTTTTGAATACTTATTTTGATTTTTGCTATTATGAACAGTGTTGCTATGAACGTTTTTATTCTTGTCTTTTGGTATACACATATAAGAGTATTTCCAGGTACAAAGCTAAGAGTGGAATTTTTGGACCCATAGAATATGCTAAAATTCAATGTTATAAGACCTAAGTGGTTTTCCAAAGTGCTTGTATCAGTTCCTACTCTATCAGCAGTGCTTATGTTGGCTCGCTGACCGTATCCTTACCATCATTGGGTAGTATCAGACTTAGTTTTTACTGAGTGTGTGATCTTGATTTGGTTTTTTCCCTTATTACTAAGGAGGATCAAACTCTTTTTTGTACATTTATGGGCCATTTGCATTTCCTCTTCCATGAACTAATTGGTCATGTTTTCCTACCATTTTTCTTCAATTAAAAACATTAATTAATGTTTAATTGACATACAACATTGTATTAGTTTCCAGTGTGTGACATAATGATTCCATACTTGTATATACTATGAAGTGATAATCACAGTAAATTTACTTAGCATCCATCACCATAGATTGTTACAGAGTTTTTTTTCTTAGAATGACAGCTTTTAAAACGTTCTCTCGTAATAACCTATAATGGAGAAGAATCTGAAAAAGAACAGAGAGAGATAACTGAGTCACTTTGCTGTACACCTGAAACTATGAATCAGCTATGCGTCAGTTACCAGCTGAGCCACCAGCTCAGCTGGTGTTTTGGATACTAACCCCTTATCAGATACACTCTTTGCAAGCACTTTATGCCATTCATTGTATTGATGGTTTCCTTTGCTGTGCAGAAATGTTTTAGTCTGATGGAGTTTTAGTTCTTTATTTTTGCCTTTATTGTCTTTTGGTGTCAAATGTAAAAGAGTCATTGCCAAGACTGATGTCAAGGAGTGCACTTCTAGTTTTCTTCTAGGAATTTTATATTTTCAGGTCTTACATTTGAGGCTTTAAGCCATTTTGAGCTAATTTTTTTGTAACAGTAAGACAGAGGTCCAGTTTGTTTCTCCTGTGTGTGGCTGTCCAGGATTCCCAACAGTATTTGTGAAAGAGACTGGCCTTTTCCCTGTTGTATGTTTTTGGCTCCTTTGTCATAAATTAATTGACCATATACATGTAGGTTTCTTTCTGGGCTCTCAGTTCTGTGCCATTGATCTATGTGCCTTTTTATGCAAGTGCCACAGAGTTCTGATTACCATAGCTTTGTAATATAAGTTGAGATCAGGAAGTATGATGACTCTAGTTTTGTTCTTCTTCAAGATTGCTTTTGCTATTTGGGGTCTTTTGTGATTCCACGCAAATGTTAGAATTGTTTTTTCTGTTTTTGTAAAAAAAAAAAAAATTGCCACTGGACTCTTGAGAGGGATTGCATTGTCTGTAGGTTGCTTTGGGCAGTGTAGACATTGTAACGTTGTTCCTCCGGTCCATCATATGGTGCACCTGTCTATTTGTGTCTGTCTTCTTCAGTGTCTCTCCTCGGGGTCTTACCGTTTTCAGTGTACAGGTCTTTCTCCTCCTTGGTTAAATTTATTCTTAGGCATTCTTTTTGATGCATTCCTGTCCCCCTGTTTCTTTTGCCTTTTTGATATTTTTCTAATTGATTTAAAGGAATTTTTTTAACATGTTTTGGATTCCAGTTCTTCGTTAATTATATGTGTCACAAATCTCTTGGTTTCCCCTCCCCCAAATTCTTTTTATCTTTTGATTAGGTTAATTTTAATCCCCACCCCCCACCCGACACTTTCTTTATTGGTGAGTGTTTCGTGTGTCTTTTTAAGGGAATCATTGCCTACCCCAAATTTATATTCTCTTAAAAGTTTTCAAGTTTTCCTTTTTTGCATTCATGGTGTCAAAGATTGCTGAGCCTTCTGTACAGACAATGAACTCTACACAAGCAAGGAGCAAGATGGTACAGGTCTGGAAACTAGGTAGAAATATGCTTCTGTGATCAGTGGAAAGATAATGGTGTCTTGGAACAAGGTAGTAGTTGTAGAAGTGCAGAGAAGTAAGAGGATCCCAGATAAATTTTGAAGATAAAGATATCACAGATTGATTGAGTATGAAATGTGAGAGAAAGAGAAAAATCAAAGAATACCTCTAAAGTTTTTAGCCTGAGAAAGTGGAAGAGCAGAATAGTGATTCCATTAACAGATGGGAGACAGGCAAATCTGGAGGATAAACAAAATAAAGACTGTTCTGGATAAATTTGAGATGTCTGTTAAATAATACAGGCAGGCAACTGATGTGTGAGTTTTTGAGTTAGGAGGAGATAGAAATTTAGTAGTCATCAGTGTAGGATGCTTTTTTATTGATTTGATGGGAAAATGAATTCTTTGTAGCTTTACTTGGATGATAAGTGAGAGTATTTTTGAACTTTTACTTTAAAATTTAAGGAGCTAAAATATAATTTTGAAAACTTTAGCACCATCAAAAATACATTAAAGATTATGTTAAAGATAATTTGTGTTTAAAATGTTAAAGAATCAATTTTCCTTGAAAGATATGGTAATTAAAAATGTCAGTCTAAGTTCTGGGTAAGTTTGAAATTACATCTAGATTGAAGACGGAATCATTCTCTCTCAAGATAAAGCTAAGGTTTCTGTAGACTGAAAGCGCAGTTACCTAAAAATTGAAGAACGGAAATCCTGGGGTGCTGTGGACTCGCTCACAATTTCTCCTACTCCTTCAACCAGTATTTTTTTCTTTTCTGTCCTCTTTGGAACTGGGCATCTCTTTCCTCTATCAGTAGCTTAGTCAGACAGGTGAATAGAAGCCTTAAACGCTATCTAGATTTTTTGTTGGGGCAGCAAGCTCTTAAGAAACCAGACTTTGTCCTTTGTTAGAATATTACCGGTATTAGTTTTAAGCAAGGCAATCTCTGAACCTCCAAGTTTCCCCAACTTTAAAATAAGAATCATGCCTACTTTCCATGAAAGTCGGAAGTTAGAGTAGAAATTCTTGCGCATATGAATACTATTTTGTGGCTCAGTTGGTGCAGAGTTCACCTGCAGTGCAGGAGACTGCCTGCAGTACAGGAGACCTGGGTTCGGTCCCTGGGTCACGAGATCCCCTGGTGTAGGGAATGGCACCCACTCCAGTATTCCTGCCTGGGAAATCCCGTGGAGGGAGGAGCCTGGCTGGCCACAGTCCATGCGGTCAGAGTCCACGCAGTCCAGGCTGGTCACAGAGAGCCGGACACAACTTAGTGCCTAACCCACCGCCACCACGCCATTTTATGCTGCTGTAAACTGGAATGTTTCCTCTTTACCAATGAGATCGACTGTCTTTTCATATGTTTATTGGCCATTTGTATGTCTTCTGCACTGTCTTTTGCTTATTGCTCTATTGGCAAATATATAGAGTCAATAACACAATGAAAGGTTGATAGTAAACCTTGGAGTATCTTTCATTATCAGAATATGTATTTTCATTTTTATGAGGTCTGAAATTTGTGTAATTTAACGCATGACTATAAATTCCTCTTGAATTGATGGCAAACTAAAAATAAAACATTTATTAATCATTTATTGAAGTACTTTAATTTATTAAAGTAGTATTAGAGTATTGAGTTGGTAAAATGAGTATAACCATTGAGGCCGTGTCAGTCACAGTTCTAGTCCATGTTATTAACTATGCTGTTATGTAAATCTATGACTTAAGTACTGATTTTTTTCCCCTTCTTTCCTTGAGCTGTGGTAGCAAACAGTGAGGACACTCAGCACCTGACACCAGGAAAGATGAGTCAGCGCCAAGGGAAAGAGGCTTTTCCAACGCCAACCAAAGATTTGTATCAGCCATCTTTTAGTCCAGCAAGTCCTCATACCCCAGGTACGGAGTTGTTCTTTTAAGGTTTCTTTGTTGTTACTGATGGTGGGCTGTGTGTGTATGGATTGTTTTTTTTTTTTTTTTTTTTTTAGGGAGGTCTCTCCTTTGCTGGTGTATCATGACTTTCCTTTTTAACTATTTGGTTTTATAGAGGTTTGTGTTGGTTTTGTTTTGGTCACCCATAATACACTTGAAATGAGCGCATTTTCCTTTGGAGTACTTTTTAATTCTCTGCCGGAGTCCAGCCCCGGTGGATCCAGGGTAATTTGAAGCGGGAACAGAATCGGCAATTAGGAAAGAATTATTTGATTAGAGATATAAAGAGAGATGAGGGAAGAATAGTGTAGTGAGAGAGAGGAGAGGAAATAGGGAAGAAAAAGAGGCTGTATTTCTTGGTTTACATAGAAAGCCAATAAAGCCCCGAGACAAGGGCCTTACACCATCTACGCAGGCCGCAGGCGCCCGCTTGAATAGTGGAGGGTGCCCCACCTTGGGCTCCCTCTCGCATGGGTCTTAGAAGCCCAGGCAAATAAGTAGACATCGCGAGCCTCTATGCTCCAGACGGGAATTCAGCCTGAAAAGGAGAATAAGAATAGAAGACACGGGGGGAGCCAGATTTCTGAGAAACTGGTCTGTCTCTTTATTTTCCAGGAAAGCTTTTATACTTTAAGTTGTACATAGAGAACAATGGATAATACAAAGTCATGCAGGGTCAGCAGCTCTGACCCTTATCGAGACCAGGCTTTCTCTCTGCATACCTAGCTGTATACACAGGTCTTAGGTGATTTACATCATCTTCTGGCCAGGAGGCCTATTAGCATTTTATGGCCCTTTTCTGATAAGGGTCCATCAACCAGAAAACTTATTTGCCCTAAAAGTGTTGTTCTTACTAAAGTCTGGTGCCACTCTCAGAAAGCACTAATTAAGGTTACATTCTTACATAGCAAGGACACAACAATTTATAACAAAGAAAGAGGAGTACAGTAATTTATAACAAAAAGAAAATTCATTAACTCAAAAGTCTAGTATTGCTAACATCAAAACTACTATATTCCTTTTTCTATATCCCAATTACATTGATTAATATCCTCCCAGGTGCCTAAAAGATAAAGGATTTGGAGGCCTGGCAGCAGTCATTAACTCAGCAATATAATTCTTAGCCCTTTAAAAAGGCTCTATATCTTTAAGATGTTTTAAGCTTCGTGCCTCTCATGGTTGGGGGGCTGTAAATAATCACATGCATAGTTGTAAAAGTCTGGGTAAACCTGTCAGGCAAGTTAGAGAGCCATCAGAGGGGTTTGAGCAGAGACACTCCTTTTATATGTAGAAGCTCTAAGTTAACTTTTTCCAGAGAAAGATGGTCGGGAATAGCCCCTGTTATTGTCATAGGGGTCGGGGAAAGTAATAAAAAATAAGACAGGCAGATTCTGGTTTGGGGGTAGATGGTCGAGAAGTTCCAGGGGGGCCCCATGAGGCCTGATCCCGCCTTTGCATGTGAGGCCCCTTCCTCATGACCTTTGCCACAGGCAGGATTCCCCATGCTAGCTCCTGGCAATTCTCTTTATATTCTCTAAAATATTTGGTTAGTTATACCATTCTTTTAATTCAGTGATTTTTTCAAACTTTTTGATCTCAGAGCTCCTTTAATACTGTCAAAAATTACTGAAGACCCCAAAGAACTTTTATGTGGATTAATTAACCTATTGATACTTACTGTATTGCATGTTAAAATTAAAACTTTTAAAAAATGTTCACTTTGTTTTTTGAATTGATGTATAGTTGATATACATATCAGCTATATACATATGGACTTCCCTGGTGGCTTAGTGGGTAGTCTGCCTGCAGTGTGGGAGAGCCATGTTCAATCCCTGGCTTGGGAAGATCCCCTGGAGAAGGAAATGGCAACCCCCTCCAGTATTCTTGCCTGGAGAATCCCATCGACATCAGAGCCTGGTGGGCTACAGTCCATGGGGTCGCAAAGAGTCAGACACAACTGAGTGACTAACACTTTCTACACTTGATATACATATGTATGTTACAGGTATAAGTATCAGTTCAGTTCAATTCAGTCACTCAGTCATGTCTGACTCTTTGCTACCCCATGAATCGCAGCATGCCAGGCCTCCCTGTCCATCACCAACTCCCGGAGTTCACTCAAACTCATGTGCATCAAGTCGGTGATGCCATCCAGCCATCTCATCTTCTGTCGTCCCCTTCTTCTCCTGCCCCCAATCCCTCCCAGCATCAGGGTCTTTGCCAGTGAGTCAACTCGTTGCATGAGGTGGCCAAAGTATTGAAGTTTCAGCCTCAGCATCAGTCCTTCCAATGCATACTCAGGACTGGTCTCCTTTAGGATGGACTGGTTGGAGCTCCTTGCAGTCCAAGGCACGCTCAAGAGTCTTCTCCAACACCACACTTCAAAAGCATCAATTCTTCAGTGCTCAGCTTTCCTCACAGTCCAGCTCTCACATCTGTACATGACCACTGGAAAACCCATAGCTTTGACTAGACAGACCTTTGTTGGCAAAATAATGTCTCTGCTTTTGAATATGCTATCTAGGTTGGTCATAACTTTTCTTCCAAGGAGTAAGTGTCTTTTAATTTCATGGCTGCAGTCACCATCTGCAGTGATTTTGGAGCCCCCAAAAATAAAGTCTGACACTGTTTCCACTGTTTCCCCTTCTATTTCCCATGAAGTGATGGGGTCAGATGCCAGGATCTTAGTTTTCTGAATATTGAGCTTTAAGCCAACTTTTCCACTCTCCTCTTTCACTTTCATCAAGAGGCTTTTCAGTTCCTCTTCACTTTCTGCCATGAGGGTGGTGTCATCTGCATATCTGAGGTTATTGATATTTCTCCCGGCAATCTTGATTCCAGCTTGTGCTTCTTCCAGCCCAGCGTTTCTCATGATGTACTCTGCATATACGTTAAATAAGCAGGGTGACAGTATACAGCCTTGACGTACTCCTTTTCCTATTTGGAACCAGTCTGTTGTTCCATGTCCAGTTCTAACTGTTGCTTCCTGACCTGCATACAGATTTCTCAAGAGGCAGGTCAGGTGGTCTGGTATTCCCATCTCTATCAGAATTTTCCAGTTTATTGTGATCCACATAGTCAAAGGCTTTGGCATAGTCAATAAAGCAGAAATAGATGTTTTTCTGGAATGCTCTTGCTTTTTCCATGATCCAGCAGATGTTGGCAGTTTGATCTCTGGTTCCTCTCCCTTTTCTAAAACCAGCTCGAACATCTGGAATTTCACGGTTCGCATATTGCTGAAGCCTGGCTTGGAGAATTTTGAGCATGACTTTACTGGCGTGTGAGATGAGTGCAATTGTGTGGTGGTTTAGCAATTCACAATTTTTAAGGATTATATTCCTTTTAAGTGCTGTGCTGTGCTTAGTCACTCAGTCATGCCACACTCTTTGCGACCCCATGGATTGTAGCCCGCCAGATTTCTCTCTTTGTCCATGGTGATTCTCCAGGCAAGAATACTGGAGTGGGTTGCCATGTCTCCCTCCAGGGGATCTTCCCAACCCAGGGATCGAACTCCCACATTGCAGGTGGATTCTTTACCATTTGAGCCAGAAGAGAAGCCCAAGAATACTGGAGTAGGTAGCCTGTCCCACTCAAGGAATCTTCCTGACTCAGGAATTGAACTGGGGTCTCCTGCATTGAAGGTGGATTCTTTACCAGCTGATCTGCCAGGGAAGCCCATACTCCATTTATAGTTATTATAAAATATCAGTTCCATTCTCTATGTTGTATAATATAGCCTTGTAGCTTATTTTATAGATGATAATATGTTTAAAATGCTTACCCTTTATTCATTTTAAATTATAATAATAAACCTATTATAGGCTAATATGAATAACATATTTTTATGAACAATAGCTGACTCCCCTCCCCACCAAAGAAGAGCTGAGTGAGAAGGAGAAGAGTGGTATTCTTTTCCTTCAAGGTCCCACAGCCTTGCCCCTACTGTCATTTTGGGCAATTCTTTGTTGAGGGGAGCTATCCTGTGCATTGCAGGATATTTAGCAGCATCCTTGACCTCTATGCACTAGATGCCAATAGCAATTTTCCTGGATGTGACAACTAGAATTAGCCCTAGATCTTGACAAATATCCCTTGTGGGACAAAATTGTCTCTGGCTGAGAACTACTGTTTAACATTTTTTGCAAATCTCTTTAATTTATGTCTAGCTTTATCAGGGGTATTTGTCAGTGAAACCGACCTTCTTTTACTGCAAGTGCATGGTGGTGAAGAAGTCAGTGCCTACTCCGGTCGGATGCCTCTGCTTTGATACGGGCCAGGGTCCCAGCGGTCTTCTCTAGCAGTGGGTTTGCACTACGAGTGAACATGCCAGCACGATAAGAAAGTGCTAGGAGATTAGTTTTGCCCTTGCAGACCTTTTGAAAGTGTCTTGGAAACTTCAGTGATTATGATGATTTCTAATTCATAATTGATACATTTTTAATATTGGATTCTGTTTCTTAGCTGAAGTTTATTTGATCATATACTTTGAACTCTCCTTATCAGTTATCAGTACTACTGATAATTACTGATCTCCAATTAGTTATCATACTGATAACTAGGGGGAAAGACTTCTGCTTTTAAAGCTAAGAACTTAAATTTGGTATTTAAAAGCCAATACATACTTAGATTATCAAACTTTTAAAAATTAATTATTTTAACTGAAGGATACTTTACAATATTGTGATGGTTTTGCCATACATCGACATGAATTAACCACGGGTGAGTCTTAAGTGTTATGTTATACTGTCTGCGTAATTAGTCAGGTTTTGGTGTTGTTACTGTGTGAATTATCCCTTGGGGTAGGCTTTAGTTACTTCTTTTAAAATGAGTATTAACTGGTTGATCGTAAGTTACATGACCATTTTCTAATTTACTCCAGTAGAAAATTTTTCTAGTCAAGTATTAGGTGGAAACATGTTTACATAACCTTGTAAAAAAATTGTAACATAAAATTCTGGAAGGATGCACCTTATGTGATTTTTTTTTTTGGTTCTGTGCACCAGAATTTTGACTGTAATAAATATGGTTCATCTTTCATATGTTTGTGTACTTGAATATTTAGAGAAATCCTTTAACTTGATATTTAATGAAACAACAAAAGGGTTAGTTACTAAAGCTTCTTGTATTTATAGGTATCATGAACGTTTTCAGACAAGCAGGGAGTTTGTAAGAATAATGCAGTTAACACTAATAAACCCATCAGGTAGATGTAATGAATTATTAACCTTTTGTTGTATTTTATTTATTTGGGGGTGGAATATTTGGAGTAAATCATAGACCTCATGATGTTATACTCCCAAATACTTAATCCATCTCTAAAATTTAAGAACATTTTCTTACATAACCATAAAACCTTTATTAGGTCTAACAAAATTGATGATAATTATTTAATATAAGCTAATACCTAGTTTTGGAGAAGGAAATGGCAACCCACTCCAGTGTTCTTGCCTGGAAAATCCAGTGGACAGAGGAACCTGGTAGGCTACAGACCATGGGGTCCCAAAGAGTCAGACATGACTGAACGACTTCACTTTCTTTAATACCTAGTTCATAACTTAAATTTCGCCAGTTGTCCCCAAATCTTTTCCGGTAAGCTTGTTGAAACCAAGATCCAAGAAAAGTTCATATGTTGCATTTGATTATGTCATTATATCTCCTTTAATTCAAAGAGTCTCCTTGTTTACTCTATTTTCTTTTGTGCCTTTGACGTCTTTAAGAAACTAAGTCAGTGTCCCTGTGTCTGACCTTTTGAATTTGATTGCCTCCTTGCAGTGTTGTTTTGTTTCCCCGTCTTTGATATTTTATATGAACTGAAAGTTAAATGCAAAGGCTTGATTACGTTCAGGTTGAGCATTTTTGGCAAGATATATATTCATGTGATATATCACTTGTGTGGGACTTGTGATTGTCTTGCTGTTCGTGGTGTGAGGTTGGTCAGTAAACTCAGCTGGTAAATAGCCTGATCCTCTTGTTACATCTTTTCTCTCCTTGTAACCTGAAAATAAAATGTAGTAAATATTCTGTTCCTCTTTAGCTTTTTACCTAAAGATGTAAGCACTCTTTGATGATCATTAGGAGGCGAAAGTAGGCTGCAGTCCATGGGGTCACTAAGAGTCGGACATGACTGAGCAACTTCACTTTCACTTTTCACTTTCATGCATTGGAGAAGGAAATGGCAACCCACTCCAGTGTTCTTGCCTGGAGAATCCCCGGGACGGAGGAGCCTGGTAGGCTGCTCTATGTCTATGGGGTCACACAGTGTTGGACACAACTGAAGTGACTTAGCAGCAGCAGCAGCAGCAAGGGGTGAAAAACAGTGATTTATTTTCTAATTCTATCATTCCTTTTACATTTGTTACTGAAGTTTTTCTCTAAGCAAGAGATCTCACTTATCTTAAGCCTGCCTAGTAAACATTGGAATATAGTTCCTGTAGGAAAGTCAGGATAAATGGTTCTTAATGCCTAAGCACTAGTTTTTAGATTAAAGAGACGACGTGAAGTCTACTTCTGGGCATGACAAATATTTTTGGCTTAAAATTTTTTTTAATATCATAAAAAAACTCTCACATTTTAATAACGTAGTTATGCTTCAGTCATTGGTAGAGTGAAGATAATAATAGTGTCTGTGTATCATGCAAGATTTTATAAGGCTTAAAATGAGTTAATACATACAAAAAGCTTAAAACATAGCCTAGTAAATGAATACCACTCAGGATAGCTGACTAATAACAATAATAATAATAACCTCAACAACTATTACTATTATTATTATTTTAAATAAATGAGTTTGAGTTGAAGGGTGATATTTTGACCTTTGTGACACTTCAGCATCTTATAGAGGCTTGTTTGGAAATTCTTTTACTATGGATGGCCATGTCCAACCTCTAATTTTTGCATTTATATCAGCCATAGTGTTAGATATATCTTGATTTACACCTAAATGTTCATGGGTAAGTTATGGGTAAATTAATATTTATAGTGTGAATTACATATTAAATGTACTTCTTTGTTAAAGTCAGCTTATTGGGTTTTTATACTGTACAGTATCTCCCTCTGGTTTACCATGATTCCATATGATAGTTTTCAGAAGTGAGAGATGTGTTTAAAATAAGATTGTGAAGATAAATAGTTGGAAATTAACATATATAGAAAATATCTCTGATAGGTCTGCCATAACTCAAGTATTATACTCTAGATCAGTATTTCAATTTCTGAATGGAAAGAATTAGAATTCCAAAAGCTGATTAATAGTAATAATCATTAAAATTCCCTGTGTCTTTTATGTGCTTTTTACATGCATTAGCTCCTGGAATTCTTATAAGAACCTTATGCTATATAAATCATTCTCCCTGTTTCACAAATGAGGAAGCTAGGCAGTTGGTAAGGGAAATTTCCTTGCCCCGGTTTACATACTTAGTATGTAGCAGAGCTAAGACTTGAACCTGTGTATAACTACAGAGTTTTATATTGTGAAGGTTTCAGTCAGTTTAGTCATTAGATCTTTTGAGGCTAAAATTTTCCAAACCTTAAACTTGGCTCCTGTGTCATTTGATATAACCCCATTATGTGTACAATGCTTTTAGTTCAGTTCAGTCGCTCAGTCACGTTCGACTCTTTGCGACCCCATGAACCGCAGCACGCCAGGCCTCCCTGTCCATCACCAACTTCCGGAGTTTACCCAAACCCATGTCCATTGAGTTGGTGATGCCATCCAGCCATCTCATCTTCGTCCCCTTCTCATCCTGCCCCCAATCTTTCCCAGCATCAGAGTCTTTTCAAATGAGTCAGCTCTTCACATCAGGTGGCCAAAGTATTGGAGTTTCAGCTTCAACATCAGTCCTTCCAATGTACACCCAGGACTGATCTCCTTTAGGATGGACTGGTTGGATCTCCTTGAAGTCCAAGGGACTCTTAAGAGTCTTCTCAGTTCAAAAGCATCAATTCTTCTGCACTCAGCTTTCTTTACAGTCCAGCTCTCACATCCATACATGGCTACTGGAAAAATCATAGCCTTGACTAGATGGACCTTGGCAAAGTAATGTCTCTGCTTTTTAATATGCTGTCTAGGTTGGTCATAACTTTTCTTCCAAGGAGTAAGCGTCTTTTAATTTCATGGCTGCAATCACCATCTGCAGTGATTTTGGAGCCCCCCAAAATAAAGTCAGCTGTGTCCACTGTGTCCCCATCTATTTGCCATGAAGTGATGGGACCAGATGCCATGATCTTCGTTTTCTGAATGTTGAGCTTTAAGCCAACTTTTTCACTCTCCTCTTTCATCAAAAGGCTCTTTAGTTCTTCTTCACTTCCTGCCATAATGGTGATGCCATCTGCATATCTGAGGTTATTGATAAATCTCCTGGCAATCTTGATTCCAGCTTGTGCTTCCTCCAGCCAGTATTTCTCATGATGTACTCTGCATATAAATTAAATAAGCAGGGTGACAATATACGGCCTTGACGTACTCCTTTTCCTGTTTGGAACCAGTCTATTCCATGTCCAGTTCTAAGTGTTGCTTCCTGACCTGCATACAGGTTTCTCAAGAGGCAGGTCAGGTGATCTGGTATTCCCATCTCTTTCAGAATTTTCCACAGCTTATTGTGATCCACACAGTCAAAGGCTTTGGCATAGTCAATCAAGCAGAAATAGATGTTTTTCTGGAACTCTCTTGCTTTTTCCATGATCCAGCGAATGTTGGCGATTTGATCTCTGGTTCCTCTGCCTTTTCTAAATCCAGCTTCAACATCTGGAAGTTCACGGTTCACGTATTGCTGAAGCGTGGCTTGGAGAATTTTGAGCATTACTTTACTAGCGTGTGAGATGAGTGCAGTTGTGTGGTAGTTTGAGCATTCTTTTGCATTGCCTTTCTTTGGGATTGGAATGCAAACTGACCTTTTCCAGTCCTGTGGCCACTGCTGAGTTTTCCAAATTTGCTGGCATATTGAGTGCAGCACTTTCACAGCATCTTCTTTCAGGATTTGAAACAGCTCCACTGGAATTCCATCACCTCCACTAGCTTTGTTCATAGTGATGCTTTCTAAGGCCAACTTGACTTCTCATTCCAGGATGTCTGGCTCTAGGTGAGTGATGACACCATCGTGATTATCTGAGTCGTGAATGCTTTATGTGAAGTTTAATTTTTTTCCTTTCTTTTGAGTAATATGGAGTACAGTTATGAAATCATATAAGTGTGGTTTACTTTATAGAAGTGGCCTGTTTTCTAAAGTAATTATACCATTTTACATTTCTCTCAGCAATGTATGAGGATTTCTGTTGCTTTATATCCTTGGTATTTTTTATTTTAGCCATTCTAGTGGGTGTATAGTAATATCACATTGTGATTTTAATTTGCATTTCCCTGTTGACTAAGCGTGGAACATCTTTTCATATGCTCGTTGGCCACTTGTATATCTGAAGTGTCAGATTAGAATTTTTGCCCATTTAAAAATTTGGCTTGCTTGCTTGTCTTACTGAATTTTAAGAGTTTTAAAAATATATTTCAGCATCCTCCTTTGCTAACTGTATACATTATACTTTCTTCCAGCCTTGGCATGCCTTTTCATTGTCTAAATGACTTCTTGCAAAGAACAGATGTTTTTAATTTGGATGAAATTCAATTTATCTGGTTTTCCCCCATGACTCAAGCTCACCACCCCCACCCCCACCCCCAGTTAAAGAAATCTTCATCCATCCAAAAGTTTCAAAGAACATTTTTTTGTAATTTCTTCTAGAAGTGTTAGACTGTCACGGCTTTGGTCTTTATCTTCACTTTCCTTCTTAACTATCATCATCTTAGGTCAGGTCCTTATTATTCCACACCTACATTACATAGTAACACAGTATTCTAACTTCTCTTAGGGCTTTGCCTTCCAATAATAAGGCTCATCTTTCTTAACAAGACAACCAAACAGAAAATTACTGTTACTTGGTAAGGTGAGACTGTGATATGATTAGGGTTTTATGGATGTATGTGGGCAGAGAACACATGGATCCAGTGAAGTAGGTCTCTTAGGGAAATGGTATGAATAAATGGCAATAGAAAACTATAAATGAAAATACAGATCTTTATTATTCAAGCTTGTAACTGAATACCTCACAAAGATCTGCATTCATGACACTCCCGTTCTCAAAAAGTCAGTGGTTGACCGTCGCCCAGAGCAGTGGATGCTAGGTGTGGCTGTGTCTGAGAATCACCTGGAGCTTTCTTTGATTAGATGCAGATTCTACTCCAGCCTTTCAAAGTCTCTAGGGTGAGGCTGTGCATTTATAGAGCTCTCCAGGTGTGTCTGGTACAGTAGCATTTGGATCAGCAAGCAGAAACCAGCAATAGAGAGCATAAATTACAGATTTCGTAATGTTGTAGTCAGCGCTCTTAGTGTTTCTGATCTTATTCTTCCCTTCCAATTTCATTTTGTATTTTTCCCATCATGAACTCAGCTAGATGACTTTCTTCCCTGTTCCCCAGAAGACTGTGCTTTTATTTATTTTTCTTCTCTGTTGTGGAATATCCTCTCCCCGGTGCTTATGTCTGGTGGTCCAGTGGTTGGGAATCCACCTGCCAGTACAGGGAATGTGGGTTTGATCCTTGCCTGGGGAAGGTTCCATATTCCACGGGGCGACTAAGCTGACATCGTAAAGACTGTGCTCCACAACAAGAGAAGTCACTGCAATGAGAAGCCCAGACACCGCTTGAGAAAGCCCAAACCTAGCAGAGAAGATCCAGTGCAGGCAAAAGGAAATAAATAAACAAAATTTTAAATTCTTCTCAGTTCCTAGGGTGTAGGAAAAATGGCCTCAAAATAAAGATCAGATCAAGAGTGCTTCTGTAAGATTTTTTTTGGTTGAGACCTCAGAAAGATGTACAGCGCCTCTCAGCAAGACAGAAGCACTTCAAGAAAAAGAACAGAGGACAGAAAGATTTGTTTTAAGATGAGACATTTGAGCACTGAAAAGATAAAGTCAGGAAGAGAAATGCTATAGGAGGAAGCTAGGAGAATCGATAAGGCAGGTTTTCGGAGAAGGCGGCAGGGATGGAGTCAGGTGTGAAGATTCAGGGATTGACTGGACTAGGAATCCAGCTAGAAAGTGGAGGACCGCAGTAGTGGGTGTGCCAGCTCATGTTGAGGTTGGCATCAGCCTGCCCTAGTATGGGACTTTCTCCTGTAATGGTAGCCTTTGCTAGGTGTGTGCAGCGAAACAATGGGACAGTGCACAGTCAGTATGGGACCCTGGTAAGGGAGGGGAGGCTTAACGGATGAGTTTGGCGACCTGCTTTGTTGGAGGGGGCGGGATCTGTTGGAGGAAATGCCGGAATCAGTGCTGAGGGGCACTGTGCAGGAGCGTGGTGCAGGAGTGGAGAGCTTGGGAGCAAGGGCTCTCTCACAGATGAACACAGAACTGATAAAACTAACGGTTGGTGTAAAAGGAAGAGCGTTGTTGAGAGTAAATAAATGCTTGTGGATGTGTTTATCTATAGTTCCCCATGCCTAGCATGGAAATGGAGAAGGAAATGG
This sequence comes from Ovis canadensis, assembly GCF_042477335.2. Classification (NCBI taxonomy): domain Eukaryota; kingdom Metazoa; phylum Chordata; class Mammalia; order Artiodactyla; family Bovidae; genus Ovis; species Ovis canadensis. The sequence continues at coordinate 118,047,205 of NC_091247.1, read as the reverse complement.
CAACCCACTCCAGTGTTCTTGCCTGGAGAATCCCAGGGACGGGGGAGCCTGGTGGGCTGCTGTCTATGGGGTCGCACAGAGTCGGACACGACTGAAGTGACCTAGCAGCAGCAGCATGCCTAGCATAGTACCTGGAACATAAGTACTTGTGTGTTTATAAGTGAATAAGTATCTTTGTTGAGCACCTCTTACGTGCTTGTCCCTGCCATTGTGAAGCTTACAGGCTCACATTTTAATGAGTAAATGAAATTTTGGAGATGATCTCCATGTGTTGGAAGCCCTTCTCTGACGTGAACCCTGCATGTATTACTCCTGTTTCCTGACGAGAGAGAGTGGATGACCCGGCAAATAGATAGGTAGATAGATTTATTTTTTTTATTTCAAATGGCATTTGTTTTGGTGGTATTTCCTGGATTCATACTAACACCTGCCATTTATCAAGCACTTGCTGAGTTTGACTATTGAAAGTTTTATATGCCAACTTATATTTAACTTTTGAAACAACCCCACAAGATACAAACACAATTACTATGTCTGCTTTGTCAGTGAGACAGTTGAAAATGAGGGATGTTAAGAAATTGTTCAAATTCAATAAACTAGTAAATGTCAGAGGCAGGCTTCGAATTCAGGACCGTCCAAGCCCATGGTGTTTATTCTCCTGTACTGGAGTGAATTACAGATGAGCTGGTTTCTTTTTGTTTTATACATGGTATGATGCTGGAAATTTGTGAGTACTTTAGAATGGCAAAGATTCGCATTGTTTTCTGGCTGAATCTCCTTTATACATGTTGATTCATACCAATTTAATATGGGTCACTTTCCCTTAAAAATAGCTTGTTTGATTTTTTGCAGTGTGGTTTCCTTCCATTATTTTAAGTTTTTCTTTGGTTGGTTTTTTGGAGAAACTAGGGAGACTCTGGCTGTCCTCACTAAAGCCCAAGATATTCTTTTGTTTGTTTTATGTGTAGATTATGATGTTGAATCAGGTTATTCTGAAAAGCGTCATTTGCCAGACTTCTCCCTTGTTTGAAGACTAAGTACCAGTTTATTTCAAGTAGTTTTATCTTAAGTATTGTTGCACTCTCTTGAGTAGGACGGCATTTGTTTCACGCTGATTTGAGTGTAATGGATTTTGATCGTTTACCGGGAAAGACAGACTTGTGGTTAGTCAGGCTTGTCGTCCCCCTTCCCCCGTATGTGACTAAGGACAGTGCCGCAGCAGCCCAGAGACTAAGTTATAGCTTACCTTACAGCTGGATGCTCTGTTCCCTCTAGGTCACGTTTGAGATTATCATCAAAACTGGATGCATTCCTGACTTTTATCTTGTAGCCACCCTTGGTTCTTTGGTCATAAGAAGCTCTTTTCATGCTTTTATGTTTTAAAAAACCATCTTTCAATTACAGTGCTCTGTGAGAGAATATGAAATGTTGCCATGCCAAAGTTTATATGAATCCATTTCAAGCTAATTTTGTGTTTAACGTTTTAAAACTAGAAGTTTTACCTGCTTAATCAGTTTTATCATAGTTAATTTAAGCCATGTTTGGTTCATCTAGGCTTGAATTAAACTGTCTACACTTACTACTGTGTTTCTCTTACCCTTTAGTAAATCTTAAACCCGTGAAGTCCCTTCACCTCGAGTGCTCTGGCAGCATTGGATGTGACATGATGGGTCTATATCTAATATTTCTAACTCTAACAGAGGGTTTACTGTTGTGAAGATGTCATATAGATTTCCCCAGGTGACAGTCTGAAACACTGCTGGTATAATCTCAGGTGACTAACACAGACTAGCTTCATTAGAGTGGCTCACAGACAAAAGGATACCTAGAATTCCGTTTCCTCCATGAACCGAAGCAGTTCCTCTGTCCTTGGTAAGACATTTCTAGGATCAGTTCTGCAACTATATGAGACCATAGACACCTAACAAGTGTGTTCCTGAATATATGTCTTACATTTCATGAAAATTGTTTTGCCTGAAAGAAAGCTTGAATTTATTCCCGACCCCCACTTTCTTTTTTTCCCCTAGATGCCATGCTTTGGTCGATTGTTTTCTTTAGAAAGAGTATAAATTAGAGGCTATATTGATTTTCTCCTCTGCTTTTCTGAGCCCTAAGTAAGTTAGATTTCCAAAGTTATATCTTAAGACATAGTTGTTTTCTGCTTTGAAATTCCTTGTGTTTGGATAATTGCTTCTTAGAGCTATGAAAGTACCTATTATGTAATGAAGAAGGAATATTGGGCATGTTAAGAAAATAAGAATAAAATATTTTCATAAATCTCTCTTGTTAAATGTTGTAGTATCTGTGTTCTTCAACTATTCCCACAGGGAAGTATGAAATACTTTGAAATCATTTGTTGAAAATTCAGTGGGAATGAATAATTCAGCTTTGTTTTAAGCACCTTTACAAAGATAAGAGAGTCTGTCTTATCCTTGCCAGGCCTTATTAATTGCTTCTTTAAGAAAGCAGTAAGATGCACATTAAGAACAACAAAGGATGCTTTTCTCCGCATGAACATAAACATTCATAAATTCCTTCCTCCCTACTTTATTAAGATAAGTTTATTTATTAAGATAACAGTAAAGGGTTACCAGATAGTACGTGCGCTTGTTTCTCGGCTCTTTTCTGGTGGGATCCCCCGACCCCCGCCTGCTCTTTGTTCCCACAGCCTGAGAGGCTGAGCCTGTTTCTGTGTATAGATTGTGGGCCAGTGCTACTGTGTGTGGTGATCTCTTTGTGCGTAAGAGAAAAATAAATACACTGTTAGGAGTTTTCACTAAGTGAACTTCCTCCAGTTTAAAGAACTGCCCTTTATTATGAGACTATAGTCTTCCTGCTATATGATATTTAACATCCCTTTCTGAATTGAAGGCTGTGAATTTAGATTTTAAAAATATTGTGTCTTACCAAGTTGAGAACCATAATATCAGTGCTACAATTCAGGGAGGGGGAATTTTATTGGTCCACAGATTCAAAATCTAGGAACCATAGTTTTACCTGTGGTTTACCTGCCTCACATAGTCATTTACCTGTGTGAGGAGATCGTGGATATTGGGGTAAAAGATAGGGAAATCCTTGTCCTTCGTATGGAGGAATGGGCCATGAAGTTAGTTAGATATGTGGTTACAACTGTGGAATCAAAATAGCTTCTTCAGGACCTTATTAGGCTCATCATTAGGAAGTATCTGGAGTGTGGCAGCCAATAATTTAAATTGTATCCAACTCCAAAGCCTGCATAGAGTTGGACTGAGTCTCTAGTGGCTAAGTAAAATGATGTGAGCATTGGCACCAATATTGGGATATCAGCTAGGAGAGAGACGGGAGAGAGATCGATATGCGTTCTTGCCACCCTAGAACAATGTGTAAGCAATGTTGTCTTCTAACATGGTTCCCATTCTTGAAGAGAAGGCTGGAAAGGAGTGGAATTTTTTTTATCTGTTATGTTTTGAGAACTCAGTTATACAGAAGGGAAAGTGTAGTAGTTTTTTTCTAGCATGATATTTGCACAGCTTTCTAGTGGAAAAATTTTTTGAGAAATAGATGTTTAAAGTTTTGAATTGTGTCCTTCATTTACGAAGTGTCCCTATCTATATGCGAAAGCTGATCCAGTTGAGTGGTCTCTGTCCTGTAGGCTCTCCTTTCTTCTTCACTGTCATTAAGATATTTCTCGCTTTATCCTTTCCTACCACAGACCCTGGGATGGTGTTTTTTATCCCCACTCTTTGAGTCTCACCTTACCCCACAATTCCTGATGCTGGCATTTGTGTTGGCAGGTGGAGGGAAAGCAGAATGAGGAGATGGGGGAAAGTGAACACTGCTCCCGTGGCTGGATTCTCGCCTGCCGATCGCTCATTTACTGTGTGACCTTGAGCCTGTACGCCTCAGAGTTTGTGTACGGGTTAGTCACTTGAGTCGTGTCCGACTCTTTGTGACTCCATGGACTATACCCCGCCAGGCTTTTCTGTCCATGGGACTCTCCAGGCAGGCCTACTGGACGAGTTGCCATGCCCCCCTCCACAGGATCTCCACCCAGGGACTGAGCCCATATCGCTTACATAGCCTGTATTGGAAGGTAGATTCTTCACTAGCACCACCTGGGAAGCCCATGCCTCCGAGCTTGAAAGTGAAAGTGAAGTCACTCAGTCGTGTCCAACTCTTTGTGACTCCATGGACAGTAGCCTACCAGGCTCTGGGTCCATGGGATTTTCCAGGCAAGAATACTGGAGTGGGCTGCCATTTCCTTCTCCAGAGGATCTTCCCAACCCAGGGATCGAACCGGGGTCTCCTGCGTTGCAGACAGACGCTTTACCGTCTGAGCCATACCTGTAAAACCGAGATACTATTGTTCTTTGAATCTATTGAGAACATATGTGAAAACACTTTTGACAACTTATTACTGTATAATTCTTAGATAGTATTAATAAAGGTTACATTCATAGGTGCTCTTAGTACATTTCCAGTAAAATAGATTCTTGTGAACAGTCTTAGAAAGAAACCTAAGCACCTCATTTAACATTTGTTTTGTGGGAATAGACCCTGAGTTTCAGTCAACTTTTAATGACCATGTACTCACACATGTTGAAAGCTCAATAAGAGCAGAAATTAGGGGCTATTATATCATAACTGTCCTGTGCTTAACATTTCTAACCCAAAGTAGATGCTCATCACATTTTTTATTACATGAATGATTATTTGATATACACATATAATTGCAAAGAACTTTCCACCCAGAGGAAAGTACTGTCTTATACTTGCTGATGTGAGTATGGATATATAGACAAGAATGCTCTCCGGCCTAAAATTATCTTAAGCCATCCTTTTAATTCTGTGCGTGCATTCGCATGTGCTGTTGAGAACATATTTAGTGCTGAGAATCTACAAGAGTTATTTTCTGAGGAAATGTGGGATAAATAAAATCGCTTTGTGTGCTTTTCAAGCCATATACTCATTAGTGAAATTTTACTAATTACAGTTAAGAACTTACTTTGTCTCTTTGGAGGATGGAAATTGAGAGCTTTATTGTTGTGTTTCCTTTTTTAAAGCAAAGATCATTGTCAGCCATCTCAAATTGTATGTCCTTTGAAAGGTTATTAATAGACTTGTTTGCTAAGACTGAGCTGCTTAATTAATAGTAAATAACTGTGTTATTTTTAAAATTTTGTGCTCTGTAAGGAAACACTGCTGAGTTTGTATAGTACCACTGTCAGATATTTAGTTCATTTTTTAAGGTGGTGGTTCTATTCATGTTTGGGTGTAATACTTTCTTAAATTCTTGTTGACTGATGTTTGTTTTTAGTATTTTGATCTTTTCCTGATTCTTCGTGCTGCTTTAAGAATTTTAAATCTCTTAAAACCTCGCTAATTATCTTGAGATTCAAGATTAAAGTATATAGTTCTTATAATATAATAACTTAAGCCAATATATTTTATCCTGAGTGTGCATATGGAACTGTATAGGGTTTAAGTGGATTTTCCAGCTACCGAATTAGATTATTTCAAAATATCAGCTATGTTTGCCAGTCATCTGGTTTTTAAATAAAGCTGATCTGGAATTTGTCCAGGGAGCTCATTAGAGTTCTAACATGAACAGTGAGCTGCCTTCTCCAGTCCTAATCTTTTGGCTCTATAGAAAGGAAAACTGAAGCTGGGCGTTTCCTTTGGGCACACAGCAGGAGAATCTAGGGATTCTTTCTATTATGGCCTTTTGTGGGTTTTGTTGCTGTTGTTGGTCGGTCACTAAGTTGTGTTTGACTCTTTGAGGCCACATGGACTGCAGCATGCCAAGCTCCTCTGTCCTCTGCTGTCTCCTAGAGTTTGCTCAAACTCATGTCTGTTGAGTCAGTAATGCTGTCTAACCATCTCATCCTCTGCTGCCCCCTTCTACTTTTACTTTCAATCTTTCCCAGCATCAGGGTCTTTTCCAAGGAGTTGGCTCTTCATAGCAGGCGGCCAAAATATTGGAGCTTCAGCTTCAGCATCAGTCCTCCCACTGAATATTCAGGGTTGATTTTTTTTTTTAGGAATGACAGGTTTGATTTCCTGGCAGGCCAAGGGACTCTTAAGAGTCTTCTCCAACATCACAATTGGAAAGCATCAGTTCTTAGGCACCCAGCCTGCTTCAGGGTTTCCCTGGTGGCGCAGACAGTAAAGAATCCGCCTGCAGTTCAGGAGACCTGGGTTTGATCCCTGGGTCAGGAAGATTTCCCTGGAGGAGGACATGGCCACCCACTCTAGTCTTCTTGCCTGGAGAACCCCCATGAACAGAGGAACCTGGTGGACTACGGTCCATGGGATTGCAAAGAGTCAGACACGGCTGAGTGATAAGCACAGCAGCCTTCATTATGGCCCAGCTGCTGAAGAATTGATGCTTTTGAACTGTAGTGTAGGAGAAGACTCTTGAGAGTCCCTTGGACGTCAAGGAGGTCAAACCAGTCAATCTTATAGGAAATCAAGACTGATGCTGAAGCTGAAGCTCCGATATTTTGGCCATCTGATCTGAAGAACTGACTCATTGGAAAAGATCCTGAGCTGAGAAAGATTGAAGGCAGGAGGAGAAGGGGACAACAGAGGATGAGATGGTTGGATGGTATTGCCGACTTTATGGATATGAGTTTGAGCAAGCTCCAGGAGTTGGTGATAGACAGGGAAGCCTAGTGTGCTGTAGTCCTTGGGGTTGCAAAGAGTCAGAAATGACGGAACAACTGAACTGAACTCGCATCTGTACATGACAGCTGAAACAACCATAGCTTTGACTTTATGGACCTTTGTCCACAACATGGTATATCTGCTTTTTAATATGCTGTCTAGGTTTGTCACAGCTTTCCTTCCAAGGAGCAAGCATTCTTAATTTCCTGGCTGCAGTCACCATCTGCAGTGATTTTGAAGCCCAAGAAAATAAAATCTGTCACTGCTTCCACTTTTCCCACTTTTGTTTGCTATGAGGTAATGGGACTAGATGCCATGATCTTAGTTTTTTGAATGTTGAGTTTCAACTTGGCCTTTTCACTGTCCTCTTTCCCCCCTCATTAAGAGGCTCTTAAGTTGCTCTTTACTTTCAGCCATTAGAGTGGTATCATCTGCATGTCTGAGGTTTTTTATATTTCTCCCAGCAGTCTTGATTCCAGCTTGTGATTCATCCAGCCCAGCATTTCACATGATGTGCTCTGCATATGAGTTAAATAAACAAGGTGACAGTCTTTGTCGCCCTCCCGTTCCAGTTTTGAGCCAGTTGGTTATTCCATGATGGTTCTGTTGCTTCTACCTGCATACAGGTGTCTCACAAGACAAGTAAGGTGGACTGGCACTGTCATCTTTTGAAGAATTTCCCACGGTTTGTTGTGGTCCACACAAGGCTCTAGCTTAGACAGCGAAGCAGTAGTAGGGGTTTCTCTGGAATTCCCTTGCTGTCTCCATGATTCAGTGCATGTTGACAGTTTGATACCTGCTTCCTCTGCCTTTCTAAACCTAGCTTGTACTTCTGAGGCCTAGCTTAAAGGATTTTGAGCATACCTTGCTAGCATGTGAAATGAGCACAATTGTAAGGTAGTTTGAACATTTCTTTGGGATTGAAATGAAAACTGGCCTTTTCCAGTCCTGTGGCCACTGCTGAGTTTTCCAAATGTGCTGATGTGTTGAGTGCAGCACTTCCACAGCGTCATCTTTTAGGATTTTCAAAAGCTCATTTGGAATTTCATTGCCTCCATTTGCTTTGTTTGTAGTAATGCTTCCTAAGGCCTGCCTGACTTCATGCTCCAGTATGTTCAACTCTAGGTCAGTGTCCACACCGTCATGGGTGACCACATCATCGTGGTTATCCAGGTCATTAAGACCTTCCTTGTAGTTCCTCTGTGTATTCTTGCCACCTCTTCTTAATCTCTTCTGCTTCTGTTAGGTCCTTACAGGTTCTGTCATTTATAATAGCCATCCTTGCATGAAATTGTCCCTTGACATCTCTAATTTTTTTGAAGAGATCTCTCGTCTTTATCATTCTGCTGTTTTCCTCTATTTCTTTGCATTGTTCATTGAAGAATGCCTTCTTATCTCTCCGTGCTGTTCTCTGCAACTCTGCATTCAGTTGGGTATATGTTTCACTTTCTCCCGTGCCTTTCATTTTTCTTCTTTCCTCAGCTATTTGTCAAGCCTCCTCAGACAACTGCTTTGCCTTCTTGCATTTTTTCTTCTTTGAGATGGTTTTGGTCACTGTGTCTTGTACATGCTGTGGTTTTTGCCTCTGCCCAAATATCTGCCATTTTAATATGGAAAGAGCCCCTAGACCAAAGATAATATATTCAGAGGTATTAGTTCTTTTTAGTGTTAGGGAATTTCAAAATACATTTACTGGTACAGGGAATGCCTGTACTTTCCTCTCAATTTTGCTGTGAACCTAAAACTGCTCTAAAAAATAAAGTTAAAAAAAAAAACAAACACTTCCATGTATTTGAAGTCTCCTCAGTTTACCTATACATCAAGGGATGAGGGAAAGAGAATAAACCTCATCAGCATACTGTCAGGACCTGTCAACGTCAGAAAAGAATGTTGGTAAATCTCACAGAATTTGTCTCTGGGTCAAAAAGAGATAGTGCATTGATAGGAGGAGACATTTTGATGATGACAGCTCTTTATATTGAGTAACCTGTTTCCTGTATTCTCAGTTCAGTTCAGTCACTTAACTGTGTCCGACTCTTTGTGACCCCATGGACTGCAGCATGTCAGGCTTCCCTGTCCAACACCAACTCCCGGAGTTCACTCAAACTCATGTCCATCGAGTTGGTGATACCATCCAACCATCTCATCCTCTGTTGTCCCCTTCTCCTGCCTTCAATCTTTTCCAGCATCAGGGTGTTTTCCAGTGAGTCAGCTCTTCGCATCAGGGGGCCAAAGTACTGGAACTTCAGCTTCCGCATCAGTCCTTCCAATGAACACTCAGGACTGATTTCCTGTAGGATTGACTGGTTTGATCTTGCAGTCCAAGGGACTCTCAAGAGTCTTCTCCAACACCACAGTTCAAAAGCATCAATTCTTCTGTGCTCAGCTTTCTTTATTGTCCAACTCTCACATCCACACATGACTACCAGAGAAATCATAGCTTCAACTAGATTGGCCTTTGTTGGCAAAGTAATGTCTCTGCTTTTTAATATGCTGTCTAGGTTTGTCATAGCGTTTCTTCCAACAAGCAAGCATCTTTTAATGTCCTTTATTCTGTGTATCCTTGAGTTGCTATCACTTTTTGGTAGAGTATATATTCTTTCTCAAGGGAGTTCCTGAGAGGGAAATGAGGAAGGCATATAACAAATAATATAGGTGAATATTTTCTCAATTCTCCCAAGAATATGGTGCATGGTAAGAGCCATAATAGAAACATGGGAGAAAAGAGTTAATTCATTTTAAAAAGTGGATGTTGTAGTTCATTAAGCTTAATTCTATTGTAGAACCCTAGGTAAGAAAGATTATCCTAGTAAATTCTTTAAAAACATGCATGGAAAGTAAGTTTTTAAGGCCCTGCATATCTAAAAATATTTTATTTTACCCTAATATGTAATTGATAATTAGACTGAATTGGAAGTCATTTTCTGAATGTTGTTACTTCTGAATTGGAAGTCATTTTCCTGCTAGTTTTGAAGACACTGCCTATTCTTTTGTCCTGGTTCCAGTATTGTTGATATCAGTAACTTATCTGATCCCTAATCGCGGTGCTATTAATTATCTGTGGAAGGATTTTTTGCTATTGTAGGGTTGGTTCTCAGTTTTTGCCACTGATGTGTGGTTCAGCTTTCTTGAAGCTGCAGGACAAGTGGCTGCAAGTTCATCTCATGCTTTCCAGGGGCAAGTTTATGTGTTGACGTGTCCTCTCTTGGATGCATACTTGTGGAATACATACCCACACTTGTGTATGCTTTTCTAAAAAATACTCCATTCCTATAAATTTTGTCGAATTTTAGGAGAAAATACGTTATTAGGTCACTATCTTGATTCTACCGTTTTAACTTGGAACCTTTCTTGATTTTCTATCTATTATCCAATTTGATCCTTATAACAGTCCTGTAATATAGATAATGTTATTAAAATTTTATAGGTAAGGAAACAGAGACTCAGAGAAATTAAGTCAATGGCTCTAATGTATCCAACTAGGTTAGAACTAGGGTTTGAACCCAAGCAATTTTAATTTCAAATTCTGTTTAACCATTGCACTATAAATGCCTTTTGTGATGTTATATTCTTTATGCTTTAAGAGGTAGGCAACACTGGGTGAATTATTTATTAGTATTTCTCTGATGCCTATATTAAATGGCAGTTTATATTTCATGACAAGGGAGAAAAGTGGGGGGAAAACTCCCAAACCCAAAACCTGTTCTAGTTGTGGGTATCAACCATAAACCATTTTTATCACTAACTGATTTTAAAATGCCTTTATCAAAGAACTAGTATGTACAGGAAATTAAGTTTGTTTAAATGTCCTTTCCTTTGAAGAGAAATAGTCTTAGATTTTGTGGGATGCTGTTGTGTATGAATGGAGAGCCAGCCTTGAAGTGTATGCATGATGAGGAAGGAGGTGGAGATCTTACAGTAAGGCGCCTATAAAAGTGAGCCACCAAGTCAGCTATAATTGAGTTGTTGTCTAAGAAGGTGTGTTTCCAGGTTGAAAGACCTGTGGTTAGAAAAATCAGTCTAGGGTATATAAAGAAAATAACTGACTTAAAGCTTTTTAACTTTAGTTAAGGTATACAGTAAAGTAAATGCATTTTAATATAACTAGGAAAGTCTTCTTAGAATTTTAAAGATTAGGTATAAAGAGATGACATACTGTATCATTTTGGCTAGAGGTACTTTCCTGTTAGATTTAATGATATGGGATCATCCTAGTCACTTAGTTTTAACCCAGAAAAAAAAAAACAAAATGATATTTATATTTGTTACTGTGATAATAAAGTTGCATTTTTTCAATAAGAGTTTTAAGTGTAAAATATTCATTGGTTGAGGATATCTTTTGAAAAGTTTAAATGTAATAAAGAGGAACTATAGCATCTCTTTCAGAGAAACATATTGGAGCATACAGCATTATTAGTGGTATCCTTTTAATCTTTTCTGTTAATGGTTTGCATTAGCAGTGTCTTAATGACACATGTATCTCTACTAGAGGTAAAATTTAAGTGTTTATTCTCTGTTAGCCGTTGGAACCCATCAAAAATGTGCTTGAAAGAATATCTTCCCTTATGAATTCTTAATCATAGCTAAAGCAAGCAGTAGATTAGATATAAATCTAGAAGCTTCAGGAAAGATAAACAAGTGTTATATCCATTTTTAAAGTAAGCAAAAACTGGAAAGAATCAGAAGACGTGGGAAGTGTGGCAGATACTATAAAAGCATAATGAGTATGAGAAGAGGATTGCGTATTTTGAGAAGAGAGAAACTGAGTGTATTATTTCATCCTGAATCTCTAAGTATTAATCTTGCTTTGTTTTACTAAGGCAGTAATTTGGTGCAGGGCATTACTGGTTTGATAAAAAGGTAAAATAGAATAGCCTTTCTTGTTTTTCAGCTCATTTCTTCTAAAACACCCAGCAGCATGGCTTAATGCCTTTTCTGTCAGCCTCTTTCTCTATCTGTTTATTGCTGATTTGACGGTCTCTGGTCCTTCTCCTTTGCTGTTAAATGTGTGTGTCCTTTGTTTGTGCTGGTGGGTTCGCTATATTTGGATGTGAAGAAAAGCCTGTTATTGCCATACTGGTCTAATTAGCCTTCTGGGTGAGTGTATACATTACATAGGCCTTTTAAGCCATGAAAGAAGACAGCTCACAACAACGTAGGTTTTCTTCCTGTACTGTGGTTTCGCCTGTTTTATTTCCTCCACGAATTGATGGCCGAAAGCTTGTCCGGAACGCTTCATTTGGAGGATACAATGAACTTTCTCCTTCTTTGCCAGGTTTGTTTGTTTAATCTTGCATTCTTTTCTTAATTTCTTATAGACTTTTCATTAAAATAAACTAGACATCTTAATGTCTTAAAGCTGCTTTCTTTTAAACAAAACAATTCTGTAGTGAAAGGTTAGATTTTAGTAACTGCTACTATATGGCTTGGCTTTCCATATTTTCTTTTACATTCTCTTTATGCTTGAACTTGAAAGCTAATGATTCAATGAAGTATGAATCTTGAGTGCTTATAGCATGAGTTTTTAATTATTGAAATAAATATTATAACCCTTTGATAAAAATAAAGCCCTTTGTAGAGTTGAGGTAAAATTCTATAAATAAACCAATTGTTCTGAAGTTTCTGCAAATGAAACCCGCATATTTAATATTAATATTTGCTTGACTGTTCCCAAGCAAAATAGTAACTGTGAAAATTGATGTTTAGTTTATGCTTTAATAGATTAAGTCCTGACTAACATGAAGTTATCTGTGTAATTTAATTTTTGAAATGCCTTACTTCATGTTGTTAAATGTGTTTATGTATGACCAGTTTTTACTTAGAAAATGTTATTTTTAGGGCAATATTTATTAAATGAAATTAGACATTTGACAGCTATGATTTAGACGTTAAACAATTGGTCAATGAGATGTAGCTGTTAACTGATCTTTTATTGTTTGAAAAAGATTTATTGTAGCAAATATTTGGATATAGATGTTAAGATATAAGCAATCTTTGTTTTCTTTTCAGAATATTAAACTGCTACATAATCATATCTACTCTTTTAAGATTATATTTTTCTTTTAAAATAAAAATGTTCTTTTAATCCTCATGACAAATATTGACTGAACTGGCGTTGTTTTAATTGTTTATGTATTTTTCTGACACTCATTTTGTGAAATTCGAATTATATTTTCATTTTTCACACTAGCCTTTCTTCTTAGCTTTTTGTTAATACTCATGCTGATAGGTAGGACATACATTCTCTTGAGATACAGTGTTACTTGGACAATTAAATAAATTATTATAAATTCACTGACTTCATTTTCTTTTCTAACGGTATTTTGAAATAGTCCTGAACTGTTGCCTGAGTAACATAAGCTTTAAACAGCACTCATAATCCGTGTTGAGTCTTAGTGTAGCATGCTTACTATCATGCTTCTTTCTTAATGTTCTCACAATGGTGTAAATTTTACTATTTGTCTTTGTTCAGAAGTGACTCTGAAAATACAACAAACAAGTTTTTTTTTTAATGTTGTTGGATACTTACTTGCTTTTTCAATGTGACTTAGTTCCATTTCTGTGTTTGGCTCCTTGTTTTTCTTTTTTTAAGCCAGCAAGCTTGCTGGCACATGTTTGCTGACCTTCATGCTATGAGTCTACTTAATGTAGAGAATAATCAGGTGACCTTACTTAACAATAGAAAACTTAACGTTTTAGAAGTTTGGTTTTTACTTCATTTAATTTAAGACAGAGTTGTGAGTTTCTTCTGTCAAAGAGAATATTGAAGGTCTTCCAGATAGATTTCTTTTAGTGGAAAAGCAGATGTTTGGCTTTGTTTTCTAATTCTTGAACTAGACAAGGTCATATTCATAAGGATGCTTCCACAGTCCTCTTAATACAACTAACAATAATAGTAAAACCAGCCATGATAAAAAGCGCTTTCTAATATGTTTTATCAGCTAGGTAGAATAGTTGAATAGAATCAGGTACTTCAAAGAAGTGGCTTTTTTTTAAGTTAAAAATAATAATGGGGCATTTTATTGTTTTTATCTGACAGCATTAGAGAAAGAGAGGTTATACATTAGTGATATTTAAAGATAGCTTTGTTTCACTGCTTTGACCACAACCCCTTTTAGTTTTCATTTTCCTTGGGAAAATCCACCCGCCCTTTTCTTTGGTCGCTTCTACCTTAAGGAACAAATCGGTATGACCTTTTTCTGTATGATAGAGTTATAAAATAGAGTGGTACCCTTTGTCCATGTACCTAGAAATTGAAATAAACTTTGAACAAAGAAATTCACAGACACTCTGTAGAAGCTCTAGTATATAGTTAGATCTTTTTAGTATATTTTGACTTCTCCGAATTTTTTTTCTTGTGCAATTTCTTAATTCTTGCCTGTGTTCAATTTAGTTAATGCAGTAATTCTATATTTGTAAATATTTACCGAATCTACATTTTTAGATACTGTGTATGTAATCTGATTTTAACAAGGCTGAGGCAGTATAAAATTTGCTTTATTATATCTAAACATTATTGAACCAAGTTTTAATGAGGTATATAAAAAGTTATATCTTATCAGTGATGATAGCATTTTTCATCTGTTAATAAGAAGTTAGGGACAGTGTACTAATTTATTCAGGAATCACATTCCACTGAATTAGTAGGAGAAAGTTTTACTACTATATTACTGGAAAATATCTTCATGCTATTTTCCCACAGATTTAGGGAAGATTTTCTTGAGACCCAAAAAGCACTAACTGTTAAAAGAATGAGGTTGCTACATTTGACAGTGTTCAAATTAAGAGACATTCTTCGAAAGAGACCATGCAGAGAATTAAAAGACAAGCCATAGAGTGGGGAGATATTTGTAATAAATATAACTGGCAAAGAACCAATATTTGGAAAATGTTATGAATTCCTATATAAATCAAGAAAAAGTACAGAGGTTTTTTTTTTTAATGTACTGAAGAGTTTCTTCACAAAGAGAAAATTAAAATGGTAATATATGAGATAGTACTCAATATCATTAGTGATCAGGAACACACTAACTAAAGCCTCACTGATATACCATTGACACACCCAACAGATTGGCAAAAATATTAAAAAATTTGTCAATATTGATGTTACCATGGATGTGGGAAAGCAGAACTAGCATACACTGTTGGGGGGAAGTAAACAGATGGTAAACAATTTGGTGTTCTTAAAGACAAAGACACATGTGTACTCAGACCTAGGAGTTCTGCTTCTGGTTTAAACCTTAGAGATATATGTCTACTGGGATGCATTGCCAACAATATTTGTATCACCTATATTTTAAGAGGGACAAAGTAGAAACAACACAAGCCAATGGATAAATAGTACTATAGTCATGCAATAGGATTCTAATCAGCAGTGAAAATGCATGAAATACCAGTTGTGGCATGCTGGCACATAATCGTAAAAGTCAGGGTAGTTATTTCTGAGGGAAGGAAGAGTAGATAGGGTCAAGACTGGCATGGAGTGGCATAGGGAGTGGTTCTCCCAGGATGGTGACAATTCTATAATTCTTGATTTGGGCGGTGGTTATGCAGCTAGTTATTGTATTCATTAAATTATGTTTTTACGTTTTATGTATGTTTCTGAAGTAGCGTATTTCCCATATTTTAAAAAGCTACTACATGTAAAAGTAGAGTCCATTTTTATTAATCTTTGGATCAGTTTATCAAAATTTGAATGGATGAATAAGAATTGAGACCCTTCTTTTCAGGAACTCCCAGTCGAGTGTGGGACCTGAACGTGAAAACAGACAGTTGAAATATTTTGTGATAAATAGGGTAGTGCAAATGTACCAAGTGCTGTGTCTCAGAGGAGACCCTGACTGTGTTTATGCAGCCCAAACATGGCCTCCCAGAAGACGGTGGCCTTGAATCTAGAGAAGCACTCTGACATTCCAGAAACACCATGAATGTTAAAGTGAGACCTAAGTTTAAATTCGCGCTGGTGCTGGCACCTATTGACGATTGCCACATTACTTAATTTCTGTAAGCCTCAGTTTTTTCAGTTATATAGAATGTACCTGATGTTTGAGGGGGAAATTATCATAGTATCTTAAAATTGCAAGTGTTCCTACAAATGGATACTGGTTACTTTATTGTTTTCACTAATATTATGTTAATTATCTTCTTAATTATCATGGTTGATGGATGAATCAGAATCAGCCCAGAGCAGGCTATGTTAAAGGGATATAGACTAAGAAAGGATGCCATAGCGAGAGCGGCCTAATACTTTGGAAGATTAAGGAAGGAGTATGGTGCTAGTAGTGAAAACCCCACCTGCAGGAGACAGGAGAGACACTGGTTCAATCCCCGCCTCAGGAAGATCCCCCGGAAGAGGAAATGGCAGCCCACTCCGGTCTTCTTTCCTGGAGAGTCCCATGGACAGAGGAGCCTGGGGGGGCTACAAAGAATCAGACATGATCAAAGCGACCTAATAGAGCACATATGCATTTTAAAAAAAATTATTAAGGTGTAACCTACACATGGTTCATTGCACAACTTTCTGAGTTTCTAGTTATGTATCTACTCCAGTATTCTTGCCTGGAGAATCCCCAGAGGAATCTGGCAGGCTACAGTACGTGGGGTCACAAAGAGTTGGGTGTGACTGAGCAGCTAAGCACAGCACAGCACACAGCCATATGTGTAGCCACTCTCCAGGTCCCCAGAAAATCTTCTCAGGCCCCAGACCCCAGTCAGTCTCCTACAGCAAAACTCCACCGCTGTTCCAACCCCTGCCACCATAGGTTAGGTTTGCTAGCTGCTGCTGTTTAGTCTGCTGAGTCATGTCCGACTCCTGTGACCCCATGGACTAGCCCGTCAGGCTCCTCTGCCCATGGTATTTTCCAGCTAAGAGTACTGGAGTGGGTTGCCACTTTCTTCTCCTGCTAGTTCCTGACCTTTATATAAATGGAATTATATGGTATGTGCTTTTTTTTTTTTGATGGCGAGATGTGGCTTTTTTCACTCAGTATTCTGTTTGTTTTTTGTGTAGTGGTGATTGGTTCTTTTTCATTGATGTTTATCATTCCATTGTGTGACTGGAGCATAAAGTATTCATTTATTCTACTGTCAATAGTCTTTGAGTTGGCTCCAGATTTTGCTATTATGAATAAAACTGTTGTGAACATTTTGTACCTGTCTTTTAATGACCGTGTAACGCACTCATCTCTGTTTAGTACTTCTAGGATCAGAATTGCTCTGTTTTAGAATATGAGTACTTTCAACTTTAGCGGATGTTGTAAAACAGCTTTCCAAAGTGATTATGCCATTCCCATCAGTAGTGAATAGAGTTCCAGTTGTGCCATCGTCTTACCTGTATTTGGATGGTCCTCGTCCTTTTAATCTTAGCCATTTGGGTGGGGATGTAGGTTTCTGTCTTATGGTAGCAGTGAGGAGGATAGCAGGAAGAGAATTTACTGCCTGATATCACTAATGAGCAAACTTGGTAAAAGTCATGAACTGAAACTGTTCTACATTTTACTGATAATGGTCAGTAGTGTATTGTGGGGTGTGTGCTATGCTCAGTTGCTTCAGTCATGTCTGACTCTTTGTGACCCGGTGGACTCTAGCCCACCAGCCCCCTCTATCCGTGGGATTCTCCAGGCAAGAACGCTGGAGTGGATTGCCATACCTTCCTCCAGGGGATCTTGCTGACCTAGGGATCGAACCTGGATCTCTTACGTCTCCTGCATTGCAGGTGGATTCTTTACTGCTGAGCCAGGGGGGAAACCCATGCATTTTATTGATAACGGTCAATAATGTATTGTAGGATTCAGGATTTTATTTATAAATGTCACAATAAAAAAATTAAGGAGTGATTTTAAAGTAATTTTAGATCCCCACACATGGAAAATAAATACAACTCTTAAGAAATATTTTGGCTGAGCCCTTTTTGGCTTCTAATAAATACAGTACATTCATGACTGACATTTTAAGATAAATATTATTTTACTCATTTTTAGGGAGCCATGTTTATGCAGTCTAAAGAAAAAGTCCTTCATATGATGCGTTTTGCTTTGCCTACCTTGGAATTATCCTTGAAAGCATACTGTACAATATGACAGTACCTTCTTTTTTAAGGCTTTTGTACATTTTGGACTATAGTCCATAGGGTTGCAGAGTCGGACACAACTGAAGCGACTTAGCATATGTGCACGCATACGGTCATTGCATTTTATGGTAATCATCTGCTTATTTGCACTTAGCTGAAACTCAGGGTATTTGACCGGACTTAGCCTTTTTTTTTTATCTGCTATAATTTTGAGTAATGCAGAAGTCATCAGGGCCGCCTTTTAAAATAATGATTTGCAAGTCTGAGGGATAGAAAATCTTTTAAAATGGTGTTCATTTATTGGTCTGACATAATGTACAACCTAGGTTTATGAGTGACCTATTCTTTTTGTTTCTGGGGAGATTTTTATTTAGTTTAGTCTTGTTTTTGTGTGTCCTTTTCCAATATTTGAAACTTTCTGCAAGACATATTTGCATGTTCAAAAAAGGTTTAGTCAGATTTATAACTTTGTTTTAATTTCCTGTTCTGTTGTTAAAATATTATGTGAATATAGATACAGTGATGTAGCCATTTTATTAGTCTAATAAATGCACTGATATAGATTTATCTGAAACCAAAACCACACTGGAGAAATTGAAGTAATAGTCTTCTTCTTATGAAAGTAAAGGAAGACATCATCTTTTTTTATATTTTTAGAAAATCTTTGTTCTTTTATACATATATTTGGAAGATCTTTGAAATAATGTTAATTCATTAGTATTAAGAATTGCCTATGTTTATTACTCTGAATACATATTTGTAGAATTTTTAAGCTGAATTATGTAACTTTGATTTGCTTCACACTAAAGTTTCAAAGTCTGGTAAGTTTCATTTAAAATTCCATGTTAGATTTAATAAGGTTTTTTTTCCCCTCCTCAACTTTAAAATTGCCTGATCTTGCTCCTTACCAAAGATGGAAAAGGAAACACAAAGATTTCTTTTTCATATTACAAAAAAGAAAAAAATTGGCAAAATCATTGAATTAAGAAAATAGAATGGATTTGTTTTAGCTAATATAAGTCAAATACAGAATAAGTGGTCTCACTGATATGTTAGAAATGATTTTTAAATGCTTCAGGCACTGATACTGCTGGTAACTTTTTAAGCACTGCTCTATGAATGATTATTTATGCATTATTATATAGGCTTTATTGGACTCAGAACAAATGGTTGTAGAGAAGAGTTAATGCTACTTGTCCACAAAAGTAGAAAGAGCTTCATTAAAGTGGGCACTGCTGCCCTTAGGGCGGCCGCACAAGTCTCAGCATTAGCGTTTCTCTGATTATACCCATACGACACTAACTCGAGACTGCTTTGGCATCGTGCTGTACTGGCTTCCCTGCTAGGATGGTAAGGAACCTGCCTGCAGTGCAGGAGATCTGGGTTCGATCCCTGGGTCGGGAAGGTCCCCTGGAGAAGGGAATGGCAGCCCACTCCAGTATTCTTGCCTGGAGAATTCCATGAGGATCCTGGCAGGCTATATAGTCCATGGTGTCTCAATGAGTTGCACACCACTGAGTGACTAACACATATACATACTGCTGTATTAATGTTGCATGATTTGAAAGATGTGTGCATATATCCCAATGCACTCATATTTATCCTTTTAGAATTTATATAACAGTAGTCCGTGCTAAAGCTGAAACTCTAGTACTTTGGCCACCTCATGTGAAGAGTTGACTTATTGGAAAAGACTCTGATGCTGGGAGGGATTGGGGGCAGGAGGAGAAGGGGACGACAGAGGATGAGATGGCTGGATGGCATCACTGACATGATGGACATGAGTCTGAGTGAACTCCTGGAGATGGTGATGGACAGGGAGGCCTGGCATGTTGCGATTCATGGGGTCGCAAAGAGTCGGACACGACTGAGCAACTGAACTGAACTGAGTCCGTGCCAATGATAATATTAAGGGTCAATGTTAATTGAATATAGTGAAAGTGAAGTCTTTCAGTTGTGTCCGACTCTTTGCAACCCCATGGACTGTAGCCTACCAGGTTCCACCGTCCGTGGGATTTTCCAGGCAAGAATACTGGAGTGGGTTGCCAGTTCCTTCTCCAGATCTTCCCAACCCAGGGATTGAACCGGGTCTCCCACGTTGTAGGTGGACGCTTTTCCGTCTGAGCCACCAGGGAAGCCTATATTGAATATATGCTATGTGCAAATGCTATGCTAATTGTTTTCTAGGCATCCTCATTTAATTCTCACAGTAAGCACATTGTTAGATTTTTTTTTTTTAAGTCTGTCCCTCAATTCAGATTCATTACCCTCGTGGTCTTTTATCACCAATTCTGGAGTTGTTTTCCAGTTTGACAAGGGGTATGAAAAGTATGTTGGGTTGGTTCTTTGTTAGAAAACAACTAACTGAAATAAACATTCTGTGAGCACTGAATTCATTCCAAGTGAACACGCAGGAAAAAGAGGCATTTATCTTATGTTGATGGGTTCAGGGAAAGACACCAGTGCCTCTGTAAGCCTTGATTTATTCTAAAGAATTACTAGAGATGACCCCTAAGTAGTCTTTAAACTATAATAGTTTAAAGCTGTATGTTGAATCTAGGTTTCTTGCACTGATACACATCAAATATTGTATAATGTATATTTGAAACTGAATAACTTATGTGTATTTGCTTTTTATTACCTGTATATGTTCAAATGTGGTAATACTGAAATAATGACTGTTTTTTAAGGTTTTGAAAGAGGAAAGGAAGATATTTCTCAAAATAAAGATGAATCTTCACTTTCTATGTCAAAGAGCAAGGTAAGCATATTGTCCTCAAGTATATGATCATAATATTTTTCTAACATTTAAGGTGTGTGAACTAACACCAAAATCTTATCAGATTTTTACAGAATGTATTTATGTTGGTATAGCTAAACCAGGTAGTATTTATGAGAAAAGGAACACTCCCCTGGGGCTGGTTTAGATGCGTTGGTTATTCAGAAATATAGCCGATTGGTAACCAGGGTATCTCCTGAGTGATACTGTACTGGTATGTCTGCTGCAGCACACATCTCAGACTTAAGTCTGAGGCTTCTGTCTGGAGAAACAGTCAGGGTTCTTTTCTGTTTTTTAAGTTTTAAGTGTTTTGGGTTCATTCAAATGACTGTCAAAAACATGTACATTTTAACAGTTAAAGACCAAATATCTTTTACTATAGCAGCATGCAACTGAAAACCAGTTTCTTAGAATAAAACAGAGTTCCTTAAATTAGTAGTTTTCAAATTGGGTCCTTGTATATATTCTTGGGCTTCCCTAGTAGCTCAGATAGTAAAGCATCTGACTGCAATGCAGGAGGCCCGGGTTCGATCCCTGGGTTGGGAAGATCCCCTGGAAAAGGAAATGGCAACTCACTCCAGTATCCTTGCCTGGAAAATCCCATGGACAGAAGAGCCTGGCAGGCTGTACAGTCCATGGGGTCACAAAGAGTCGGACACGACTAACACATGTATTCTTAGGTCTGTTGAGAATTTTTTCTCTAAGAGTACTGTTCAAATTTGAGAAGTGCGGGGTGATGCATAGGCTTTCCTATGGGATTGTAATTCACTAGATGTTCTATAATTTGTCAGTGGATTTGACTTTTGACTTCTCTCTGGTCAGGTTTAGTAGCAGAAGAAGCTTTTTTGTTTATGGAATCAAACTTCAATAACTGTAAGAAAACCTGTTTCTTAAGCTAGTAAATTCTCTGCTGTTCTTAGAATAGGCTTTGCTTGTAAAACTGGACATTTTTTGTTCTGTTCTTCAGAGTGGTTGAGTCAGAGGATTCCATGATGTTTTATACAAATTTTATTCACACTTAACTTTTCATTACGTAAAAGTCCATCCTCTATTTAATATGGGTAAAAGTATATAAGGTGAGAGTTTAGTGTCATACTTTGTATGTATAAAATACAAAGAGAAATACATGAGAAATGGCTTAATCACTTTACGGAAGATGCGTAAATTAACAAGGAGATAGTTTATCTTGGTTCTGCCATGATTCAAAATGCAGTGAAATTTATGGAATTTTAAAAACCTATTTTCAAGCAGTTAATACGAGCATTGGTGAATGTATGTTTAATTGGTATTCCTACTCAGAAGCCTAAACTCCATACCTACCTGCCACAGCCTCCCAGTCTCTCAACAGGAGAATGGGGGAGGGGCAGAAGGGGTCGGGAGGAGAGGGAGCCTGGAAAGGGAAGCAGTGCAGATTAATGAAAAACAAGGAAACTCGACTGCACCTCGAGTGTAATAGCACTGAATTGTATATGAACTTTAAAATTAGAAATTTGGTTCCTCAGTTGCACACGCCACATCTCAATAACTCACTAGCCATATGTAGCTAGTGGCTACCATATTTAACCATTCAGATATAGAATATTGCTGTTATTCAGAAAGTTCTACTGGACACCAAGCACTCGCTACTTTAAGGTTAAAAAAGTGAGTTTGAATCTTGATTCTCATACATTGCCTATGATTTATTAGATGCTAATTACAATGATATTAATAACTAGTTTGTATTAAGAGCTTGCTAAGTGTCATTTTAACTCTCTTAACAATACTAGAAGACAGGTATTATTGGCCCCATTTTATAAATGAAGCTTAGAGAAGTTAGATAGCTCTCCAAGGGTCAAAGTGTTAGAGCTAGAATTCACAGTGGCTTCAGTTTTCTTCTCTGTACAAAGGAGATAAAATCTAACTCACAGATTGTGATACTATAAGTGCCTGGCAAAGTACCTGGTTAATAGGTGTTTGAGAACTCATTTTCCTTCCTTTGAATAAAGAACTACAGTGAATGGTTGGGCTTCTTGGTGTGGTAACTATTTAGTGTAAGTAAAATTGTACTTGTTCTGTTTTCCAAGAGCTGAATCTTATTGACTCTTAATCTCAGTTTATTCTGTTACCTTAAGAGATAGTCACTAGCCTGTCCTTGAATAGTTTAACATATATTCTACTGTATTACTTTTCGGAAGAATCCTAAAATGTATGCATTTATATCAAGCCTTATTCTCATGAAATTATGAAGATTTTGTTCTTACCTAAGTAACTTTGGAAAACAATCTTGTTATTCCTTCTAAGATTGATCTGTATAACTGAGGCCATTAAATAATTTTAACCTTATACTTTTATGAATTTGATGCAAAAAGTATCAGTACTATCATTTAGGTAATTGATTTTGCAGCTAAGTGTTATTTCTTAAAAATACATAATTGAGACCAATAGGCACAACCCTTCTTTGCCTTGGCCCCTACCATTTTAGAAATGAAAGCAGTTCCTGTTTCTTATGCATCCTGTAAATGAGTGAATTGAAGCAGGCAGTTAATCAGATCATCTCTTCCTTTTTTTTTTTTTCATCTCTTCCTTTTAGCATTTTTAAATTAATTTGTAATTGTCTGTCTCAATGAAAGGAATTGCCAGCATGAATAATATTTCTAGTGGGGTAAAAGGAATCCTATTGCAAGGATAAGGAGTTTCTGAGCTGAGATCTCATGACTTGATTCTCCAGTCATCAGTCTCCTTGCCTGAAGGTTTGCTAAGTCATCTATCACTTGCTATAAAAAATATGTTTACTTGGACATTAAAAAAAAAACCTTTCCAAATCCAAAATATCTGATAGAATCATAGTAACATCATTATTGCTATAATTCTTATGTCTACAGTATTTTAGTTTTCAAAGCAAGTCGAAAGTATTCTAGTTATGTTAATGTTCCATTTATCTGAAGATTATATTTTTGTCAACACTTGCAACCTAGGAGATAGTCACAAATCTGAAACACAATATGTATCAAGTACTGTGTTAAACACATCGTGCACACTGCCTCATTACCCAAAGCAACGCTATGAGTTAGTAGGAATATTCTTATTTTATAAACAAGGCAATTAAGACTGGAAGAGAATATCTTCCCATAGTCACACAGCCCATAAGGTGTCATCATTAAGACAGTGGTCAGTAAGGTTATCAAAGAAGGAAACTTAGTTTAATAAGATATTTCCAATAAAAACAGTTTATGATTCTTGATATTTAAAAGGTAACTTGTTGATTCATGAGACAATATTACGTTGAAAAGAATATAGAACTTGGTCACTGGATTTCTTTTCTTTCCCCCAAACTAGCTCACTGTATGGCAGGATTTCTTGAAGTATATGTGCTGTAATTTAGCAAGCTCTTGGTATAGCCATTTGGCCTCCTGGTCCCTTAGATACCAGAATCATTTAGGAACCTCCAAGCCAGTCTTGTCATGTCTAGGGAAATAGATTTCCTGTTGTTCATAAAGATGAGACTTAAATTTGAGTCTGAGATTCTGTGTGAATAGTTGTAAAAAGATGAGCAATAAATGTAGTGAGAGGGCTAAGAGCATGACACTGAGAATTGGGCCAGCAGAGTACACATCCCAGGTCATCTGCTTATGGCTCTGTGACTTTGGAAAGTTGTTGAATCTGTTAGTCTTAGTTTCCTAATTAGCAGAAGAAACGGCTACTGTCTCATGAGGTGGCTTTGAGGATTAAAAGAGGCAGAACACACAAAGTATTTATTATAGTACTTGGTAAAGAGTCAAACAACCGTTCATTTTCACTAACTTTTAAGTTAATACTATGGAAATTCTTTACTTAATAGTATCTAAAGAATACATTATAATACACATTCCCTATTAAGCTGTGGGAAATAGAAACCATTATATTCCTCTGACAGTAGCTGTGTCATCTTTGAGTTTCCAGCAGCAAGGAGAGGACAGAGACCTGTTTGGCTTGATGACTTTTGTGAAATGGTTTTGATATCACAGTATATCTTGTCATCATGAAAGTAAGCCGTGTGATGTTTCAAGTGCAGTTCTCAAAGGAGTAACTTTAACAAAAATATAATTAGGTTAATCCCCACCTTCTACACTGAGTGTAGTTTGCAGTTCCCTTCCAGTTCAGCCGCTTATTTTACCATCAGCATAATAATTCGTATTTTGTACTAAATAGCAGAGGCATTTTTTAAGAGAGATGAACTGCCAATGCCAGTTTCATTTGGATAATTCCGAAGGTATTCATTGAGCCCTTGCTTTACTAAGTTACTTCGGTTGTGTCCAACTCTTCACGACCTTATGGCCCATAGCCTGCCAGGCTCCTCTGTCCATAGGATCCTCCAGACAAGAATACTGGAGTGGGTTGCCATGCCCTTCTCCAGGGGTTCTTCCTGACCCGGGGAACAAACCCAGGCCTCTTACGTCTCCTGCAGTAGCAAGTGGGTTCGCACCGCTCGCGCCACCTGCATAGCCCAGGTGCTGTCTGGCTGCAGTTGTTGAACAGGCGTGGTGCTGTGCTCGTGGTTCTTCAAATTGAGTGAGGGAGTTTATTTCCCAGTGTTCTTCCTCCTTGATCACATCTAGGATATTACGCACATCTGGCCATTTAAACACTTGAAAGCTACCATTTCAATCAAGTCCCATATACGTTCTTGGCCCTAGGAGTAATGCTGTGAACTTGAAGCACCTTCTCCCGTGTCTAACAATAGATAAAAATGAAATTCACAGGACAGTGAAGGAATACGTCCACTTTTATTGTTCCGGTATTTATAGAAGCAGCTTTTAGTTTTATATTCTTCTACTCTGGTAGAAGAAAGTAGTCTCCTTGGAAGAGGACTGGATTACCAGCACTAGGTTCTGATCCCTGCTATTGATTGATTATTTAGAAAATCAATGTCCATGAGCCTCCCTTTCATGATTTGTAAAATGGAGATAAAACCACTTGTTATGCCTGTTTTTCAAGATTCTTACAAGGATCAAATTGAAATATCAAGTATAAGCAAAATCAGGAAACAAGTTTGAGGCATTAATATTTATTTTTTGAGGCACTGGATAGTTAGAAAGAAGTGCTGGGAATATTGTTTTTTAAACACTAAGCAAATTAGGGTATTTCAGTACTAGTTTCTAAAGATGTTTATATCTGCACCCTTTGGAGAAGGAATAGTAACAGGGCAGTGTTTGCAGCAATTTGCTAGTTTTCTTGTTTTTAGAATATTTCAATCTGAAAAATTACACTGCTTTGCACCTTGTCCTAAGAATTATTTTGTATAAAATAACTATATTCTTTAGAAGTACTCTGAAAAACAGAATGCAGAGATTTTCAAATGATCTTGTTTAACCTTACGTTGTACGCTGATTTATTGACAGGTTTTCATTTTTGTGTTTCTGTGGCTTTAATGTGGATTAGTTTTCAAACCCAAGTCCTGTATAAGAAAAATCAGTATTTGGAAATTGATATTTGCCTGAAATCACAGTAGTGAATGGGAAGAAGGTCACAAACATAATTTGAACATCAGTTTTATGTGCCATATGTATGTGGAGAATGAGTGACAGTTTTAATTCTTATTTCTCTTTTCTTCCTGCCTGTGTGGTTTAGTCTGAATCTAAACTTTATAATGGCTCAGAGAAAGACAGTTCAGCTTCAAGCAAGCTTACAAAAAAGGAATCTCTCAAGGTTAGTTTCCACAGTTATTTTATAACTAATGTTACGCTTTACCTGTGCTTTTGAAAGTGGGCTAGTAAGATAAAGAAAGAAGTATTTGTATTCCTAAAGGAAAAAAAAATGTTAATGTTTGTGTTTGCGTGGCATGCTGGAGTCAGCTGAAAGGGCTTTCTGATGACGTCCCAGCGCTGCTCTGCCCTCCGTGGGAGGGGGGCTGAGGACTGGATGTCTGCACAGGTGTGCTATGGAACACCTGGTGGGACGCTCTCTGCCCTTTGAACTTAGCGTTTACTGACTGCTAGGTCATGGGCTGAATTTGGTCCACAGGTAGATACATTTTGTGTGACCTACACAATGTCTTAAACATTTGAGCCAACAGTTACAGGTCCAGGTCTCTAGCTTCCCTTAAGAAATGGGTAACACTGGACGTGCCTTCCGGAATGGCCACAGACCCTGGAGCTAAGGAGCGCATGCTTTCTGATTGACTCCTGATTCCCATACAGTCTGTTTTGCCACCCCCCCCCCGCCCTGTTCCATATCTGATCCCATATGCATTTACATTTATAATCATGTATTAAATCTGTTAATTCACTTATGCACGTTAAAAAGACCAAAGTCTAAATATTTTTTTTACTGTGTAATTATTAAGATTTTGTTGTGTGTATGTAGTCTCTTTACCATTAAGTGCAACTAGAACAATTTTGTGTTTTACTTTAGGAAAAATCACTGATAGGTTATCTTCTATTCATAAGCAACGCAAAGTAATAAATAATAAGACTGCTCCACTGCTGCTTTCCCAGAGTATCTCAGAAGTGACTTAGGAAGGGTAAAACTTTGATAATTTGAATGTATTAATTTCACTGTTGTGGTTTCTTAATTATTTACTTATATCTTACATATTAGTGTCAGGAAAGAGAGCAAGATTGCCAGTCCTAAATAGTTATAGCATTGCTTGTGGTATGAAAAACTGGCAACAGAGTAGATTACCATCAGCAAGAGAGTATATTAAGAAAAATGATAGGAGCAGCATAGCATGGCGGTTCAGACTCGTCTTTTAGGGCCAGTCTGCTTCTGTTTGCATTCTGCTTCACGGCTCAGAGATGTGGCGCTGAGCAGTCTGCTCTCTGTGTACCAGGTTTCCCCATCTAGGGAATAAGGAGAGGTACAGTCCTACTTCCCAAGGCTATTGTAGGTATTAAATGCGGTGATACATGTAAAGTGCTTACAGTAGGGACAGGTACACAGAAGGCGTCCAGTAAATGTTACCTCTTACTGTTTTATTCATAGGAAGAATCCTTTGTAGCAGTTAAAAGAATGAGGTAGGCAAGGAATGGAAATAGAGTTGAAATACTCCAAGAAATATTGGAGAACCTTTTTTTATGTGTTAGAAAAAGCAAAAGCAAACACACAAGCTATGTATTTGAGAAGACCTGAGTGTATAGTGTTTCCTGAGCGTTATAGTGTTTTCCTGCAGGTTAACAGTGATCAATTCTGGGGATCAGAATAGGAGAAGGTATGTTAAAAATGGTTTTTAGCTTTTGTTTTGTTGAAATTTTTACCAAGAGTTTATATTCATGTATTGTGTAACTTTAAAAGGGTAAAATTCTTTAAAAAAAAAAAAAAAAAGCTCTTCTGTCCTAAGATGCTAGAATTCTAAAAGAGGTTTAAAATTTTATTTTACAGGGTAAAATTTTTACATTCCATAAAGTTAAAAAATTGAGAAGAAACTGCCTGTTTCTGATGAATTTTTTATTTTTCTATGATTTCTGTAAAATAGGTACAAAAGAAAAATTACCGAGAAGAAAAGAAAAGAGCCACAAAGGAGTTACTCAGCACAATCACTGATCCTTCTGTCATTGTTATGGCTGACTGGTTGAAGGTCAGTTTGCATGGTCTTGAATTCAGATTGCTGGGTATCTACCAACTGGCATAGGAAAGCCCAGAGTGCACCTGCCTAAAGCCTGCGAGACAAAAAAACTCTAGGGTGATTTTTTTCACTGACGAAGAAGCCATTAATTGTATCCCAGAAGGTCTGTGTTCCCATCTTAACGGAGAGCAGGAACCTTGATGTCGGCTGTCTTGACTGTAACATCGAATACGGATAGCAGTGCTTTTTAAAAAGCTTTGTGATGATATATGTGACAGGACATGGTCTAATCAATATGGAGTAAAGAAATACTCTGTGTGCTGTTCAAATTCTCATTTAGTATGATTGTAGGCTTGGTGTGTATGCATTTTGGTGAAGATATGAGACAAAGTTAGTGTAAAAGTTGTCATTTGAAAAGCTTCAATTTTCCAAAAAACATACATATTGCTATTTCCATATCTTATTCTTTTAGCCTCTGGTTATTCCTACTTATTTTTATTTCCATTTCTATCATCCTAGTCACTCTATTCTCTGTATCACTATTATTTGTAGGATATTTGGTAGGAATTTTTTAGACTAATGCTAACTTTGAGAATGATCTTGTAAGACCCTGACTCCCAGAAAGTTTCAGTACCCGGCTTTCACCTAAAAATCACCCCAGCCCTGAAAAGCTTTTCTCTTTCCCCAGGGGTAGGTACAGCCTTCAAACTAAAATCTTTGTGAGATCTGTCATGAAGTCCTCTTACTAAAATGGGAGTCTAGTGGTATTTCCTTGACAGTTCAAGTAGTACTGAGGTCTTCTTGCCTACTATTCTGAAAACACCTTTGGACTTACATTGGCTCTACTTACTAATCTTTAAGCTCCAGATCTCGGTACTAGGAAAGTATGTTTTAATGGCCCCTGACCTGGCCAGGAAACAGGATTCTTTTGAAAATGTTGATGTGATGCAGTCTCCCACTAGAATTTAAGTTCCTTGGAAGTAGCAGCCGTGCTGTTTTCACATTTATTTGTAGTGCTGGCTAATTAGTAGCTTAACGAATATACATCTAGTGAATTTAAAATGTACATTGTTTGAAAATTTTAGAGTAAAACACCCTATTTGCCTCTATTCATTTAGTACCTTGTGAAGCAAAAAAACAGACCTTTATTTCTTAAAATAAACTTATCTTTTTGTAGATTCGTGGTACCCTAAAGAGCTGGACTAAATTGTGGTGTGTGTTGAAACCCGGTGTGTTGCTGATCTATAAAACCCAGAAAAACGGTCAGTGGGTAGGAACAGTCCTTCTGAATGCCTGTGAGATCATTGAACGTCCATCAAAAAAGGATGGCTTCTGTTTTAAACTTTTCCATCCTCTGGAGCAGTCTATTTGGGCAGTGAAGGTAAGTAAGCACTTGTCACACAGGCGAAAAGTACGGGTGACAGTCTGTGAGTAGAGCTGAGCCACGTCAGTGAGTGGCTGGCAAGCGGTTGCTGTCCTCTGCCAGAGCTTTCTTTCTGTCCGCAGCCACGTTGTTCCTCCTCCTGTCTCTGCCCACAGTGAAATGTGCACCGCAGTGCTTAGTTTATTTTACCTCTAAGATCAAACTTTTTTTTTTAACTTCATTTTTATTTTATTTTAATTAAGATCAAACTTAAAAATTTCTCCAGAAAATGTTTCTCAAATTTGTTGTACCCTATTCTCCCTTGTCTGTGGGGATTGTTTCTACTATCCTTTTAGTTTGCAATTACTAGCTTTGCTTTGCAATAGTGTATCTGGTTTGCTGTGACTGTTTTTCTCTTGATCAATTTGTCAGACTCCCTAGAACAGAAGCTGCCTTTTCTTTTGGTGGTCTTTCCTGCAGGGATGTAAACTTGTGACTGGAAGCCTGTAAGCAGAAGGGGTCTTATTTACTCTTGAGAGGCAGCTTTCTTGGAAGATGGAGCTCTAATGCTTTTATAACTAAAAAGCATGACTGTGGTCACTCCTATGAATAGGAACAGAATAATGTTTGTAAATTTCTGCTTTGTGTCAGGGACTCTTTTCAGCATACTATATGGAATCTTTTTTTAAATTCTCCTACCTGTAAGGAGGATACAAATTTCTCCTATTACCCAGATAAAGAGATTGAGGCCTAAAGAAGTTACTTAAGTAGTTTTTCTAGTATGGAGTCATACAAGATTGAAACCCAGGCAATTTGACTCATGGGCTTACCCTATAGTGTTCTAGGAACTGAACTGTAAATTATAAAGCCATTTGAAAACACCCAGGGGATACTGTAGGATTTGTTGAAATCATATTGATTTGTTTCTACTTTTTTCATTTTGAATGTTCCTCCTTACTTCCTGAGGTGTATGCTTCTTAAAATCCGTTTTATTCTTTGACAACTTAAAAAATTATTTTTCCCCAGACCTAGTAAAAGTTCATTTCTCTCTTTCTTATATTTCCAGCTGTTTCTTTAGGCTTCCAGAAATTTAGTATTTCTTAGCTAGTAGTTTTTGTAGTGTGGAAATTCTCCATTAAATTAAAATTTGGTCTAGTATGTTAAATTTTAGGCTTTTTAAAAATATGTAAACCATCTGCAGAGATAATATTAAGTGTTAACTATAAATTCAGTTTTCTGGTAAGGAAGTTAAGTTTGGTGGAAGAGGAAAGCTTTCCTGACTGCTTGGCATTTGCTCTCAAGAAGCATGAAATTAACACTTGCTTGCTTTTAAAAATTATAATCTATGCCTTACTTAGTTTATTACAGATATAATGCATAATATAAAGTTGAAATCTCATAATACTATACACCATTTAATTGTTATTTTGCTTTTTAAGGGTCCAAAAGGTGAAGCAGTTGGATCAATAACTCAGCCCTTACCTAGCAGTTATTTGATCATCCGAGCCACTTCAGAGTCAGATGGTAAATAGAAATAATGGATTGGATTTCGATCCTCATTTTTAAGGGTTTATTTCATATATGACTGTGTTTTCCTTTGGGAAATTTGTCTTTAGTATGGAATGTCAGTAAAGGTATTACAATCATAAATTATTTAGAACACTAAGTATTTATATCATCAACTTGATTGACAAGCAGGGAAATCTGATAGAAAGGAAGCATTGTATATTGAGTGATAAATTAGCAGCCTGGAGTTTCCACTTCATCTTTCATGACATATCAACACTCTCTTGGCTTGGCTAGTGTTCTCTGTGGTAATTCATTGTTTTGTCATTTTAGAAGTACATTTAATAGTATTTATATTTTATCATTAAATGTTAACATGAGACACCACGTGCATTGTTTTTCTTTACATAAGACATTCAAATTCGAGCTTCTCTTATGTACTTAATATTTACTTCCTGAGGCAAACATAGGGAGGGTATAACTTATATGAGAGCAAGTCATCTTTAAAACCTTAATAACTGGTAATGGATTTTTTTCCCCAACTTTTATGTTTTATAGTTTAGACCATCTTAGCTTATGTAACCTTCTAAAGTTTCCTTTCACTAGATGGTTATTTTTTAAATTAAAATATCATATGCATGTGTTTTCATTATGAAAATGATTTATTTGGCTGATTTTTTAGCATATCTTGAAACAAATATATATGACTTCTCAGAGCAATTAACATTTTTTTCTGCTAATATTGTTCTGAATTTTATTTATTTTTTTTTAGTTTTTTATTTTTTAAATTTTAAAATCTTTAATTCTTACATGCATTCCCAAACATGAACCCCCCTCCCACCTCCCTCCCCATAACATCTCTCTGGGTCATCCCCATGCACCAGCCCCAAGCATGCTGCATCCTGCGTCAGACATAGACTGGCGATTCAATTCTTGCATGATAGTATACATGTTAGAATGTCATTCTCCCAAATCATCCCACCCTCTCCCTCTCCCTCTGAGTCCAAAAGTCTGTTATACACATCTGTGTCTCTTTCCCTGTCTTGTTCTGAATTTTAATTTCAAAAATAGTTAGTAGGAGAGGAGGACTGAATTGGGAGTTTGGGATCGACATGTACACACTCCTGTATTTAAAAAGGATAACAAACAAGGACCTACTGAATGGCACAGGGAACTCTGCTCAACATTCTATAACAACCTAAATGGGAAAAGGTTTTGAAAAAGAAGAGATATTTGTATATGTACAGCTGAATCACTTTGTTGTACACTGGAAAACAACATTGTAAATCAACTATGCTGCTGACTGCTAAGTCACTTCAGTCGTGTCCGACTCTGTGTGACCCCATCAACTATCGTCCAATATAAAATAAAGTTAAAAAATATATATATAGTCAACCACACATTAAAAAATTAAGTTGTTAATGTTTCTCCTGACTAATATGACAATAACATTATTTGTACAGGAATTTTTCTGACTTAAAATTGAGGTGCTAAACCTGGAATAGATGTCTTAGCAACAATAAAATATTAGTTTTTTTCCTAGTAGAAACGTAGTTCTTAGGTATATTTTATGTACCTTTTTGGTATCTTCAAATTATACTATGTATTTACATTAGAAGGTTTTAAAAATTAAGTACACTTATTTTAGATTAAGTATATATCCTAATGTGCATTAATGCTATTTATTTACCAGTGGTTCTAGATATTTAGAATGCAAAAAAGCATTTATTATACTGAAGAATTGCATTAAGCAATCCTGGGAGAATTTCATATTCTAATTAGCTTTTATAGTACATGTTTCTGAGAGAAATAATATGTTCAAAAGTTAACTGTGATAAATTGTTGGATGCTAGTTTTTCTAGTTCCTTGAGTTACACTGCTTTTGAATCTGCATTCTTCTAGGGAGGTGCTGGATGGATGCTTTGGAGTTGGCTTTGAAATGTTCTAGTCTTCTTAAACGTACAATGATCAGGGAAGGGAAAGAACATGACCTGAGCATCTCATCAGAGAGCACACATGTGACCCTGTATGGCTTATTACGTGCTAACAATCTCCACAGTGGTGACAATTTCCAGTAAGTAGATATTGCCACTCCTATGGTGATTATTTTCAAGACTGTGTTATTCACTAGGTCAGTCGGCAAGCCGAGAATTTTTGTATGATATTTAGGACTGAAACTTGTCTGCTTCAAACCCCTGTGTGTGCTTGCTCAGGCACTCAGTCATGTCTGACCCTTTGCAACCCCATGGACCGCAACCCCGTGGCTCCTCTGTCCATGGAATTTTCCAGGCAAGAATACTGGAGTGGGTTACCATTTCCTACTCCATTAAACCCCTATGGCCTGGTTTAAAATTTGTTTAGTTGCTACGATGAGGTGTAGAAAGTTCTTTGATTCTAGCGAATGTGAATTACTTGTTCTTTGCTAAATATAACCATATTAACAATCTTGTCTTTGTGTATGGTGTTCCCTCCATTAAGAATGATTTCTAGTCCTCCTTGCTTTTTTTCTATCATACTCCTGTGTCTTCTTCAAGGCCAGTCTCAATCTCCAATACTATATGTGAAGCCTTTCTTGCCTTATAAAAATGAGATGCAATCATCCTTCTATTGCTGTTCTGTAACACTGTTGTTTTGTTTTGTTTTGTTTTGTTTTAAATGGGACTTGGCTTATTCTACTTGGTGTTTGTGGAATTCTTCTGTTACATGGTATTTCAAGTGTGAACTGAATCCTATTTTTGTTTTTTTTCCCCTGAAGCATTTGTTGTAGTTAATAGTAAAACAATGTTTCTCCAAGGAAAGAAGAGGTTCAGAGGGTCCCTGTGGTTCAGATCTCTTCCGTTGCTTTGCGAGAGAAATGGACCTCCCCGTTTCCTCCCTGGCCCAACCCTCGGCTTCTCTGTAGTCGCTTACTCATTTCGGCATTGAGGTTATTCTCCTCAAAGTTGAGCGGCTTCTCTCCTCTCCTCCCTGTAACCGGAACTGAACTTTTTCCTTCATTTTCTTTTGACTGTTTTTCTTTACTCTCTTTTAAAACTACCATTACCTGATCTTTTACATGCTTTCTTTGTAGATCTATTAATGTAACCTGTAGCTTTATTTTTGGAAAAGGAAATGGCAACCCACTCCAGTGTTCTTGCCTGTAGAATCCCATGGATAGAGGAGCCTGGCAGGCTACAATCCATAGGGTCACAAAGCGTCAGACACACCTGGAGTGACTGAGCAGCGTAGCTTTGTTTTATCCAGGTATAGGAGCTTGAATGAGACAGGATGTGGGGGAGGGAGGTGCAGCTGATACAGGAATGGGTTTTTGCGGGGGCCTCTTCCCCTGGTCTTATTGAATACCAGGTAATCCTTAAATACTCTTATGTAGGGATCTTAAAAATTCATCTGCTTCACATATGTATTCATTAAAAATTTTTGAGCCTCTTTTCTTTGTATGTAATTGGATAATACAAATGCTGGACATGTTGAAGAAGCAGTGGTTTCTGGACATATAGATGGTCAGCCAAGCATGTAAAAGCAAGCACGGGAAATCATCAAATAGAAGTGATGATGAAGTCTTGGAACTGGATAGCTTGCCAAAGGGGGAGAGAGGATAAAACAAAATAGAAGGGAAAGTAAAAACCACACTGTGAGGGGTAAAGGAGAGACTGAATGGTAAGAAAGCAAAGACAGGAACTTTAGGCTTAGTGTTCTTTAGGAATATTTGACTGTAAAGGATAAGAAAGGAAATAGCAAGTATTCAAAAAATGAATTTGTATTAGGAGTTCTCTGATTAAACGTAGGAAGATTTTTAAAAATAGACACTAAAATAAGAATCAAATGGAGCTTCTAGGGCCTGTTACCTACCTCAGCATTATTCAAGTATCAGTCATATATAATGGCACCATGTAGTCATTTGTAAAGAGCTTTATAAAATTTTCATACCAAATGAAACGCACAGGTACTTTGTCAAATAAGAAATTTCTAAAAAAAAATTGATTTTGGAAATGATTTGTTTAATTATTTCATTTTTATGCAGATTAGCAACCCTAATCATGTAAGTAAGAATAAGGTTGGATATAGCAGTTTAACAATTTTAGGCTGAAAGTTCATTTCCTTAAGCTGAAATTTCCATTTCTAATTCTTCCTGGATTTTTTTCCAAGGTTAAACTTATCATTCAAGTATTAAATCAACATAATTGCCTCATATGTTTTCTCCTTTATTTTTGGAATTATTATGAGTAAATTTGGAGACCTTCACAGGTAGAAAGTCATAATTCATTTGTGTTCACTTGAGAATCTGGTGGTCTTGACCTGAAGTTTTTCTTCAGACCAGAAGTGATAGGTTGATTCAAACATTCAAGTGATGTTTGTAAAACTAAGAAAAAATTATAGCAAGAAATAGTCTAAAATTTTTATTTTGAAAACTTTAGACCTAAAGGATAGAGAAGTAAAGAGCTTAGAGTGTCATCTTTTAATATTTTCCAAGGTTTTGTTTCTCTATGCCCCCATTTATCTGTGAAGTGAGAAGAATCATTTTACTTATCTCATAGGGCATTTTTACAATTAAATGAGTTAAACTGTATATATAAAACACTTAGAATGGTGTCCAGCACACAGTAAATTCTCAGTAAGTGTTACATATCATACTTACTTATAAATTAAATATCCTTAACCTCCTTTATCCTTCCTGCTAATGATTCTTTCCCTTAAGGTTAAATGATAGTGAAATTGAACGACAGCATTTTAAGGACCAAGATATGTATTCTGATAAATCTGATAAAGAAAACGATCAAGAGCATGATGAGTCTGACAATGAGGTGATGGGGAAGAGTGAGGAAAGCGACACAGACACGTCAGAAAGGCAGGATGACTCATACATCGAGCCTGAGCCTGTCGAGCCTTTAAAGGAGACCACCTACACTGAGCAGAGCCATGAAGAACTCGGAGAGGTAACAGCTTGTGATGTTCAAAGGTTTTTACTTTCTGTGAACTTATAGATGAAATTGAAGATATTTGTATGACTTATTGCTTATTTTCCTAAAAGAGAATAGTATTCATATAATACTTATTTTAAACAGCTAAACATATACAGATGCCAATATAGTATATTGAATTTAAAGTTTATATTATCTTCAGGTTTTCTTTTGAAATAAGATACTCCTTGATATTATTGCCAGATACAAAGTAAACTGCAGGGAAGTGTGAATTTATAACTTTCTTGTTGCTAAGGCATAGAAGTAAACATAGTCTAAATAGACTATGATATTTTTTATAATGGATTCTTTGAAAATATCATTCACTTCAGTGTCTCTTGCAACTACCCTTTTACTAAATTTTATAGCTATTGACTAATTGCCTAATGGGTTATTTTCACATTTTGAGAATGCTCAGAATAATCCTGTAGTAAATTATTTTTTTTCTGCATTAGCTG
The DNA here is from genome assembly GCF_042477335.2 of Ovis canadensis. NCBI lineage: Eukaryota > Metazoa > Chordata > Mammalia > Artiodactyla > Bovidae > Ovis > Ovis canadensis. Next base: position 118,010,909 of record NC_091247.1, on the reverse strand, counting down.
TCTTATCTATATACATATCCATGCGTCTGAAATGAATACAGTATTTCAGTATTTTTTGTTAATTGCAAAAGGCAGGGGAGGCATCTCAAACAGAAACTGTATCTGAAGAAAATAAAAGCCTTATCTGGACTTTGCTGAAACAAGTTCGTCCTGGCATGGATCTATCCAGGGTGGTCCTGCCTACATTTATTTTGGAACCCCGTTCTTTCCTGGATAAACTTTCAGATTACTACTATCATGCAGATTTCCTATCTGAGTAAGTAAATTCTCATTTCTTAAGAGATGCTTTATGGTTTTAGAGATTTTTCAGAGTGCTAATTTCAGTTGTTGGTTTCCCCGGTGGCTTAGATGGTAAAGTGTCTGCCCACAGTGCAGGAAACCTGGGTTTGATCCCCGGATCGGGAAGATCCCCTGAAGAAGGAAATGGCAGCCCGCTTCAGTACTCTTGCCTGGAGAATCCCATGGACAGAGGAACCTAGTAGGCTGTCCATGGGGTCACAGAGTGTCAGACATGTTGTTATGCCGTACCCAACTCAAGCTCTGATGAGATCCTGTTCTCTCTTCTCCACCACTAGGATAATTGACCTTGATAAGTATGTTTAATGCTTTGCTGTGATGTTTCAATTTATGAGGTCAAATGGGGTGATTGCAAGCTTGAGGAAGACAGGAATTCTGCCTCTGCCTTGACAGCACTGCCCTCAGAGGATCCTGACCTGTGTACTAACCCCTCACGGGGAGAGCTGGCTGGCATTCTCTGTTCTCATCTGAGTCCTCGTGCAGGTCCTGTCCTAGGGTTTCTGCTTGTGTTTGTGCTTATCCTCTCTGTACGCAATAAGGCGTGTGCAGCTTACTGCATCCGGAACACCCTGCCAATTGCTGGCTCGTGGCATAAATCCCCACTCTCTTTGTTTTTCTTCCTGCCAGCTGATCCTGGGTGTAATTCTGAAAAAGGCAGGCCTGAAAGAGGTGGAGGAGGATCTACCTGCCTCCTTCCCAGCCATTTCTTGGAGAACCATACTTTTCAAGGTTCCACCTGCTACCCCCATTTCAGCAGCAGTTTCAAGGAGCTGTGTTTTCTGAGATACAAGGTTCTGGCCTTGTGACCTGATTTTTAGATTCTTCATCAGTATCTGTATTCAGTTTATTAGTGAATTAGTTTATTAATGAATATTGCAAGGAAAAAAAGCATAAGCTGATTCAAAGGATAATTTATAAAACTGTGGGAGATTTTTGCAAATTAAGTCATACATTAAGTGTTAAGCTCCCTAAAATAAAAAGAGTTCTAAACCAGTGCATGAAAATGATCAATAACTTAATAGGAAAAAGAGCGGAAGAAATGATCAGGCAGTTTAAAAATGAAGTATAGGAACAAAGAATTCTGCAGGCAAGAATACTGGCGTGGGTAACCATTCCCTTCTCCAGGGGATCTTTCCAACCCAGGGATCGATCCCAGGTCTCTTGCACTGCAGGCAGATTCTTAAGGCTTCCCCGGTGGCTCAGGTGGTAAAGAATCTGCCTGCAATGCGTAAGACCCGGGTTCAGTCCCTGAGTCAGGACGATCCCCTGGAGAAGGGAATGGCTACCCACTACAGTACTCTTGCCTGGAGAATCCCACGGACAGAGGGACCTGATGGGCTACAGTCCATGGGGTCACAGAGAGTTGGACATGACTGAGTGACCGACACACACAATAGAGACACGTCCTTAAACATGTAAACTTAACTTTAAATAAGAAAAGTTCAAATTCAAACCATAGGAAGATCTATTTTTCCATCCATCTCATTGACCAAAAATCTAAATGTTCTTATACCTCAGTTCTCCTTTCTTTTATCTACCCCAGACACTTATTTCTCTCAGAATATGAGGCAGGTTCCTATGAATCTCAATAAGATCTTGAGAGATGCCCATTTCCCCAAATTGAGAGATTGTACTTCAGGCAACACACAGTGTTGGGGAGGTTGTGTGGGGCAGCAGGCGCTCGTAGACTGCTGCTGGCTCATCCAGACTTGCACGGTGCCTTTGAAAGAAACCTGGCAGTATTTACCAAAATTATGTCAATGCATTCAGTCCTTTGATCCAGTAATCCTACGTCTGAGAATAACTCCTACAGATACAACTCTACATATACAAAATGATACACATACAAAATTGTGGTGGCAGGGCTTGAAATAGCAAAAGATTGGATAACTCAAGTGTCCAGCCACAGTTGACTGGTTAAGTAATGTATGGTGTATCCACACTAAGGAAGAGCTCTGTAGACTGATTTAGAGGGATCATCAGGATTTTATGTGTGTGTGTAAAAAAAAAAAGCAAAGTACAAAAGAATGCATTGTTTCCTCTCCCCTTTAGAGAAAAAGGCTATATATTGTATTTGCTTCCTTATACTTTAAGAAAACTGTGCATAAAAAGAAACATCTTAAAAAGAAAGTTGCTTATGGTAGGTTAAGTCGGAAGAACATGGAGCAGTGGGGCAATGGCAAGACTGTATACTTTTTTATATTGCTTTGGAGTGAACTATGTACATGCATGTAAAGTTTTAAATAAACTTCACAAGAGAAGTTAAAGCAAGAAAAGAAGAGCACAATCAGAGGGATAACTCCCGAAAAGTTCAACAACTTTAAGTTGGCAGTTGTCAGCAAGCCTAGGCCTAGCCTCCTCCATCTCACACTGCATCTCAAAAATCACCATATTGGACCTTTAGACATGCTTAAAGGGAGTAGTATAAATAGTTAAATTGCTGTGTGTGTGTGTGTGTGTGTGTGTGTGTCTGTGTGTGTGTATATATATATGTATATATATGAAACTTCTCAGATAGACTTCTGAAAAACAACACAATCAGTGTTTTACCATGTTCCAGCAATAACAGAAGGGCAAGGGGACAGGTGAGTCATAGCTTCTAAAACTCTCTTTTAAAATGAAAATTGTCTTTATCTATTAAATTGGTAGTTATTAAATAACTCTGGAAAATCAGTTGGTAGCAAATAGGGGAGATTCAAGTCTAAAGATGGGGTTAAAACCTTTTTGATTGATATAAATTATTTTGTCTTCCATATTGGTGATTTGAAACTTCTGCATTTTATACTAGGGACTAAAAGGGCACATAGTCATGTGCTTCAGAGAGGCAATTTCATGAAAGAGGCTGAGGTACTGTAGCACTCACCAGCTACTGTTGATCACTTCTAATTAACATCACCAGCTGAAAATAGACTAGATCAAGTGCGCATGGTCCTTTTCTGACATAAAGGACCAAAGACTTCTAATGAAATCATTAGCAAGACTGCTTGGCAATTGCTTCAGCATTGCAAATGCTAGGGATCACGAAGTGTGTGAATCTCAGATTCTATTTTTATTTTTTTCAATCACAATTTCAAATAGAACTCCTGGCAATATATGGGGTTCTATAGAACCCCAGTTGAGAAACCTTGGTTTAGAGAGTTTTCAAAAACTACTTAAGCAGAGGCTGGGGCAGGATATCAAATAATAAGAAAAAGGGGGAGAAAAATAACTAGATTATGCAAAACGATTCCTGCATACTGATTGACATGGTTACTTTTACCGTCTGTTTTAAATATGAATTGTATACTTTCCTATCGTTTCATATTCAGTTGTTGGCTTCATTAATATTAGGGAGACTTTGTGATATGTTCTATAAAATTTTTGCATGCTATCATTTTGTTTTTTAGGGCTGCTCTTGAAGAAAATCCTTATTTCCGTTTGAAGAGAGTAGTGAAATGGTATTTGTCAGGATTCTATAAAAAGCCAAAGGTAGTGTTTATGTTTTACTTTCTTTAGCCTTATATATTTTGGGGGGCTTATCTTAGATTATTTATGAATAATTACACTGCAAGCCCGCTTTCAATTAGCAAAATTGCAGAATACTTGTTTAGACCTATATTCTGATTGAAGTCATTTAGTTTTATTTCATGTCATTATAATTTTATAAGGATAATTCTCAGATGATACAGTTAAGCCCATCTTGACTGGTTTAAGTTAGTACTTTGAATCTTCCATGTTTATGATTTGAAACTTGTATGTTTTTTACTAGGGACTGAAGAAACCTTATAATCCTATACTCGGTGAGACTTTCCGTTGTTTGTGGATTCATCCCAGAACAAACAGCAAAACTTTTTATATTGCTGAACAGGTATTAGAAATGCTTGTTATAGAAGAAAAACTGATTTGGAAGTTAAGATTTTGTTTTTTTAGAGAAAATATTAACTCAGTAAACTCACTGTTGGTTAACCTTTCTTATTAGTGAACGTTTGATAAGCATTTAACCTCTTAATACTGACTACTACAAAATACCATATTCTCTTACAGTCAGTAGAATCCTGTGATCAAAAATAAGTCTTTATTTTTCTTGCTTTGCTCTGTGTTTTCTCTTTGGACCAGATACTTCAGTGGTTCTCCAATTCCTGAATCAAATTTGAACCCATTTCTCTAACATTCAGAGTCCTCCATCTCTCTCTCTCTCTTTTTTTTTTAAATATTTTATTTATTATTTTTTTTTTTTTGGCTTTCTTTTTTAAACCAAAGAGTGATCAATTTAACAAGCACAGACTTTCAGATTCTGATAACCTCTTACCCAGCCGTGCTGCTCACCTAGATGGCCAGGCTTTAACAGCAAAGCAACTTCTTCTATGGAGCTTTTTCCAGTATTGCTCTTTAAAGGAGCCATAGAGGGACACTGACACGCAGTAACCAGCCTGAGATGTTGGGGGTTAGTGGACATGCAGGCCCCTGGTTGTCTTGGTGAGACAGAGCCGTGAAAATACATGCCAGTAGGTGCCTTCACACACAGTTCTGTGCTCAGGCTCACAAAGGCAGAGGCAATCAATCTCTTTTTTGTTTTCAACCTCCCTTAAAGATTCTTTGAAGTTCTATTTTAATACTGCAGACCTGGTCTTTTACCAGAATTTTTTTTCTTCTTTAACGTCTGGGTTGTTGTTCTTGTATTAACATTTTGATAAACTGCATCATAGTACCAAAGAATCCCCCACCAAAACGGAGTTCAAATTTGATCAAAACATAACCCCCCTAAAATTATACGATACAGGCAGAAGGAAAGAAAAGTCACCCTAAATCTAAATCTGACCGCTCAGGGCTTGGGCGGAGAGATGGAGGAAAATCTACATGCATCACTAAACTGAAACACTGTTTGGGAACTCTGGGACAGTGTCCATCTCCTCTACTTCCCAGACAGCTGCTCGTAGAGCTTGGGCACATAATCATCCCATTCGGCCTGGCAACACGTGCCGGCCACTGGGGTCCCAAGCTCATACTTTTTGCGGAAAGAAGCCACCTTTAATTTGCCACGGTGGTCTCCAGATCGGTTGCTGAGAATGGGCTCGTCACACTTCAGTGGTCCTTCCTGCTCGTAAACCAGCCAGACATAGCGGTGCAGGCCTGTGCCCTTGGGAGGCCCAGAGCCCACATAATCGGAGAGAACCGTGCCACTGCTGATGTTGTTGCCCTTCATGTTGACCACCAGGAAATGGTGCTATTCCCTGTATTTGGGGTCCTTCCTGCTGGGAGCATCCGGATCTGTCAAGACCAAGGTGTACAATTTACCTGGATCAAGGCCATCCCATGTAATGCTGGTGGGCCGGTTCTTAACCTGGGTGGGTGTCAGCACTTCGCCCAGTTCGTCGACCTCTGCCCCGCCGTATTTGACCTGCAGCGGGTGCTGCGGCCGCTCATCCACTTCCTGCAGGCTCAGAGGCCCGGACCACTTGCTGAGGTCCACCGGCATCGCGGAGCCAAGCGGGTCAGACAGCAGAGAAAGTGGCTTGTGGACTCACAGCAGTCTGCACGCTGTCCATCTCTTTCTAAATTTATCTCACATTGCTGGCCTTTTGGGGCTTCCCTGGTGGCTCAGCTGGTAAAGAATCCGCCTGGAATCTGAGAGACCTGAAGTCGATCCCTGGTTTGGGAAGGTCCCCTGGAGAAGGGAACAGCTACCCACTCCAGTATTCTGGCCTGGAGAATTCCGTGGACCGTGTAGTCCATGGGGCCGCTGAGTCAGATACGACTGAGCGACTTGCGCTCCCCTGCCTTTGTAAGCACTCCACAGTGGTCTGATCTGTGCATTCACAATTAGATAACCTGATACTGTACTTTTTTGCCTCATTATTTTAAATTTAATTCTCCAACCCTGTTTCTTCCCAGATACTCATCTAAATAAATTCTGGCCTGCTTATCTTTCATATAGGGAGTGTAAGGAGGATGAGAATACAATGTGTTACTTGAGAAACCTTTGTCTTCCCAATAAATTTTGATGTAGTCCTCAGATTGAAAGCACTTTATCTGTATTAGTTTTTTAAATGATTGCATTTTAGTTTGCTATAATTCTTCACTAAGTTGAGAAGCTTAAGAAGTGATTAACTTTATCTTTGGCTCATTTTAGAAACCTTAAGATGTATATGTATCAAAATATTATTAAAATGACATATTTGTTAAAGCTTTTGTTAGATTCTTAAGTCTATTCAGTAATCTACATGAAGAATAGCTACTGTATTAGTTATTCATTGCTGTATAACAAATTAAAACATAATGGCTTAAGACAACAAACAGTTATTATTTCGTATAATAATGTTAGGAATCTGAGAGCTGTTTAGCTGGGTGGTTCTGGCTCAGGATCTCTCCTGAGGTTGGGGTCAAGATGTCAGCCAGCTTTGCAATCTTCTGAAGGCTTCTGGGCTGAAGGATTCTGCTTCCAAGGTCATCACATGGCTCTTGAGAGGAGGTCAGTACCTTATCACATGGGCCTCTCCATAGTTGTTCACAACATGGAAGCTGGCTATTCAGAGCTAATGATTTGAGAGAGACGCACACACATCAAGACACACGCTGCCTTACAGCCTAATTTCAGAGGTGGCATACTATGACTTCCACACAAACTGACCCAGGTGCAGTGGGCACAGTGTAAACGGAGCTCCTCCATTGCTGTGAATACCAGGAGGTGGGTTGCCTTGAGACACATGTTGGAGATTGGTTCCTACAATCATCAATATTTAATTTTACTGTTAAATACTTACCAAATATTTAATTCATTATTAGAATATACTTTTAAGACTTGAGCTTTTGATAATACCACAGTAATATGCTTATAGTTATTATATTTTCATGTATGTTTCCTGTATCCAATAGGTGTCTCATCATCCACCAATATCTGCCTTTTATGTCAGTAACCGAAAAGATGGATTTTGCCTTAGTGGTAGTATCCTGGCCAAGTCCAAGTTCTATGGTGAGTCTACCCATGTCTCAATCTATACACTTTTCCGGGATATAGTATCTTCTGGTGAGCTTTAGTATAGACAATGTCTTGTACTGTTTTCAACAAGGGATTTGTATGTCATTTTAAGTATCAGTTTTACTTGGATAATGCCTTTTCGTTTTTGTTGTTTTTCTTTGTTCATTCATAAATAGAGGTTTCATCTATGTGTAAATTTACTGCAAACACCACTTATCAAAAGACAGAATAATGACTGTCCACTGTAGCTCGCCATTTTAGTCCACAATATATTTCTTTTGCCTTTAGCTCTACCAAGACTTTTTGTTTCATTTCAGTTTACCTGAGGGGTTGACTTTTTGATTTAGTCTTCGAATAGAGAGAGAGAATCTAAATACAGTTAGAATACTTGTCCAGAGTCCAATATTGAAAGTAATGATATTTTTACCTTGAGACAAGTAACATGCTACTAAAAACTTTTATAAAAAAAGAAGAAGGAAAATAAAGAAATAGGTACAGTAGGAAATCTTAATCTAAAACCTGTGACAATTCAAACAAGCAGATCATCCCTTGATGCTTGCTTTGTTTGGCTTTTGAGTTTGATTTTTTTTTTTTTTTGCCTAGTTTTATATTTCGCTTGTTTCAGAGTGTGATCATTTTCTCCTGAAAGTGCATGTATTTGAGTTTTTCCCCACTGTACCCTTCATCTCTTCATGTCCCTTCCCTGACTATAGTGTAGATAGCTTTTGTGAATGTGTGTTCTACCCTTGTAGAATTTTTATTGAGTACCAACTACACAGCTCGCTTTCCAGGATTACTTGCAGCTAGCCTTCTTTTTTTCAGTATTACAGTGAATATAGTTGTGTATATCAGAGCTATCTGTTCCTTTGTAATTTGAAAGAATTTACTAAGTTCAGACTTTGTAGGGGCAGTTTTTCTGTAACTTCCTCATTTCTTCTTTGGTTATTGACTTGCTCATATAGAAACTTCTTGCTTGGAGAGTGTGATAATTTATTTTGTTTTAGGAATTGGTGCATTTTCTTGAATCTAAATTAAGCTAAATTTAATGACATCTGGGCAGAGTGTATTCCTCCTAACAAGTAGTCTCTTGACATTTTGATGTACTAAATTATCAGTTTTTCCTTTGATGTTTTCTGCTTTTGATGTCACAGAAAAATCCTTTCGCACTTCAGCTTATGTAATAATTCACTTATATATTCTTATATTTTTATGCTTTCATTGATCTTTAATTTACCTGGAACTTACTTTGATGTATATATTGTGACTGGAGTGAAGCAAGAACACAACTTTCCTTTCCTAAAAGCCAATTAATTTTCTCAGGGTCTGTTTATAAATGATTTTTAGTGTCATTATTTCCTGTTTCAGGTTCTGTCTTCCCAGGTCTGTTGATCTGTTTTTTCTTATACCACTAGGCTAAGAACCATTTATTTTTAAATGGGTTTCTTATATCCTGTGGAGCAGGTGAAATATAGGTACTTAGCCACTTTGCTATGGGTTAAATAATTTATCATCACTTGGGAAAGCTGCTCTTGTTTTTCAAATAGTATGCATGAACTATCAATTTCATAATCAGAATACGAGTTAAGATTTTGGAATCCTGAACCCCAGTCTTGACTTACCAAATCACAAGCACTGGGCTCAAGAATATACATTTTTATAATCTCCTCAGGTAATTCTAATGTACACTATAATATGAAATAGCTGATGATACAATGTTAAATGAAAAGCAGAATACATCTATGTTCTGAGTCACCTCTACTTTAAAAGTATTCATGTTTTTGAAGTAAAAGTAAACATGTGTTCATGTTTAGGAAAAAAAATCAATATTTCCTGATTAACCTGAATTATAGAATTATGGATAATTATCTTTGGATTTTTCAGCTTGCCCATGAAGAACACATGTTTCCTTTAAAATAAGGAAACATTCAGTTATTTTAAGATATAATATGTTTATAAATACAATATAATAAAAGATAAATGATTTAATGATAAGCCAGCGCATGTATACAGTTGAATACAAAAGATCTGTGTGGTTTTACTGTGTTAAAAATGTATATGGACAACAATGTCTGAATAAAGCCCTCCCAGACCATCCTTCTCTGTACCTCTGGCCCTAATACCAAAAGCAGCTGCCTGAAGGTATTAAAGAGAAAGCAGTTGCAGGCAAATTCAGTGGGAAGTCCACAGTCATAGGTCAGAAATCACACAGAATGAATCCTTGCTTCTCAGCTCCTGGTTACACACGGTTAACAGGGTAAACCGGTAGAAACCTTGCAACCTTTGCAGCCTGGAGCACCAAACGCTAAATTTGAAGAAACCATGGCCCCTAGACAGAGAATAGGCACCTGGAAAGGAGAAGGGCCAGAGAGGGGGATCCCAAATTTACTGTCGTGAAATCATCCACAACGTTCTCTGGCTTCCTTTCAGTGCCTGTAGGCTCTGCCGCGATTCGGCTCCTTTTATTCCTGGTTTGTGTTCTTTGTTTTGATCTGTCTGTATCAATTCTAGGCTTCCCTAATTTTCTGAATTACCTGTCCACTTTATACACTGATGTCTGCTCATCCTTATTTCCTTTCTTCTACCTACTTGGAATTTAATTAGTTCTTTTTCTAATTTCATAGGGTCAAAAGTCAGATCACTGATTTGAATTTTTCTTTTTTTCTAATTTAAGTTGTAAATTTCTGTCTAAGCACCCTTTTCTACTGTAGATATCTGATAGATGTTCTCAATATGTTTTGTTTGTTTTGAAATGGTTAAATTATTTTCTGTGAAATTTAATAAGTAATATTTATTTCAGGAAACTCATTATCTGCAATATTAGAAGGAGAAGCACGGTTAACTTTCTTGAATAGAGGTGAAGATTATGTAATGACAATGCCATATGCTCATTGTAAAGGTAAATATTTTCTATACTTGTTAGATTTCCCCTAAATCTTCTTTTTAAGTAAATGTATTTGACCGTAATTTGTTATGTTTTGAGATTGATGGAGTTACTTGGCCTTTTGTTTGAAAGTGTCCTTGATTTACAGATACACAAGATCATTGTTATCATCTGCTGAATACTTGTATGGTGAATTAATTCACCACAGTGGACTTTCTGTGACAGGTATATTAGTTTCAGTTCAGTTCAGTCGCTCAGTCGTGTCCGACTCTTTGCGACCCCATGAATCGCAGCATGCCAGGCCTCCCTGTCCATCACCAACTCCCGGAGTTCACTCACACTCACGTCCATCGAGTCCGTGATGCCATCCAGCCATCTCATCCTCGGTCGTCCCCTTCTCCTCCTGACCCCAGTCCCTCCCAGCATCAGAGTCTTTTCCAATGAGTCAGCTCTTCGCATGAGGTGGCCAAATATTAGTTTGGTAGAGACTAATTTATAATAATGGAATTTCATTTGCCTTATCTGCAAGTTGTAAAATTTGATGAGACTGACTATTATTTCAGAATCTTTGAAAGTGATTTTCATTTTTTTGTACCATTACGCAGTCCTTAAATATTAATTTACTGCTTTTCACTATAACAGGCTCCTTAAAATTTTTCTCATCCTTATTTGGCAATTTCTTAAAAATTAATGCATTATGCTTTTCTCTCATTATTTAGTGTACAGATAAAGATATTAAATAACAACTATCAGGACAGGACAGGCACTCAATTATTCTGTGCACTCTACATTTATAAACACATCTAATCATTCCAGTAGCCCTATAAATTAGGTAATATTATCTTTGTTTGATGGACAAGCAAAATGAGGCAGAAAGAGGTTAACACAAGCTCTGCAATCTGGTACTGCAGTTCTATACAGTATCATCTTAAACATTAAACACTCTGCTCCATCATTACGTATACCATCCTTTCCAACCCATTTCTTAAAAATAGCTTTTTAGGGTAATTATCCTCTATTTTAGGAACTGATTCATGAAAACATAGAAATTACTTAATATGGCCTTATTTCACAATGAAAAAACTTGTAAGGGTTAGGAATCTTACCTAAAGCCAGACCAGCTAGTTAGTAAGAATGCTGAGACTAAGCTCTAGGCTATTTGAGCCCATCCGTTGTACCATGAATCTACCTGGTACTAAGTACAAGACTGCCAACTTGTGGCCTCCGGCTGGATAATTCTTAAAGCTTCGTGTATGGTTCTTGAAATAAGCATGAAGTGAAACATTTGAAATCATGATTTGATAAATATATTTTTTAAATTTTGGAATAAGTGAAATAATATTTTATGTAGATAAATACCTGATGCCAGACCTAAATAGCAACAGGGAAAACTTTTCATAGCACGGTTTATATTGCAGGGAAAAAAGAGGAAATTATAGCCTCCTGTGAATGAAGAAGTTGTTATTTTCTACCTTTTGTATATATTTTCTAAGATCTGTTCCCTAAATCAATAGTCTCACATCATTTTATAAAGCAGGAATTCCACAGTCAGATAACTTGGGAACATTGCATAGTCCGTTCCTCTCTTGAAAATTAGCATTGTGTATTTGCATATTAAAGACTGCCATGGGAGTTTAGTCCAGCTTGGAAGGCATCATGCTAAGAAGTAAAGTCAGGTAGAGAAGGACAAATACAGTGTATCACTTGTACATGGAATCTAAAAAACACAGCCAACTAGTGAATATAACCAAAAAAAGCAGATTGGCAGATATAGAGAACAAACTAGTGGTTACCAGTTGGAGTGGGTTTTAGTGGTAGGGAAGTAGAGGGCACAGCTATTGGGTGTAAGATAGGCTCAAGGATGTGTATACCACATGGGGAAAATAACCAAGATTTTCTAATAACTGTAAATGGAAAATAATCTTCAAAAATTGTATGAAAATTTTTAAATTTTTAAAAATTGTATCTGAAATGTTTAAAAAATCAAATTGAAGAAAGACAAGACCTGTCATAGTACGATTGTATGCAAAATGAGTCTATATAGTTTCTGTGCTCACATGGTAAAAATATACAAACTGTGGAAATGATAAACATGGGGGAAAAGAAATTAGTCCAAGAACATAGACACACACACACAGCCTGTTTAACTCCTCAAACTCAGAAGTTCCCCAGCTTTTAGTCAAGTGCCAAAATGGGGAGATTTTTAAATTTATCTTACGCAGTTGACTATCGTTGTTTGCAGTACTTACTTTTTATAACGTCACCATAATGCTGAATTAATGAATGCCAAACTATTGCTCCTAGAGGAAACACATGGTGAGGTTCTCGTGAGCCTTCTGTCTCCTTATTCTCATCACCCAGTCAAAACATGACTTTGTTTTTATTTGTGTGCTTAGTCGCTCAGTCATGTGCGACCCCACGCCCTGGAGCCCGCCAGGCTCCTCTGTCCATGGGGATTCTCCAGGCAAGAATACTAGAGTGGAGCTATGCCCTCCTCCAGGGGATCTTCCAACCCAGGGATCAAACCCAGGTTTCCTGCATTGCAGGCAGATTCTTTCCAGACAAGGATTGCTTCCTTTCTCATGGTATATGTTTTTGATTCATTAACATTGAATTAATAGCCAGCAGCACTATAACGCATGCCTAAACCAAGCATTAACGCACATATTTGCCCTATAAGGCACATCACAGTCTTCTGTGCTTAGGAACACCAGAGAGCACTTTAGCACTACATTTGGGGGATTGTAAATAGTAAAATCACCCACAAGAAGCACGAAAATGTGGCACTGAATACACTGCATAGAAGACTCTGCATGAGCAGTGAAACCAGAAATCAGCGTCTCGCATTGTTTGACTTCATCTCCAATGTGCACATTGGAGAACTCAAATATTTCACCACTCTGCACACATCCATGAATGACTACAAAAATCAAAAATGCTCTGGGTAGGGACTCCTAACTTATTTTGGTGAGAATAGGGAATTCCCTGGTAGGAATAGGAAATTCCCTGGTCAGGACTTTGACTTTCACTACAGGGGGCATGGGTTTGATCCTTAGTGGGGGAACTGGAAACTAAGATCCTACATGCTGTGTGGTACAGCTTAAAAAGAAAAAAAAAGAAAAAGGTATTTTAGTGAGAGTATTAATTTGCAAATGTAGAATCTGCAGGTGATGTGGATCGACTGTTATCTTTTTAAATCCTTCAAAACCAACTTTGTGTGTGTATTATTGATTGTTATTGGAGAGGATAGAATCCTCTTGAATTATTAGTTTCTGCTAGAAGGAGATTAAATTATAAAGTTCTGCTTGTGATAAGCCATTGCCTCTCTCTTCAAACTTTTATCAAAATTGTGTGTTTTTTCCTTTAGGAATTCTTTATGGCACAATGACACTGGAGCTTGGTGGAACAGTCAGTATCACATGTCAAAAAACTGGATACAGTGCAGTGCTTGAATTCAAACTAAAGGTTGGTAGAGAGTGACAGGAGGTGTCACCTAGTTAACGAGGAGCTATGCCATAAATAGTGAACCAAGAGCACAATTTTGTTCCTAATTGAAAACTAAATATAAGAACACAGAATTCATGAAAAGGCAGCCTTGGAAGATTCAAATCAATAGAAAGCTGGATTTTCTTAGTTACTAAAACTGTTGGCGAGTGAGTGAGTGAGTGAGTGAAAGTCTCTCAGTCCTGTGCGACTCTTTGCAACCCCATGAACTATATAGTCCATGGAATTCTCCAGGGCAGAATACTGGAGTGGGTGGCCTATCCCTTCTCCGGGGATCTTCCCAACACAGGAATCGACTGGGGTCTCCTGCATTGCAGGCAGATTCTTTACCAACTGAGCTATCAGGTAAGTCCATAGGAAATTTAAGAAGAGAATGAATGGAAATTTCTTATTAAATTGAAGCATTGCTTTACAGAATACCAAAAAGTATATATCTGAAAAGAAGTATGTATCAGCTTGAGCTATAGCTGTGTAATTAAAGGATTTGTATTACTTATTATTTCTGACTTAACATATTCTGAAATTTGCAAGCTTAGAAACAAATATGTTCTGTTTCTTAGTGGTTCTATGGGCCAGGAATTTGGACAGGGCATATTGGGGATGGCTTGTCTCTGCTGCATTAGGCCTGGGGCAACAGTTACTCAGGCTGTGAGAGACTTAACATTTGGGGGCTGGATACATCTGAAAGCTCATCACTTACATGACTGATGACATGTAAGTAATGTTGAAGTGACTGAAAGACTGGGACTGCAGATCTGAGCTATGACCTTGTGTTCCTCACATCAAGGCAACTTCAAGATAGTTAGACTTCTACTTGGCTCAGGATTCCAAGCACAAGTGTCCTTGTGAGCAAGGCAGAAGATACACTCAGAATTCAAATTACATCATTTCCACCATTCTCTACTAGTTGACGAGTTACAAACCCACCTAAATTCAAGGGGAAGGGATATAGACCCCATTTCTCAGTGAGAGGATGGATGCCATTGAGGAAGAGCATGTGGGCTGAAGAGGGAGGGGAGATATAGTTGAGTCATCTTTGGAAAATTCTGTCTGCCACAGCATGGCAAGGAAATTTAAGATCCTTTCACAGTATCATTTGTTGATGTAGCACAGCATTATTTTTAGATAAAAATATTTCTATGAATTATTTAATGCTTACAACCAAGTATTAGTTGTAAGTATCAGCTATGATGAATTCCAGTAGATCAGCAGCTTTACTCTAATAAAAAAGATCTCTTTAAGTATTATCTGATGCAGTGCCCTTTGATTTTTTTTCCTTCTTAGCAAACAGTACTGAAAATCATGACAGAAGAGGTCCTAAGTAATTTATGACATCTTTAAGGATTAGATTGGAGCATCAGAATTTTGTCAGTGAGGACAGACATCAGTAAGGCAATATAGTGACTCAAAATATATTTCTTCTAATTGAATTTCAGAAATGTTTTGGTTCTTGTTTTATTGGTTTGTTTTAAAGGAAGAGTTCCTATTAAATATATGAGTTAAGTCTCTTATGTTTACTGAGTTGTTACTGTGTAAAATACTGCAGCGTGGATAGAGTGCTGTCTGGAGTCGAGAGAGCTCAGGACACGAGCCAGTTGTCTCAGTGTTAGCTTCTTAGTGTGTTTCCTTGGACCTTTACAGTCTGCTTTTGTCTGTTTACACACAGCAATAAATTTACAATTTTTCCTGAATATTTCTCACTAAAATTTGAGTCAGTATTTCACCATTTGTGCCTCAGCAGCACTGTACAGTTATACAGTTACTTTTTCAGTTAGTTTTTTGCTTTTGTTTTTTTGTCTACATTGTATGTAAATATATTAAAAGTAAAATGTTTCTTCAACGTTTTTTCTTTTAAAAGCCATTTCTAGGTAGTAGTGACTGTGTTAATCAAATATCAGGCAAACTAAAATTGGGAAAAGAAGTACTAGCTACTTTGGAAGGACATTGGGTAAGTATTTTTATATTTTAGCTTTACAAAAAATTTTATTCAGTGGGAAAAAATTAAACATCAGATTTTATAAGTTCACTTATTCCATTTCTAAAAGCATGACTATTCAACATAAGCTTCAACTTAAATATTTTGGTATTGCTTTGTTATCAATAATATTTAGTTTAATATTTGAGCTTTCTAAAACCTTAAATCAATAAAAGTAGCTGACACATTTATATATCCTATTGTGGAGTGCATTGTTTAAAAATGTTACTTATATTAACTCATTTAATATAGTGATCCTATGAGGTGAGTGTTACTATTTTGTCCCCATTTTAGAGAGGAGGACACTGAGCACAGAGAATTTAAATAATTTGTTCAGAGTGGTGAAGTAAGATTCCCAGCCTAGACACTGGTTCCAGGGCTGTGCTTATACACCGCAGTATACTGCCTCTCACCAGAAGAGGCGTTTCCAGTAAGAGTTCTAGTTCCTTCTGAGGAGCTTGGAAAAGATACAATGTTTTTTGACAGCAGTGGCTTCTATTTACTTCTCTGATGACCTAAATTCACATTTATGTAATTTTTCTAAGAGGAGCATATTAAGTTAATTTTAAAGAGGATCGTATCATGCTAGTGCCAAATGCATTCTCGCCGTTAACTCTAGTGTCTGCTTTTTTCTGCATTATAATCAGAAAATGATGGGAAGTATGGTGTTGAAGATGGACCTAGAAACTCAACTTAGAGGTCACAATGCTCTGTTATTTTTAGAATTTACTTCTATCTGAATATCATTTGGAAAAAAGATAGAACTCTTTTTAAAAAAATGAAATTTATGAGATTGTGCTCAGATTTTTAATGCAAGAAACGCTGTTAGCTTTTTCTGCATGTATTGAATACGCAGATGGTCTGCAGCATCTCATACTGGTCTACAGTAACTAGAACAAGCACTGTGCTGCTTTGACAATTCAGAGGATTAAGTGAAACTTGTGAAAACTCACAAACGTTTTGCCTGTTCAACCAGACTTTTAAGGACAAGTATTACATATTTAATCTTAATGTTTTCATAACAAGAGATTTGGGGCTTTTAGAAAAGTACTTGTTGTATTTGTTTTAGAAATGTCTTTTACTGGGATTAAGTGGCAAGAAGAAATGGTTATTACTGAACTACATAATTCCCTTTTAAATAAAGACAATTCTCTACATTAATTTTTATTATCTTTAAATATAGGATAGTGAAGTTTTTATTACTGACAAAAAGACTGATAATTCAGAGGTCTTCTGGAATCCAACACCAGACATCAAGCAGTGGCGATTAATAAGGCACACTGTAAAATTTGAAGAGCAGGGGGATTTTGAATCAGAGAAGTAAGTATACCATTTTTCAGTTAACTTCATGAAAACCCAAAGAGTTTTTTTCCTTTTAATCCCTCAACAGTGTGATCACTTTTTTCTATTTGACTTCAACAAAGTAGTTTACTATTTGTGGGATGTGACAGGATTTTGTTTTGGTGTATGTGAATATCAAGTAATTACAGTACAAACCATGCTGCTCTTCTGCTCTAAATTAAGGCTTCCTGTGTTTTTCCTTTCTCTTCTTATCTGTTCCAGGGCCTATTTAAAAAAAAAAAAAAAACTGTTTTTTGCTTGCATGAAATTACAGGACCAGGTCTTCTCTCCCAGCCCAGTGGCTGACACTCCTCACTCCCAGTGCAAGGGGCACAGGTTCAATCCCTGATCAGAGAACTAAAAAGACAGAAAAATACGAGACTAATGATTCTTGGTTTTTATCCGGCCGTTTTCTCACCCGGGTTAGGCATGTGGAACTCTAGGTGGAGGGAGCAGAACAAAATCTACTTTTGTTTTATTTTCTAAAGTACAAAAATTACAGCACTGGATGTGCAGCTTCTAGAGGACTTACTAGTTGGGGACTAATTAAGGCCATAATTTCTTAAATCATGAAATTCTTGCTCAATCTGGTATACTTTACTGGAGTAGGTTGCCATTCCCTTCTTCGGGGATCTTCCTAACCCAGGGATTGAACCCAGGTCTCCTACATTGCAGGCGGATTCTTTACTGTCTGAGCCACTAGGGAAGTACCTCAAAAATATGGTATAACACTGCTCAGTTGTATTCTTCTATTCCTTTCTTTGCGTTAGGAGAAGGGGGCTGCTGTTTAAAAGACGGTCTACTAGGTACTCTATATACATTATCCAGCTGACTTCCCAGTACGAGTTTCCGCACACATATCATTCTCTTCTCATGAGGATTCAAGTCTACATCCACTTTCCTTCTATACTCAAAAACTGAGTTTGCCACGTTCTAAAAATTCTGTTTCAGGGGACTTCCCTGGCAGTCCAGTGGTTAAGACTTGACCTTCCAGTGCAGAGGGTGTGGATTCGATCCCTGGCCAGGGGACTAAGGTCCCGCATGCTTCATGGCCAAAAAATAAACAAATAAAACAGAAGCAATATTGTAACAAATTCAATAACAACTTAGAAAAATTTTCACATTATAAGAAAAAATTCTGTTTTACTATAACCACATGATGCTCGCCATCAAGAGTGAAACTTTGCTAAGGCATGCGACTATTTTTAAGACATGGATATAATTTAACATATGTTTAAGATGAGGAAAATGAGTTTTGGACAAGATAAGTAACTGTAAGTTCCCCAGCCAAGAGGTGGCGTATCTAGGATTATCGGATTCTATAGCCTTTTATTTTTTCAGCCCCAGCATACTGTCTTGCCAGAAGGGTAGAATATAGATATATTTTTATGTATCTAATATAAAACTAAACTTTAGTAGGGGAAAAGATTTTACTTCTAATAGAAAAGTATTCATTTCTGTTAAATCAGTGCTTCTCAACACTGGCTGCACATTAAAATCACTTGGGAAACATTACAAAAACAATACTTGGGCCCGCTCCCATAGATTCTGATTTTTTAAATTCCCTGACAAATCCTGCATCCAAGGTTGAAAAGCATGACGTTACACTTTTGTATCTTTGAGGCCAGTGGATCTTAATCAGCATGTGCAAGAATCATCTGGGGAGCTTGTTAAAAATGTAGATTATTGAGCCTTCACTAGAGTTTTATCATCATGGGTCAGCTCCATGTATTTCCATATATCTAAGAACTTATGTAATAAATTTCTCTTGCCCAGAAAAGAAATTGGTCTCCACTGTCCTGCTGTATCTAAGGCATTACTTTTTATATCTTGACTTGTTTCTAAGCATCTGAGCTTTAGCTTTGTCAGTGCCAAAAACCCACATGGGCATCATTTCCTCTCAAGGGGACTCAAACCTACTCCACGTAGACTTGATTTTCTGTTGTTTTCTCAATGCTATTTTTGCACATGAACTAGACTCTGGCAGCGGGTAACTCGAGCCATAAATGCCAAAGACCAAACAGAAGCGACTCAAGAAAAGTATGTTTTAGAAGAAGCTCAAAGACAGGCTGCCAGAGAGCGGAAAACGAAAAATGAAGAGTGGACTTGCAGGTTATTTGAACTTGACTCGCTTACAGGAGAATGGCATTACAAGTTTGCAGAGTAAGTGATTAAAAAGTGTGTCACAAGTAACATCCCATAGGTTTTTGCCTTTATTTCTAGGTTTTTTAGTTAGTATGA
This sequence comes from Ovis canadensis, assembly GCF_042477335.2. Taxonomy (NCBI): domain Eukaryota; kingdom Metazoa; phylum Chordata; class Mammalia; order Artiodactyla; family Bovidae; genus Ovis; species Ovis canadensis. Next base: position 117,991,715 of record NC_091247.1, on the reverse strand, counting down.
ATAGTTTCTAAATTAAGCGATACATGCGCACACACACTCAAAGTATGAGATTTTGCCTTTGATGTTCATTATAAATTTGACTCTGTGATAATAGTTAGCCTATAAAGTGAGCTGAGGATCAGAAGATTATATATAACAGATCTAGTTTTATGGCTTAGTTTATAATTACCATTGAAAATCTAATCGTAGAATAGGAAGTTTCTGAAAAAGTTTTTGAGTGCTTTGCTTAGTCATGAAACAAGTGGTGTTTTTTTTCATTTATGTAGTACTCGACCATGGGACCCACTTAATGATATGATACAGTATGAAAAAGATGGTGTTATCCAGACCAAAGTGAAACATCGCACTCCAATGGTATGTACTCAGAAAGTAATTAGACTGCCAGTCATAGAGGAACATGCTCCCTTTAGTTCTCCCACCCTGCCTCTGCTTCTTTGTCTTCAGTAAATAGTTCTGAATTTCCACATGGAAAAGAATGAAGTTGCATCCCCTACCTCAAACCATACATAAAAACTAACTCCAAATGGATTCACAACCTAAAATAAGAGCTAAAACTATAAAACTCTTAGAAGAAAAAAGGAGTAAATCTTCATAATCTTTTATTTGGCCCTGTATTCTTTCTTATTGTTAGTATGAATAGTTTTTAAATTAAGCGATTCACACACACACACACACACACGCACACACACGCACACAATGACATTAAAGGCAGGAGGAACAAGGAGAAATAGATACATTGAACTTCATCAAAATCAATACTTTTGTGTATCAAAGGATGCACATCAAAGTGAAAGACAACAGAGAATATTTGCAGTAATTGATCTCATAGGAGTTTAATACCTAGGGTATTATAGAACTCATTACTTAACCAAAAACAAACATTCCAAGTAGAAAATGAACAGAGGACTTGAATAGACATTTCTCCAAAGAAGATAGACAAATGTCCAACAAACATGAAAAGATGCTCAGCATCATTAGTCATAGTTCAGTTCAGTCCCTCAGTCGTGTCCAACTCTTTTCGACCCCATGAATCGCAGCACACCAGGCCTCCCTGTCCATCACCAACTCCCGGAGTTCGCTCAAACTCAAGTCCATCGAGTCAGTGATGCCATCCAGCCATCTCATCCTCTGTCGTCCCCTTCTCCTTCTGCCCCCAGTCCCTCCCAGCATCAGAGTCTTTTCTAATGAGTCAACTCTTCGCATGAGGTGGCCAAAGTACTGGAGTTTCAGCTTTAACATGATTCCTTCCAAAGAACACCCGGACTGATCTCCTTCAGAATGGACTGGTTGGATCTTCTTGCAGTCCAAGGGACTCTCAAGAGTCTTCTCCAACACCACAGTTCAAAAGCGTCAATTCTTCGGCACTCAGCCTTCTTCACAGTCCAACTCTCACATCCATACATGACTACTGGAAAAACCATAGCCTTGACTAGACCGACCTTAGTCGGCAAAGTAATGTCTCTGCTTTTGAATATACTGTCTAGGTTGGTCATAACTTTTCTTCCAAGGAGTAAGCGTCTTTTAATTTCGTGGCTGCAGTCACCATCTGCAGTGATTTTGGAGCCCCAAAAAATAAAGTCTGACACTGTTTCCACTGTTTCCCCATCTAATTGCCATGAAGTGATGGGACCAGATACCATGATCTTTGTTTTCTGAATGTTGAGCTTTAAGCCAACTTTTTCAGTCTCCTCTTTCACTTTCAAGAGGCTTTTTAGTTCCTCTTCACTTTGCCATAAGGGGGGTGTCGTCTGAATATCTGAGGTTATTGATATTTCTCCCAGCAATCTTGATTCCAGCTTGTGTTTCTTCCAGTCCAGCGTTTCTCATGATGTACTCTGCATATAAGTTAAATAAGCAGGGTGACAATATACAGCCTTGACAGACTCCTTTTCCTATTTGGAACCAGTCTGTTCCATGTCCAGTTGTAACTGTTGCTTCCTGACCTGCATATAGGTTTCTCAAGAGGCAGGTCAGGTGGTCTGGTATTCCCATCTCTTTCAGAATTTTCCACAGTTTATTGTGATCCACACAGTCATAAGGGAAATGCAAATCAAAACTACAAAGAGGTTAGGTACCACTACACACCTACTAGAATGATAATAATTTTAAAAATAGAAAATACATGTTGAGAGGATGTAGAGAAATGGAAACCCTCATATATTGCCCGTGGGCATATGAAGTGGTGCAGCTGCTTGGAGCACGAGTTGGTGGTTCCTCAAACAGCTTAACATGGAATTGCTGTGTAAGCCAGCAATTTACTACAAAAGAATGAGAACAGAGTCAAACACACACTTGCACATCAGCGTTCATTGCAGCATTATTCTCAATAGCCAAAAGACAAACAATTCAAGTGTCCGTCAACAGATGGATAAACGTAAACCAAATGTGGTATATGTTTACAACCGGCTATTATTCAGCTATTTTAAAAAGGAATGAAGTTCTGATACATGCTGCATCATGAATTAACTTTGAAAATAACATGCTAAATGAAATGAAACACAAAAGGATTGATACTGTTTGATTGTACTTATATAAAATATCTAATAAGCAAATTCATAGAAAGATTAGAGGTTACTAGGGACTGAAGGGAGGAGAGGATAGGGAGTTTCTGCTTAATTGTTACAGAGTTTGTCTTTGGAATAATGAATATGTTTTGGAAGTAGTGGTGATGGTTGTAAAATATTATGAATGCACTTAATACCACTCAATTATATACCTAAAATGGTTAAAATGGCAAAAAAAATTTTATGTGTGCGTGTGTGTATAGGTGTGTGTATGGTACCCCCGCTCTAGTACTTTTGCCCGGAAAATCCCATGGATGGAGGAGCCTGGTGGGCTGCACTCCATGGGGTCCTAAGAGTCGGACACGACTGAGCGACTTCACTTTCACTTTCCACTTTCATGCATTGGAGAAGGAAATGGCAACCCACTCCAGTGTTCTTGCCTGGAGAATCCCAGGGATGGGGGAGCCTGGTGGGCTGCAGTCTATGGGGTCACACAGAGTCGGACACGACTGAAGCGACTTAGCAGCAGCAACATACATACATACACGTTTTCAATTTATAATTTTTTAAAATTTTAAATTTTGTTTCTTCCCTTAACACTATCATGATAGTGACATATAGGGCATATATATTTCCTAACAGTAGAGTTTACTGATCACATTAAATCTCTGTCTACTGAGAGTTAGATTACTGACTCCCTGTCTCATTTTAAATAACTTCTCACCAGGCCTTATCAACCTTATCTTTGCATCAGGCCATGTCAGTCTCTTGAGCTACTCTTTGACCTACTTCTCTAAGAACGTGGATTTGGATTCTAAATGTTATAAAATTTTAGGTTTCCATGATTTAAAGTATGAGGGCACAGTGTAGGCTGAACCTAGAACCTGCCTTGTTATTTTCTGTAATAAAATTATACAAATTTCAGTTTGAAGCCTATGAGTAAGATTTGCAAAATTATTTCAAGGCATAGTTAACTGGGGATAATTCCTATTTAGAACAGTAAACAGATAAGAATAAAGACTTAAGACCACTGATTCCATGTTTTTCTAAGCATATAAATTACCTTGCCCTTCTATTTCTAGTTTCTTCTCACATTTTTTATTCTAAGGAAAATTTAGTCCTAATTGATGGTTAAATACACTTTTGAATTTTGTACATTTACTCAGATATTTACAGTAAGTTTAAATTATGCTCTGCATGACAATAATATCATTTCCATTTATTGTAAGATGCTTTCTACATTATCCAGGTATTGTTAAAACTTTAAGGTAAATAACTTTATTGGAAAACCAACATCATTTGGTGAGAATGTTTGTAATGTTGGAACCAGGTATGATCTTAAAGTAGCACTGTTAAATTAAAATCCAGCTAGAGGTGCTAACTTGGGCTTCCCAGGTTGCGCTAGTGGTAAAGAGGCTGCCTGCCGATGTAGGAGATGCAGGAGACATGGGTGGAGTCCCTGGGTTGGGAAGGTCCCTGGAGTAGGAAATGGCAGTGCACTTTTCTGATTGTACCAGATGTACTAACTGTGCAGTTAGAAAAGTAGGGTATCTGTATGCATATTTGTGTGTGCATAAAAATATCTCTTGAAAGATACACAGACTAATAGCATTGAGTATCTTTTTAGTGGGGGAGAGACTGGGTGTATATGGATCAGCAGTGGGGAGGAAACCACTTCACTGTATATTTTCTTATACTCTTCAATGTTTATGCCAAATTAATATTTCCTATTAACATTAAATACTTTGTATAAGTATCACCTCTTGTTTTAATTAGACTGTTTCATATTTGTTTTTATTTCTAAGTATTGTGCACATGAACAGTTTTGACAGTTGTACAACATTGATCTTTAGTTACAAAATTCAGCACAAATTCACATAATAACATGATTTTTTGTTTTCAGGTTAGTGTCCCAAAAATGAAGCATAAACCAACCAGGCAACAGAAGAAAGTGGCAAAAGGCTATTCCTCCCCAGAACCTGATATCCAGGACTCGTCTGGAAGTGAAGGTAAAAATATTTATTGCGGACTGTTGATTATAAAGAGTCTAAATTTTTAAAAGGATATTACTATACTGTGATATATTAAAATGGTTTTTCATATTAACTCAAGAAGATTTGTAAGTTTTGGTAGGGGATGGGGTGATGTGCAGGAAAAGCTTTTCTAGATTATAGATAAATTTCAAAACCAAGCCACAAGGGCAAGTCACAGAAACGGAAAAGGGGAAGCATGCAACTCAAGAACCACACAGTAGTAGTGGCTCCTGTGCCTTATTAGCTCCTGGAAAAGTGTTGATGGCTTCCTAGATGCAGCACAGCCACCATTTCTCGAGTTTTGGGTTCGGTTCATGCTTCAGAAGGTTTTCATTCTCATAGTAAATTACTGTGGTGTTTAGAAATCACAGACAAGTAAAAATATAACTGTATCAAAATTATGAACTAAATTAAGAAGTGTGCCATTTCTAAGTCACATCATTTATAAGCTGTCTTGGACTACACTGAGATGTAATCAAAGATGAAGATAATGTCCGAGACGTTATGAAAAAATAAAGGTTTTTTGTTAAAGCCATAGTCTTTACTAAGCTTACACTAAGCTGGGGAACTCTGTTTTACAGCGATAATACTCGAGATGAAGAAATGGTAAGTGCTAAGAAATCAGTAGATAACAAATAGTAAAGAGTTTAAAGGAAAGGGAGCTGAATTCAGTTTGAGGGAAGGTTCTTAGGGGAAAGGAACCCTGATGAATTATTAGGATTTTTAATGGATTATAGTAGTCTGGGCTTGAGGGACGCAGGTGAGTAGACAAGATAAAAGAGGAGTAAGATGAATGAAGTTTTTCTAAAAGCAGGAGTCATTGGTACCATTGTGCTCAAAAGGAGAATATTATTTATGCTGTTGTTCCCATTTCACAGTAAAGGAAACTGAGGCACAAGTTAACCTGCCCAAGGTCATATACCCTGTAAGGCAGTATATATATTTATGTTATATTTGCAGATATTCTGGCTCCTTAATTCATTGTCTTACTCACTCCACTATATTACCTATAATGTATCAGCTAACATTTATTCAGTACCTAACATGGCCAAACTGGATGTTTAAACACACATTACTACAACCGTGTAAGTGTGAGTATTATTATTATCCCAAGTTTACAAATTAGATAGCTGCGACCTGGAGAGAGATTAAGATCTAAACAAAAATGGAAAGGAAGGAATGGATACTTGAAGGGATTAAAAAAATACCATACACTTTGTTGGTTGACAATAAAAATTTGTAGAAGAGATACTAAAACCAACAGAAAAGTTTTAAAATGTAGGTGACTAAGGGAATAAAGATAACATTAACAATTAATTTAAAAAAACTGAAAAGGGTGCTCAAAAAGCTGACTTCATATGTGTACAAGTAGGCAAGAGAAAGAAGAGTAATACCTCCCCCAGATTAATATATGTATTTTTAAAGAAATATTTCTGTCTATTTTAATTGGCTAAAAAATAAAACTGATTCCACCCAAAATTTGACTACTTTATGGTTACTTGTAATATATCTATAGTGTTCTAGTTTTGAACTATGATTGAAACTTCGAAAATCCCAAGTATTAAGAGTAGTATGTTAGTCTCTAGACCATAAAAATAATGTCTAGGAAAATTTTTATTACATAAGAATCACTAATCTGAAATGTAAATTGTTTATAATTAAATATGTCCACTATTTTCACTGTGTTTATTCTCAATGTCTTTTTAGCTCAATCAGTAAAACCAAGTACAAGAAGAAAGAAAGGGATAGAACTGGGAGACATTCAAACTTCAATTGAATCTATTAAACAAACACAGGAAGAAATTAAAAGGTAATCTATACTGACAGTGACTATTCATTTGAGTCCAGGGGAGTTAAAAATCCTGTTATGTAGAAAGTCATATGGAAACTTTACATTTCTATCACATTGCTAAGCTAAACCAGAACCCTGGCTTCTAACACCGGATTACTGACACAGGAAATTCCTTTGGCACTAAAGTACTGGGGAGAGAGAGAGGTTGTTCTGTCTCATTTGTGAGGCTAGAACTGGAATCTCATATGACTGCTGTAGCATATTAGGAATGTAGCTGAGTTAAATATGGAAGTGGGATGGTCTCTGAGAACGTCAAGGCTTCCACAGTCCTTTGTGCATGGCTAGTTTTCATTGGGATGTACCAGTTGTTGAAATATCGAAATGCATTCGTAACAGTGGATGAGACCTTTGAGTGTTCCCTTTGCATTTCCGCACACCCACCTCCTGATGATCCAGCACCGAAAGGTTGTAACACCTAGGGAAGGGAAGAAGGTTCCTGTCTATCACTAAGGCCAGCACCAGTTCAGATTGGTTGTATCCCATTGCTATAACAGCTGTTAAACTTTTTTATATTAGCCAACCTGCTTTGGTGTGTTCAGCACTCAGTGCTAGCTTCTGGGGGATTTTTTTAAAAGATATTTATTCTATTCTTGGTGATTTTATAGCTTATATTTAGTTGCTGTTTTCAGCCTCATCTCTTGCCATTCCTCTACACTGACCCTGTGTTCTAGTCCTATGAAACTTCCCACATCTCCAGAATATAGTGTGCCCTTTCATATAGGGGCTTCCCTAGTGGTTCAGATGATAAAGAATCTCCCTGCAATTCAGGAGACCTGGGTTTGATCCCCAAGTTGGGAAGATCCCCTGGAGAAGGGAATAGCAACCCACTCTAGTATTCTTGCCTGGAGAATTCCATTGACAGAGGAACAGTGTGGGCTACAGTCCATCGGATTGCAAAGAGTTGGACGTGACTGAGTGACTTAACATTTTTGTCTTTGGATCTTTACCCACAGTGAATCTACTTTTTAAACTGCCCTTCCTCCCATCTTGCCCTTCAAGAAAATCCCTGTTTATCCTTCAGAATATAATTCAAATGCTACTCTTTCTGTAACATTTCTGATCACTCATCCTCTCTGCCCCCAGAGTTTCTAACTCTTCCACTTGGCGTGTGTGGTTCCCATTAGTCTTTCTGAGTGCTTACTGTACTGCAGAGTTGCTCACTGTGTCTGTTTACCTACTCCCACTCCACCCCAATGGGACTGTGAGCTCCTTTAGAGCAGGGAGCATGTCTTCTGCATCTTGGTATCATCAGTCCTTATATAAGTGATCGCATTTCCTAATTTAATTATATTTATAAATTAATGAGCCTACTTGTTCATTTTGCCTCCTTTCTTCTATACTGGGAAAACACTTTAAAAGAAGTCATATAAAGAAAACATCTTCACTAATCAGCTTGTTTTAGGCAAAGTATTTAGAGTCGCAGTAGGATAATGTAAGCTTGTATTGTGACTAAATTAACATTTTATTTTTGTTAGCATATGAAATGCCTACCAAGCATTCTTCAAGTTAGAAATATCATAAAATTTGTTTTTTTCCTGATAAATAAAGGCTTTTTCTCCATCTCTACCTTTGTCTCCCTAAAAAAAGATAAAAGAACCTTAGTGGACCAACTGAGAGGCAAAATTTTTGTTTTAAAACCACTGTGATAACAAAGAAGGTGATATATTATAAAGTCTGCAAACTTTAAAAATTATGTTTGACATGCTCAGTCACTCAGTCATGTCCAACTCTTTGGAATCCTTTGCACTGTAGCCTACCTGGCTCCTCTGTCCATGGGATTTCCCAGGCAAGAATAGTGGAATGGGTTGCCATTTCCTTCTCCAGGACATCTTCCCGGCCCAGGGATCAAACCTGCACCTCCTGTGTCTCCTGCGTTGCAGACAGATTTCTTAGCCACTGAGTCATCAGGGAAGCCATGCTCAACAGGCATCATCAAGTCATGCATTTGATACAGCATGCAGTACAGATTTAGGCAAAACCTACTGGTGGTACCACATAGCATAATCAGTTCCCTGTTCAGGAGGTGGTGAATGTTTGAACTTTAAACAATTGAATTTTATACAGTTGAATTATGTAGCCATATATCAAATTGTGATTTCTCTGCTATCATTTTTTTATAAATAATTATTACATTTATTGTTCCTTATTTTTGTAGAAACATTATGGCTCTTCGAAATCATTTAATTTCAAGCACACCTGCCACGGATTATTTTCTTCAACAAAAAGACTACATCATCATTTTTCTTCTGATTTTGCTTCAAGTCGTAATAAACTTCATGTTTAAGTAGAAGCCCTTTACAATTGAATTAATGAACTGGAATGATCAGATTTGGCCTGGGACCAATGTTGAAGTTGGTTTGGTCTTTATTAAAACATCACAATACTTATAAAACTGAAAACCTTAGAAATAAATGGAGAAGTGTCGACTTTCCATACCTTTTATCCTTAACCTGAAACAAGAGCTGTTCTATTTGATGATTAAAGTGAACTATGTGTTAAGTGCCAGAATGTTTCTAGCTTTTGTCAGAATATGTCTACATGTGAGTATAATGAATCCACATGTATACACAATTGTGTCTTACATATACCTTACAGTAATCTTTGTAGTCTGTGGTATGTTCATGTAATGAAATATATAGCATTAATGTCAGTCATAACAAAAATGCTATCGATCTTATATATGTAACAATCTATTTTCTTCATAAAACAGGCACAAAACTTTTATCAGTAAGGAATTACAGAATGGGAAATAATGGGATACTAGGCATAAATAGTTCAACACACTGTACTGTTAAAAAAAATCATTTTCAAGGCATTCAGCTCAGCTGTCTTCTTACAAACAGAAAACAAACAAAATATGTGGTCAAATTGAGACAGAGTGGCAAATTGCTTTTTTCAAAAGTTTACACAAGATTTTTTTAATCCCTAGAATTTAATATTTATAGATACAAGTATAAATATGTGTATATCAACAGCCGAAAACTGGTATGCAGCTACTTGGATCTATTGATTCTATCTTTCTTATCGTACATACATAATACCCACTTAAGCACTTGCTGGAAAAAAGTGTGGTCAAACTTGATTGCTGTCCTTTTTTATTTTTTTAAACTCAGTTGGTCCAATAACATAGGCTAAATTCTAGAGATGTTTGTAGGGCATATAAAATGCTGATAATCATGATTTTTCATTATGAAAACCTTTCTTTAGCTTTTATTTAGATTCTGGTGTGTTCAGTGAAACAGTAGAATAGAATATATATATATATTTATATCCCATATTTTACTTCAAAAGCCAAGTAAGAGAAGAGTGATAAGAAAAGACACTTAGTGTGGTGGTAATTATGCATTTTAAAATTGGTTTCTTTAAAATGTGCAATAAGTTGAGCATCTAAGAAGAGCATCAAGTTCCGAAGTTTAATTCTCTGTTCCCCTTTGCTCTCAGTAACTGCAGTCTGGGGCAAAACTACAATTCCTCAAGGTTCATTTTGTACAGGCTCAGGCAAACATTTTCCCTAAATTTTTTTTGTTTAATATTTTTACTTTATGTATCTTAGAATTCCAAAAGTAGATTTTGGAATGAAAATGAAGGTCTGAGAGGAAATAATTGCTCTGGCTACATTTGCCCTTGACTAAGAAGAGACTGTGAGACACTAGTGAAGTTATAGTCAATGTTTAGGCCATGCTAAGCATACAATAGAGGAAAGATTACTAAATTATTGCAAACCGAAAATGACAAGAAGAGCCTGCTTTGTTCCTCCTAACCAATATAGTGATCTTTAGTCTCCTTAGGTTTTATGAGGAGCCATTTCTCATGTATTTTTGGCAAAACAATAATTGTGAAAATGTTTTTTAAGTAGATTATGCATAAATAAGATATACCTATACCCAATATAAGCATAGGTGTGACTACACTAAACAGGTGGGTTCTTTGTTTGTATTGCATACTTGTTGATATCATTTTTGTACTCTGTTACCAATATTATGCTCAACTGCCTGTTCATTAATATATATTTTGTAAATATTGTACAACTCGGTCCTTTTTTATGGCTTAAATTAGAATTAATTTATATAAGTTGATTGGCGGATCACAACGATAATTTCATCTTTAAACCCTGAAAACTTAAGTTTTTTTTGTTGGCAAACTCCCTTGTGGGGCTTTAGGCTTATCTACTTGTATGTCACTTTCATTTGGTCTTAGTGTTTTGTTGGTATGGTTATCCTCTAAGACTAGAGAGGGAGTTGTTTTCCTTATTTTTAAAACTTTCTTGTTAGGGCAAATGTTATGGGTTCTTATTATCCCAGGAGTCAAAAACTATTTTCATGAGAAAGACCAGGGTTACTCATGCTGTTTCTTATACAGTAAAAACATATGTCTAATCTAATAGTCTGACGCTTTTAGTTATATGAGTTCCTTTCTGTGAACTGAATACAAAACTCAGGAATTGGTGGCTTAGTTTTAGATCAGTTCTTATACTAGGCTTAGTATGTGAATCCTTTAAAACACATAATGAACTTTGTATTTAGCCATATATGTAATTGACTTTGAATGTTCTCTGCCTGAGATTAATCTTCACACATGGACTCATAAAAATTGTGATTTACAGTTCCCAGTTATCTGAGAGTCTCATGATGGTTTCTAGGATTTAAGACCTATAACCAGTATTTTTTTTCTTTTTTCATTTGATCAAAAAGTTTATTTTTTCACTGGAAAATTTAAATAAGTAATAGTTATTGACATGTGGGTTTTTGTTTTAGTTATTACATATACTATGCCTTCAGTTATCCACCATTTAGTGAGATGTAGCTGGCCCACGAAAAGACAATAAATAGGGTGTGTGATATAAGTAAGTTTCAGTGATAGATATTTCATTTGTATTTCATATTACTACTTTTTTTGTATTACTTATAAAGGTACAGTGTAATTTTTGTTACCATTCCATTGAAAAAGTTGGCCTTGTAAAATACAACTCTCATTTAGTATTCATGCTTTTGTGCCTTTAAGAAAATAATTTTTGTCATTTTTGTGTTACAGAACTGTAATATGGTTCAAAGTATTTATAGGCTTAATTGTCATAAAAGGGTCATTTCTCTGTGTCACTTTATTTCCTTTGATATAGCTATAGTATATTTAAACAGTAATGCTGTACTTTTTTATAAGGGTTTGTCCACTTACCTTCTCAAATATATTCTTCACTTTCACACGTCACTGAAGTAGACTCGTCAGGTTATTCTGAGTATTGTTAAACAGTGCCTTTTTGATGGAATTCACACTGTTTTAGGGTGTCAGCTCGTGCCATATGTACACAAAATTATGTGGAGAAGGCAGTTTTAACTTTTTGAGGAATATCTTGGTCAAATATTTAAGAAAACAAATGTATAGAATTCCATTTTGTCCAGTGTTTGACATTTCTAATGAACAGTGAATATATTTGGGGGATTTTTGTTTGACATACAGTGATAATGATGAGCCATACATGACGCTGCAGATTATTTTGAATTATGTTAAATGCACAGAAATATTAAAATCAACATTTATACCAAATTTTCCAATTTGAACCATAGCTGAGAGGGGAGGAATCCCACACAGATCACTAAGTTTACATTTGAACTGCTATCTTATTTGACTATGTGGAAAAAGATTCTTTAACCTGTATAACCTGCCACTATTATGTAATTTGGCTTTATTTTGTTTATCTATAGTGTGAATTTAGTATGTTTAATTTACTTTTTGTTACTCTTAACATGCTGTTGTTTTGTTACAGTTTTAATTGAAGATGGACTGTTAAAATTGAATAGGACCAGTGTCTCCTTAATATGATTAATATATTTAGAAGAGCCACAAGAAACCCATGACAAAATGAAAGTGAATATACTTTATAAAATATTTAGAAAATTTTCTTTCTGAATTTATCATGAAAAATCATTTGAGAATTACAGTACTTAAAGAAAAAATGCCATGAAACATTTGAACTAATGAGCCACACAACTTCAGTTGAAATTTTTTAGTTTTTAGCCATGTTACCTATATATCTAAGTTAAATATCCTGTTTAATGATCATTTATAAATTCAAACACTGGTCAGTTTTGTAAAATAGAATAAGAGTATGTTATCTGCAGTGTAAGTACAGCACACTGTCAAGTTATTTTCCTTAAGGTGCGTAGTAAATGTACAGATAGTCATAGGCAACTGTTTTGTAATGTGTTACATTTCTAATCTGTTACTCCTAACCTATTATAAATGTTTGCAGAGACAAAAGAATTGAATTTTTCTAATGATCTGTAAAATGATGCTAACTTCAACTAGGCATTCTAAATAAAATTTTTAAAAAGAGCAAATTGATCAGATGATTTTGACTATAACATGGTGACTAAATTACATAGTAATACATTTTTAGTTAAAAGTCATTTGAGGGGTAGTTGTGAATGATGGTGAAGGGATTTAACAGCTAGAGTCCCTAATGTATGCATTACGTGGTATTTTACATTCATTCTTCTTGAATACCCATAATAACCTTCAGATAAGTGGAAGTTAGATTAGAGATGAAGAATCTGAGGCTCATAGAAGTTACATGATTCTGAAAGCTACATAATAAAAGTGATAGCAAGCCCAATTTGAATCCATGTCTGACTTCAGTGTCCATTCTCTTTCCACTGTACATTTAAACAGTACTCTGATCAAAGCACTTTACTTTTATATGTTTGTAATAATCCATTGCTCAAATCAAGTAACCCCTTTGTGGTAGATAAGGGAAAAAAACCTTGCTATCATTCAGTTCAGCTCAACTGCTCATTCATGTCCAATTCTTTGTGACCCCCTGGACCGCAGAGCGCCAGGCCTGATGCCATCCAACCATCTCATCCTCTGTCATCTTCTCCTCCTGCCTTCCATCTTTCCCAGCATCAGGGTCTTTTCAAATGAGTCAGCTCTTTGCATTAGGTGGTCAAAGTATTGGAGTTTCAGCTTCAACATCAGTCCATCCAGTGAATATTCAGGACTGATCTTCTTTAGGACGGACTAGTTGGATCTCCTTGCAGTCCAAGGGACTCTCAAGAGTCTTCTCCAACACCACAGTTCAAAAGCATCAATTCTTCAGCACTCAGCTTTCTTTACAGTCCAACTTTCACATCCACACGACTACTGGCAAAACCATAATCTTGACTAGACGGACCTTTGTTGGCAAAGTAATGTCTCAGCTTTTTAATATGCTGTCTAGGTTGGTCATAACTTCCCTTCCAAGGAGTAAGAGTCCTTTAAATTCATGGCTGCGGTCACCATCTGCAGTGATTTTGGAGCCCCCAAAAATAAAGTCACCCACTGTTTACCCATCTATTTGCCATGAAGTGATGGGACCAGATGCCATGATCTTTGTTTGCTGAATGTTGAGCTTTAAGCCAATTTTTTCACTCTCCTCTTTCACTTTCATCAAGAGGCTCTTTAGTTCTTCTTCCAGTTCCAGTTCAGTCACTCAGTCGTGTCTGACTCTTTGTGCCGCATGAATCACAGCACGTCAGGCCTCCCTGTCCATCACCAACTTCCGGAGTTCACCCAAACACATGTCCCTTGAGTCGGTGATGCTATCCAACCATCTTATTCTCTGTCCCCTTCTCCTTCTGCCTTCAATCTTTCCCAACATCAGGGTCTTTTCAAATGAGTCAGCTCTATGCTTCAGGTGGCCAAAGTATTGGAGTTCCAGCTTCAGCATCAGTCCTTCCAATGAACATTCAGAACTGATCTTTAGGATGTACTGGTTGGATCTCCTTGCAGTCCAAGGGACTCTCAAGAGCCTTCTCCAACACCACAGTTCAAAATCATCAATTCTTCGGCACTCAGCTTTATTTATAGTCCAACTCTCACATCCATGCATGACCACTGGAAAAACCATAACCTTGACTAGATCGACCTTTGTTGACAAAGTAATGTCTCTGCTTTTCACTATGCTCTGCTACTGCTACTGCTAAGTCACTTCAGTCGTGTCTGACTCTGTGCGACCCCATAGACGGCAGCCCACCAGGCTCCCCCGTCCCTGGGATTCTCCAGGCAAGAACACTGGAGTGGGTTGCCATTTCCTTCTCCAATGCAGGAAAGTGAAAAGTGAAAGTGAAGTCGCTCAATTGTGTCCAACCCTCAGCGACCCCATGGACTGCAGCCCACCAGGCTCCTCCGTCCATGGGATTTTCCAGGCAAGAGGACTGGAGGGGGGGTGCCATCGCCTTCGAGTATGCTCTCTAGGTTGGTCATAACTTTCCTTCCAAGGAATAGTTCTTCACTTTCTGCCATAAAGGTGGTGTCATCCGCATATCTGAGGTGGTTATTTTTCCCGGCAATCCTGATTCCAGCTTGTGCATCTAGCCTAGTGTTTCATGATGTACTCTGCATATAAGTTAAATAAGCAGGGTGAGAATATAGAGTCTTGCCGTACTCCTTTTCCTATCTGGAACCAATCTGTTGTTCTGTGTCCAGTTCTAACTGTTGCTTCCTGACTTGCATACAGATTTCTCAAGAGGTAGGTCAGGTGGTCTGGTATGCCCATCTCTCTAAGAACTACCCACAGTTTACTGTGATCCACACAGTCAAAGGCTTTGGCATAGTCAGTAAAGCAGAAATAGATGTTTTTCTGGAACTCTCTTTTTCGATGATCCAGCGGATGTTGGCAATTTGATCTCTGGTTCCTCTGCCTTTTCGAAAACCAGCTTGAACATCTGGAAGCTCACAGTTCACGGTTGCTGAAGCCTGGCTTGGAAAATTTTGAGCATTACTTTGCTAGCGTGTGAGATGAATGCAATTGTGTGGTAGTTTGAACATTATTTGGCATTGCCTTTCTTTGGGATTGGAATGAAAACTGACCTTTTCCAGCCCTGTGACCACTGCTGAGTTTTCCAAATTTGCTGACATATTGAGTGCAGCACTTTCACAGCATCATCTTTTAGGATTTGAAATAGCTCCACTGGAATTCCATGACCTCCACTAGCTTTGTTCATAGTGATGCTTCCTAAGGCCCACTTGACTTCACATTCCAGCTTGTCTGTCTCTAGGTGAGTGATCGCTCCATCGTGGTTATCTGGGTCTTGAAGATCTTTTTTGTATAGTTTTTTGTGTATTCTTGCCACCTCTTCTTAATATCTTCTGCTTCTGTTAGGTCTGTATACCATTTTTGTCCCTTATTGAGCCCATCTGTGCATGAAATGTTCCCTTGGTATCTCTAAGTTTCTTGAAGAGATCTCTAGTCTTTCCCATTCTGTTCTTTTCCTCTATTTCTTTGTACTGACACTGAGCAAGGCTTTCTTATCTTTCCTTGCTATTCTTTGGGACTCTGCATTCAAATGGGTATATCTTTCCTTTTCTCCTTTGCTTTTCACTTCTCTTCTATTTTAAGGCCTCCTCAGACAGCCATTTTGGCTTCTTACATTTCTTTTTCTTGGGGATGGCCTTGATCCCTGTCCCCTGTACAGTGTCACGAACATCCATCCATAGTTCATCAAGCACTCTATCAGATCTATTCCCTTAAATCTGTCTCTCACTTCCACTGTTTAATTGTAAGGGAGTTGATTTAGGTCATACCTGAATAGTCTAGTTGTTTTCCCTACTTTCTTCAATTTAAGTCTGAATTTGGCAATAAGGAGTTCATGATCTGAGCCACAGTCGGCTCCTGGTCTTGTTTTTGCTGACTGTATAGAGCTTCTCCATCTTTGACTGCAAAGAATATAATCAATCTGATTTCAGTGTTGGTCATCTGGTGATGTCCATGTGTTGAGTCTTCTCTTATGTTGTTGGAAGAGGGGTTTATTAGGACCAGTGTGTTCTCTTGGCAAAACTCTATTTGCCTTTGCCCTGCTTCATTCTGTACTCCAAGGCCAAATCTGCCTGTTATTCCAGGTGTTTCTTGACTTCCTACTTTTGCATTCCAGTCCCTTCTAATGAAAAGGACATCTGTTTTGGGTGTTAGTTCTAAAAGGTCTTGTAGGTCTTCATAGAACCATTCAAGTTCAGCTTCTTCCGCATTATTGGTCAGGGCATAGACTTTGATTACCATAATATTGAATGGTTTGCTTATATAAGCATAGATAACAAAACTCACATGAAAACGTTTTTCTCCCACAAATTATCTATTAGTCCCAACTGAGTCAACGTCAACATCACATATGTTGCAAGAAATCATCCTCTAGTTTTCCTCCCTCATCCTCCAATCCAGTATTTGCTCCCCTCAGTTGCTTGTGGCTAAGAGCAAGTTAGTTCTGTCTTACTGCTGGGAATGGGAGGGCTTACAGGTTTCTCCTGTCCTATCAGTCAGTGCAGTTCAGTTGCTCAGTCATGTCTGACTCTTTGCGACCCTGTGAATTGCAGCACAGGAAGGCACAGCCAGGCCTTCCTGTCCATCACCAACTCCCGGAGTTCACTCAGACTCACGTCCATCGAGTCAGTGATGCCATCCAGCCATCTCATCCTTGGTCATCCCCTTCTCCTCCTGCCCCCAATCCCTCCCAGCATCAGAGTCTTTTCCAATGAGTCAACTCTTCGCATGAGGTGGCCAAAGTACTGGAGTTTCAGCTTTAGCATCATTCCTTCCAAAGAAATCCCAGGGCTGATCTTGCAGTCCAAGGGACTCTCAAGAGTCTTCTCCAACACCACAGTTGAAAAGCATCAATCCTTAGGCACTCAGCTTTCTTCACAGTCCAAGTCTCACATCCATACATGACCACAGGAAAAACCATAGCCTTGACTAGACGGACCTTTGTTGGCAAAGTAATGTCTCTGCTTTTCAACATGCTATCTAGGTTGGTCATAACTTTTCTTCCAAGGAGTAAGCGTCTTTTAATTTCATGGCTGCAGTCACCATCTGCAGTGATTTTGGAGCCCCCCAAAATAAAGTGACACTGTTTCTACTGTTTCCCCATCTATTTGCCATGAAGTGATGGGACCAGATGCCATGATCTTCGTTTTCTGACCTGCCTCTTTAGAAACCTATATGTAGGTTAGGAAGCAACAGTGAGAACTGGACATGGAACAGACTGGTTCCAAATAGCAAAAGGAGTATGTCAAGGTTGTATATTGTCACCCTGCTTATTTAACATATGCAGAATACATCATGAGAAACGCTGGGCTGGAAGAAGCACAAGCTGAAATCAAGATTGCTGGGAGAAATATCAATAACCTCAGATATGCAGATGACACCACCCTTATGGCAGAAAGTGAAGAGGAACTAAAAAGCCTCTTGATGAAAGTGAAAGAGGAGAGTGAAAAAGTTGGCTTAAAGCTCAACATTCAGAAAACGAAGATCATTGCATCTGGTCCCATCACTGCTGTCCTATACATAGGAGTAAAGGGTAGGGAAAACAGCCCCTCACTGTTCAACCTCAATGAAACATCTAAAAGGTAATTTTACTGACGTTGACCAAACTCATATATAGTTGTATAGTATTGGTTGATCATTCTTTTTAACCTTACAAAATATCCCTTTCTTGTGGAAATAGTGGGTCCCTACCCTGGTGACACGTGACGGTAATTTGTTGAGTATGTTGTATTTGTTGAGTGCTTAGTACTTATGACACCCCATGCAAAAAAAAAAAAAAATCCCACAGCTTTGTAAGCACTGTCCACTGCCACCCTCAAAAGGTTTTTTACATATCACCATCTTTTCTTTTAAGATGAAAAAAGTGGAGACAGAGAATGTCACAGATATGTAAATGGCACAGCAAACCCAGGTAAATCTTAAGCCCATGCTCTTTACCATTTCATCCTTAAAAGAGAGGGGTATGTGTCTTAACGTACGAAACAGTATGTTCTTTCTGCTTAACAGTACTTTTTTTCCTGCCGTCGGATTGTGTGCAATAATCTTGAGTCATTGTTTTTAAAGCATACTATTGATTACCTATAAGTCCTCACATCTATCACCTCTGCTAAAGAAAAAGAAAATTGCGGTGGCGAAGATTTCATGTTGTTGATACTTAAGCCCAGGAAATGTGGCAAAGCCCCCTCAGAACGCATGAAGCCTACAGCTCGTGACCGTGGCCAGGCCCTCATCTGGCCTGCATCACGAAAGAAAACCGCTGGTGCAGAATGTGGACAGGATATGCACAAGTTCAAGGCAGAGGATTGGGAACGAATTTTTGACGGCAGTTGGAAACGAACCGAATTCTAGCCGCAGGGCCCAGTCCCTCCATTATCGTGCCGAGCTCCTGGGAAACGGAGGGTTCTGGTGGCAGCTGAGGCCTCCAGGAAAGGAATGAATTCACCTCGGGAGCTGAGGGAGGGCTTTCAGCTTCCTCTCCAGAGACAGCTCCAGAGACGCCCCGACCTTTTTTCTACCTTCACGGACTTTTGGACCGCTAGCCCTACTAGCCGAACCGTGGGGCGGGACGGCAGACCCTCGCCCAACCAAGAAGCCTAGCTGCCAGGCTTCCGGTCTTCTACCCGCCCCTTCCGCTTCCGGCGGTACCCGCGCTCTATTCCTTCCTGGCAACCCTGGTTTTCTGCAAGCGGCGTGCGTAGGCCGCTGGAACCTGAAGGCCTATGGCCGCTGCGGGGTCTGTGACGGTGGCGTTGCATGTGGCGGAAGTGCTAGAAACCATCGTGAGCGGTTGCTTGGGGCCCGAAGGGCGGCAAGTTCTGTGTACCAAGCCCACTGGCGAGGTGCTGCTCAGCCGGGATGGAGGCCGCCTGTTGAAGGCGCTACATTTAGAGCATCCCGTAGCCAGGTACCCGCGACGCACGCTCCAGCCCGTTAGAGCATCCTTTAATTAGGTACTCAGGTCCCACACTCCAGATGGACACCTCCCGTCATCTCCCTGGACTTCTTGCCCGTAAGATTTTGCTCTTTGGGAAAACTGACCTTCTCCCTCTCGCCCAGCAGAAAAAGCCCAGCCATTCTGCCATTAGGAGCTATAGGTCCTATAGCCCCGAAGATGGTAAAAAGATCGGGGCTTCTCGGGACCTGTTTCTGGAGAAAACTGGCCTTGGATGAGACCAGTGTACGCTCAGAGTTAGAGCACTGTCCCAGGGAACATTCCACAACTGAAAAGAGCATTTCGCCTTTCCTTCCAGCTCGACCCAACCCTAGAATCTTGAAATAGCACAAAGGTGGTTCTATTGTTTTTCCCTTTTAAATAACAGAAACCATTCAGCCTATATTTAAGTAGATTTTAAAAGGGAAAAAACTAAGTACATTAAGGAGATAGTATTCTCATTTTATAGATGTAAAAACATGCTTTCAACTTGATTTCAGATGTGGAAAGGCAGCCCTCTGAAAATCTGAGTTGCTTTCTTTCTTTCTTGTGCAGGGTGATGGTGGCCTGTGTTTCCAGTCATCTAAGAAAAACAGGAGATGGTGCTAAAACATTTATTATCTTTCTTTGCCATTTACTCAGAGGACTTCGTGAGATCACAGGCAAGGAAAAGGATTTTTTCCCTTTTGAAAATATTCAAACCTGTGGAAGGCATTGGAAAAATTGCTGTCAGTGGAAATTTATTTCCCAAGCTCTTCTAACATTTCAGACACAAATATTAGACTATGTTATGGACCATTACTTAAGTAGACACTTCTTGTCCATCTTTTCTTCAGGCACTAAAGAAAGAACATTGTGTAGGGGCTCTTTAGAGATGCTCTTAGGGGCATACTTTTGTGGAAGAGTGGGAAGAAATAATCACAACCTGATATCTCAGTTGATGTGTGACTATGTTTTCAAGTGTACAGCTTGTGAAAGTAGCTTTGAAGAAGTACTTGAGCTAGTGGATGACTGTTTTGTTGAGTTGAAAGTTGGTGTCACCGGCCTTCCTGTTTCCGATTCCAGGATCGTAGCTGGGCTTGTGCTTCAGAGAGACTTTTCTGTGTACTGTCCAGCAGATGGTGACATAAGAATAGTGATAGTAACAGAAACCATTCAGCCTCTTTTTTCAGTTTCTGGATCAGAGGTTATTCTAAATTCAGAAGCACAGTTTCAGACATCTCAGTTTTGGATTACAGAAAGAACAAAAGCAATAGTGAAACATTTACAGAATCAGAATGTAAAGTTACTCCTATCTACTGTGAAGCAACCAGACTTAGTAATTTATTTTGCAGGACTGAATGGCATATCTGTGGTGGAGTGTTTATCATCTGAAGAACTTTCTCTTATCCAGAGAGTCATTGGTCTTGTTCCCTTTGTACTACCAGAGGCCTCTTCTCAGTATGAACTCTCTCACACTGCTTTGGTGAAATTCTGTAAACCCCTTATCCTTAGATCCAAAAGGTATGTTCATCTTGGCTTGATGAGCACCTGCTCATTTACACCACATTGTATAGTTCTTTGTGGACCGGTGCAGGGTCTTGTTGAACAACATGAGGATGCTTTACATGGCGCATTTAAAATGCTCCGGCAGGTATTTAAAGACCTTGATCTAAATTATGTGACACAAACCAGTGACCAAAGTTGTACATCAGGTCCTCGTATATATAAGAATAGTAGAGAAAGTAATGAGTTACCAAAAATTGTTAACAGTTCAATACAAAGGTCGTATCAGGACACTGTTGTAAAGAACAAAGGTGAACTGGCAAAAACTCAAACGAATTTAAAAGTATGTTCAAATTTGATAGTTCCAAGCGTCAAATTAGAGAAAAATGTATTGTGTTCAATACCAAAAGTGGCAGTAACAGATTCATACCAGACAGATGAAACATTGAGATGTTCATCCCCAAACAAAGGGAGGATAATGGATGACCATGAACCATTTATTGAGAATAATTCTGCTAACTCAAAAACAGAAAATACTAGAAAAGAGATTTCTTACGAAAATTTACAGGTTACAAAACTTGCTAGAAAGGACAGCATTTTACCACTGAGATATAAGTCACTAGAGATGTGTACTTCCCAAAGTTACTATTTCTCATCTATACCAGCTGGTTGTGTTTTGCCTGTGGGTGGTAATTTTGAGATCTTATTGCATTACTATCTTCTCAACTATGCCAAAAAATGCCAGCAATCAGAACAAACCATGGTTAGTAGGATAATAGCTAATGCACTTTTAGGCGTTCCCAAAATCTTGTATAAGTCTAAGAAAGGAAATTACAGCTTTCCACAAGTATATGTAAGAGCTCTCCAGGCACTGCAAACCAATCAACCCATGATAAGCAACCAAACAGGTTTGGAATCAGTTGCTGGTAAATACCAGTTACTAGCTTCAGTTCTTCAATGCTTGACAAACATTTTGACTGTTGACTTAGTAATCAATATTAAGAGACAGCCTCAGGAAGTTTATGATCAAGATTCAGAAGAGGAACTATAAAATTGGAAGCTTTTTATTAACCAGAGTTTTAATCCAACTCAAGCCATAAAACAAGGCAGGCATATGACCACTGATTTTCAAGTTAATTCAACCTAGTTAGGAAAACAGCAGAACTTTAAAGTCTTTAGAAGTATATGAGGCCACCAGACATTCAGATATGAATATTCTAGACTGCATTCATTATGGAACAGTTCTGAGGAGGAAGCCTGGATGAGTGAAGCCAAGATCTGAGTAAGTGGATCTTTTTCCTCCCTCAGTGTCCCTGTGTCTCAGCTCTTGAGGTAGTCTGTGGTTTGGGGGAAAGGTGTTTTCTCATAGCTTCCTTTTACTTTTCTGTATCTTTTTTTCACTCTTCCCTTCTTCCTTGCCTTTCTGTAGTTAGTTAATAGAATAATCTCAGATTTGGATGAAGCCTCCAAATGCCATCCTACTTTAGTTCATAAAATATTATTTGCTTTATTGAAAATAATTTATTTCCCCTACTCATAATTTCTGTAGCAAAAGTCTCATTATTTTTTCTCAAACTGTATGTAAGTAAAATTATTTTTTACTTAAATTGTCCCCTTATTTAGAGCCTGGATAGATTTTTTTCACCATTCATGCACCATTGAATATGTTACCATAAATAGGATTTTGTGGATTGTATTTATTTTCATATCTTTAGTTGAAATAATTCCCAAAAGAATATGAAAATCATACTATCATTTTCTCCTGTTCTCTAACAGCTTGCAAGATAGTTCATATATCTGTTGGGTTTTCTTGTATTTGATGCATAGCCATAGTTCAGTAGTAACAAATAATTTGAGGGTTACAGTTGGCTCTTTGGTCTGTGGGTTGTACATCAATGGATTCAACCAACTGGATTGAAAATATTCAGGAAAAAAATTTACAGAAATTTCCCCAAAGCATAATTTTAATTTGCCAGGTGCACCGGCAACTATTTACATAATATTTACATTGTATTAGGTATTATAAGTAATCTAGAGATGATTTAAAGTACAAAGACTATGTGCATAGCTTATATGCAAATGCTGTGCCATTTTTTATAAGAGACTTGAACATCCGCAGATTTTAGTGTCTGCTGTGGGTTGGGGCTGGGGGTGTGTTCTAGAACCAATCCCCCTTGGATACCGAGAGACTGCTATATTTATGTCTAATATGAATTTTTTAATGTTTATATTTTAAAGGTTTATAAATGCAAATAATATTGTGATTCTAGCTGTGAATAAGGGCAGTAATCTACTTTTGGTATTTCTCTGTAACACCCCAGACAGTACTATGTTCCTACCGAGTATTCAGAAGGGCTTGTTGAATAAAACTGTTTTCTTTAATCTGTTCTAATTATGTGTTTCCTGTTTACTAATTCAACAAATTCTTATTGAGTGCTTGCTATGTGCCAGATGCTGAATATACTGTAGTAACCAAATAGATATGGTTCCTACCTTCAGGCACTTTTCCTTAAAGGTTAATGTGTAGTGGATAGTGACACCAGTTGGACTGAAATTAAATTTAGGAAAACCAGTTTTTAAAATTTCATTACAGTTAAACTTGAAAAAGCAACGACTGACAATATATTAAAAGACTGTAATGGCCCATGCTCAGTTGGGCGGCACACAGACTAAAATGTGAGCAGTACCGTGAGCAGGACCCTTGCACAAGGATGACACACGAAAAACTAACGTTCCATCATTGCAAATCTTTTATATCAAATAAAATTTTATTTTTGTAAGGTTTATGTTATGTGAAAGTGAAAGTGTTAGTTGCTCAGTTGTGTCTGACTCTTTGAGACCCCATGGATTATAGCCTGCCAGGCTCCTCTGCCCATGGAATTCTCCAGGCAAGAATAATGGAGTAAGTAGCTGTTCCCTTCTCCAGGGGATCTTCCTGATCCAGGGATCAAACCAGATCTGCATTGCAGGAAGATTCTTTACCATCTTAGCCTACAGTCTGGGCCAAGCCACTCTGGACCTCTTATGTCATATGTGATAACACTGTTTCACTTCTGTGATTATGGAAAGAATGTATTATTTCTCTTTTTTATACTAAATCCATAGATATATAGATGTACTGTAAAGTTATTGTATCATTTTTTTCATTCACTTTTTAAAATTGCCTGTCAGGTCTCTTGATAACTTTGCTTTATTTTGCTGCTGTTGTTTTAAATACTTCTCCATCAGTGAAGGCATTCAAAGACATGCATGCCCATGCCTTTCATTTGGTAGCCGTTTATAGCTATAAATAGTCACTGGTCCAGGAGCCCCTTTGTAAGCTGGGAGTGTTTGTGTTTGGTACCTAATCTAATATCTGCCACATAGTAGTAGCCAATTAATGTCTGTTAGGGAGCTCTGGTCCTCATAGATGAGGTCCTAATTATTTCTATCAAACTTTCATGGAAAAGAATCTGTTTGCAGGGGAAAAAGGCAGAAAATGTAAAACAGGTCTATACAAAGCAATCTTTTCTTTTCATTAAAAACATCCTAAAAAATGGTGATAAAGCTTTCATGGGTCATCCTTGTCCTTTGCAGAATAACACTAGGGAGTTCACATTACTAGGTTAGATAAAAGAGCATTTCAAAAAATGTGGTTATGTTATACTTAAACCCACTTCCACAAAGGGTTTGAGGTGACGTGCAACAAAAATAGATAAAGTAAAATCTGAATAAAAATTAAAGAAGACCAAAGAGAATGTAAAGATGATTAAAATCAAGCCCATGTTCCTGTTTTTATTGCTGCATGATGAATATTTTTATTCATTCAAAAATTTTATTCAAATTTTACTTCATTTGAATCACTGTATCATTACCTCTCACGGTTCTGAGAGCTGCCTGGATTTAGCTGGACAAGTTTCACTGTATTCTGTCGGTTCAGGCAGCCATAAAGGTCAGCTGAAATTCAAGGGGAGGGAACACAGGCCCCACCACTCAATGGGAAGTGTCGATGTCCCCTTATAGGAAGAGCATGTGGGATGAGATATGTTGAGGCAGCTATCTTTGGAAAACAGAATCTGCTGTACCATGGGAGAAAAAAAGCTGCTCAACTGAGGTTTTTTTTATTGTTTTCTGTGGTTATATGTCAGTCTACCTTCCGCAAACACATTTTCCCCAATAACTTTTATGAACCCCTTATTTTTTCTCATTGGGCCAGCACAATCCATTTGTATTCCCAAAACAATAGACATTAAATAGTTGAACATCCTTCAACTGCTTTAGCCAAAGAGTTGTTTAACCATGTTACACTGGAAGTGTCATGATATCCATGTTTTAGACTAAAACAGACAGGGAAGAGTTCAATTTGAGCCTGAACTTTTATCAGAAATTACTCATTCCCTTCCAAAAGGAATAGAATATGTTTTTCCCATCATCACAGCAAAGCAGGGAAAAGAAAAATTCTAGTTTTAGGGGGAGTGGGGCTAGGATGGAGCTTTGTAAATAGCAAGAGATTGGTAGCAACCCTCTTGGCTCAGATGGTAAAGAATCTGCCTGCAATACAGGAGACCCAGGTTTGATACCTGGGTTGGGAAAATACCTTGAAGAAAGGAATGGCTACCCACTCCAATATTCTTGCCTGGAGAATTCCATGGGCAAAGGAGCCAGGCAGGCTAGTCTATGGTGTTATAAAGAGTTGGACACAACTGAATTAATAAGCACACATACAAATCTAGATGGATCCACAAACTAAATGGATTGGGGACAGTGACAAACAAGCCTAGGGAAGAGGTGATTTCTCAGTGTATACCTTAATGGCATTTTGATTTTTGAGCCATTTGAATGCTACTTATTGACATGAAATAAAATTTTAAAAAATAAATTTAGAGCACACACATACAGAATACCCCTTAAATAGCTAAAATAAGGTTCCTGACCTAAGGAAATGCAAGATCATGATGGAAGAAGGATGTGAGATACACACTAATGGATCAGTGCTTTTACAGAAAAAAAAAAAAAAAAGTCAAAGAAGGGAATATTCTCTTAGCCATAACTGGGTAGCGGTTTTCACAATAATTCTGGAAACATTCTTCCTCAGGAGGTTACTCTGAGCCAAAGAAGTACCGGCAAGTAGCATGGCATTCATTTCCTCAGAGAATTTCCAGTCCTGTGTCTGGCTCCTTAGGTAGACTCACCATCAGATTTTGTCAGGCTGCCGAGAATGCTCTGTCTTAGGGACTGAATCTAACCACACTTGTGAGTGTGACCAATTTATTTACAATAAGAACTGTCACGAGATCACTCCCAGTCCATATGACCAGTCGGACCTATATGTGGGAAGTCAAGTAATAATCAGGTGGTTGCTCAGTAAGCGTGGAATGAGAACAAGAGAAATCAACTTAACCGAATAAGCCCCCTCCCAGCCAGTTACGCTCCAGTTCCCCAGTGCTCAGTCGCGGCCTTCTTCACCTACACTTGCTTTCTGTGGGTTTCTGTTTAGTTCTGTAACTTGCGTACCACCCCATGCCGATGATTCCCAACTTCGTATTTCCAGCCAACCTCTTCTCTCACCTGCCAACTCATTTATCCATGTCCCAACCCAGTCTCCACGTGGATGCTTACCCTTAACGTGTCCAAAACAGGATGACTGTTTCACGTTCTCTAAACCTGATTCTTCCTCTGCTGTCCCATCGCAGTTAGTGGCATCACCAATCTCCCACTGAGTCAGAGCAAAAACCTGGAGCCGTTTTGACTCCAGTCTTAGCTTCGCGTCCTGTAGCCAACCAGCAAATCCCACTGTTCCACAAATGAAGTAGATTTCAAATCTGCCCATTTCTCAGGATTGCCTTTCCAGCCCCCAGTCACTTCCTCTCACCTGCCATAGCTTCCTAATGGTCTTGCTTCTAGACCTTGCATTTTATCCTGGACTGATTTCCCTACCCCCAACGTTTTATGTAAAAAAATTTAACTCCACAAAAAAAGTTGAGAAAAGAGCACAACACCCACAAACCCTACATTGAAATTCACCAATTACCATTAACCCTTTGTTCATGCATGAGTGTGTGCAGACACACACACTTTACTGAACCATCTGAAAGCAAGTTGTTTCCCTAAATACCTCAGTATGTATTTCTCATGAACAAGGGCTTTTTCTACATGACTAAGTGATTCTTTTTAAAATGCAAATCCTGTCATGTCATCCCTCTGCTCAGTCTTCCAAAGATTTTTCCTTCACACAGAATGAAATCCAAATTTTTCATAGTCTACAAGGCTGTCCATGTTCTATCTCCTGCTTATCCTTAAATATTACCCCCTACCACTCTCCCTCCAGCTTTCTCCCACCAGTTACACTGTCAGTCAGGACAAGTTATGCCATACTGAGGTAACAACTCCAGATCTCAAGAGGCTAGACACAATGCATATTAATGTCCTCACATAGCTATTAAAGGTCAGCTAGGAGCTCTGACCCCACATAATTTTCTTCTTCACTCCTAGATCAGGGCTGATGGAGCAGTAGCTGTCTTTACCAGTCATCATGCCAGAGAGAGAGAGAGAAGAGATCTAAAGGGTCTTTCAGTGGCTGTGTTCAGAAGTGGCACATGGCATTTCTACTCATGACTCACTGTCCAGAATTAGTCACACGGTGCTAACCCATGCACAGAAGAACCAGGTGGTTCCGTCCCACCTTGAGCCTGGAAGAGGAGAGAAGTCTTGGCAGACAGCACCAATGAGCACCCAAACCAATGTTCCTTCCGTCCCTTGAACACGCAAGTCGTCTCACCGTGTTTTCCATTTGCTGTTCCGTCTGCAGAAAACTCTTTCCCTTGTGCTCACTTCAGCAGCACATATACTAAAATTGAAACGATACAGAGAAGGTTAGCATGGCCCCTGTGCAAGGATGACATGAAGAGTTCCATATTAAAAACAACACCACCACCTCTTTCCCTCTGATCTTCATATGGCTCACTTCCTCACTTTATTCAGGTATCTCTGCTTTATTGTCACCTCCCTAGAGATACCTTTCTTGACTTTTCAATCTAAACATATTCCTTCTCCATGACCTTCCTCCCTTGGTAAGCTCTTTTTGAAGCACACATCTAATGTTATTAGTGTGTGGGTTTATTTTTTACAATGACTGCTTTCCGCACTAGAATAAACTTCGTGAGAATGTGGACTTTTTCACTTCCCTGTTTCCAACACGTAGGGTACTGCTTAGCCAAGTAGGCACTCTACTAAGTTCAGTGAATGAATGCATGAGTGAATGAATGAAGACAAATGGACCAATGGAAAGACTGACTAAGTCTCCCTTCTCCTGAGTGGTGATCCCAGAGATCCAACCAACGTTTGGATTTGCCTTGATGACTCCATTTTTGTGTCTAACACTACCTAAACCGATGTACCCAGTTTTTTCTTAAAATACTAAATCACTGCAACGTTCTACCGTCCTGGAAGCCATTCTGTTTCCTCTAGGTGACTTAGCATGTCTCTGTTCTAAACAGTCATTTGTTCATTTTAAAGAGCAGCGCTCAGTAGGAAATTTCATTCCCAAGTCTGTGCAGAAGGCCTCCCTGTAGCCTTACGTATTGATGACATGTTGTGGTTGAATCACATTCATGCTTAGGTTAACAGTATAGTAAGGGCTTCCCTGGTGGCTAAGACGATAAAGAATCCGCCTGCAATGCAGGAGACCTGGGTTTCAATCCCTGAGTTGGGGAGATCCCCTAGAGAAGGGCATGGCAATCCACTCCAGTATTCTTGCCTGGAGAATTCCATGGACAGAGGAAGCTGGCTGGCTACAGTCCATGGAGTTGTAAAGAGTCAGACACCACTGAGTGACTTAACACTCTCACTTTAACAGTGTAGTAAATATGCATAATTTGTTAGTCTCTGTCACTTACAACTACTCCTTTGGGTGTTTGTATTTAGCACCAAGCAAGGGAACATTTCATGCAAAGATGGGCTCAATAAAGAACAGAAATGGTATGGACCTAACAGAAGCAGAAGATATTAAGAAGAGGTGGCAAGAATACAAAGAACTGTACAAAAAAGATCTTCACGACCCAGATAATCATGATGGTGTGATCACTCATCTAGAGCCAGACATCCTGGAATGTGAAGTCAAGTGGGCCTTAGGAAGCATCACTACAAACAAACCTAGTGGAGGTGATGGAATTCCAGTTGAGCTATTTCAAATCCTGAAAGATGATGCTGTGGAAGTGCTGCACTCAATATGCCAGCAAATTTGGAAAACTCAGCAGTGGCCACAGGACTGGAAAAAGTCAGTTTTCATTCCAATCCCAAAGAAAGGCAATGCAAAAGAATGCTCAAACTACCGCACAATTGCACTCATCTCACACGCTAATAAAGTAACGCTCAAAATTCTCCAAGCCAGGCTGCAACAATACATGAACCGTGAACTTCCTGATGTTCAAGCTGGTTTTAGAAAAGGCAGAGGAACCAGAGACTAAATCGCCAACATCTGCTGGATCATCGAAAAAGCAAGAGAGTTCCAGAAAAACATCTATTTCTGCTTTATTGACTATGCCAAAGCCTTTGACTGTTTGGATCACAATAAACTGTGGAAAATTCTGAGAGAGATGGGAATACCAGACCACCTAACCTGCCTCTTGAGAAATCTGTATGCAGGTCAGGAAGCAACAGTTAGAACTGGACATGGAACAACAGACTGGTTCCAAATAGGAAAAGGAGTATGTCAAGGCTGTATATTGTCACCCTGCTTATTTAACTTATATACAGAGTACATCATGAGAAACGCTGGACTGGAAGAAACACAAGCTGGAATCAAGGTTGCTGAGAGAAATATCAATAACCTCAGATATGCAGATGACACCACCCTTATGGCAGAGAGTGAAGAGGAGCTAAAAAGCCTCTTGATGAAAGTGAAAGAAGAGAGTGAAAAAGTTGGCTTAAAGCTCAACATTCAGAAAACGAAGATCATGGCATCCGGTCCCATCACTTTATGGGAAATAGATGGGGAAACAGTAGAAACAGTGTCAGACTTTATTTTTGGGGGCTCCAAAATCACTGCAGGTGGTGACTGCAGCCATGAAATTAAAAGACGCTTACTCTTTGGAAGAAAAGTTATGACCAGCCTAGCTAGTATATTCAAAAGCAGAGACATTACTTTGCCGACTAAGGTCCGTGCAGTCAAGGCTATGGTTTTTCCTGTGGTCACGTATGGATGTGAGAGTTGGACTGGGAAGAAGGCTGAGTGCTGAAGAATTGATGCTTTTGAACTGTGGTGTTGGCGAAGACTCTTGAGAGTCCCTTGGACTGCAAGGAGATCCAACCAGTCCATTCTAAAGGAGATCAGCCCTGGGATTTCTTTGGAAGGAATGATGCTAAAGCTGAAGCTCCAGTACTTTGGCCACCTCATGTGAAGAGTTGACTCCTTGGAAAAGACTCTGATGCTGGGAGGGATTGGGGGCAGGAGGAGAAGGGGACGAC
Source organism: Ovis canadensis (assembly GCF_042477335.2). Lineage (NCBI taxonomy): Eukaryota > Metazoa > Chordata > Mammalia > Artiodactyla > Bovidae > Ovis > Ovis canadensis. The sequence goes on along the minus strand of NC_091247.1, from coordinate 117,961,678 downwards.
CGAGGATGAGATGGCTGGATGGTATCACTGACTCGATGGACATGAATCTGAGTGAACTCCGGGAGTTGGTGATGGACAGGGATGCCTGGCGTCCTGCAGTTCATGGGGTCGCAGAGTCGGACACGACTGAGTGACTGAACTGAACTGAACTGAAAATCACCAGGCAGCAATGCCTGACCTTATTATAGACAAATGTCTGGGTGAAAGCCTCCCAAATGATTATAGCAATCAAGGTTTTATGCCCAGATTAAATATATCTAGTTAGTAATTAGGTGTACTCTGTGAACTCAGAGTGGTTTCCATTCTGTCCCCCACTATCGGGAAATCCTTACTGCAGCAACAGAAATGTCTGTTTTCTTTAAAAGGGGGACCCTATAGTATATGCAATCTTAATACATATTCCAGAAGTACATTTATGTAAAACTTCTTGGGACTTTACCTGTGTTTCTGTCACAATTTACATACCATTTTGTAATTACTAAACTCCTGTACTGGATTCTTCTAATTTGTATTATATGTCTTAAAATTTACATTAACTTGCAATGTAAAGTGAAGTCGCTCAGTCACGTCCGACTCTTTGAGACCCTGTGGACTGTAGCCCACCACGCTCCTCTGTCCATGGGATTTTCCAGGCAAGAGTACTGGAGTGGGTTGCCATTTCCTTCTCCAGAGGATCTTCCCGACCCAGGGATCAAACCCAGGTCTCCCGCATTGTAAGCAAGACGTTTTACCATCTGAGCCACCAGGGAATATACCTAGTCTTAATAATCAGGGTTTCTTACACAATCCTCCAGGATAGTAATGCCTACAAGAACATTAGCAAATGATAACCTGTGCATAACTTGATAAGGGTGTTATCTGATATGCTCCTTGAGAAGACTTTGTTGGCTATTTAGGGGGGGAAAGCTTTCCCTGATAGCTCAATTGGTAAAGAGTCTGCCTGCAATACAGAAGACCCCAGTTTGATTCCTGGGTCACGAAGATCCACTGGAGAAAGGATAGGCTACCCACTCTGGTATTCTTGGGCTTCCGTTGTGGCTCAACTGGTAAAGAATCCACCTGCAATGCAGGAGAACTGGGTTCGATCCCTAGGTTGGGAAGATTCCCTGGAGAAGGGAAAGGCTACCCATTCCAGTATTCTGGCCTGGAGAATTCCATGGACTGTATAGTCCATGGGATCACAAAGAGTTGGATACAACTGAGCAACTTTCACTTTCACTTGGGAGGAAAGGTCAATTTATATGTTTGTGTTATGTGCAATATTTTATTCTAACCCTTTTGAGAAGTGAACCAGGAGATCATATATATATATATATATATCTGAAGAAACAAAATGAACTGTGTAGTGAAGACAAAATTGGGGCAGTTTGAATGTTGTATTCTGTGAACCTCAGGTACTTCGTAGTGAAAGTGCTGTCTCAACCACTGGCCACCAGTGTCTCAGTTTAGATTTCACATATAAGTGATATCGTATGATATTTGTCTTTCTCTCTCTTACTTAGTGTGATAATCTCTGGGTTCATCCATGTTTCTGCAAAGAGAATTATTTCATTCTTTTTTATAGCCGAGTAGTACTCCATTGTGTGTATGTTCCGCGTCTTTATCCACTCATCTGTTGATGGACATTTAGGTGCTTTCAATGTCTCAGCTATTGTTAATAGTGGTTCTGTGAACATAGGTGTGTGTGTATCTTTTTAAATTTTTGTCCAGTAATATGCTGAGGGGTGGGGTTGCTGGATCATATAGAAACTCTATTTTTTGTTTTCTGAGGAACCTCCATACTATTTCCCATAGTGGCTGTGCCAACTCACATTCCACGAACAGTGTAGGAGGGCTCCCTTTTCTCCACATCCTCTGCAGCATTTGTTACTTGTAGACGTTTCAATGATGGCCATTCTGACCAGTGTGAGGTGATAGTTTTGACTGTAGATTTGATTTGCATTTCTCTGATAATTAGCAGTGTTGAGCAAATTTTCACCTGCCTGTTGGCCACCTGCATACGTACTGCATGTGGTGATTTGTTTTCTTTTCCTTTTGCGTTCATCTCCCATTCTCTTCCCACCTTCTTTCATGTTGTCCTTTAGATGATTCTGCCTAAACCAGCTAATCCTATGAATCACCTACCAGGCATATTTTTCATTTTGCTGTTTATAAAATCAAATACAAATGTATTCATATTCATTTATGAATATATGAGTTGTTTTTTTACCTTGGCTGAGATTTCTCTTAACTTCTTGTCTCACTCACTGCCCCTCCAGGGAGGCGAACGGACTTGCCAGATTGGTGAACTTGGGTGGAGGAAGTACATGTGCCTGTCTGAGCACTCCCTTTCTTTCCTTTGGTTAAGAGAAAGGAAGCAGGGTCAGCCTCACCCCCAGAGGCCCTGCTGGGAACCATGCCTGGGTCCATGTGTCTGACTCAGAGGTGGAACATTCACCTGCCTGCTCCACGTAGCATTTTAGGCCCTGGGGTCCAGTATAAACATCAGAGGGAGTTACTCTGCTGTTTCTGTCTCCTTCAGCCTGACTCCTGTGTATGCATCCCAGTGGAGGGGAGTGATTTATTCAGTCTGCTAAAACCCATTCCCCGCCACAGACATCGCCAGTGTTTTGTTGCCAGTGTCAGATGAAGCAGCAGCAAAGACCAATTGAAATTACCTGGTATCCTTACCATGACCTCCTGTGCACCAGGGCTTGCGTGCTCACTGGCTGAGCTCTCTCCCCAGGCTCTACTCATCCCACCAGTCACGAAGCAGGCCCACACAGAGAAATGGAAAGGCCAGTGGCTCCACATCACAAACAGCTAAGCTGTCCTTGGGAAGAAGGTGTGTGAGCTTGTCAGGAGACTGAGGTTTTGGTAATCAGGTCTAAAAGCAATCACCAGAATCAGTTAATTTATCCAGAGACCCAAGTTAGATTTTTTTCTATTTCCAGAGTACAGCAAGATTCTGAAAAAGTAAAATTATTTGGAGAACCAAAGTGTTGCATGTTCTTTGCCACTGAATAGAAATTCTTCCATTAAACCTACTCACAGACATTAAGTTGGAATCATAGACAAGAGGTGGAGAGAGAGAGCTCTCCAGTTCACAATTCTGTAGCTTGCTGGGACCCAGCAATATTCCTGCTTTGGGGTGCCAGGAGACTCCTCTGCTTTTAAGTGCAAAGAGTCTAATATTCCTGATGAGGGAACTAATGATAATGCTTAGTGGAGTGACTGGACGAAAGGACCATAGTTTGACTACAAAAATGGAAGGAACAGTAGGAGAAGGGAAATTGAGTCGTTCCAGAGTGCTAGGATGAAGGTATAGTTTTATCAGCTTAGCCTGAACACCGTGCACAGAGATAGCTTACAATGGCTAATCAAGGTTGTGTTGTTAGGACCGGTGCCTTTTGTGTCCTGTTGAAGAAATCTTTGCCGACTCCAAGATTCTGGCCTTTGAAATGGTAACTAAGAAACCTCTGAGAAATACTGCCTTTCAGTAATTCCTTCATCAATACTAAATGTAAACATTTGAAAATATACAAATAGATTAAAGATATATATAAATAATATTGACCATATAAATATATGGAATGTATTTTAAAATTGAGCAGTCTAGTCACACTCTGAAACTATTTCATCTTATTTTGGCTTGACACCCTTATCTCGTCCGGGCTGAGGCTTCCTTGCCGCACACGGGCTTCCTCCAGTTGCTGCGGGTGGGGGCTGCCCACTGCTCGCAGTGTGTGGGCCTCTCGCTGCTGTGGCTTCTCTCGCTGTGACGCACAGGCTCCAGCCGCAGGGGCTTTAGTAGCTGCGGTTCAAAGGCGGAGTTGCCCCGTGTCTCGTGGAATCTTCCAGACCAGGGATCAGACCCACGTCCCCTGCCCTGCCAGAGGATTCTTAACCACTGGACCACCAGGGAAGTCCTGAAAACTATTTTATTATACCATAATAGAGACCCAACCAATGGCACCCCACTCCAGGACTCTTGCCTGGAAAATCCCATGGATAGAGGAGCCTGGTAGGCTGCGGTCCATGGGTTCGCTAGGAGTCGGGCAAGACTGAGCGGCTTCACTTTTACTTTTCACTTTCATGCATTGGAGAAGGAAATGGCAACCCACTCCAGTGTTCTTGCCTGGAGAATCCCAGGGATGGGGGAGCCTGGTGGGCTGCCATCTATGGGGTCGAACAGAGTCGGACACAACTGAAGCGACTGAGCAGCAGCAGCAGCAGCAGAGATCCAACCAGTCCATCCTAAAGAAGATCAGTCCTGGGTGTTCATTGGAAGGGCTGATGCTGAAGCTGAAACTCCAATACTTTGGCCACCTCATGCGAAGAGTTGACTCATTGGAAAAGACCCTGATGCTGGGAGGGATTGGAGGCAGGAGGAGAAGGGGATGACCAAGGATGAGATGGCTGGATGGCATCACCAACTCGATGGACATGAGTTTGAGTGAACTCCGGGAGTTGGTGATGGACAGGGAGGCCTGGAGTGCTGTGATTCATGGGGTCGCAGAGTCGGACACCACTGAGCGACTGAACTGAACTGAACTGAATGAGCTAAAGAAAAAAGTTACTTTCAAGTTACCTTTTTTCTGATTTATGACAAACTTGCTTCAATCTATCCCAGTGAAATGTCTTCACAGAAATTCTTTAAATGGAACAGTACACTTCTTCATTAGAATTGATTTTTAACCACCACTCTTTCAGAAATTCTTCAAGTAAGCAGCTTCTTTGGAAACCCAGAAAGCAACCTCCTGAAACTGTAACATGAACCAGTCTGCAAAGGTTTTATACTCGCACAGTCAAACGATTTTGTATTTGCCACACTGAGTATCTTTAGGAGGCAGCGTGGCATGGTAGAGAGATCAGGGGCTTTAGCGTCCCACCACCTGTGTTTGGATCTGCCACTTACTAGTTACATGACCTTAAATAAACTACTGAAACTTGCTGTACTTTACTTCCATCTTCGGTTCTTTCAGTTATCTATTGTGGTGTAACAACAATATTATCCTCAAACGTAGTAACTCAGAACAGCAAGCATTTATTCTCTCACACAGCTTCTCTGGGTCAGGCATCTGGAAGTGGGTTAGCTGCGTGGTTCTGGCTCAGGGTCTTTCGTGAGGTTGCCATGAAGATGTTGGCCAGGGCTGTAGTCATCTGAAGACTGGCTCCACTCACTGACGTGGCTGTTGGCAGGAGCCTCAGTTCCTCACCGTGTGGACCTCTCTGCAGGGCTGCTAATGTGTCCGAATGACATGGCAGCTGGCTTCCCCCAGAGGGAGTGACCCCAGAGAGAACAGGGCGGAAGTGCAGTGCCTTGTATGACACTGCCGGGTCTGCTGCCTTCCATCCATTTTAAGTAGGCCGCTGAGTCAGCTTATGTTTGGTGGGGAGGGATTTAGGCTCCATCCTTTGAAGGGAGGAAAGTCAAAGAATTTTTGACTTAAGATCATCACATAGTAAAACAAAAGCACTACTACTGATCTTAACGCACCCTTGAAAGGATCAAAAGTGAGCATCTAGAACAGTGCTGGTTCCACACTGTGCATTCATCTGCTCGGCCTTTATTGAGTGTTTACTACTATGCTGTATCCTCAGCATGTGATCATGAGCAAAACCCAGTCCCTGCCCTCATGAACTCACAGTTTAACGTGAATATAAATGTTAACCAAATAAAACATAGATATAAAATGACTGCTTCACATGTGCACAAAGCAATGTAGAGGGCTTGGAACTAGAGAGGAAAGACTTCTCTGAAGAAGTAATGTTGGAGCTGAGAGCACAAGGATGAGTAGGAGTTGACTGGGTACAGAAGAAAGAGAAGAGGGTTCTAGGTAAAGCAGATGATGTGGTAAGATTAGCAGGTGGAAGCATGGAGAGGGCCAGGCGCTGGAGGAGACAGCGCGGCTGGTGCAGGGGAAGTGCAGTGTGCCAGGCAGCCAGCCTCTGGTCTGCTTATCTGTGTCTGAAAAAAGAGGGGAGAAAAACATTTTATATACTTTTATGAGATTGGTATACATTTTAGATCAGAAAGACTAGCGATCTCTTCAAGAAAATTAGAGATACCAAGGGAACATTTCATGCAACGTTGGGCACAATAAAGGACAGAAATGGTATGGACCTAATAGAAGCAGAAGATATTAAGAAGAGGTGGCAAGAATACACAGAAGAACTGTACAAAAAAGATCTTGTTTAGTTAACCCAGCTAACCATGATGGTGGGATCACTCACCTAGAGCCAGACACCCTGGAATGTGAAGTCAAGTGGGAAGCATCACTATGAACAAAGCTAGTGGAGGTGATGGAATTCCAGTGGAGCTGTTTCAAATCCTAAGAGATGCTGCTGTTAAAGTGCTGCACTCAGCATGCCAGCAAATTTGGAAAACTCAGCAGTGGCCACAGGACTGGAAACGGTCAGTTTTCATTCCAATCCCAAAGAAAGGCAATGCCAAAGAATGTTCAGACTAACACACAATTGCTCTCATCTCACATGTTAGTAAAGTAATTCTAAAAATCCTCTAAGCCAGGCTTCAACAGTATGTGAACTGTGAACTTCCAGGTGTTCAAGCTGGATTTAGAAAAGGCAGAGGAACCAGAGATCAAATTGCTAACATCCATTGGGTCATCAAAAAAGCAAGAGAGTTCCAGAAAAATATCTACTTCTGCTTTATTGACTACGCCAAGGCCTTTGACTATGTGGGTTACAGCAAACTGTGGAAAATTCTGAAAGAGATGAGAATACCAGACCACCTTTTCTGCCTCTTGAGAAAGTGTATGCAGGTCAAGAAGCAACAGTTAGAAATGGACGTGGAACAACAGACTGGTTCCAAATTGGGATAGGAGTATGTCAAGGCTGTATATTGTCACCTTGTTTATTTAACTTACATCAATGCACATCATGCAAATGCCGAGCTGGATGAAGCACAAGCTGGAATCATGATTTCCCAGTGAAGTATCCGTAACCTCGGATAACGCAGATGACACCACACTCTGGCAGAAAGAGAAAAGGAACTACAGAGCTTCTTGATAAAAGTGAAAGAGGAGAGTGAAAAGGCTGGTTTAAAGCTCAACATTCAAAAAACTAAGATCATGGCATCTGGTCCCATCACTTCATGGCAAATAGATGGGGAAACAGTGGAAAAAGTGACAGACTTTATTTTCTTGGGCTCCAAAATCACTGCAGATGGTGACTGCAGCCATGAAATTAAAAGATGCTTACTCCGTGGAAGACAAGTTTTGACCAACCTAGACAGCCTATTAAAAAGCAGAGACATTACTTTGCCAACAAAGGTCCGTCTAGTCAAGGCTATGGTTTATTCAGTAGGCAAGTTTGGATGTGAGAGTTGGACTGTGAAGAAGGCTGAGCGCCGAAGAATTGATGCGTTTGAACTGTGGTGTTGGAGAAGACTCTTGAGAGTCCCTTGGACTGCAAGGAGATCCAACCTGTCCATCCTAAAGGAAATCAGTCCTGAATATTCATTGGAAGGACTGATGCTGAAGCTGAAGCTTCAATACTTTATCCCCCTGATGCGAAGAGCTAACTCATTCGAAAAGACCTGATGCTGGGAAAGACTGAAGGCAGGAGGAGAAGGGGATGACAGAGGATGAGATGGTTAGATGGCATCACCAATGTGAAGGACATGAGTTTGAGCAAGCTCCGGGAGTTGGTGATGGACAGGGAAGCCTGGCATGCTGCAATCCATAGAGTTGCGAAGAGTCAGACGCGACTGAGCAACTAAACTGAATTGATATATTTTATATACTCTTATGAGACACTTGCTCCTTGGAAGAAAGGTAATGATAAACCTAGAAAGTAAAGTGAAAGTCACTCAATCGTGTCCAACTCTCTGTGACCCCCTGGACTGTATAGTCCATGGAATTCTCCAGGCTGGAATCCTGGAGTGTGTAGCCTTTCCCTTCTCCAGGGGATCTTCCCAACCCAGGGATTGAACCCAGGTCTCCCACATTGCAGGTGGATCCTTTACCAGCTGAGCCACAACGGAAGCCCAAGAATACAGGAGTGAGTAGCCTATCCCTTCTCTAGAGGATCTTCCCGACCCAGGAATTGAACTGGAGTCTCCTGCATTGCAGACGGATTCTTTACCAACTGAGCTATCAGAGAAGCTCATAAACCTAGACAGCAAAAAAAGCAGTGACATTACTTTGCTGACAAAGGTAAGGTTAATCAAAACTATGTTTTTTCCAGTAGTCATGTACGGATGTGAGAGCTGGACAGTGCAAAAAACTGAGTGTTGAAGAATTGATGCCTTCGAACTGTGATGCTGGAGGACACTAGAGAGACCCTTGGACTTCAAGGAGATCAAACCAGTCAATCCTAAAGGAAATCAATCTGGAGTATTCACTGAAGGATGGATGCTAAAGATGAAGGTCCAATATTTGGCCACCTGATGTTAAGACAGACTCAGTGGAAAAGACCCTGATGATGGAAAAGATTGAAGGCAGGAGGAGAAGGGGATGATAAAGGATGAGTTGGTTGGACAGCATCGCGGACTCAATGGACATGAGTTTGAGCCGGCTCCAGGAGATGGTGACCAGGAGGGAGAGTTGGGGTAGGAGCTGAGTACAGAGAGGCAGGAGGAGACTTTGGGGATGATGGGAGGTTCTGTATCTTGATTGTGGTGCTGGTTATACAACTATACGCGTTTGTTGGACCTCAGAACTGTAGACTAAAGAGGGTAAACTTTATGTAAATTTACATATGGTTTATTGTAAATATAATATTATAGTAGATTTATGGTTTACTGTCTGTAAACTATATTGTACCTTCATAACCTGAGTTTTAAAAAACATGGGGATGACCCAGAAAGATGTTCTGGGGAGGGAGGTGGGAGGGGGGTTCATGTTTGGGAATGCATGTAAGAATTAAAGATTTTAAAGTTAAAAAAAAAAAATAAAAAATAAAGTGAATGGAAAAAAAAAAAACCATGTTTTTCTGCAAGCATTTATTGAAGAGTACCATGACATTCTGAATTTTCCTATAATATAGGTTTTGGATTTCTTCCAAGCAGTATTAATTCCTGCAATATCAAGAGAAGACTGTCATCATGAAGTTTAACCTACTGAGTGGTGCTGTAGCTAAAATCTTGCAGTCATTGAAGAGTGAGGGGTGTGTGTGTGTATATGTGTGTTGGTGGATGGAGACTGAACACATATCAAAGTAAACTAAATAGAGTGCACTCACACTTTTGTCATTAAAAGTAACATGTTTTCATAAGTGTGTGAAGTGTGAAGGTAAGAAGAATTTCAGAGATAAATTAAGTTACTTGAATATAAATGCTGATATTTTTGTTTGCTCTAATTTTATTCTGAAAAAATGTTGCTGTATGAATAGAGTTCTAAGATCAATAATGATACTTAACAGTGAAATTTAGGAGACTATTATTTTGTTACAGAAGCAATAGCAGATATGAAGCAAAGCAGACTCAGATATGGCTCAGAAGCTGAGATAGTACCCATAGTATTTTACTTAATGCAAGACACTGAGGCTGTTATGAAATTTAAGATTTGAGAATAACACTGTTCATTGCAGCACTGGACTTCACTTTCAACAGCTAAGCCCTTGAGATTTCCAGTGTAAAATATTTTTAATGAAAATGAAATGGGTAGTATTCCACTGTCTAAATATATCACAATAGATTTTTTCATTGAAAAGCAGTGGAAGGAACAGCCTCCAGCATGCACACAGCACTGGGAGTGAGTCACAGACAGAAGAATCCAGCTGCCAGAATGCACCTGGTGCGATGCCCTTTGTATGAAGTGCAGAACCTGGCAGAGTCAGTCAAGGCTGCTACAAGTCACTGCAGCGGTCCCCTTGGAGAGAAGTTGTGGGGACAGCTGAAAGAGAGCACGATGTGGATTTCTTGGGATGGATCACATTCTTTTCTTCCTTTCTTTTTTAATTGAAGTATAGTTGATTTACAGTGTTGTGTTAATTACTACTGTACAACAAAGTGATTCTGTTATATATACAAATATATATTCTAATATTCTTTTCCATTATGGTTTATCATAGGATTTTGAATATAGTTCTGTGTGCTGTAAGTAGGACCTCATTTGTCCATGCTATATATAAAAGATTGTATCTGCTAACCCCAGCCTCCCACTCTATCCGTCTCCTAACCCCCACCCTTGGCAACCGCTAGGCTGTCCTCTGTGGCCATGATTCGGTTTCTGTTTTGTAGGTAGGTTAATTTTTGTCATATTTTAGATTCCACATTTAAGTGATCTGGAGCGTAGATGTAAATGAATAGTTGAACCTGCTAATTTTTTAGGGTAGGGTATTGATTGTCCCAACAAAACTTTTTAAAATCATGTAATAATATTCGGCGGTAGTTACTCGTAAGCTGCTGCTTGTTTTGAAAATGTTAGGTAAATAAAACAGATAGCCAACAAGGACCTAACATATAGTACAAGGAACTCTGCTCAACATTCTGTAATAATCTAAATGGGAAAATAATTTGAAAAAGAATAAATACATGTGTATATATATATATAACTGAATCACTTTGCTGTACACCTGAAACTAATGCAACATTGTTAATCAACTCTACTCTAGTATAAAATTAAATTTTAAAAATTTAAAAAAAAAAAAAAGAAAAGAAAATGTTAGGTAGTTATGGGCCTCCCAGGTGGCCCACAGTTAAAGTATCCACCTGCATGAGTTTGCCCCCTGAATCAGGAAGATCCCCTGGAGAAGGAAATGCAACCCACTCCAGTATTCTTGCCTGGAGAATCCCGTGGGCAGAGGAGCCTGGCGGGCTACAGTCAGTGAGCTCATAGAGTTGGGCATGCCTTAGCAACTAAACAACAACAAATATCCTGTCTCTTGATCTGGGAGCTGATTGTACAGGTTTTCATCGTGATAGTCACTGAGCAATACATTTACTATATGTGCATTTTTATACATATGTTTTCAATAAAAATGTTTTTAAATGTAAAAGAAATATATGGAACAGCTATAAGAGAATGTGTGTGTACTCAGACACTTCGGTCTGACCTTTGTGACCCCATGGACGGTAGCCCACCAAACTCCTCTGTCCTTGGGACTCTCCAGGCAAGAATACTGGAGTGGGTTGCCATTTCCTCCTCCAGGGTATTTTCCTGACCCAGGAATCGAACCCATGTCTCCTGTGTCTCCTGTATTGCAGGTGGGTTCTTTACCTGCTGAGCTATTGGGGAAGCCCAGCTATAGGAAATGTGTGTCCTAAGATAGAAAGCCAGAACATCAGACCAGGCTACCACACGCGGGGCTTCCCTCATCGCTCAGTCGGTGAAGAATCTGCATGCAATGCAGGAGACCTAGGTTTGATTCCTGCGTCAGGAAGATCCCCTGGAGAAGGAAATGCAACCCACTCCAGTATTCTTGCCTGGAGAATCCCATGGACGGAGGAGCTTGGCGGGCTACAGTCCACGGGGTCACAAGAGTCAGACACGACTTAGCCACTAAACCACCACCACCACCACCACACATGTGACCACAGGGCCATCCTCCTCTCTGAGAAGACCCCCCACCCTGCCACCGTCTTTGAGCAGGTGGCTTCAAGAGGCAGTGTTTAGGTAGGAGTTAAGGAGCACAGGAACACCAACTCAAGCATAAGAATCAGTGAGGTGTCACTCATAGCCCAGTCACTCTCATGTTCTCATTACAGATTGGGGATTTTACATAAAAAATCCAGTTAAAACTTTTAAATGATCCAGACAATAAGGTGTTAAAATATTTGCTCATAGCATTTCTGTAGGCCTGGGAAGTTGGAAAATCTGTTTCATGATTTCACTATTTATAATACATTTATCAACAATTTTATTCAAGTCCCTTTTCCAGAACTTGTGAGGAATAAAAAGATACATGAGACACAGTCCTTGACTTCTTTTTTTTTCTTTAATGTATATTTGTTTACTGATACAGAAGTAATACAGCATGGACTTCAGAGGCTCTGCCACTTAGGTACATAACCACTGGGTATAATTTAACCTCTTGGTAACTTGGCTTCCTCATCTTTAAAATGAGATTTACTTGATAGGATTACTGTGAGGATTAAATGAATAAAGATATGCAAACTATTCAGTTCAGTTCAGTTCAGTCGCTCAGTTGTGTCCAACTCTTTGCGACCCCATGAATCGCAGCATGCCAGGCCTCCCTGTCCATCACCATCTCCTGGAGTTCACTCAGACTCACGTCCATCGAGTCCATGATGCCATCCAGCCATCTCATCCTCTGTCGTCCCCTTCTCCTCCTGCCCCCAATTCCTCCCAGCATCAGAGTCTTTTCCAATGAGTCAACTGTTCTCATGAGGTGGCCAAAGTACTGGAGCTTCAGCTTTAGCATCATTCCTTCCAAAGAAATCCCAGGGCTGATCTCCTTCAGAATGGACTGGTTGAAGCTCCTTGCAGTCCAAGGGACTCTCAAGAGTCTTCTCCAACACCACAGTGCAAAAGCATCAATTCTTCGGCACTCAGCCTTCTTCCCAGTCCAACTCTCACATCCATACATGACCACAGGAAAAACCGTAGCCTTGACTAGACGGACCTTAGTCAGCAAAGTAATGTCTCTGCTTTTGAATATACTATCTAGGTTGGTCATAACTTTTCTTCCAAGGAGTAAGCGTCTTTTAATTTCATGGCTGCAGTCACCATCTGCAGTGATTTTGGAGCCCAAGAAAATAAAGTCTGTCACTTTTTCCACATCTATTTGCCATGAAGTGATGGGACCAGATGCCATGATCTTAGTTTTCTCAGTGTTGAGCTCTAAGCCAACTTTTTCACTCTGCTCTTTCACTTTCTTCAAGAGGCTCTTTAGTTCTTCTTCACTTTCTGCCGTAAGGGTAGTGTCATCTGCATATCTGAGGTTATTGATATTTCTCCTGGCTATCTTGATTCCAGCTTGTGCTTCATCCAGCCCAGCATTTCTCATGATGTACTCTGCATATAAGTTAAATAAGCAGGGTGACAATATACAGCCTTGATGTACTCCTTTTCCTATTTGGAACCAGTCTGTTGTTCAGACCGATTCTAACTGTTGCTTCCTGTTGCTTCTAAATGTCCAGTTCTAACTGTTGCTTCCTGACCTGCATACAGATTTATCAGGAGGCAGGTCAGGGGGTCTGGTATGCCCATCTCTTTCAGAATTTTCGACAGTTTGTTGTGATCCACATAGTCAAAGGCTTTGGCATAGTCAATAAAGCAGAAATAGATGTTTTTCTAGAACTCTCTTGCTTTTTTGATGATCCAGCAGATGTTGGCAATTTGAGCTCCAGTTCCTCTGCCTTTTGTAAAACCAGCTTGAACATCTGGAAGTCCACAGTTCACGTTCTATTGAAGCCTGGCTTGGGGAATTTTGAGCATTACTTTGCTAGCATGTGAGATGAGTGCAATTGTGCAGTAGTTTGAACATTCTTTGGCATTGCCATTCTTTGGGATTGGAATGAAAATTGACCTTTTCCAGTCCTGTGGCCACTGCTGAGTTTTCCAAATTTGCTGGCCTATTGAGTACAGCACTTTCACAGCACCGTCTTTTAAGATTTGAAATAGCTCAAGTGGAATTTCATCACCTCCACTAGCTTTGTTCATAGTGATGCTTCCTAAAGCCCACTTGACTTCACATTCCAGAATATCTCGGCTGTAGGTTAGTGATCACACCATCGTGATTATCTGGGTCGTGAAGATCTTTTTTGTACAGTTCTTCTGTGTATTCTTGCCACCTCTTCTTTTTTTTATTTTTTATTTTATTTTTTTAATTTAAATTTTATTTTTTTACTTTACAATACTGTATTGGTTTTGCCATACATTGACATGAATCCACCACAGGTGTACATGAGTTCCCAACCCTGAACCCCCCTCCCACCACCCTCCCCATATCATCTCTCTGGGTCATCCCCGTGTACCAGCCCCAGGCATCCTGTATCCTGTGTCGAACCTAGACTAGCAATTCGTTTCTTACATGATAGTACACATGTTTCAGTGCCATTCTCCCAAATCATCCCACCCTCGCCCTCTCCCACAGAGTCCAAAAGTCTGTTCTTTACATCTGTGTCTCTTTTACTGTCTCACATATAGGGTTATCATTACCATCTTTCTAAATTCCATATGTATGTGTTAGTATACTGTATTGGTGTTTTTCTTTCTGGCTTACTTCACTCTGTACAATAGGCTCCAGTTTCATCCACCTCATTAGAACTGATTCAAATGTATTCTTTTTAATGGCTGAGTAATACTCCATAGTGTATATGTACCACAGCTTTCTTATCCATTCATCTGCTGATGGACATCTAGGTTGCTTCCATGTCCTGGCTCTTATAAACAGTGCTGCGGTGAACATTGGGGTACACATGTCTCTTTCAATTCTGGTTTCCTTGGTGTGTATGCCCAGCAGTGGGATTGCTGGGTCATAAGACAGTTCAATTTCCAGTTTTTTAAGGAATCACCACACTGTTCTCCATAGTGGCTGTACTAGTTTGCATTCCTGCCAACAGTGTAAGAGGGTTCCCTTTTCTCCACACTCTCTCCAGCATTTATTGCTTGTGGACTTTTGGATCGCAGCCATTCTGACTGGGGTGAAATGGTGCCTCGTGATTTTGATTTGCATTTCTCTGATAATGAGTGATGTTGAGCATCTTTTCATGTGTTTGTTAGCCATCCATACACCTCTTAGTATCTTCTGCTTCTGTTAGGTCCATACCATTTCTGTCCTTTATGGTGCCCATCTTTGCATGAAATGTTCCCTTGGTATCTCTAATTTTTTTTTTTAAGAGATCTCTAGTCTTTCCCGTTCTATTGTTTTCCTCTGTTTCTTTGCATTGATCATTGAGGAAGGTTTTCTTATCTCTCCTTGCTATTTGGAACTCTGCATTCAAATGGGTATATCTTTACTTTTCTCCTTTGCCTCATGCTTCTTTTCTTTTCTCAGCTATTTGTTAGGCCCCCTCAGACAACCATTTTGCTTTTTTGCATTTCTTTTTCTTGGGGATGGTCTTGATCACTGCCTCCTGTATAATGTCGTGAACATCTGTCCATAGTTCTTCAGGCATTCTGTCTATCATATCTAACCCCTTGAATCTATTTGTCGTTTCTACTGTAAAATCATAAGGGATTTGATTTAGGTCATACCTGAATGGTCTAGTGGTTTTCCTTACTTTCTTCAATTTAAGTCTGAATTTGGCAATAAGGAGTTCATGATCTGAGCCACAGTCAGCTCCTGGTCTTGTTTTTGCTGACTGCATAGAGCTTGTCCGTCTTTGACTGCAAAGAATATAATCAGTCTGATTTCGGTGTTGACCGTCTAGTGATGTCTGTGTGTAGAGTCTTCTTTGTTGGAAGAAGATGTTTGCTATGACCAGTGCATTCTCTTGGCAAAACTCTATTAGCCTTTGCCCTGCTTCTTTCCGTACTCCAAGGCCAAATTTGCCTAGTACTCCAGGTATTTCTTAACTTCCCACTTTTGCATTCCATTTCCCTATAATGGGCTTCCCTGGTGGCTCAGGTGTTAAAGCATCTGCCTACAGTGCAAGAGACCCAGGTTCAGTCCCTGGGTTGGGAAGATCCTCTGGAGAAGGAAATGGCATCCCACTCCAGTACTCTTGACTGGAAAACCCCATGGACTGAGGAGCTTAGTAGGCTATAGTCCATGGGGTGGCAAAGAGTCGGACATGACTGAGCAACTTCACTTTCTTTCACTTTCCCTATAATGAAAAGGACATCTTTTGGGGGTGTTAGTTCTAGAAGGTCTTGTAGGTTGTCATAGAACCGTTCAGCTTCAGCTTCTTCAGCATTACTGGTCGGGGCATAAACTTGGATTACTGTGATATTGAATGGTTTGCCTTGGAAATGAGCAGAGATTATTCTGTTGTTTTTTGAGATTGCATCCAAGTGCTACATTTCAGACTTCATGGTGACTGCAGCCATGAAATTAAAAGACACTTGTTCCTTAGAAGAAAACCTATGACAGAACTAGACAGCATTTTTAAAAGCAGAAACATCACTTTGCCGACAAAGGTCCATAATAATAATGTACAGATGTGAGAGTTGGACCATAAGGAAGGCTGAGCACCAAAGAATTGATGCTTTTGAATTGTGGTGTTGGAGAAAACTCTTGAGAGTTCCTTGGACTGAAAAATCAAACCACTCAAGCCTAAAAGAAATCAACCCTGAATATTCATTGGAAGGACTGATGCTGAAGCTGAAGCTTCAATACTTTGGCCACCTGATGTGAAGAGCTGACTCACTTGAAAAGACCCTGATGCTGGGAAAGATTGAAGGCAGACAGAGAAGGCGGCAGCAGAGGATGAGATGGTTAAAGAGCATCACGGGCTCAGTGGACATGAATTTGAGCAAACTCCAGGAGATACTGGAGTCAGGGGAGCCTGGCATGCTGCAGTCATTGAAATTGCAATGAGTCAAACATGACTTAGCAACTGAACAGCAACAACTGGATAACTCAGGGTGAATGCCTGTAATTTGCAATCCTTGCAAAAGGATTTTGCATGTTTGCCATGGTAAAATAATATTCACAGATTCAGGGAATTAGGATGTACACATATCGTTCTGGTTCAGTCTTTACAGTCACCAAGTCCTCTAAAGGTCCTAGCACAGTCATTTTTACATAGTAATATAAGCTGAATTTAGGAATTATTTGCATAGATGTAATGGGTAAGCTGTGAACATGCAGCTGTGCTGTGCTGTGCTTAGTTGCTCAGTCATGTCTGACTCTTTGTAACCCCATGGACTGTAGCCCGCCAGGCTCCTCTGTCCATGGGATTCTCCAGGCAAGAATACTGGAGTGGGTTGTCATGCCCTCCTCCGGGGGATCTTCCCAACCCAGGAATGGAACCCAGGTCTCCCACATTGCAGGTGGTTTCTTTACCAGCTGAGCTACCAGGAAAGCTCCTATCATGCAGCTAGTGAACAGTTATTTCAGATTCAAAGCCAGGCTGTAAGAGTCTGAAGTTCATGCTTTTAATCACTAATGGGTGCCATCACCTTCTTGCCCTTCTTAAATGTTAATTTTGTCATTGACTCCAATATATTGTAGAAGTCAGCATTTACAGGAAGGAGGCATGGGGTCAAGTTGTACCAATATCCCCTCGGTCTTGGGTTGGCAAGAGTTCTACAGACATTAGAAGCCCTCTGCATCACCATCAGCCCCCTTAGTTTCCCCTATTAAAAAGTCCATGTGATGCATAGATGCCCTCAGTTCAGTTCAGTTCAGTTGCTCAGTCGTGTCCGACTCTTTGCGACCCCATGAATCACAGCACGCCAGGCCTCCCTGTCCATCACCGACTCCCAGAGTTCACTCAAACTCATGTCCATCGAGTTGGTGATGCCATCCAGCCATCTCATCCTGGGTCATCCCCTTCTCCTCCTGCCTCCAACCCCTCCCAGCATCAGAGTCTTTTCCAATGAGTCAACTCTTCACATGAGGTGGCCAAAGTACTGAAGTTTCAGCTTCAGCATCAGTCCTTCCAGTGAACACCCAGGGCTGATGTCCTTCAGAATAGACTGGTTGGATCTCCTTGCAGTCCAAGGGACTCTCAAGAGTCTTTTCCAACACCACAGTTCACAAGCATCAATTCTTCAGCACTCAGCTTTCTTCACAGTCCAACTCTCACATCCATACATGACTCTAGAAAAACCATAGCCTTGACTAGACGGACCTTTGTTGGCAAAGTAATATCTCTGCTTTTCAATATACTATCTAGGTTGGTCATAACTTTCCTTCCAAGGAATAAGCGTCTTTTAATTTCATGGCTACAATCACCATCTGCAGTGATTTTGAAGCCCCAAAATAAAGTCTGACACTGTTTCTACTGTTTCCCCATCTATTTCCCATGAAGTGATGGGACCGGATGCCATGATCTTCATTTTCTGAATGTTGAGCTTTAAGCCAACTCTTTCACTCTCTTCTTTCACTTTCATCAGGAGGCTTTTCAGTTCCTCTTCACTTTCTGCCATAAGGGTGGTGTCATCTGCATATCTGACGTTATTGATATTTCTCCCAGCAATCTTGATTCCAGCTTGTGCTTCTTCCAGTCCAGTGTTTCTCATGATGTACTCGGCATATAAGTTAAATAAGCAGGGTGACAATATACAGCCTTGACATACTCCTTTTCCTATTTGGAACCAGTCTGTTGTTCCATGTCCAGTTCTAACTGTTGCTTCCTGATCTGCATACAAGTTTCTCAAGAGGCAGGTTAGGTGGTCTGGTATTCCCATCTCTCTCAGAATTTCCCACAGTTTATTGTGATCCACACAGTCAAAGGCTTTCGCATAGTCAATAAAGCAGAAATAGATGTTTTTCTGGAACTCTCTTCCTTTTTTGATGATCCAGCGGACGTTGGCAATTTGATCTTTGGTTCCTCTGCCTTTTGCTACAGCAGAGTAAACAGGAAGCCAAGTTTTCTTTCTTGCTGCCAGTTCCTTTTGATTTGCACTTCAGTGCTCAGAGTTTCAGTCTGAGATATAAAAACGACCCTGATAATCATCTGCCTGTCCAAAAAATTCTCTGATGGGGGTTGGTGCAATTTAGTGAGAATCAGCCCTTATGAGGGCCATTCATAATCAGCTTCTCATTTTGCAGAGACTTTCTGCCCTACAGGCCTGATGAGAAACATGAGCACATAAATCCTGAAGACTTATGAAGCACTTTATATTTCATAAGCACTTAGCTAAAGTTAATTATCCAATTAATCTCCAAGGATGATAACCAAATGATTTCTTTTAAAAATTATTATTACTTATTAACGAATCAGAAAGCTGAAAGCTGATAGATTTTGCATGAGTTTCCACTGGGGAAATTGGAGTCACTGAGGGACCAAATTCCAGTCCCTTCAATGTATTTTGACAAAAATGCAACAGACCTCAAACATAGGGAGGTGGAACGCTGGAATCTGCACTGTCCACCACGTGGAAATCATGGAGCCGCTAAACCCCTGGAGGCGTCTGTTTTCTGTTAACCACAACACTAGAATTCTGCCCCTGCTCCTCTGACTGCACTGAAAAAGTGAAGTCTTCATGGGAATGAAAACATTTTATTCTGGGAATGTTGATTGACTTGTATGTTAAGCTAATTTAAAATAAAGTTTAATTAAACAAGAATGTTTTTAAGTCCGGGATCCCTTAACTATGAGTTATTATGTAACTGGCTTTGATGGTGTTATGTTGTGGTTGAGAACTTAGGATCTGGGGCCAGATGACAGGATTTGAATCTCACTCACTACCTGGGTGACTGTGGGCAAGTCACGTGCCAGCTTCCTTTCCCATAATATGGCATCACGACAGTATTATTTGAGGACTGAATGAGTCAATGCAGGTAGAGGCTCTTGGCTCTGTTCCAGGTTCGTGGCAGGAAGCCAGTTACTGCTTGTGTCTGCGTAGCTAATTAAGGACTTGGGAGCTTTATCACGAAGGGAAGAGGACATGAAGGTGTCCCCTAGGTTTCCTTGGCCAGATGGGCACGGACTGAGCGTCCAGCGGACTCACAGCCCCTCACAGCCACCTGCCTTCCCTCCACTCCCCTGCCTTTCCCCATCTCTGTTTACCTCCCTCTCTTCTCCCTGCCTGCCCTTTTGCTTTTCATCCCCCCTTCCTGTTTCTTCACCATCGAGGTCAAGGAAGGATCCCAGAATTGGCTGGGTCTGCTTGTGGGAACGACTTTTTTCTCAGGGAGTCTCAGAGAAAAACAGCCTGCTTTGTGAAGGTCTCTGAGTCCTCTCTCCTCGCTGAGCAGACTGTGTATGCCCCTGCCCCACGTTCTGTGTCTGCCTCTCTCTGACTCTCTTGTCTGTCTCTCTCTGTATGTCATTGTCTCTCGTCATGTGTGTGTGTCTCCCTCAGTCCTGTGCGTCCCCTCAGTTGTAGGGGGTGAGCTCCCTGGGCCCTTTGAAGAATTGCCGGCGGGGAAGCAGAGAGAAAAAGATCTTGTGCCTCCTCCTGCACTGGGACACGATTGAGAGGACTACTTTCTCCAGCGAGAATTAGTACCAGTATGACCTGGCAGGTAGTTCTGGAACTCCAGGGAGGCAGGTCCCACTCGGTAGACCCTGAAGTAGCAAGACTTGAAACAGTATATTTCTGAACAGGTGTCTGAGTGAAGCAGAGATGATGGTTATAATGAAGACAACTTACACAAAAGTTAACTGGGCACATATTTAATGATGCATGTAATTACGATTGTGCTGCATGGTAATTAGCATAAATGGTAAGGGGCTCATGAAAATAACTTTAAAAAAGAAAAAAAAACTACTATAGTATTACTTTCTCACAGCTAAGCCAAATTTTATCTCCCCTTCCTACACTGCTAATTCACCAGCGTCTGTAATCAGTGTCAATGCTGATAATTTCTCGATGTCACACCCTGTGAACACACTTGGATCCAGACACATAAATGCACGTGGATAGACACACACTCACACTCTCTCTCACTCACAAAAAGACACAGAGTGTGCCTGGCCTCCACTGTAAAATGAGAATTCCCTTATCCAAATTCACCTACCCTCTCCTGCAGGGCAGAGGTTACCCCCCATGAATCCCCTACCCCGTTCCCCTCCTTCCTGGATCCCTGTGGCCTCTTTGGAGAGGCTTGACCACTGGCTGAAGCAATGTGTGAGTTTCCTTATAATCATAATATTCTATTTTAAAAGTAATGATGAGGGGGTGGTTTAAAAGTTTAAATGAGTAGGTTTTGGTACCTTCGTAATATCACCATCATCTTCATCATCACAAGAAATTAAAACTGTTGAACATATTCCAGATACAATGATGTACTCTTTGTATACACAATCCATTTAAACTTTGAAGTAGATGTTCTTCACTTCCTAAATGAGAAAACTGCAATTTATTGAAGTTAAGTATTTGCCCAAGGTCATGGAAAAAATCAGTAGGAAGTCAGGATTCAAATGCTGGGGATTTTGACTGAAGCTCACGGTGTGAAACCAACTTGTTCTTCTAGCAAAATGCAAGTGATAAGAATAGATACTTCCTCCCCCTAAACCTTTATTTTTTTCATTGGTAGCTCTGTGCATAGGGCATGCCTACCTTTTATGACAGAGAAGGGCCCTGAAGCGCAGTCCCCATGGGCTCCTTCTGTGGCCCTCGATGTCCCTGTCAACTGAGCCTGTACCTCTGCTTGCACGTGACCTCAGCCCTGCCCTGCTTCTCCCACTCCTCTTGGTAAAATCCAGATTGTCCAAACAATGGCACTTAATTAATCAGAATAATTCCTTCTTTTCCCCAGAACCTCTTGGAACAAATACTCTTGAAACTAGCTGAACTTCAGCTGACCCTGCCTACTGAATCTCTGTAAAAAAATTCCACCCTCTTTCCCAAGTTAGAAAGCTCCTTCTCCTGCCGACAGCTTTGAAAAAGACTTATGCTAATGGCACCCTTGTTTTTTTCCACAAAGGATTTGCGTAAGAGATGCTGAGAAGCTAATAGCTATCCACAACTTGGAGAAGATGGAGAAGCCGTCTTAGGAAGAGTGAGATTAACACAGAAAGAGGTAAAGACTTAAGTGCTGGGAGAAGAAAGAGAGGTGGAGGCAGAGACAGGGATATCCAGTGGTATTCAGGTTCCCATCCTATTTCTCTAAGCCCAGCACAACATCTGTTATTACCATTTTATTCTTATATAAGTGAACTAGTTAAACATGTAGGGTCAGAAAAAAAAAAAAAAAAGAGGACAATCACAGCAATCCTCAAATTTGGCTGTGCAAGCATGATTTTTCTAACTCAGTTCTGCAATAAACTCAAATCTAGAGCCTCTGTGTCCAGGAATGAGGGTAGACATTATTTTCCCCTTTTTATTAGCTCACTGAACTAGTCTCTTCTGGGAAAATGCTCAATCGGAAACTCAGGGATCTCCCCCACCCCTTGCCAACCCCACTTGTGGGAATGAGCTCAGTTGCCAGAGAATCAGGGTGCTAAAACATAATTTTTAAAAATTGTGCTCTCTCATACAATATAAAATATGTGTCGAAGATTTTATTTCACTCATTTAATGAGAAAACCAGTGAGCACTCAAAACTGATTCAAAGGAAAAGCCAAAGGAAAAGCACATATATGGGCAGTTAGGAACATGGAATTGAATTTGCTGATAGAGACAAAACTTTCACTGGATAAACGTCACTTGTATTTCTGAACATGGAGTTGTTTGCATCATCTTCAGCCTTTCACAAGTTAACTTCACTTTCTACAGACTTCCAAACTAGGGGCAATATAAGACACAGATCCCTATAAAATCAGGTAATCCTGAAAGGGTCTTTTCTCCAGAGATTTTTACCGAGAATTCTGTCTATACAATCTGATCCACTACCTGGGATCAGACTAGTTTAAATAGAAGTGAGATTTGAATAACTGAGCTTAAAAAACTTCCTGCCACATATGACTTATAAATTGCTGCCAAACTAAAAGGATTCTATTTTTCATAGTCCCTCACCCGTTTCATGGGTTGTGACAAAACAGGGAACTGTTCACTCTTCACTGCACAGTCAAAGCTGGGCTGCAGACAAGGCTGGGTTACCATTCACAGATAAGACAAAGTAGAAACGCAGGGCAGTCACATTCTTTCTAAGTCAGTGATCAAAAGCTGCGTGTGTTTCTTTACTCTCATTCCATAGTCAGAGGAGCATACGTAGCAACAAGGGTAACTAGGGAACAGAGCTTTAGCTTGGCAGCCACTTGCGTAACTGAACTCAGTTCCTCTGGAAGATGGGGAGTGGCTTTTGGCAGACGCCTAGCTGGCTCCCCAACACCATCTGCTCCTGCAGGATCCCTGGCCTCCCTCCATGGGATGGAGTTTTCTGTGCTCCCTCATCCATCCATTCCCAGTTTTCCAGCCTCCGTATTCTACTTATTTGATGTGGCTGAAGTACTTACTCTGAGTAATCGATATGTGTAAAAAAACTGTGCATATTTAAAGTATATAATTTGATGGGTTTGCGCATAGGCAAACATGCATGAAACCATCACCGCAGTCCAGGTAATAAACATATCCATCACCCCCAAAGTTTCCTCCATCTGTATCCTGTTCTATGTGTATGTGGAACACTTAATCTGAGGTCTGCCTCTCAGCACATTTTTCAGCGGACATTACAGTATTGTTGACTGCAGGCACTGTGTCGAGCTGCAGGTCCCCAGAGTCTATTCGTCTTGCATAACTAAAACTTTATACCCATGAGCAACAACTCCTCAGCTCCTCCTCCCCCCAGCCTCTGGCATCATTCTACTTCCTGCTTCGATGAGCTTGCCTATTTTAGATACTTTTATTATTTATGTGGGATCATAATGAGATATCACTCTACACCTATTAGTATGGATATAATCAAAAACACAAAAGACAACAAGTGTTGGAGAGGACGTGGAGACATTGAAACCCTTGTACACTGTTGGTGAGATGTAATAGGGTGCTGCTGTTATGGAAGACAGTATGGAACTTCCTCAGAAAAATTAAAAATAGAACTACCGTATGATCCAGCAGAGGAGGCCATGGCAACCTACTCCAGTATTCTTGCCTGGAGTATCCCATGGACAGAGGAGCCTAGTGGGCTACAGTCCACAGGGTTGTAAAGAGTCAGACACGACTGAAGCAACTTAGCACACACACATGATCCAGCAATCTCACTTCTGAGTATATATATCCAAAAGAATTGGCATCTGGATCTCAAAGAAAAAGCCTTTCTAATTCGCTTATTTATTTCCGGCTGTGCTGGCTCTTTGCTGCTGCCGGGCTCTTTAGTGTGCAGGTGTGGGCCGCTCCTCGTTGTGGTGCACGGCCTTCTTGCTGCAGGACCTTCTCTTACTGCGTCTCACAGGCTGCAGCGTGCAGCGGCCTCAGGAGTTGTGGCGCACAGGCTTAGTTGCTCCAAGGCATGCGGGGTCTCCTCGGACCAGGGATCAAACCTGTTATCTCCTGCCTTGGCAAGCAGATTCTTAACCACTGGCTCACCAGGGAAGTCAGAGAGAGAGCAAAGCTATCAAAGAGATATCTGCACACCCATGCTTATTGCAGCATCGTTTACACTTCCAAAATATAGAAACAATCTAAATATCCATTGATGGGTAAATGGAAAATGTAGTATATACATACAATGGAATAATATTCAGCCTTGAAAAAGAAGGAAATTCTGGGAATTCCCTGATGGTAGAGTCATTAGGACTTCGAGCCTTCACTGCTGAGGGCCCAGGTTCAATCCCTGGTAGCAAAACTAAGATGCCACAAGTCACATTGCACAGCCAAAAAAATTTTTTAAACAAATAATTAGAATAGACAGCAACTACATATGAGTCCAAACGGATGAAACTAGAGGACCTCATGCAAGTGAAATGAGCCAGTCACAGAAGGAGATAGGGTCGTTAAAGAGGTAATTAAGTTGAAATGAGGTCACTAAAGTGAGCCCTGACCCAGTGTGATGAGTGTCCTTGTAAGCAGCAGTCAGGAAATAGACACACAAAGGGAAGACCATGAGATGGCAGAGGGAGAAAACGGCCATCGACACACCAAAGGGAGGCTTCGGAAGAGCCAGCCCCGCCGACGTCGTGACCTTGGACTCCTAGCCTGCAGAACTGTGAGAAACTTAATTTGTTGTTTAAGCAACGCAGTCTATTTCACTTCGCCATGGCAGCCCCTGGTGGCTCAGACAGTAAAGAATCAGCCTGCAATGCAGGAGACCAGGGTTCGATCCCTGGGTCGAGAAGATCCCCTGGAGGAGGGCATGGCAACCCACTCCAGTATTCTAGCCTGGAGACTCCCCATGACAGAGGAGTCTGACGAGCTACAGTCCATGGGGTTGCAAAGAGTCGGACATGACTGAGCAATTCAGCACACGCAGCACACATGGCAGCCTTAGCCAACACTGCTTCTTTTAATGCAGAACACTTTCATTCCCCACTGCTCAGAAGCCATGAAAGCCTCCCTTGGGAAATCCTTAACCTCATTAAGGCTCTCTGCTAAACAAAAGGCCATTCTCTCTGGGTATCTGCCTGTTAGTAGCACAGAATACCCACAGAAACTCAGGAATTAGCCTTTCCTTGAACAAGACCAAACTCTGGCACACCAGTCTCCTTAGGTTGGAAGGGGACAGTATAAAAGTCTGTTGTTCCCTCATAAGAAATATGCTACCTCATAAGAAGCTGGAAGCATCTACAGGCAGGCATTCTTTTGTTTTCTTGAGACTCATTCTCCCCTTGCCACTGCAGCCACATGCGTTCACTCACCATTCTTTTAAGGACCTCGGTGTGGCCCAAGTGAGGCAGACTAGTTCCAGCCCTCATGGAGCTCACTTCCCAGCAGCAAGATAGACATTAAAAGAGTAAACAGAGCAAAAAACATATAAATTGCTAGTTATGAAGGACTGTAATTCGAGTCTGGAGAAGGCGATGGCACCCCACTCCAGTATGCTTGCCTGGAAAATCCCATGGACGGAGGAGCCTGGAAGGCTGCAGTCCATGGGGTCGGACACAACTGAGCGACTTCACTTTCACTTTTCATTTTCATGCATTGGAGAAGGAAATGGCAACCCACTCCAGTGTTCTTGCCTGGAGAATGTCAGAGACGGAGGAGCCTGGTGGGCTGCCGTCTATGGGGTCGCACAGAGTCGAACACGACTGAAGTGACTTAGCAGCAGCAGCAGTAATTAGAATCACTTACTGTGATAGAGAATAAGGTGAAGAGGGTTAAACCACTTTAGAGTTCTCAGAGAAAAAGACACTGAACAGGTCCTGCAGGATGGGAAGGAAATGACATGCCTTATGGGAAACTAGGGTGAGAGCATTCCTGGAGAGACTTCTCAGGTAGATATATCCAGGTACACTTTTCTTGGTTAAAAGGAAATGGGCAGAAGACCTAAATAGACATTTCTCCAAAGAAGACATACAGATGACCAATAGGAACATGGAAATATTCTCAACATTGCTAAGAATTAGAGAAATGCAAATCAAAACCTCAATGAAGGAGAACAAGATGGCAGAGGAGGAGGTGGACGTGGAGTACATCTCTCTCCATGGATACATCAGGAATAAACCTTCAGACACAGAAGCGCATGCAGAAGACCAGCTGAGAGTCGAGAGTACCTGCAGAGTACCAGCAGGAAAGGATATACCAGCAAAGGAGTACCAGCAGAAAAGGATATGTAGAGCCACACAAAACTCAGCAGGACGAAGGAGCTAGGGGGGAAACAGGAGTGTTAGTAGCACTGGACCTGCCCTCGGTGCGTGGGAGAACTGAGGCAGGGGTCCGATCCCCACATCAGGGCAACTGTCTATAAGTCAGAGGAGAAGCATTTAAGGCTGAGAGTGAAACAGCTGATCAGTGGCAGCCTAAATGGAATGAGAATCAGACAGTCCTTGCTGCAGCCATACATACCCCGGACAGGGACACAGGTCCCCTGGAAGGCACAGCAGCTGGGAGCTGGAGTTTAGGGAGTGTGGAGCAATCCCAGGGCGAGGGCTGCTGTTGACTGCAGAGAGATGGATTGAGGGGATGTGAGGGAGGAGACTGTGGTGGGAGATGCCTGTGGAGGAAGGCCAGGCAGCCATGAAGCAAGGTGATACTACTGAGTCACACATAGGGGATGGAGCCATCACCATAGCCTCGTGAAAAAAGACTCTGATAGGGCCATAACTCCTGTGGCAGAGGCAGTCTGTGTCCCTGCACACTTGGCACCCCCAGGGTCCCCACAAGCCACGCAGCCACACCACCTTCACGCCCAATCCGCACTGGGGCAGAGCTGCCACAGGCAAAAAACGTCTTGCGTCTGTGAGTGCAGGGTCTCTTCAGTCGTGTCCAGCACTTTGTGACCCTGTGGACTGTGGCCTGCCAGGCTTCTCTGTCAGGGAGAGGCGTTCTCCAGGCAAGAATCCTGGAGCATATTGGCCAATACTGGTCACCATACCCTTCTGGAGCACTGTATTTCCTGCTGCCCTAGCCGCCAACTCCCCTGAGCACCTGGAGCTGCCAGAACCCCTGTGACCCAAGCAGCTGCACCACCTCCACACCTGGCCCTCACAGAGGCAAATCCAAGCCCTCCAGGGCAGCCTCAGGAGCAAACCCCAGTGGACGACCCACATGCAGAGATGGAAATAAGACCACAATTGAAACCCAGGGGCAGTGTGGCTAAGGAAGAAGACCCCAAACCATCCCACTAGCTGTACAAGCTGCAGATTAAATCCACACGATCAACTAGGCAGACTGTGTCCATGGAATATGTATGAGAGCTCCCACAAAAGAAAATGCACTAGCTCTGATAGCTGTGGACATTGGAGGCAAGAACACACAGGAGTAGGACCAGATTAGAATCTGAGCTGCCCCCACAGCAGGTCCAGAGACCAGCACAGCGTTGGAGGGCATGCTAGGGAGGCAAGGTGGACTGTGACTCCCAGCGAGGGAAAGAACTGACAGCAGTGACTCAAGAAAAACTTATTATTCTTATGTTTTGACTTGTTCTATAGATTCTTTTGGATTTTTTTCTTTTTTTCTCCCCCCTGTGTTTAGTAGTTGATTTTATTGGCATCATGAAATCTAATTAAGCTTTTGAGCAGTTGTTTTTTTCCTCAGTCACATTTTTTTATTGTTGTTATAAACCTCTGCCTCTGTGTTGGGCTTTTGCAATTCTATGGCATTCTCCTTTTTTTTAATCTCTTTTTTTAATTTTGAAATTTTTAAGCCTATTATTATGTTTTCTACGTTTATTCCTTCATTTGCTTTTCCTGCTGTTCTTTCCTCCTTGCGCTTAATCTTTAATATGTATAAATCTTCTTTATGTACCTCTGTTTAACTTCACATATCTAATCTCTGTTTCCTTTCCTATCAACATATTTGTTAGTTTTATTTTCATTGCTTTATTCCCCAGTTGGCACCTTGCTTTAGTTTTGTTTTCCATTTTGTTCTTTAGTTAGTTTTGTTCTTAACTGGTAGATATAATTTTTGGTTTCCTTGGTTCCTTTGGTGGAGAAATAAAAAGCTTTTCAGACAAGCAAAAGTTCAGAGAATTCAGTACCACCAAACCAGCTTTACAATAAATGTTAAAGGGACTTATATAATCAAGAAATACAAGAGAAGAAAAAGATTACAAAATTAACCCCAAACAATTAAGAAAATGGCAATAGGAACATATATATCAATAATTACTTTAAATGTAAATGGATTAAATGCCCCAACCAAAAGACACAGACGGCTGAATGCATGCAAAAACAAAACCCATATGTATGCTGTCTTCAAGAAACCCACTTCAGACTCTCAAGTGAGAGGATGGAAAAATACATTCCATGCATATGGGAAGTGAAAAAATGCTGGAGTAGCAATCCTCGTATCAGACAAAATAGACCTTAAAGAAGATTACAAGCGATAAGGAAGGACACTACATAATGATCAAGGGATCAATCCGAGAGGAAGACATAACAATTGTAAATATATATGCACTCAGCATAGAAGCACCTCAATGCAGAAGACAAACGCTAACAGAGATAAAAGGAGAGACTGACAGCAACACAGTAACAGCAGGAGACTTTAACAGCCCACTCACACCAAGGGACAGAGCACCAAAACAGAAAATTAATAAGGAAACACAAGTCTTACATGATACATTAGAGGAGATGGATCTCATTGACATCTTCAGGACATTCCATCCACATGCAGAAGAATACACCATCTTCTCAAGTGCACATGGAACATTCTCCAGGATAGACCACATCTTGGGTCACAAATCAAACCTCAGTAAATTTAAGAAAATTGAAATCATATTAAGCATCTTTTCCAACCACAAGGCTATGAGACTAGATATCAATTACAAGGAAACAAAATGTAAGAAACACAAACACATGGAGATTAAACAAGGCATTTCTAAATAACCAACAGATTACTGAAGAAATCAAAAGGGAAATCAAAAAATTTCCAGAAACAAATGACAATGAAAACACAACTCAAAACCTATGGGATGCAGCAAAAGCAGTTCTAAGAGGGAAGTTTATAGCAACACAGTCCTATCTCAAGAAACAAAAACATCAAATAGACACCCTAACTTTACACCTAAAACAACTTGAAAAAGATGAACAGAAAAACCCCAAATTAGTAGAAGGAAAGAAATCATAAAGATCTGAGCAGAAATAAATGAAAGAAACAATAGTAAAGATTAATAAAACTAAAAGCTAGTTCTTTGAGAAGATAAAAAAAAAATTGACAAACCTTTAGCCAGACTCATCAAGAAAAGAAGAAGAATCAAATCAACAAAATTAGAAATAAAAAAGAGGTTACAACAGACAATGAAGGAATACAAAGGATTATAAGACACTATGATGAGCAACTATATGGCAACAAAATGGGTAACCTGGAAGAAATGGACAGATTCTTAGAAAAGTTCAATCTTCTAAGACTGAACCAGGAAGAAATAGAAATTATGAACAACCCAATTACAAGCACTGAAATTGAAGCTTCGATCAAAAGTCTGCCAAAAAGCAAAAGCCCAGGACCAGATGGCTTCACCGGAGAATTCTATCAAACATCTAGGGAAGAGCTTATGCCTATCCTTCTCAAACTCTTTCAAAAAATTTCAGAGGAAGGAATAGTTCCAAACTGATTCTACAAGGCCACCATTACCCTGATACCAAAACCAGACAAAGACAACACAAAAAAGAAAACTACAGGCCAATATCACTGATGAACATAGATGCAAAAATTCTCAACAAAATTTTAGCAAATAGAATTCAGAAACACATCAGAAAGCTCATACACCATGATCAAGTTGGGTTTATTCCAGGGATGCAAGGATTCTTCAATATACGCAAATCAATCAATGTGATATACCATATTAACAAGTTGAAAGATAAAAACCATATGATAATCTCAATAGATGCAGAAAAAGCCTTTGACAAATTTTAGTATCCATTTATGATTAAAACTCTTCAAAAAATGGGCATAGAAGAAACCTACCTCAACATAGTAAAGGCCATATATGATAAGCCTACAGCAAACATTAATCTCAATGGTGAAAAGCTGAAAGAATTCCCCCTAAGATCAAGAACAAGACAAGGGTGTCCACTTTCACCACTATTATTCAACATAGTTCTGGAAGTCGTAGCTACAGCAATCAGAGAAGAAAAAGAAATGAATCCAAATTGGAAAAGAAGAAGTAAACCTCTCACTGTTTGCAGATGACATGATATTATACATGGAAAACCCTAAAGACAGTATCAGAAAATCACTAGAGCTAATGAATGAATTTAGCAAAGCTGCAGGATACAAGATCAGTACACAGGGATCACTTGCATTTCTACATACTAACAATGAAAAACCAGAAAGAGAAATTAAGGAATCAATCCCATTCACCATTGCAACAAAAACAAATATCTAGGAATAAACTTACCTAAGGAGACAAAAGAACTGTACACAGAAAATTACAAGACACTAATGAAAAAAATCAAAAACAACAAACAGATGGAGAGAGATTCCATGTTCTTGGGTAGGAAGAATCAATATTGTGAGAATGATTATAGTACCAAACACACTCTACAGATTCAATGAGATCCCTATCAAATTACCAATGGCATTTTTCACAGAACTAAAACAAAAAATTTCACAGTTCATTCAGAAACTCAAAAGACCCCGAATAGCCAAAGCAATCTTGAGAAAGAAGAATAGAGCTGGAGGAATCAATCTTCCTGACTTCAGATTATACTGCAAAGCTACAGTCATCAAGACAGTACGGCACCGGCACAAAAACAGAAATATAGACCGCTGGAACAAGACAGAAAGCCCAGAGAAAACCCCATGCACTGATGGGTACCTTGTTTTTGACTGAGGAGGCAAGAGTATACAATGGGGCAAAGACAGCCTCTTCAATAAATGATGCTGGGAAAACTGGACAGCTTCATGTGAAAGAATGAAATCAGAACACTTCCTAACCCCATACACAAAGATAAACTCAAAATGGATTAAAGACCTAAATGTAAGACTAGAAACTATAAAACTCTTAGAGGAAAACAGGCAGAATATTC
Source organism: Ovis canadensis (assembly GCF_042477335.2). Taxonomy (NCBI): domain Eukaryota; kingdom Metazoa; phylum Chordata; class Mammalia; order Artiodactyla; family Bovidae; genus Ovis; species Ovis canadensis. The sequence continues at coordinate 117,930,702 of NC_091247.1, read as the reverse complement.
GATGACATAAAGCAAGTAATGGAAATAAAAATAAATAAGTGGGACCTGATTAAACTTAAAAGCTTTTGGACAGCAAAGGAAACTATAAGCAAGGTGAAAAGACAACCCTCAGAAGGGGAGAAAATAATAGCAAATGAAACAACTGACAAAGGATTAATTTCCAAAATATACAAGCAGCTCATATAACTCAATACCAGAAAAACCAACAACACAATCAAAAAGTGGGAAAAAGACCTAAACAGATATTTCTCCAAAGACATACAGATGGTTAACAAACACATGAAAAGATGCTCAACATCACTCATTATTAGAAAAATGCAAATCAAAACCACAATGAGATATCGCCTCATACCATTCACAATGGCCATCATCAAAAAGTGTACAAACAATTAATGCTGGAGAGGGTGTGGAGAAAAGGGAACGCTCTTGCACTGTTGGTGGGAATATAAGTTGATACCGCCACTATGGAAGACAGTATGGAGATTCCTTAAAAAACTAGGAATAAAACCACCATATGACCCAGCAATCCCACTCTAGGCCTATACCCTGAGGAAATGAAAACTGAAAAAGACACATGTATCCCACTGTTCATTGCAGCACTATTTACAATAGCTAGAATATGGAAGCAACCTAGATGTCCATCAACAAATGAGTGGAAAAAGAAGTTGTGGTACATATACACAATGGAATATTACTTAGTCATAAAAAGGAACGCCTTTGAGTCAGTTCTGATGAGGTGGATGAACCTAGAACCTATTATACAGAATGAAGTAAGTCAGAAAAAGAAAGAGAAATATCTTATTCTAACGAACATATACAGAATCTAGAAAAATGGTCCTGAAGAATTTATTTGCAGGGCAGCAGTGGAGAAACAGACAGACAGAATAGACTTATGGACATGGAGAGGGGGAGGAGAGGGTGGGATGTATGGAAAGAGTAACATGGAAACTTACATCATCATATGTAAAATAGATAGCCAACGGGAATTTGCTGTATGGCTCAGGAAACTCAAACGGGCTCTGTATCAACCTAGAGGGGTGGGATGGGGAGAGAAAGGGGAGAAAGGGAGGGGATATGTGTATATCTATGTCTGATTCATGTTGAGGTTTGACAGAAAGCAAGAAAATTCTGTAAAGCAATCATCCTTAAACTAAAATATTTTTAAAAAGAATCTCAATGAAGTACCATTTGACTTGAGTCAGAATGGCCATCATTAAAAATTCCACAAATAACAAATGCAGGAGAGGGTGTGGAGAAAGAGAACCCTCTTGCACTTTTGGTGGGAATATAAATTGGTGCAGCCTCTGTGGAGAACAGTATGGAGGTTCCTTAAAAAACTAAAAATAGAGCTACCGTATGATCCAACAATCCCATCCCAAGGCATATATCTGGAAGGAACTCTAACTCAAAAAGATACATGCACCTCAGTGTTCATGGAAGCACCGTTTATGATCGCCAAGACATGAGAACAACGTACGTGTCTGTCGACAGACGAGTGGATAAAAATGTGATACCTGTAGACAATAGAGTATTAGTCATAAGAATGAAAGAATTCAACAACATGGGTGGGCCTGGAGATTATCATCCTTAGTGAAGTAAGTCAGAGAAGACAAATACCATATGATAACACTCGTATGCAGAGTCTAAAATATGACTCAGATGAACTTATTTATGAAACAGAAATACAGACGTGCAAAGCAAACTTATGGCTACCAAAGCGAAAGGGGGTGGGGGAGGGATAAAAATGAGGAGTTTGGGAATAGCCGATACGCACTGCTGCAAACAAAATAGATAAACAACAAGGATGGCACTGTATGGCACAGGGAGCTCTGTTCTATGTCCTATAATAAACCATGATGGAAAAGAGCATGAAAAAATGCCACCTCTGTACACCAGAAACCAGTAAGACACTGTAAGTCAACAGACTGCAATGTTTTTAAAATGAGGTGCCATCTAGGCACCATTGCCAGTCCATCTAGGCACTGGGAATATAGCAGTGGATGAAAAGAAATGAGACTCTTCTCATAGAGTTTATGGGTCTGCTGGAAACAGATTAAGAAAGCAATGAAATGTGATAGGTAACGGCAAATGCCATGAAGGGAGAAAAAGCAGGATATGAGGGGAAAGTAAAAGAGTAAAGAGAGCTTGCTCTCTTGCCTAAGGAGGAGAGAGAAAGCTTTTTCTAATGAGAAAGATTTGAAGATGTGTTTTCTTTTAAAGGAAATTGGGAGACACGTTAATTCAGAGAGACCTGAAGAGAGCTCTGCAGTATGTGAGGAAGAACGTTCAAAGGGCAGGGAACGGTAAGTGCCAAGCCTGCCTGCACATTGTAAGGAAGTCAGGGGTGGAGAGTGGTAGGAAATGACGCCAGAGAGGAGCCAGGAGTGAGTTTATTTGCACCCACTTCGACCAAGGTCGAGAGTCTGGATTTGATCAGTGAGATAACATTACACTGGAAAGTTTGGGGCGTAAGAGAATGTGATTTTATAAGGTTCATCCTAGCTGCTGTGTGAAAAATAGTCTGTGAGGGGCAAGAGTGGACGTTGGAAGAGCAATTAGGAGGCCAATGCAATAATTCAGGGCAGAGAAAGATTAAGGGCAGGAGGAGAGGGGGTGACAGAGGACGAGATGGTTGGATGGCATCACCGACTCAATGGCATGAGTTGAAGCAAGCTCCAGGAGATGGTGAAGGACAGGGAAGCCTGACATGCTGCCGTCCACGGGCTTGCAAAGAGTCGGATGCGACTGAACAGTAACAAGGGCCGAGATAGTAGTGGATGGATGTGTGGCTGTTGTGGAGATGATAAAAAGCTATCAGATTCCAGACATATTTTGCTAGTGAAGCCAAAAGGACTTGTCAGAAGTGTGCACGCAGGATGTAGAGGGACTCATGATGATTGTAAGACATGGCCTAAGCAGGAAAAGGGTGGAGTTGCCATTTGTGGAGCTGACTAGGGCTGTGGGTCTCTGTGTGTTCTGTGTGGCAGGCAGCACTGCTCTCTCCCAGGGGGCTTCATCTCTGCCAGGCGTTGCTAGTGACAAGTGCAGGGCAGAGAAGGGAACTCACGTTTGTTGAGAGGCTAACATTTACCTGTCCTGCTGCCTAGTGCTTTATTATGCATTACCTCATTTCTTCTCCACAAAATACCTACCAATTGTTTTTTTTTTTCCACTAAAAAAATTGGAGGCTGGGAGGTAATGAAACTGAGACCAAGTGGGATTAAGAAATGCTCCCCAGGTGCTCCCAGTTAAAGGTGGCAGGACCTCTCCAAACTCAGGAAGTCTGCTGGGCTCTCAGGTATATATTCATTCTGTTTTTGAGAAAAGTTCATGGGACAGAAAGCTTGAGAAGTGCTGGGGAAGACAGAGGGGCCCACGGTTAAAGAGATCACTGGGGAAAATGGGAGAAGGTCTCAAGTAAACCAGAAAATTCTTTAAAATCAGTTCTTTTCAGGTTCAGTATGTGGACTGAGCCATGTTCCTGGCCATACTCTGCCCTTCAGTTCTCTGGGCCTGTGTTGCCACAGCCCGGCCCTCCCCCTCCTCCACTCCAGATCATTCAGAGACAGCCACAAAGGGACAGTCCCCGCTGGGGAGACAGGCAGCTTCGCTACGAAGGCACCATGCAGTCTTCATCTCTGAACTCTTCCCGCACTCCTGACATCTCTGCTGCTGCTAAGTCACTTCAGTTGGGTCTCTGTGCGACCCCATAGACGGCAGCCCACCAGGCTCCCCCATCCCTGGGATTCTCTAGGCAAGAACACTGGAGTGGGTTGCAATTTCCTTCTCCAATGCATGAAAGTGAAAAGTCAAAGTGAAGTCGCTCAGTCGTGCCCGACTCTTCGCGATCCCATAGACTGCGGCCTACCAGGCTCCTCCATCCATGGGATTTTCCAGGCAAGAGGACTGGAGCGGGGTGCCATCGCCTTCTCCACCCAAATGTAAGTTCTGCCATCAGGGTAAGCATCACATGCAGACCACGTCAGTTGTAAACAAGCTCCTTCCCCACTGTTGACCCGTTTTTGCACAGCATTGTGAGTCTTCACATCAGCTGCACTTGACACTTAGAAATCTTTGGTCTCACATCCATGCAGGTCTGGAATCTACCTCGTCCACGTCTTTCACAGGCTTTCTATAATTGGAGGTTACTACCATCTGCTCTGCCTTTCCGTGACCTCCCGTTGGGATTTCAGCAGGAACCTGTTTCCCATCCCATCTTGATCGCTTTCTTCTATTCATCCCATATCTCTCTCCCAGATTGATATTTTCTGATGCTTATCTCTGATCATGTCACATTACCCCTTAAAAACTACCAGTGTTTCCCTATTGCTGCCAAAATAAATGCAAATCCTTAGATTCCCATTCAAGTGAAAGTGAAGTCGCTCAGTCGTGTCTGACTCTTTTCGACCACATGGACTGTGGCCTACCAGGCTCCTCCATCCATGGGATTTTTCAGGTAAGAGTACTGGAGTGGGTTGCCATTGCCTTCTCCAAGATTCCCATTTAGTTCAGTTCAGTCGCTCAGTCGTGTCCGACTCTTTGCAACCCCATGAATCGCAGCACGCAAGGCCTCCCTGTCCATCACCAACTCCCGCAGTTCACTCAGACTTGCGTCCATTGAGTCAGTGATGCCATCCAGCCATCTCATCCTCTGTCGTCCCCTTCTCCTCCTGCCCCCAGTCCCCCCCAGCATCAGAGTCTTTTCCAATGAGTCAACTGTTCGCATGAGGTGGCCAAAGTACTGGAGTTTCAGCTTTAGCATCATTCCTTCCAAAGAAATCCCAGGGTTGATCTCCTTCAGAATGGATTGGTTGGATCTCCTTGCAGTCCAAGGGACTCTCCAGAGTCTTCTTCAACACCACAGTTCAAAAGCATCAATTCTTCAGCACTCAGCCTTCTTCACAGTCCAACTCTCACATCCATACATGACCACAGGAAAAACCATAGCCTTGACTAGACGGACCTTAATCAGCAAAGTAATGTCTCTGCTTTTGAATATGCTATCTAGGTTGCTCATAACTTTTCTTCCAAGGAGTAAGCGTCTTTTAATTTCATGGCTGCAGTCACCATCTGCAGTGATTTTGGAGCCCCCCAAAATAAAGTCTGACACTGTTTCCACTGTTTCCCCATCTGTTTCCCATGAAGTGATGGGACCGGATGCCATGATCTTCGTTTTCTGAATGTTGAGCTTTAAGCCAACTTTTTCACTCTTCTCTTTCATTTTCATCAAGAGGTTTTTTAGTTCCTCTTCACTCTCTGCCTTAAGGGTGGTGTCATCTGCATATCTGAGGTTCTTGATGTTTCTCCCGGCAGTCTTGATTCCCGCTTGTGTTTCTTCCAGCCCAGCGTTTCTCATGATGTACTCTGCATATAAGTTAAATAAGCAGGGTGACAATATACAGCCTTGACATACCCCTTTTCCTATTTGGAACCAGTCTGTTGTTCCATATCCAGTTCTAACTGTTGCTTCCTGGCCTGCATACAGATTTCTCAAGAGGCAGGTTAGGTGGTCTGGTATTCCCATCTCTTTCAGAATTTTCCACAGTGTATTGTGATGCACACAGTCAAAGGCTTTGGCATAGTCAATAAAGCAGAAGTAGATGTTTTTCTGGAACTCTCTTGCCTTTTCCATGACCTCCACTCAAGCCCCACCCAATTCCATTTCTCACCCGTGCTCTCCCTGTGCGGCATCTTCTAAGGATAACTGCAGTAAAGCGCTCGTACACGCATTTTCCTCTGCCTTTCCCATCTCCGTGTATTTCCCAATACCAGGATGCCTTCATCCCTCCACCCCTGCTGCCATTTGAATCCTGCCTAACATCCGAAGCTTAGCTCAGATCCTGTCTCCTCCATAAAGTGATTTGCTGGTCACCTTTACCTGAGGGCTGTCTTCTCAGCCTTTTATCGTGTATCTCTCTTGTGGCATTTATCTAGATCCTTGCTGCTGCTGCTGCTGTTTAGCCACTTAAGTCGTGTTCTAGTCTTTGTAGCTGCGTGGACTCTAGCCCACTAGGCTCCTCTTCTGTGGGATTACCCAGGCAAGAATAGTGGAGTGAGTGCATTGGGAGGTGAATTCTTTACCACTAAGCCACCTGGGAAGTCCCAATTAGGTTTATTTTATTCTTGTCATGTAGTGGATATGAATTTACAACTCCAAATACTTATGGTCAGTCAAAGTCAGTTCTTAGCCCTCGTGGTCCAGTGGCTAAAACTCTGTGCTCCCAATTCAGGGTGTTTGGGTTCAATCCCTGGTCAGGAAACTAGATTCCACATCCTGCAACTAAGAGTTCTCATGCTGCAACTAAAGATCCTAAGTGGCACAGCTAAGACTGGGCACAGTGAAATAAATAATAAAATTTTCTAAAAGATCATATTATATGTGACCCCAAGTCCTAATACCTCCAGCTTCGTGGAGAATTCAGTCTTCCCCGGGGATGAATGAGAATCTAAGAAGGTTGTGTGGCGCCCTGCTCCCCTCATCAGTTGGTCTCTCTATCCAGGTCTGCATTGAGCCTTGAATGGAGCCCGCTGGTTGGGACGTACCCTCTCCATGGTCTACTGTTATCCCCTAAGCCCTGTCCTCTTGTTTATGGTGCTCTTGGAAGGAGGGGCAGGCTACCTGTGAATCTAGTTGAATTCTGTTTTCTTTCCACTTGAGGGTAATGTCTCCCCTCTCTTGACCCTCAGAGATATCCCTTTTGTTCTGCATCTGCTAATATTTTCGTAAGTCATACAATCTTTTACAAAAGATAGAAGGAGAGATTGCCTTCCTGAATTTCTGCTTTCTGCCCTGAAAAACAAACTTCTCTGAGGCAAAGGAGCCCTCTTCTTTAGCCTGGGGTAGGCTGCAGAGTCTCGGGGAACACACACAAGCTCTTATCTTAGGAGCCCAGCCTCACTTGTCCCGTTTCCTGGTAACAGCAGTAGTCTGACTCATGTTTCCACCCTTTTGTAACTTGTTCACATTGCAGTGATACCTGGTTCAGTAAACAGGCAGGACTAAGAGAATTCAATCAGGAAATGTCCATGTTTTGTCTTGTTTTTCCTTACTACTATCAAACATCCCATTGGTTCTCTATCTTTCTGTCTTTGGCCAGTATCTCAGAGAGATACCTCGGCCTTACCTGTCACTGTCAAGTATTAGAATGCTCTTGTTTTCAGCAATCAGGAAATCCAGACAAATCGAATATCCAACTTCTGCTCTCTCCTCTAGCTCAAAGCTACTCATGCCCACCCTAACATCAGAACGGTGGATTCAGGGAGGGGACATAGTCTGTGCTTACTCCCTGTCCCCCCAGAATGCTCTTGACTCATCCGCATGTGGAGCAAAGGGTGGAGGAAAAGAAGGATGATAGGAAAAGGGAAAAAATACTACTTCACCGGTGCTGTTCAAGTGCTTCTCTTGGCTGCTGAGTGCCTTCTCGCTCATGGAAAAAAGCCCAAATGCCACCTAAGTTTTCCTGTGAAGAATGTTTGTGGGCTCTTTGGAGGATACTGTCCATACCCACTTCCATAGCTGCACTCTGCTCTGTCCTCTGCTGCGTGTAATGCTCTCTTCGGGTACTTCCTGCCCAGTTCTTCTGCTGAGCTGCTTTTCCTAGCGTCTGTCTGGCCCTCTAGAAAACCTCGTGTAGTCCTGCTCCCTTTCTCCCACTCTAAGCCTAGAAGGTCAGGTTCTCCTAGCCCTGCGGTCAGCGCTCATCGGGGGCCACCTCTGTCTTCCTAAGGCACACGCCCAAACCCCTGTGGCCACGTGCAGACTCCCTCCTCAGTGAGCATCTCGCTGGGGATTAGGTGACCCGTCCCTCTCCTTTTGTGGCAGACAGCACACCCTCGGCTCTGAGAGGCCCTCTGGCTGCTTCCTTCAGCTCACTGGAGGTAGAGGAATGTTCCAGAACCCACTCTCCTAACTGACAGCTCTGTTCAAAGAAAGCCTTTCTCCTCCACCAAATCCCTAGCCTTCCCTTTGACAGGCTGGAGGAATGTGTCAGCTAAGGGCCACAAGATCACATTTGGTCACTCTTAACAAATCCTGAGTGGCTGTGTCCAACGTCACTCTTCCTTAGAAATTATAGTCCTCCTTAGATATCAGTCTCAGCTTTGGATTTCACCTGCAATTCTAGACAGAAGAAATACCTGTTGAATACCTGCAGACTCATTCATTTCCTTAGGCATATCAGTGTGAAATAGTAAGTAAAGAAAATGACTTGACACAAAAGGGAAATGGACTTCCTCCTTATAAACATATTCTGAGCACCAGCTGGTTTAGGCAGGTGGTCTCCCACTTTCTTAGGACTGGAAAGGGGCCATTTGAGTGTCCCGCAGCCTTGTCAATAGCCTTTCTTTATCAATTATGGTAGAGCTTTTCTTGATCATTTTAATTTACTACATGGAAAATGTTGGTGTTGGTAATTACCTTTCAACTGCTTGGGGAAAGGTTCATTGTTGTTTTTTTGAAGTTGCTGTGCTTGCACAAAAATTAAGCTGCTTCTTATATTCAAGTCCTGGTCTGCTGAAAGGGTTCTGCCTTTCTGAACCTAGAAACATGACTATCACATTTAGCGATTTCCTACCCTCCATGGGAACAAATAGTTACACGAAGCAATTATCCTTCAATTAAAAATAAATTTAAAAAATAGTTACACAGTGTTCTAGAAAAACTGCTCGCATGAGAGAAAACAGTCTTCCGTCAGAGCTTTCCTTACCATCTCAGCGGCTTGTGGACTTGGGGAGCCCATAGAAGGAGAGGTCACAGGGACGGCTGGGCTCCTGTTGGGGTGGGACCTAGATTCAGGCCCTGAAAGGGCCAGGAAGTTCACCTTGTGACCTGGAGGAAGTGCTTTTGTTTGCATTTGTAACATGTTTTTCTTTTCATTGTTAAAAAAGAGCCTTGACTGTATCTGTGTTTCCTGGAGTACGGCCCATGGCCCATGTTTATCAGAATCAGCTGGAGGGCATGTACACGCCTGGGTCTCACAGGAGACTGCGGATCAGGGCCACAGCCTTGGGACCCTGGAGTTTGCATTTCCAACGAGCTCCCGCCTCTCAAGTCTGAGATGCCCCCTGTCGGCCACACTGTCCTGCTTGGCACAGGCGTTCTGAAGACACCTAAGGCTCAGGGCTGTTCCTGAAACAGAACCCCCAGAGCCCCCAGTTTTAACTTCCGGTGCTTCCTGACAGCCTGTCTTCCCAAAATGCAGGTATGCTTTGTCCCTCTACTAGCTCCTTATTCTCTTTTTTCTTCATTTTCTTTGGTTTTCTACTTTCCCACTTCTGACCCGTTGAGATCATAGTTTATTCAGTTAATCAGAGTCTTTAATAAAGTTTCCATTTTTAGGGAAATTTTGCAATTTGTCTCTCATGACTCTCTAAATGAGTTACACTCTAACCAGTGTTGCTCCAAGATTTACTACACAACTCAGGTATTTTTTCCTGCAAAATTTAAGAATACTTTTGGCCCCAAACTTGTGATACAATTTCCAAGTCTGACAGTATCCTCTGGGAAATATGGTTCCTTTATTTCAATGACTCCTTCCCCTACCTAGTAAGACTTTGCTCTGCCTGCCTTCTTTCTTGGGAATAATGTGGTCCTGAAAGAGCAGAACTAAAGGGTAATCCACTTCAAGTGTGGGGGGAGCCCTGTGCTGTGTGCTGTGCTTAGTCACTCAGTGGGTTGCCATGCCCTCCTCCAGGGCATCTTTCCAGCCCAGAGACTGAACCCAGGTCTCCCACGTTGCAGGTGGATTAGTTACTGTCCGAACCACCAGGGAAACTCTTGTCCATATAAAAAAATTGGTGCCTTCCCAAATCAGCTTCTTGGCATCACTCTGATGGTGATCCCATGAAAGAAGCGTTTGCTCACCAAGCTGCCCCTCCCGCGCTGAAGCCTGGTGAGAGCATTCCAGAATGTCCCCGTAGGCCTGAGTCCAGGCTTGCTGCCCAGATGGCATTGCACTTCAGCCTTCATCAGCGGGGACCCTGCAGGGCAGAGGAATCGAGAGTCCCAGCCTGGGCACTTGACTCTGACGTTATGGCCTGCTGCTTCTGTTCTAATACTAGACACTATAGGAACCGTGTCTCTTCCCTTCTCCTTCCTTCTTTCCTGCCTTTCTGTTTCTGTCCTCGTCTCTCACACACACTCAGTTTCTATTGTCCTCATGCAAGCTGTCTCTCACAGTTGCAAGCTCACTCCCTTCTCTCGCACACACACCCTCACAGTTGCTTTTATGCTAGGTTTCATGAAGAGAGTAGAGCGGTGCGGAAAATGTGACAGTCAAAAAAAGTATGAGCTGATAAGTGTAGTAAACCTGGGGAAACAGCATGGCCTGTTCATTCAGACTCTGCTTTGTGTCTTAGAGATGAGGATGTTCCTTTCCTCTGAGTTTGGAGAGGGCATCTCTCATATTGAGTTGTATGTCCAGCTTCAGAGGAAGGTCAGAAAGTCTTTCTTCAGAGGAAGGTCAGAAAGTCTTGCACATGCCATATCTCAAATTCCTTTAGCTTAAAAATATATGCTATGTCCAGGTGTTATATATTGGGGTTGTGTGTCTTGAACCCTATCACAAAGGAGAAAAGAGTTTGTTTAGGGTTCTTACTTAGGCTGTGAAAGGTTATTAGGGCTTTCTTGATATGAAATTATATAGAATTTATTTGGGGGCAGATATAAAGAACAGGGCACCTAAATGGAGGCAGTTGTTCCATCAGGAAATGTAGATGCTGACACAGGAACACTGCTGGCCAGTGTATGGGAGTCACACCAGTGGGAACGTCACCAAGCATATGGGTTGGGTTAGAGAACAAGCTTATTCCAGTTTCTAAAGAAGGGCCCAGAATGGGGTATGCAAATTACAAAGCTATGCAAAGAAGGATTTGAATCCTCTTTTTCCTGGCTGAAAATTTCCTGATTCAATATTAATGACATAGTTCATCAGCTAAAGCATTCCACATAATAGCCAAAACCATCTGGACACAATCAGGGTATTCCCAAACCTGCACTCTTGGAGCACGGACAATATTCATAAGCCTTCTAATTGGCTGACCCTGCCTAAGGTGCAATGTACATGAAATTATTAACAATGCAAAAGCATAGGTCACAGTCTTCAGAGAATATTTCCTTCTGAAGGGCATCACTGATGGAACATCAATTTCTGATACCAGAGGCGTGGAAACATGTCTGCAATAAAGTCGCAGAATTTTTGAGTTAGTAGATCAAGGTCATTAGTTTTCATCTCTCAGTTAGTGAAGGGTTTTCTAGAGGATGTCAATAATAATAGCCACTGAACAGTAAGGGGGTGATGGTACTTCATCTTTCTGGAACACTTACAGTTTGCCCAGTGCTTCCCTGGTGGTTCAGGCAGTAAAGAATCCGCCTGCAATGAGGGAGACCTGGGTTCAATCCCTGCGTTGAGAAAATCCCCTGGAAGAGGGCATGGCAACCCACTCCAGTATTCTTGCCTGGAGAATTCCATGGACAAAGGAGCCTGGCGGGCTACAGTCCGTGGGGTTGCACAGAGCAGGACATGACTGAGTAACTAAGCACACAAGTATATTGCAAGGATTCTCTCATTAAGTGCTACCATTTCTTGAGCACCTTCTCTATGCCAGGCACTTAATTTATACTCTGAATTCTCACACCATAGTATCAGCTGCTGCTGCTAAGTTGCTTCAGTCGTGTCCGACTCTGTGTGACCCCATAGACGGCAGCCCACCAGGCTCCCCCGTCCCTGGGATTCTCCAGGCAAGAACACTGGAGTGGGGTGCCGTTTCCTTCTCCAGTGCGTGAAAGTGAAAAGTGAAAGGGAAGTCACTCAGTCATGTCCAACTCTTAGCAACCCCATGGACTGCAGCCTACCAGGCTCCTCCGTCCATGGGATTTTCCAGGCAAGAGTACTGGAGTGGGGTGCCATTGCCTTCTCCACATAGTATCAGCAAGCTAGGTATTATTTTCATCCCTCATTTCACCAAGAAGGAAATTGAAGCTGATAAGTAGTTTATTCCAAGTCAATACAGTGGAATACAGTGGAAGAGCCAGGGTTGACATTAAAATATTTAACCAGGGCTTCCCAGGTGGTGCTAATGGTCAAGAACCTGCCTGCCCATGCAGGAGACACAAGAGTTGCTGGTTCAGTCCTCGAGTTGGGAAGATCTCCTGGAGAAGCAAATGGCTACCCACTCCAGTATTCTTGCCTGGAGAATTCCATGCACATGGGAACCTGGTGGACTACAGTCCAGAGGGTTGCAAAGAGTCTGACATGGCTGAAGTGACTTAGCAAGGCCAAGGCATGAGCTAGTGAAAACAGGCAATGGTCCCTGGAGTCCCCTGCTGGGCCAGGCATTAGCTCTTTAGTAATTGGACCTGGGGGAGTAGGGCTGCAAGATGCTTTGTGGGACAGGTCTGGGACACCCAGGTTTGTTGGGAGTGGGGATGGAGCACACGTGGGCACTCAGGGAAGGAGTTATCTGTCAGCCTTTCCACTGGGTGATCGCTCAGGATGGAAGAGCAGTGCTGAGGGGCTATGCTGGCGAGAACCTCATTCCATTCTTTGTTTATATCTGCCAAAGCAGTGATTCGTGATTTTTTTTTTTTTTAAGGTCTGAGGTCTGGAATCCTTCTAAGAATCTAACAAAAGGATAAAACTGTCTTGCTGGAAAATACACATTGGTATGTACACACACGCATGAAACACATATGAACATTAAATTTTAATTAAAAGAATTTAATTATTCTAGAATTAACAGTCTGTCCTCCAAACACAGTAACCCTCTTTTTGCCATTTTGCCTTTCTCCCAGCCTGTGCCTGGCTGGAGCAGCCTCGGGCCTATGTGGCTACCAGCTGAGGAAGGCAGGAGCAAAGGAGAAATGACAGGACCTCTGTTCTTCCCATCCCAAGTTCAATTATGGGCAATTTTCCATAGAAATGTGTTTCCATCTGTCGATCACTTTCTAGATTATCATTAGGTCCATATTTCTAGAATCCTGTGAGTTAGCAGGCTATGAAATTGCATGGGGACAGAACCACTCACCTTGTTTCTCTGAGAAATGTGTTCGATCTGTTCCAAGCAAACAACTTCTGAATAAAGCTTTGGAACTTCTAAGTTGGGTCTTTAGTAAGTTGGGGACAGACTGTGCTCCATTTGTGAAAGAGGAGAAAATATCCTATTAGACAACCATGTAATTGGGCTGCAAGCCCAAAGGCTTAAAAGGATGCACATAATGGGAAAATACTATTTTTAATTTAAAAAATTGAAATATGTACCTCATGACATTGACACTGTTTTTAAGCCCCTTGTGTCCTTCGTGGCCTAATGCATCGCTGTGGTGTTGGTGAGTGCAGAGAGGACTGTACTTTTTGCAGCTGGTAAGAATTTTTATATAGACATAGATTTTTTTAAAAAAATCTTTTTGCAAGGCTGAATAACCAGCTATTTTAATGATCTTAACCACCTAAAATTTCAGTGCTTTGGATTCAATTTTGATGCATAGTGTTCTATAGAAAGTACAAGCAAAAATGAATAATTCATGATTGATGTGGTACATTCATGATTTATTTACAGCCCAGAACTCGTGGTAACTCAGAGAACATCAAACACCCTACACCCTGGCCTGCCATTTAAAGCAGCATCTTTAGAGGGAGAAAAAAGACAAAGCACAGAAGATGTTAACTTTGTATAAGGTAATGAATTAAAAAATCTTAAATGTTTGCTGAGAAATAAGTTGAGCAATGAGGAAAGTAAAACATGGTTTTGAGAAAACTAGAAGCCTCCTGATCGACTAGTGATGCCGTGAGAGAAAGTTTGTACGCCATTATTTGTCATGGCCTTCTCTCGAGGCTTTCTCCTAATTAAATTTTCATCATATCTTGTGATTTTTTTTTAGTCTGAGTATTCCTATTTCCTAATAAAATTTTAACTATGGAAAAAGCCTAAAATCTCTACAATGATTCAGAAAGGGACATAATTCTATCAGAGAGTATAATTCAGTTCAGTTCAGTTCAGTCCAGTCACTCAGTCGTGTCCGACTCTTTGCGACCCCATGAATCGCAGCACGCCAGGCCTCCCTGTCCATCACCAACTCCCGGAGTTCACTCAGACTCACGTCCATCGAGTCGGTGATGCCATCCAGCCATCTCATCCTCGGTCGTCCCCTTCTCCTCCTGCCCCCAATCCCTCCCAGCATCAAAGTCTTTTCCAATGAGTCGAATCTTCGCATGAGGTAGCCAAAGTACTGGAGTTTCAGCTTTAGCATCATTCCTTCCAATATATCCCTCTCCAAAAGGGGTGAGGGAGAGTCTGGCATGATCAGAAACTCGTGTGAAAATAGCACAGAATCCCAGTTGCAAGATAAAGAATACCTTTTGGCTCGTCCAGACAGTCCCATTACGGAAGCAGATTGGGAAGAAAGTGGGCCAGGGGCTTCAGTAAGCACAGAGTAAGTTGCCCCAGTATCTAAAAGGAAATCGACAGATTGCCCTCCCACAATTATTTATACCCAGGGTTCCTCAGGTATAATTAGGACGGGAGCTTGTGTGGGGACCCCTGGGCACCTTCAGTCCTGATTGTCTTGAGAGTCTGACCCCGGAGACCTACGCCTCTGAGGGCAGTGTCTCTTCCAGTGTGGTCCTTTGCAGACCGGACATAGAACCGGGGCTGCTTAGATGCCTGAGAGCAATCCCGCTTGCGGTGCCCCTCCTTTCCACAGTAATAGCAAGCCCATCCCTTTTCACCTGGGTCCCTCTGGGCATTTTTCTCTGGCTGTTTAAGAAATCTATCTTTTAAGATCACTTTTCCTTCTTCACTTTCGGGATCAATCTCAGTGAATCTGAGAAGGGCTTCTCTTAGTCTACCTAGGAATTTACCAGGAGCTTCCTTCTCCTCCTGTTCTATGTCTGCCAATTTGCTATAGTTTAAAGGCTTAGAACGTGCCTGCCTGAGTCCTTCAAGAGTATATCTGACAAAATGACTCTGATCCCATCTTCCTTTAGCCGTGTTGTAGTCCCAGTCTGGTTCTATAGTTGGGACCGCCTGATTCCCAGTGGGGAGGGAAGCTATCTCATCCTCCCTCTTCTCTACTGATTCATTACCAAGCCATTCATCTCCATAAGCAACTGCTTGTCCCAAAACTCGAGTCTTTGAGTCCGGAGTCAGCGTTTGTCCTAAAATATACATCAGATCCTTCCAAGTAAGGTCATAAAGCAGAGTAACACCTTTAAAAGCTCTAATATATTTTTCTGGGTCCTCCAAATAGTCTCCCAGATCCTCCTTGATTCTTTGTATTTCTTGATAAGAAAAAGGCTTATTAACTCTCATAGACAGATTATTTCTCCCGGTGGGTGTTTCATGAAGAAGAAACAGCTTGTGTGGCTGTTCCTCAGTCTCTCTGGCTGCTCTGCACACATGATCCCAGGGATAGACTGGAGAAACCTGTTTTTCTTTTTCTTTTTCTCTTTGTCTCCTGTCCTCCATCTCATCTCTTACTTCGATGGTCTGAGTTTCTACTGAAACCAGAGTAGTCTGAGGTCATACTGAGGCAGGAGTTGTTTGGACCTCCATGTGCGCAGTTTGAATCTCAGTTTGGATTTCCACTGAGACAGAGGCAACCCTTCTAAGGGGGATTCTCTGGTTTTCAGTTTGCTCAGCTTGGAGCCCTGGGTACGGGGACCAAGTAGGAGGACAGGAGGGAGCTGAAGGTTTCACGCTCAAATCTATACCCTTAGGACATAAGTCTGGCATAGTTCGCAGAGAGAAAAAGGGCAACACATATGCTACTTCTACCCACTTCCCTTGTCCCTTACGGAACCGGTCTAATTGTACAACAGTATTATACTTAAGAGACCCTCCAACCGGCCACCGTTCGCTGTCCTCCAATGGATACCTTGGCAATGCAGCATCGCATAGGAAGACCGGGTGTGTCTTCTTTAAGCCAAAGTTCCTAGTTTGCTATTTTGCAGACGGTTTGTTAAGCATCGCAGGTCCCCGTCTCCCTTTACCGTCACTGTCATCACCCCTCATCTACAGACTCAGCTGGGAGGCTGTTTCAGGCATAACTTCTTACAGGGTGGAATGCTGTGTTAATCTGGAGTCACCCTCTCTCTCTCTTCAGTCGCTAAGTTGTGTCCGACTCTTGTGACCCCATGGACTGCACTTTCCAGGCTCCTCTGTCCATCTGATTCCCCAGGCAAGAATATTGAGTGGGTTGCCATTTCCTTCTCCAGGGGATCTTCCCAACCCAGGGATCGAACCTGGGTCTCCTGCACTGCAGGCGGATTCTTTACCTACTGAGCCATGAGGGAAGCCCAGAGTCACCCTATTGGTGATCAAACAAAGAATTGTGAGGGTTGGTAGGTGGGACTAAGGATGACACAGTGTCTCCATTTGGTAAAATTACATTTTCCTCTCTACAAAAAAGTAATTATATCAATTGGGAAAATGGCTACTAAAAATTATTTTTAAATTCTTCATGAGTTTTCATAAAATGCAACTCCATCTGCAGTAGACATCTCAAGGCTAAAGGATACTGTCTACTTGGCCCCAGGCCCAGGGGACAGTGTGTGTCCCCTGAACCAGGGCAGGAAGCAGATGGGAGGCCTACCTACCCAGGCCTGCATGAACCCTGTCATCACATTTGAGGCGAATTTTCTGTGATGAACAAGCTTTTGAAACTTATGTGGTTTTGCAGGTTCATTTCTCCAGCAGTCAAGTTCTGCATTCTCTAGGAATCCCCCCACCCTGTTACAGTGTCTTTATTAGCAATAAAACCTCAACTTTAAAAATTTGCTATTCCATGGGGCTTTGTGGGGGGAGGAATTCTCACCATATAATGCTGCCTTCCGCTTTTTGTATAGATGGAAAAGATGGAAGTAATCACTATTCCTGGGAGACGTACTTTGGCAAGTGATCCTTAGCATGGATTTTACCTCTTTTCCTTCTCTTCAAATTTAACTAATTCTTACGGGAGTTTGTCTTAGCTCCAGCTTCTATAAAAATTACAATAGACTGAGTGGCTTATAAACTACAGACATATATTTCTCACAGTTCTGGAGACAGGGAAGTCCAAGAGAAAGGTTCAGTGTCTCATAAGGGCAGACCTCCTGCCTCACAAATGGTCATCTTCTGCTGTGTCCTCACATGGGAAAAGAGAGGTCATCTTTCTCACAGCTCTTCTCGGAAGGGTACTAACTCCATTCATGAGGGCTCCACCCACATGACCTAATGTCTCCCACAGGTCCCACCTCCAGGTACTAATTAAAGATTATGGCCTCAACATATAAAGAGAGGTGGGAAGGGGGATGCATGCATTAAATCCATATCAGAGTTTATTCCTAAATTAAAAAAAACATGAGAAATAAAAAACAGGAACTTTGAAGAGACAAAAGACACTTCTGTCTCCATGGGGAGAATGGCAGTCCTGGTCCCCAGCTTCAGCTGGACCGGCATACTACACACTGCATAGTCGCTCTCAAATCTGCTGTGCTGTTGGCTGTGGTTGTCCCAGGGACCCAATAACTTTAAGGCTTTGTTGGAGGCAAATTTGCCCGCGTGGGCAACCGGAGTAGCATTTAGGGTGACATGTGAGGCAGGACTCCAACTTGGCTGTTTGCAAGCCTGTTGTTAGGGCACAGTATCCATATGGAGCAAGTGTGACGTCCATCACAGCAGGTACCAGGCTGAAGGCCTCTCAAGAGAATCATAAATGAAGACAAACTAGCTCCATTAAGTATGTTGTAAAATAAATTGTTCTTCTCCTACTTCCTCTCCCTGGGGCTTTTTTAGTTCATCTGTGTGATATTACTAACATCTGTCTTACTTTCTCCTGTAGAACAGACAGTAAAGTCAACTGCTTTAGAAGAAAGTATAGACATCTTGCCAAGCAAAGAGGAAAATTGTGCTCTTTGAAACGTGCAGACCCCAGTTAAATAGGAAAAGGGGAAGCAGACCCCAAGTGATAGAAGCAAGTGTTACAGAGTGGAAAGAACAGACTCTTCAGTGGGGAAATCTCGGACTCTGTATGGACACTGCCCCACAAGTACCTCCGACAAGCCACACGTACCACTGAGCTAAATCCAACACGTGACCTAGATTATGATGCTTCCAGGGAGAGTGAATCTGTGTACACACCATGAACAAACGACCTATGAACAGAGTATGGCCTGTGGACACTGGTCCTGCGGACCAGCGTTGCTATGAGTGCTGCTGCTGCTGCTAAGTCACTTCAGTCGTGTCCGCCTCTGTGCGACCCCGTAGACGGCAGCCCACCAGGCTCCCCCGTCCCTGGGATTCTCCAGGCAAGAACACTGGAGTGGGTTGCCATTGCCTTCTCCGGTTGCTATGAGTAAGTCTATCTAAAACAGCTGTATCAACAGGGTTGGGTCTCTCTGAGGTCAGTTGCCACTGCATAGCATAGGAATGGGAGAGGTTCTGAGATGTCTGCTTTTGCTGAGATGGGACCCTCGTCTAAGCCTCTCTCTGGAGCACATTACCAGGATCAGGACCTGTCTCCTGTAACGACCCACAGTGACCAGTGGGCGGCTCACCTGAAACGGGATTGAGCCTAGAGCATGTCCGCCTCTGAGGTAAACCAGAGTGTGGGCTGGAGAAAAACAGCTGAACAGGTCATTTAGCTGTTTTCAGATCCTCTAGTCTGCACAGTGAGTAAGGTACGGTGAGTGTGGGGATTCAGCTCAAGCTGGAATTGACCGGACATGAGTTGCACACAGGGGCAAGTAGGCTTTCGCCAGCACACTAAGCCCTGCTGACTCATAGTTGCTCTCCGAAGTGGTGGGTTGAAGAGGATCCTAGGCTTGAACCTGAGCCCAGCAGGAAGAAAACCGTGGCCAGCGGCAGTACCCACCGCGGGCCAGGGATGGGAGATGTACCACGTGCCATGTGCGCACCACATCTGACAGCTGTGCTCCAAGCCCAGAAAAGTCGGTTGGAATCTACTCATAGAAACCTTCGAAAATCAGACTGAAGGGTCTGGCCTTTATTTTGAGAAATTTTGCGTTTCCTTTGGTGAGGACAGCAGTTCTGAAAGTGGGGGATGTAAATGTCTTTAGCAGGATCCATCCCCTCCACCTGCCGGCAGGCCTGTGCAGCTCCCTGCCATCCTAAACATTCAGTCACGCCTTACACTCAGACCACCTGAAGGCATTTGAGTTTGCAGCCCTGTTGCATGAATTAGAGAATCACTGATGGATTGTGAGCTGGAAGATGACATGCTGAGAACATATTTTAGAAAGATGATTCTTGCAAAGATATAAAAGATGGAGGGAAGAAAAAAGTAGAAGCTGCAATGCCAACTAGGAAGCTCTTGGAACCCTTCGCGTAAGTTACAAGACCTAACCTAGAACTATAGGAATAAAAAGAGTGATCCAAGAGATGGGCAGAAGTGATATCAGGGTGTAGATTGAGTGAGGGAGGTGGAAAGAAGAGAGACTTCAAAATAACGTCAAAGTTTAAGGCTGAGGGCCTGGGTGGAGACTGGTGATCCTGTCAATAAATATAAGGAATTCAACTAGAGGAACAGCTTTAGCCTGGGATGTAGGAAGGAAGAAGATGAGCGGATGAAGGGCAGAACCCAGTTATTTTTTTTTGATAATGCCACTGTTACATGGACTCACTCACAACACAGCATTTTCCTGAGAAATCCTGTGAGTTAGACATGGTATCTTGTCCTTCTTTGCCGAGACTAATGGAGGGAGACCAGTTTGGACAGCTGGCTGGGATTAGAGGTTTTGTTGGTGGCTCTGGAATACAGCCAGATTAGCTGAGCTGGAATCTGTGCCCTTGGCCGGAAGAGCAAAGGACTCACTGATAGTCAGCTCCTGCCATTTCTGTTACAACGTCTCATCAGGCTTCAGCTTCCTGTCCTCTCCTTGCCAGCTGGCTGGTCACTGTGCCTTCCTGCCTGGCACAGCTGCGGGTAGAGGTCACACTGAGCTTGTCTGATGCCTCGTCTCTCTTGGTCAGGTGTGAAACTGATAGGGTGAGCGTGACAGGGAGTGGGAAGGTAGGGTTAGGTCAGCAGTGGGCGTGAGTCCAGGCTTGTCAGATGCCTGGCATGCACTCTAGCTGCCCACTGGGTCTCTGAGCCCTGCTTTGTGATGCCAGGTGTGGAGTTTGCTGATGGTACATCCCCTACCCAACATTGTGTTATCTTTCTTGATGCCAAGACACATTCTCACCTTTGAGTCCCAGTCCAGATACCAGTTAACTTAGCGGCTTGGTATGAGCTTTTTATTGTTTTTGTACGATTGTGCAGATTGACTGGGGCTCCAGTGACTGTCTCACAGGACCTTTACCCATGGGTAGAGCCAGAATACCCAAGCTACTTCATTCGCATGCCTGGTCCCTTAGCAGGGACAGCTGGAAGCTGGACTCAGATGGGCTACCGATGGCTCGCTCCCTCTCACCATATAGTCTGAGGCCTCTCCGTTTGTCATATGGCCTTTGCACACAGTCTCTCCAGCAGGCAGCTGAACATCTTACATGGGGCCCGGGGATTCGCAGAGCACAAAAGCGGAAGTTTCCATGTCTTCTCATTGATGGCTTCAGTGCGGAGCTAGCACAGTGTCACTTCCGCTTTGTTGTGTTGGGTTAAACTGAGTTATACAGCTAGCCTCCATTTAGAGTGGGGAGAGACTTCTTAAGGATGTGACTATCGGGAGGTGCGGTTCACTGGTGGAGGGGTGGGCAACTGATGGCTTCGCGTGTTTCTCAGAATAGAATCCTCTGAGGACTTCTGTGAACTGTGCTGCACACCCTCTGACCTCAGCTCTACCCATCGTCCGCCCCCTCCACTACTCTCTAGCTGCACTGGCCCCCATGCGTGCCTTCAGCCTGGGAGAGGCGGAGGAGGAAGGAGACATTCAGGGAGGTGGTTGGGGTGAGACCCTGAGTGAGTCTTGCCAGACATGTAGGAACCATTTAGGAAGGTGACTCATGGTGAAGAAATCCCAAGAAAGGGTAGAGCATTTAAGAGCACCGAGGATCTTGAAAGTTGACAGTTGGGTGGCTAGAACATTGAGGAGCTATTGGGATATTACAAGGAGATGGGGCTAAGAGAGATAAAGAAGGGCTGGATTATGACGGGAACTATGTGCCAAGCCAAGAAAGTTCAATAGGGTTTCCTGGATACCGAAGAACTGTAAGCAGGATAAACTTGTCTGGCTTTGCATTTTAGAAAGAGCACTCTCTGGCAGTTTAGAAGATGCACTAGAAGGGTAGAGACTTTTTAAAAATAGAGGGCTCAATTAGGAAGTTACTACAAAGTGTCAGGCAAGACAGGGGTGGGAGGGCTTCCCCTAGAATATGTAAGTCTGTAGGTAGAATATTTGGAGGGGTCCTGTCTATGTGAAAATTTTGATTAAAAATGTATTACAAAGTTCACTGCCCATGAAAGAAGATTGACTGATGGTTTAGAAAACGGGTGAAGTTGAGATACTCGTAATTGTTTTCTATCCACTCAGTGAACGAAAGATTCTCCATAGGATCCAGGGCCCATCTGTTCCTATTTGGATCAAGGAGCTCTCTCTTCATGCTCCTTCTTGTTACCTATGCTGTTCCGGGCTAATTTCTGTCTCCCACTGCAAGCAAAAGGTAGCAAGGCAGTTATTACTCAAATGTCATCGTTTTCTCAAGCTATTTGTATCAAAAGAAGATAGGGATTTTTGTTCCTGATTTCCCTAAATCAGTTCTTCCGTGCTGGGTGCGTCGTCACCCCTAACGGGGCATCAGCCATCACGCTGCCTGTCATCCTGGCTTCCAGGGGTCCTCACCGATGTTGTCACTCTCAGAGATAGTCATCATTGATGAAGGCCACCAATGCAAGTCTTGTCCAGGGGATGCAGGAAAATGTGACTAATAATTCATTTTCCACTCACGTTAGATTTACTGTTCAGAATTTTGTGCCTTAAATGTAAAGCAGCTCATACTCAGCTCATGACTTCTTTTGACCTCTTTAGGCCACAATCACTGCGTTCCTAGAATGTCATCTTTTCTAACACTGAACGCACTCTGAACTTCCATGCCACCACTCGCAACGAGGATGGAAGAGGAGCTTGTGGGCCTCATGGGAAGAGCACAGGTCCATTGACTCGAGGAACAGCCGTCCATCTTTGGGCAGCCTGTAAGATCTACCTGGGAGAGCGTAATGTCATCGTATCAGTCAGAGGAAAGAAAGGACACTGATCAGAAGACCTGTTACACTGTGCAGCAGTGATCTCAAAGGCTCCTGGAGGTGACCGGCCTGGTCAGTCCTGAGGACTCCCAGATATGCTGTACCTCTCCCGCAAAAGGAGTCGGCAGCTGCCCTTGGTGCTAGCAGCAAGAGTCAGAGATGAAGGATTCCTGCAGCCATTGTCAACGCCCTCGGGTGCGCAAGAGCAGAGGTGGCTCCACAGTTGGAGCACGGACACTCAAGCGCCTCTGGACAGGCCCAGAAACGCGGCTCAGATCCAGAGATGGGCAGTGGACGGTCAGTTGTCCAAAGCCCTGAGTTTTCTTATGTCTTCTGTGAGTGTAAGTGTTAGTGACCCCAATCAGAATGTCAGCACTGCTCTAGCAACCCAGTCTGAAGCTCTCTTATGAAAGAAAAACTAATAGTACGGTGGCCAGCTGGAACCATCTGGTTGTCAGTCTGCTCTCCGGGCACTGGGGCTTGGCCATGGGATGGCAGAAAAACCCCAGAGGGAAAGTGCCAGAGCTCCCTGAGGGTAAGTGGTCAACCACTGATACCAGGATTTCAGAGCGCCCCGTGAGGAGGAGAGACAGGGCCCGGGAACCATGCAGGCTTGGGGGTGCTTTGCCTGGAGGGCACTGCTGGACTCAGCCAGTCCCAGGCACTGGAGGGGACTGAGGAAGGTTTAAGGATGGCCCTCTAAAACTTGAGGCCCTCTTTGTAGCAAGATGCCCTGCTTGCCCTGTCTAAGGGTGCTCCTCACAGTTTAAGGGGCACTGGATTGAATTGTTGGGGGTTCATTTGAGAGACTCTTAAAAGATGCTAAGGGAAATGACCCATAATAATGATTTCTGAGCTCTTCTTCCCCCTCCACTTCTCCTGAACATATATATGTGTGTGTGTGTGTGTGTGTGTGTTTTCAAACACTCTTAAATACTTAACAGCATGTAAACAGGTACAAGCCCAGATCATGGTGATTAAAGTGAGTCATGGGGGCTCAAGATCAGGGGTACTGAGCTCGGGACTGATGGCTGAGCTCGGTACCCCTCCCTCTGAGACCCCTCTGTCTCTGTGGAGCCCCAGGAAAGCCAGAAGGCCCCATGGAGCACAGTCTGAAAGCCACACACAGAAACTGCACGCAGGCTGGTGGCGGATACTAAGTCTGAACGCCGCACAGGCCGTTGTCAGCATTGCAGCCATCCACCAATACTTCCCACATGTTTTCTACTCAGCTTTGGAAGTTTGTCGAACTTCAGCCACTTTCTTTATGTTTCTCTTTTTCCTTAGGAATCCAACTCAGATCTTTACTCAGTCTTATCATTCTCCCCTGCTACCCACTGCCCTACATAAGTCTATAAGAAACTTTTAGGTAAGCAAGTTATTGTTATTTATAAACAGTTTATAATAATTCCCCCCAAAAGCAGATATCAAAAGAGTAAAATAAACAAATAATGAATCCTTATAACCAAACGAATTGTAATGAAACATGTCAGGGAGTATCTACCCCCGTGCTTGGTTCTGCATTAAGGACAGGGTCCCTGCAATTTCATTTAAGGCTCACTTGGAAATTATTTATTTTTGCTGGAAAGCCAGGCAATTGTTTTTCCTCCCAAATCCCTTTACCAAATGGCTGTAGGAGGGTTTCACTGTTTTCTGGAGAAGAACAATAAAGCTATTGTGCTTTAAACTGGAATGATAGACAGCAAAGGAGGCCAACCTCAGCACCCTCCTGCCACAGATAAAAGGGTTGCTTTGAAATTCTTGTCGAGCAGCTGACAGTATTTTCATTATTTCTGGAAGGCTAACACTGGAAACCTTTTAACCAAGCAGGACATGGTGTCCCCTTCCTCTGGGTAGCCAGTGTAAGTTAGCTGAAACAGCACACATTCTGCCTGTCCCAAAGCTTCCAGAGGCTAAAGGCCGATAGCCTACAAAAGTGACGTCACTAAAGATGTAGAAACGAAACTCAGACAGGTCATAAGGAATATCCCATCAAAGTTGACCCCTGAAGAAAATGTGGTACAACCCAAAAGAATCTCCATTTCAGTGGCCTGCCAGTGGAGACCTGGATAGAAATTGGGCTGTAGGTTGCAGAGAGTAGGAGCCAGAACAGGGGCGGTCTCCCACCCGTGGAAGGAGCAAGTTAATGACAGAGGGGCTGCGTTTGATCATTTTTCTCTTCGCAAAGTGAACCCTGAAATTTTAGCCGCATGTCTCCCTGATCCTTAAAAAGGCGCCACTCTAGGAGGAGCGACTAAGCACACACACCCTGGAAGATTGCTCAGACGTGCTCCTGTCGTCCCCCTTGCCGCTCAGCATCAGTAGTGCCACCTTCAAGGTGTCTCCAAGTGGGGAGAGAGACAGTATCAACCCACGCACTCGAGCGTCCATCAGGGCACAGCTCAGTGTCATGTCCTCGGAAGCCTCCTTGTTCCTTTCATTCGGAATTAACCTCTGCTGCCACCACGAGCTGAAAACCTTTGCTTTACACATCATGCCTTGCACTGCATTGCGTTGTATGTTTTAATGAGGAAGTTCCCTAGAGACATGAATCCTGTCTTATTTATACTCAATTCTCTGACGGCATCTACACCATGTTTGACTTTTCTGGATTTTTCATATTCTTGGATGTTAACTGAGAATTTCACATGCTGCTGTGCTGTGCTGTGCTAAGTCACTTCAATCGTGTCTGACTCTTTGTGACCCTATGGACCATAGCCCGCCAGGCTCCTCTGTCGATGGGGTTCTCCAGGCAAGAATACTGGAGTGGGTTGCTATGCCCTCCTCCAAGGAATCTTCCTGACCCAGGGATCAAACTGAGTCTCTTACATATCCTGCGTTGGTGGGCAGGTTCTTTACCACTAGCACCACCTGGGAAGCCCATGCTAGGTAGATTTAAAAACGATAAACATTTGTTTATTGGCCGTTGTGATGAGACCTTTTGAGAAGTCCCTGCCTATGTCTTTTCCTCACTTTTCTACTGAGTTCCCTAGCTTTTTCATATTTATTTGTAGGGTTATGTATTCTGGATGAGAATCCTTTGTCAGTTGCTGAATATTGCACTTTGTGGCTTCTCTTCTCATTCCCTCAGTAGTGTCTTTTGGTGAAAAGAAATTCCTAATTTCATATAGTCCATTTCATCATACAGCTAGTGTATCTTAAGAAATCTTTGCCTAGTCCCAAATCGTGAGGGTAGTCTCCTAAATTTTCTTCTAGAAGCACTATTTTCCTTTTCACGTTTAGATAATCATGGATCAAATTTTTCTAGAGAGGTGTATAAATATCCACAGCTCTCAAGGTCACCATCACAGCCTAGTTCTTACAAATGCATCAGGGCTTACTTTGCAAGCACTCAAAGAGGGCCTTTTAAAGAGAATGCTAGCTGAGTTGATAAAATTTTCTACACTTGACTTACTTCACTAGGGCCCTTTGAACACGGAGCCAGACTAAGAGAGGCAGAAAAGATGGTATGTTAAAAAAAAAAAAAAAAAAAAAGTCTTCAATGTTAAACAGTGTCAGATTTAAATCCCAGCACAACTTCTTAGTTGTTCGTAATGTTGGGCAAGTTACTTAATTGCTTTCAGGCTTGGTTTCCTGATCTGGAAGGTGGGGATAATCATAGCATAGATACTGGAATGTTTGCTATGTGCCAGACTATACCAAGTGCTTGAGCTTAATCATCTTATATGAGCCTCAAAACAACTCTACTGGTTATGTACAATTAATGTCATATTATGTCCTCTTTATGGTAAAAAGAGCCACAGAGCAAGTCAGTGGTGGATCCAGGATTTAAATCTGGGTGGACTGACCCCCGTGGTCACAGATATAAATACTGTGCACACTTCAGTACTAATGATCAACAGCCCTGTTGCAGCAGTAAAATGAAATAAACCATGTAGAGTGCTTAGCTCAGTGTCTAGACCCTGTTAAGTACATAGTAAATATTGGGGTTTGTGAACACAGTGATTATCGAAGAACTAATTTGTATTATCCTCATTCCCAGGCACTTTGAAAGTTAGAGCTAGAATCCTCATCTGCTTCGGGAAATGACATGAAGAAATCTTTGGAGTTACAAGTGAAAAAACAATGAACATCATGTGCCGGTATGATTGGCATTGAAAGCACTGGTTGCACAACCAGCAGCGTAATCTGACTGACTTGCTTCATTTCCCTACAGCCTGTCCTTCCTTCCCTTATTCTCCCACTCGGCAAGTATCTGCTGAGTGTTTCGTGTGTTACAGTCCCGTTCTAAGGGCCAGAAACACAGCAGTGAGCCCAACAGTAAGTTCTCTGCCCCGTGACCTTGCATTCTGATTGGGAGAGATAGACAATAAATACGGAACTGTGGGCGGAGAAGGCAACGGCACCCCACTCCAGTACTCTTTCTTGGAAAATCCCATGGGCGGAGGAGCCTGGAAGGCTGCAGTCCACGGGATCGCGAAGTCGGACAGGACTGAGCAACTTCACTTTCACTTTTCACTCTCATACACTGGAGAAGGAAATGGCAACCCACTCCCGTGTTCTTGCCTGGAGAATCCCAGGGACAGAAGAGCCTGGTGGGCTGCCACCTCTGGGGTCGCACAGAGTTGGACACGACTAAGCAGCAGCAGCAGCAGCAGCAGCAGCAGGGAACTGTGGATGGCACTGCTGGTAAAGAACCCGCCTGCCGTGCAGGAGACATGAGATGCGGGGTCAGTCTCTGGGTCAGGAAGACCCCTTGAGGAGGAAGTGACGACCCACTCCAGTGTTCTTGCCTGGGACAGAGAAGCCTGGCGGGCTACAGTCCCTAAGGGCCTCTCATAGAGTCAGACCTGACTGAAGCAACTTAGCATACATACACACCGGTCATATTTAGGAAGTATTCTGAAGGTACATACTGCATGTTAAAATAATAGTGAAGAGGCTAGAGGCAAAGGGATTTATGAAGAGGGCGTCCAGGGAAGACTGCTTTGTTGAAGTAACATTCGAATAGACACCATGAAAGTGAGGAGAGCCGTTAAGCTGCTTGGGGATATAAAGGTGCAAGTGGAGGGAAATAGTTTCAGAAGCCCTGAGGTGGAGTGTATTGGAAATATGCAAGGAACAGCAAGGAGACCAGTGTGACTGGAGCAGAGTGAGGGTGGAGTAAATGAGACCAGAGAAATGTGTTGGGCAAACTGTGGCAGGCCTTAGGACCTTGGTGAAGGAGAGTATTAGTGAGAGGCAGTTTTATGTAATAGTTAAGAAGGTAGTTTCTGTCAGCAAATTCTCCAAGTCCATAATAAATGCTGGCTTTACTGTTTATGTGACCGTAAGCATATCTCTTTATGTATCATTTGCATAGTTTCCTTATCTGTAAAATGGGTCTTGGTGGTGCTTTACTTGCTAAGTCGTGTCCAACTCTTGTGACCCCATGGACTGTAGCCTACCAGGCTCCTCTGTCCATGGGATTCTCCAGGCAAGAATACTGGAGTGGGTTGCCATTTCCTTCTCCAGGGGATCTTCCCAACCCAGGGATTGAACCCGGGTCCCCTGCATTCCAGGCAGATCCTTCACTGACTGAGCTATGAGGGAAAAGCCCAAAATGGGTTTCATAATATAGAATTAAGCTTAAGCAAATTCTGGCAAGCTTGGCATCTAGGTAGAGAGCTGAAATTAAAGCATTTCTTTTTTGAACTTGTAATTTGTGGATGGTATTAAGCCTTCGCTTTCTTAAATACCAAAAATAAATTTTGTATTAACTGTACAAAGGGTGGTGTTTCAGACTGTTAACATGAGGTAATGTATATGAAGTAATATATACACTACTCAAGTAGTGTATACGAAGATGAATCTAGGCCATAAGGCTATAACCTATAAAAGATAGCCTTTTGTCAGTGTTCTAAAATGCAGTATAATTAGATTTCCAGTCTAGATTCTTGTGAAAACAACAAAAGCAGCCAAGTACATTGTCAAGATTTTAATTTAGCAAGTGGGATGAGCATAAATATTTTGTAGGGTTGTTCTTCCTTACTAAAGGGTGACCTCTATTACAGCGTATGTGTTGAGATCTGATGTATAATTGGCAGTGCTGATGTCGTTAATGTCTCTGATTCATTTCCCAAAGAGAAGAGAGAAACATAGGTGGAGAGGAAGCTGGGATTTATTTGGATTCTTTGCTTCCAAATGCAACACCCCCTCCAATTACATCTCTTACTACCTCAATTAACCATTAGCCCAAGGTAATTTTTTTTCCCTCCAGGGTGGTGAGTAAGCAAAATGCTTGAGCAGCAACCTCTATGCTAATTCTGCAGTAGAGGCTGACTGAGATTGTGAGAAGCCCTGCTCTATTTGCATTCATTCAGCCGTCCCTTTGTAAAACAGTGACCCACCCTGCGGTAATTGTAAAATCCACTGCGCTGACCAGGAGAATCCCAGAGTTCCAGCTCACTGCTACCTCTGCTCTTCCCTCAAGAACAGGATCAAGGGTAAGAAGAGTCACTGAGACATGTTTCTGGAAAGTGTAGTCTTGTTGAAAGTGTTTAAAGTAGCCTGTTTGGGGGAAAATGTTCTGTTGGCACTGATTCTTTGGGTATTTTTCATCCCATAAGTCCACGTAAGATGGATCTAGAAGTTACGTTTATGGGATAATGGGTCAAAGACTAGAGATCAGAGAAATTGTTGACCAGGAGATATATTCACAGCTCCTCTCACTCCCCTCACATTTCCTCATTTCACGCCCAAGAAGGAGTCTGTCTGTGCCATAGGCTCTGGATGACTTTGCCTTGATAGGGTCAGAGCTTAAGACAAAAGGCCTAAGAGCTCAGACTGTTCTGGTTCAATGTACATTAACCGAGTTGTTTGGGGTCCGCTCTGGGTCACAAAGCACTGTACACCTGACTTGGGCTACAGCCCAACTAAACATCACATGTTCAGTGGCCAGCCTCATTTCCTGTGCATGCATTTCCCTCTAGAGCAGAATCCAGGTGTGCAGAGTGGCTTGGCCGTCAACCCCTCCATCTTCCTGTACTCCCAACAGGTGGTATAGCTTCGATGAATCAAAGAAGCATATGCCCTAGGGACCACCAGTCGTGGAGTAGATGCCCACAGAGCAACGGAAGTTTGGTAGGACTTGATATCAGAACAAAAAGGGAAGCCTGTGGGGCGCCAACTTGGCCAGGACTTAAAATGCTGGACCAGCAAAGAGCTGAGTAGCCAAGGTCAGCTCGGCAGTCAGCACTGCCTGCTGGGTCTGGAGGCTCTGCCTTCCACTGCTCTGGAAGCTCAACCCAGGACCCCAGCCAGGGATGGGGAGCTCACCATCTCCTCAGCATCCCATGTGTAATAAAAGTGGGTGGCAGGGGGAGTTCTCTTTCCAGAGAACATTCTCTTGTTGCTTAGTCAAATAAGGACCAGTATGTTTCAAAACATGTGGCATTTGGGCAGGGGGCAGGCACAGCTCCACAGCCCTTCCTCTGCAATCACAATATCCTAAAAGCTCTGAAGGCTCAATCCTTATTGGTGAGTGCAGGGAGGAAAAAACTCATTTGGTGGAAAAGACAGTTCTGATCACTAACTGTCTCAGCGCTCCCACTCATCACTATCATATCTGCCGTGTGCATTTTTGTTCCTTTGAAATTTGGGTTTAATTTCACTCTTCAAAAAGAGTAGAAGCTATCCCTGTAGGCAACAGAGACGAGAAGAAAAAGAAGTACCTGCTGTAATCAATAATGTAGTAGGAAAAATTATTACAGAAAACAGAAAGGGGTGTCTGTCTTAATGAAAAATGGAATATCAGAATCAAAACAAAGCATGACTGAAAACTGAATGGCAAGCTGCGGAAGATTTTCTGTGCAGTGATGATCAAGAACTAATTGCAAAGGGCAAACAATGTAGACCACGGCTGTGTGTTTATCAGATGAATTTGACAGTGCAGAAGTGAGCGTATGCTTCCAGTTGGCCATAAATCAAGCCGCTAACATATACTACAAAAACTGAGCATTGAAATCAGTGTGAATATTCAGAAGGCTGTAGTATCAGTCAAGGTTCTCCAAAGAAATGCAAACAATAAAGTATTATTTTGTATGTTTTAAAATATATGTAAAAGAGATCTATTTTGAGGACTTGGCTCACATGATCGTGGGGGCTGGCAATTCCAAAATCTGATTTCGCACTGAGGCCTTCAACTGCATGGATAAGACCCACTGACATTATTGAGGGTAATCTTTACTTAAAGTCAACTAGTTGTAGGTGTTAACCACATGTCACATAATACCTTCACAACAACATCTAGACTGGCATTTGACCAAATAACTAGTCACCAGAGTTAAGCCAAGTTGACACATAAAATTCAACCACCATAGCTGCCTGCAGAATTTAAGAACATCATAATGTAAATACATAAGAAATTTGTAATGACAGCACTCCTACTAATGTTGAAGAAACTAAAATCTCAATAAACTTCCTAAAATAATGTCTGATGCGTACCTTAAACTTGAACATATTTATAATTCGGAAAATAAAGCTTCATGTTCATTTTTTAAAGCTTTATGTTTATAAAGCTATAAAAGAAACATTACTAACAGTGGCTGGAGCGAGAACACCTGCAGGGTTTGACAACACTGAACAGTGGGCTGCTCTCGTGAGCTCTTCAAAGTGCCACCTGCCAGTTCCCTCATCTCTCTCATTTCTGGATCTGTTTCTGTCGATTAACTTCTTCTTAGCTGTGAATTACGTTTCCTTGTTTCTTCAAATGTCTAGTAACTCTTAGTGACTCTTGGAGTATAAAATTGCATACTTGATTTTGTTGGATTTATTCTTTTTTGGGGGAAGGGGGTAAAGTAGAAAAGAATAGCTTTGTTAGGCAAAGGGGGCCGCAGCAGGCCAACACCTCCAAAACCATGTGTCCCTTGGTGAACTTAACTCTTAAGAGTGTTGGATTTTGTTGCTGTTGGCTTGGTCCTTCAAGGCTTTGTTAGGTAATTAGAATAGGAAAAAGGATTCCAAAGTGGCGGTGACTAAAAGACAAAGAAGGGAAGAGAAGGGAAAACGGAGCAAAAGAAGGTCCGAAGACCGGAGTGAGGACCTCAGGTAGAACACAGCTCTCCTGGCTAGCCCGGTTTTCACAGGGCAGGCTCAGAGGGAGGGAAAAACCTGAAAAGAAGAGCCAAAACTGAGCCAGGGGCTTCTCTTCTCTTCATGTCTTTTGGGTCAGTGTGCCCTCACACCTCGAGGAGGTGTTTCCCTTTGCTTGCCAATAAAATTCAGCTATAAACATTGGTCCAGGAGATGCGCACAGAGCTAGTTACAGGCAACTTTGAGCTCAGGGTGAATGAGAACAAATGCTGGACCTTCCTCTGGCCCACCAGGTTCCTTCTGGGCCTCAAGCAAGAGCCCCAGTGGAATGAGTGGGGTGGGAGATCTTTGCTGGCTGTACTTCTCTCCCTGCATTAAAGAGGCCGTGAAATGTAGACTGACTCATCCTCATCCACTTTCACCACAGCTAGAATCCCCCCAATTGGACCACTGAAAGCATCATCTTGTCATCGGGAATATTGCCGGGAGGAGTTCTTAGGCGTGAATGCGCGTATGCTTCTGCACACGCCTAGAGCTGCTGTTGCCATCAGCAGCAGGACTAGGGACCTCGGGGGCCTCCACAGTGAGAGGAGATATTGCCAGTGTTGCTAATAGTTTGCCTCAGGTTGTTGAGGTTGGTCTAAGCAAGTCTGTCCTTGCAGGATAAACCCCGGCGGCTAGTCCACTCAGAGAAAAATAAATAACTGATCATCAATTTCTCTCTAGATGCAAGGGACTTAATGTGTAGCAAAAAGCAAGAAGACAAATAAAATCATCTCTT
This sequence comes from Ovis canadensis, assembly GCF_042477335.2. Lineage (NCBI taxonomy): Eukaryota > Metazoa > Chordata > Mammalia > Artiodactyla > Bovidae > Ovis > Ovis canadensis. Next base: position 117,898,714 of record NC_091247.1, on the reverse strand, counting down.
CACCTCTGCTGTGCAGAAAATGAAATATGTTTTCTTAGAATGTGTTTGGATGATTCAGTTTCCACAGGATGGTGTAACTGTGGAAATTTTTTTCAGTTTTCCAACATGAAATGAAAAGGGCCTTCCTGAAATTGTAATCCTAAGGAACTCTATAGGGATACCCTCCCTAAATGAGCATGGCAACGTATATTTGGAGTAAGGGATCTGTGATGTGTTCAGAAGTGAGGGATATCAGAAGATTTCTTGGCCAAGAGCCTCCAGTCATCCCACTCTTGTCTGAAACTATAAAAACATTGAGAGGAATGAAGTTACAGCTTACAGCCTGTCCACAGCCCTTTGAAAAATTCAAAATCCCTGGGAAAAGTAACCGTTAAGATAACATCAGTCATTCACACTTTAGTTTAAGTTGGGTTATTATCTGGTGCAAAAATGAAGAACTAGCATAGACTTCGAAGGACGTATCTGAGGGAGATGGGAAAGGAAGGATTGTTTGGGAGATAGTACAACATCTAGAAAAAAAGAGTCTAAAGCAAAAATCAAGCACTAAAAATATCTTTTTTCTTTAGTGCCTTATATTGTTGCTGTTTTAAACTCTAAAAGTAACACATGCTAAATCAAATAATACAGAGCCATATAAAATAAAAATGTGTAATCTGTTCCTCCCCCACCAATCTGGTTCCAGTTCAGTCGCTCAGTCGTGTCCGACTCTTTGCGACCCCATGAATTGCAGCACGCCAGGCCTCCCTGTCCATCACCAACTTCCGGAGTTCACTCAGACTCACGTTCATCGAGTCCGTGATGCCATCCAGCCATCTCATCCTCTGTCGTCCCCTTCTCCTCCTGCCCCCAATCCCTCCCAGCATCAGAGTCTTTTCCAATGAGTCAACTCTTCACATGAGGTGCCAAAGTACTGAAGTTTCAGCTGTAGCATCATTCCTTCCAAAGAAACCCCAGGGCTGATCTCCTTCAGAATGGACTGGCTGGATCTCCTTGCAGTCCAGGGGACTCTCAAGAGTCTTTTCCAACACCACAGTTCAAATGCATCAATTCTTCAGCACTCAGCCTTCTTCACAGTCCAACTCTCACATCCATACATGACCACAGGAAAAACCATAGCCTTGACTAGACGGACCTTAGTCGGCAAAGTAATATCTCTGCTTTTGAATATACTATCGAGGTTGGTCATAACTTTTCTTCCAAGGAGTAAGCGTCTTTTAATTTCATGGCTGCAGTCACCATCTGCAGTGATTTTGGAGCCCAAAAAAATAAAGTCCGACACTGTTTCTTCTGTTTCCCCATCTATTTCCTATGAAGTGAAGGGATCAGATGCCATGATCTTCGTTTTCTGAATGTTGAGCTTTAAGCCAACTTTTTCACTCTCCTCTTTCACTTTCATCAAGAGGCTTTTTAGTTCCACTTCACTTTCTGCCATAAGGGTGGTGTCATCTGCATATCTGAGGTTCTTGATATTTCTCCCGGCAATCTTGATTCCAGCTTGTGTTTCTTCCAGTCCAGCGTTTCTCATGATGTACTCTGCATAGAAGTTAAATAAGCAGGGTGACAATATACAGCCTTGATGCACTCCTTTTCCTATTTGGAACCAGTCTGTTGTTCCATGTCCAAGTTCTAACTGTTGCTTCCTGACCTGCATACAGATTTCTCAAGAGGCAGGTTAAGTGATCTGGTATTCCCATCCCTTTCAGAATTTCCCACAGTTTATTGTGATCCACACAGTCAAAGGCTTTGGCATAGTTAATAAAGCAGAAATAGATGTTTTTCTGGAACTCTCTTGCTTTTTGCATGATCCAGCAGATGTTGGCAATTTGATCTCTGGTTCCTCTGCCTTTTCGAAAACCAGCTTGAACATCAGGGAGTTCATGGTTCACGTATTGCTGAAGCCTGGCTTGGAGAATTTTGAGCATTACTTTACTAGCATGTGAGATGAGTGCAATTGTGTGGTAGTTTGAGCATTCTTTTGCATAGCCTTTCTTTGGTATTGGAATGAAAACTGACTTTTTCCAGTCCTGTGGCCACTGCTGAGTTTTCCCAACTTGCTGGCATATTGAGTGCAGCACTTTCACAGCATCATCTTTCAGGATTTGAAACAGCTCAACTGGAATTCCATCACCTCCACTAGCTTTGTTTGTAGTGATGCTTTCTAAGGCCCACTTGGCTTCACATTCCAAGATGTCTGGCTCTAGATTAGTGATCACATCATCATGATTATCTGGGTCATGAAGATCTTTTTTGTACAGTTCTTCTGTGTATTCTTGCCACCTCTTAATATCTTCTGCTTCTGTTAGGTCCAGACCATTTCTGCCCTTTATCGAGCCCATCTTTGCATGAAATGTTCCCTTGGTATCTCTAATTTTCTTGAAGAGATCTCTAGTCTTTCCCATTCTGTTGTTTTCCTCTATTTCTTTGCATTGATCGCTGAAGAAGGCTTTCTTTATCTCTTCTTGCTATTTTTTGGAACTCTGCATTCAGATGCTTGTATCTTTGCTTTTCTCCTTTGCTTTTTGCCTCTCTTCTTTTCACAGCTATTTGTAAGGCCTCCCCAGACAGCCATTTTGCTTTTTTGCATCTTTTTTTCCATGGGGATGTTCTTGATCCCTGTCTCCTGTGCAATGTCACGAACCTCATTCTATAGTTCATCAGGTACTCTGTCTATCAGATATAAACCCTTAAAATCTATTTCTCACTTCCACTGTATAATCATAAGGGATTTGATTTAGGTCATACCTGAATGGTCTAGTGGTTTTCCCTAGTTTCTTCAATTTAAGTCTGAATTTGGCAATAAGGAGTTCATGATCTGAGCCACAGTCAGCTCCTTGTCTTGTTTTTGCTGACTGTATAGAGCTTCTCCATCTTTGGCTGCAAAGAATATAATCAATCTGATTTTGGTGTTGACCATCTGGTGATGTCCATGTGTAGAGTCTTCTCTTGTGTTGTTGGAAGAGGGTGTTTGCTATGACCAGTGCATTTTCTTGGCAAAACTCTATTAGTCTTTGCCCTCCTTCATTCTGCCTTCCAAGGCCAAATTTGCCTGTTACTCCAGGTGTTTCTTGACTTCCTACTTTTGCATTCCAGTCCCCTATAATGAAAGGACATCTTTTTTGGGTGTTACTTCTAAAAGATCTTGTAGGTCTTCATAAAACCGTTCAACTTCAGTTTCTTCAGCGTTCCTGGTTGGGGCATAGACTTGGATAACTGTGATATTGAATGGTTTGCGTGGAGACGAACAAAGATCATTCTGTCGTTTTTGAGACTGCATCCAAGTACTGCATTTCGGACTCTTTTGTTGACCATGATGGCTGCCCCATTTCTTCTGAGGGATTCCTGCCCGCAGTAGTAGACGTAACGGTCATCTGAGTTAAATTCACCCATTCCAGTCCATTTTAGTTCGCTGATTCCTAGAATGTCAACGTTCAGCCTTGCCATCTCTTGTTTGACCACTTCCAACTTGCCTTGATTCATGGACCTGACATTCCAGGTTCCTATGCAATATTGCTCTTTACAGCATCGGATCTTGCATCTGGTTCCACTACCATGTAAATCAGTGTTAACATTTTGCTTGTTTTTTAATTAATTAATCTATTTTAACTGGAGGCTAATTACTTTACAACATCATGGTGGTTTCCGCCACACCTTGACATGAATCAGCCACGGGAACACTTTGCTTATTGAATGTCTTTTCACTGGGTTTATAGGGTATGTTTTTCTATGTTTATATAAGCTCACATATACATGTATAGTATACATAGAGGGTTTTTTAAAGTTTATTTTAACACAAACAAGATTAATGTTTATGCTAATTTATCATGGACATCTCTCCAAATTAATGCCTTTCTCTCATTCTTTATAATAGCACATATATTCTATGACATAGATATATCATAGTTATTCAACAGCTTTTCTGTTTGCATATATACCCTTTATTTCTACTTTTTAATTAAAGATGATGCTTCCTAATATCAGTTTAGTCACTCAGTCATGTCCAACTCTTTGAAACCCCATGAACCACAGAACACCAGGCCTCCCTGTCCATCACCAACTCCCGGAGTCCACCCAACTCATGTCCATTCAGTTGGTGATGCCATCCAACCATCTCATCCTCTGTCATCCCCTTCTCCTCCTGACCTCAATCTTCCAGTGAGTCAGCTCTTCACATCAGGTGGCCAAAGTATTGGAGTTTCAGCTTCAACATCAGTCCTTCCAATGAACACCCAGGACTGATCTCCTTTAGAATGGACTGGCTGGATCTCCTTGCAGTCCAAGGGACTCTCAAGAGCCTTTTGCAACACCACAGTTCAAAAGCATCAATTCTTTGGCGCTCAGCTTTCTTTATGGTCCGACACTCACACCCGTACATGACTACTGGAAAAACCGTAGCTTTGGCTAGATGGAACTTTGTCGGCAAAGTAATGTCTTTGCATTTTAATATGCTCTCTAGGTTTGTCATAGCCTTTCTTCCAAGGAGCAAGTGTCTTTTAATTTCTTGGCTGCAGTCACCATCTTCAGTGATTTTGGAGCCCAAGAAAATAAGGGAAATAATACGGGAATTGATAAATAAACTGAGATGTAGTTATAGAATATCATAGTTAAAATAAATGGACTTGTGTATGTAGCAACGTTTAGATCATAAAAACAGTCTTGAATGGAGAACTATGCAGTAGCATATTGGACACCTTCTGACCTGGGGGCTCATCTCCCAGTGTCCTGTCTTTTTGCCTTTTCATATTGTTCATGGGGTTCTCAAGGCAAGAATACTGGACTGAGTTGCTGTTTCCCCCTCCAGTGGGCCACATTTTGTCAGAATTCTTCACTGTGGCCTGGCATCTTCGGTAGTCGTGCATGGCCTGGCTCATGACTTCATTGAGTTACACAAGCACCTTCCCAGCACCGCGACAAGGCTGTGATCCATGAAGGGGTAAGGCAATCAGTACATACTTTTATTGTATATTCTTAGCCTTTTATGTAACAGGTAATTTTATTCTGCATATTTTTTTTCTACTCAAGATTTTTTTTAAGATCCAAACATGTCTGCACATTTGGCCCATGGTCAGTTCAGATAACTTTAAACGTGAGAGTCTTGAAATGTTTGCCTTATAGAATGCAGTGTTTGGTTGTCAGTAACAAGTCCTGATATTTAACGCCAGTGTCCGAAGTTCGCCACCTCTCTGGCTTTAGCTTTTACGCAGGCGCATCTGTTTGTGCTGGCCCTGTTTTATTTCACTGCCGTTTTGTCATCAACATCATCATTGCATCCGAGGCTTATATGATTATTTCATGTAACTTCGTAAACCACAGTGTTGGCTGATAACACAGGGCCTCAGAAGGCAGGTAATCTTATTATGACTTCGAGCACAAAGCTCTGCTCCCAGGGGGCACGGGTCAGCGACAGTGAGTTAAAGCCTTGTCCACAACGATGCACACCATGGTGGTGATATCTTGACAGTCTCAGTTTTGAATTATCTTTCCAGGTGTTCTCTCAGCAAAATTAGAGAAACCCCATTTGCAGTGAAAGTCCTTAGACCGTAAAGTGAAAAATGACTTAGAATAGAAACTTTTACGCTTCGACAAAGTGGATTTCTTCCCTTCTTGATTTAGTCTGAAGGTAATTATCATTTGGAATTCAGGAAAAGTAGTGCAGAAACCACAAATGTCTTCTTTTGGAGTGATAGGTTACTGATGGCTATGCCCTGGAAGATTTTAGTTGTTGATTTTTAGGGAATGACTTGGAATCAGCTCTGCTCTGAGCTGTAGGAAAAAAGTCCAAGTCCATTCCTTTCCTTTCTTTTCTTTCTTGATATCTTAGTCCATTGAGGCAGCTGTAAGACAACACCATGAATCAGGTGGCTTATAAATAACAAACATTTATTTCTCACAGTTCTGGAGGTAGTGAAATTTTTTTTTCCCTGAAAGTCTAGTGGGTTTTTTGTTTTGTTTTGTTTTGTTTTTAACACGACTGCTCGTTCTTTCTATTTGACTGGGCCGGATCTTAGTTGCAGCACATGGGGTCTGCAGTCTTCAGTGCGTCATGCAGCGTCTACCCGGGGCGTGTATGTGGGATCTAGTTCCCTGACCAGGAGTTGCCCCCTCCATTGGGAGTGTGGAGTCTTAATCACTGGACCACCAGGGAAGTCCCGGAAGGCGGTGAAGTCTTAAGATCAAGCACTGGCAGATTCAGGGTCTGCTGAGATCACGTGGTAACCTCACATTGAAGGGACAAGATTGCTTCCAGTTGCCAAGGGGTGTCTCCTGAATGTCCGTGGACAAGCTAGAATGGAAATTTCTGCTTAGGGAATGCAAGGTAGAGATTCTCCCCTGGGGAGAACTAGCCCAGGGTGAGGACCTTGGGGGTCTACAAGGAACTGAATGTCAGAGTAAGACAAATTTCCAAGATCTAGAAACAGGTGTCAAGAAAGAGAAAGTAGATCCAAGATGCATGTCCAAGAATATCAGAGTAAAACTGGATGCTTGAATACATTTCTGGCAACAGAAGGCATATGAAGAAGGCAAAGTCAGCAACATGCAGAGGTGAAGCTGTATGCTGGGGTGAGTGAGGTTGCTGAAAAAAAAGTGAGAGTGAAAGCTGTAAGGGGTACCAGGGCTTTTCAGAATACAAGAGTAAATAGATTGGTTCAGTCACAATATTTCTCTATAACGTGAAACTATAAAAAGTGGAAGAAACCTGTACATGGAGGTTCATAGCAGCTTTATTTATAAATTGCTAAAAACTTTAATTAGCCCAGATGTCCTTCAAGGTGAGTAGTTATACTGGACTACTCAGCAATAAAAAAGGGAACAAATTATTAATGTACTCAACCACTGGAATGAAGTGATGGGGAAGTACTCTGAGTGGAAAAAGTTAAAACCCCAAAAGGTTACTCACTGTATGATCAAAAAGTAAAATACCATAAACGGGGGACAGATTGGTGGCTGCTCGGGGCTGACGAATCAGGGTGAGGAGAATAAGACTGGGGGATTGTGTGCAAGTCCGTGTCCTGGCTGTGACTGACACGGTAGTTTTGCAGGATGGTGCCGCTAGGGAAAACTAGGAGGCGTGCGCAAGAGACCCTCTGTAGTATTTCTTACACCTGTATGTGCATTTACAATCACAGCAATAAAAACTTCAATTGAAAACTTAGGGTCACGTGATAAAATGACTCGTCAGACTTGAGAGCAATTTGATGTAACATACACGTATTGGATGATTGTTAAATGATGGGTGCTAAGGTTGGTGATGAGGGAATGCAAAGGTCTGAAGCCTTACCTAATGACCTTCCTAGCCGGAGAGAACGGTCTGAAATCCACCTAATTTTACTAAGGCTTTGCTTAGGAAGACAATGATGGACTCCTCCATTTGTGTTTTCTAATTCATGAATTACTGAGTGAGTGGCCGTCCTGGAGACATACACGGTGAGTACTACCAAGTTGGCTAAAGCTCTGGTGTCATGAAGCACATTTGAAAGGGGTGGGCAGCAATACAGATTTCCCCAGGAGAAAGTCTCTTGGGAAGATACGAGGTTGGAGACTGAAGGAGACTCCTAAGGACTCCATGGCCATGCTGGGTCAAGTGAAGGTTCGTGGAGTCCTCCAGGAAACAGAGACCCCTAGAGGCCTTATGCTTTCATGAAGTCTGGCTGAAACCATAGATTACTTGTACAGCTTCCAAATACCTACTCTGCTGGTATATGGAGGAGATTGGATAGGTTGGATTATTCCCCTCTTTTCCTGGGTAAACTGTCAGACAGCATTCCTGAGCTCTCTTGGAAGTCAGATGTAGCTGCGTGCCTGAGTTTTGTCAACTGGAAATCCCAAGTAGACAGGACACTGACTTCAGGATGCCCCACCTCGAAATATAGTCCTTCAGTATATTGATTATTGTGAGCCGTAGGCATTTGAAAGACGGTAAATATAAAGACAGGTTTTCTGTGAACTCCACTTACCTGCCTAAAGACAGAACCTCTAAAGTCGCTCAGTCGTGCCCGACTCTTCGCGACCCCTTGGATAGTAGCCTGCACCAAGCTCCTCCGTCCATGAGATTTTCAAGGCAAGAGTATTGGAGTGGGTTGCCATTTCCTTCTCCAGGGAATCTTCCCAACCCAGGGATCGAACCCAGGTCTCTCACATTGTAGACAGACGCTTTACTGTCTGAGCCACCAGGGAAGTCCTGCCTCAAGACAGAACCTCTAAAGGTAACTCAACTTTCATAGATTCCCCGCCCCACCCCCCACCCCCCCCCGCCCCAGAGTTTCATCAACCAGGGAAGATTGACTGTTATCACTGAAAAGACTCTATGTTGACGCCACATCCAAACTCTATCACCAACTATCATACCTGCCATCTGTTCTTCTAAGGAGCTATTTATCTTTCCTGAAAATCATACATACAGTCTAAGATGCATACATTCCCCTAAGATACATACATTCCTCTCCCCCTTTCCCAATTGAAATGATGAAGTGAAGTGAAGTGAAGTCACTCAGTCGTGTCCAACTCTTTGTGACCCCATGGACTGTAGCCTACCAGGCTTCTCTGTCCATGGGATTTTCCAGGCAAGGGTACTGGAGTGGATTGCCATTTCCTTCTCCAGAGGATCTTCCTGACCCAGGAATCGAACCCAGGTCTCCTGCATTCCAGGCAGATGCTTTACCCTCTAAGCCATTGGGGAGGCCCAGCTGTAGGAAATGTGTGTCCTAAAACAGAAAACTAGAACATTAGACCAGGCTACCACACACGTGGGGCTTCCCTCATCGCTCAGTCGGTAAAGCACCTTCCAGATAATTTGGGAAGAACAATTTTTTATCCCATTCTTTTCATGTATCTTTCTAAAAATTAGGGGAGAAATTTTTAGCTGAGATCCCTGGAATAAGAAAAGATTAACAAGAAGTTTATTAACATGTACACCTCATGCATACATGGGAAATACCCAGGAGAAAATGAGTAACCCTCCAAGGTGCCTTAGAACTTAAGTTTATGAAGTACCTTAGCAAAGTAATGATAATTTTCTATAGAAGTGATGAGACAAAGAAAAAGGACCTTGAGTTTCTGGGGACAGCAAATAATGGTAAGGCAAATATCTAGGAAGCTAATAGAAGCTAATTAGTGAAGTTTGTTATGTAGAGTCTTTTGGTACCATCTCCAGTACTCTTGCCTGGGGAATCCCATGGACAGAGGAGCCTGGCGGGCTGCAGTCCATGGGGTCGCAGAGAGTCGGACACGACTGTGCGACTAACAACAACCAGGTATGTAGGATCGAACGTTATCTCTGGTGATTAACTTCTGTTCTTCCTGGTCGAGAGAGGAGGAGGGATTCCTTTGAAAATTTATGTTTTGCTTTTAGGCAAATAGGGGAAGGCCAGGGAGCTTTCCTTCTATCTGCTTCTTCTCAACTGCCTTCAACTCAAAATAATCCTTATGCCGACATGGCGTGTTTTGAGAGTGGCATATCCTGTCACCTAGCAGACTATGCGTGAGCGCATGAACTGAGGTGTCGCACATGCATGAGCATAAAGTCCCTTATGGTGCTGCGTGGACCTGGGGGGTGGGAGGGGCAGGAAAGCAACTGGCTACAGGCCAGGAAGCTGGAGGTTGTCCCCCTTGCACTGCCATGTTCTAGCACAACACTTGCAGGAGTTTGTGAATTCTAAATCTGAACTTGGCTTCTAGGTCATTATGAAGACATATCGGTAAAGTAAAAGATGAATCATGTTGTATTACTTTGTGAGTTTTCCTTATAACCTTAAATATCTGGGCACATGGCATGCTGCTGCTGCTGCTGCTGAGTCGCTTCAGTCGTGTCCAACTCTGTGCGACCCCATAGACGGCAGCCCACTAGGCTCCCCCGTCCCTGGGATTCTCCAGGCAAGAGCACTGGAGGGGGCTGCCATTTCCTTCTCCAATGCATGCGTGCATGCTCAGTCACTTCAGTCGTGTCTGACTCTGTGCGACCCCATAGACGGCAGCCCGCCAGGCTCCCCCGTCCCTGGGATTCTCCAGGCAAGAGCACAGGAGGGGGCTGCCATCACCTTCTCCAGCACGTGGTGTAGGAGTCTCCATCTGCACCCAGGCCCTGCAGGAAGAGGAACAGGCCTGCTTAAACATTTGCCACATTGACGCGACCACCCACACTTCCCTCCCTCCTTCCTTTCGTCTCTCCTGTACCCTTCACTCCTCCTGCTGTCCCTCCATGTCTTCCTTCTTTGCTTTTTGTCATATCTGTCTGTCTGTCATCTGTTTTTCTATGTTAATGTGCTTTTTTTTTTTTTTTGATGATGAAACATTTGAAACCATTACCCATAGAGTTAACAGAACCTGATGACTAACAGGAATTCTTGAGCTTATCTTGCAGAATAAAGGATAGGAAACAGCTTGTTAAAAGCCCTCTGCTTACCCTGAGGAAACCAAAATTGAGAAACACACATGTATCCCATTGTTCACTGCAGCACTATTTACAATAGCTAGAACATGGGAGCAACCTAGATGTCCACCAACAGATGAATGGATAAAGAAGTGGTGGTACATAAACATGATGGAATATTACTCAGCCACAAAAAGGAACCCTTTGAGTCAGTTCTAATGAGGTGGATGAACTTAGAACCGATTATACAGAGTGAAGTGGGTCAGAAAGAGGAAGAAATATTGTATTCTAATGCATATATATGGAATCTAGAAAAATGGCACTGAAGAATTTACTTACAGGGCAGCAATGGAGAAACAGACCTAGAGAATAGACTTACGGACATGGGGAGAGGGGAGGAGAGGGTGAGATGTGTGGAGAGAGTAACATGGAAATTTACATTACCATATGTAAAACACAGCGAATGGGAATTTGCTGTATGGCTCAGGAAACTCAAACAGGGGCTCTGTATCAACCTAGAAGGGTGGGATGGGGAGGGAGATGGGAGGGAGGTTCAACAGGGAGGAGATACGTGTATACCTATGGCGGATTCATGTTGCGGTTTGACAGAAAACAAAATTCTATAAAGCAATTATCCTTCAATAAAAAAATAAATAAAAATTTAAAAATCTCTCTGCCTTCCTTGATTGTTTGCTTTAGTTTTCTTTCTTTATTTCTTTTTTTCCTCTCTAATTGCATACCTTTCCAGCTTCACATAGCCTGTTGTTTTACAGGAACTTAGGGTGGGCTCTTGTCAAATGTGAGCCAGCTCTGAATGGTTGGGACCACTGACCCTAAAACTGGGCCTGTGCAGGGGTCTTTTGACATCAGAGGACCTGAAAACTCCACCCTCAGATCATGCTTTGCTGTTTTATCCAATCATTGAGTCGCGTCTGACTCTTTGCAACCCATGGACTGCTGCACTCCACGCTTCTCTGACCTCCACTATCTCCCAGAGTTTGCTTAGATTCATGTCCATTGGGTCAATGGTGCTACCTAACCATCTCATCCTCTGCCGTTCCCTTCTTCTTATACCTTCGATATTTCCCAGCGTCTAGGTCTTTTCCAATGAGTCAGTTCTTCACATTGGGTGACCAAAGTATTGGAGCTTTAGTTTCAGCATCAGTCCTTCCAATGAATATTTAGTTGATTTCCTTTAGGATTGATTTGTTTGATCTCCTTGAATGGTAAAGCATCTGCCTGCAACGTGGGAGACCTGGGTTCAATTCCTGGATCGGGAAGATCCCCTGGAGAAGGAAATGGCAATCCACTCTAGCACTCTTGCCTGGAGAATCCCATGGACAGAGGAGCCTGATAGGCTACAGTCCATGGGGTTGCAAAGAGTCGGACACGACTGAGCGACTTCACTCACTGAAGTCGGCAGGAAGTAGATTTACTAACATAGGACACTTGTGAGAGATGTAAGTGGGCAGGCAAGGGACTTCTGCCTCAAAGATTAAGTGGGCTCAGTTCAGGTCAGTCATTCAGTCGTGTCCAACTCTTTGCCACACAATGGACTGCAGCATGCCAGGCTTCCTTATCCATCACCAATTTCCAGAGCTTGCTCAAACCCATGTCCATTGAGTCGGTGATGCCATCCAACCATCTCATCCTCTGTCATATCCTCCTTCTCTCACCTTCAATCTTTCCCAGCATCAGGGTCTTTTCCAATGAGTCAGCTCTTCACAACAGATGGCCAAAGTATTGGAGCTTCAGCATCAGTCCTTCCAATGAATTATTCAGGACTGCTTTCCTGAGGATTGATTGGTTGGATCTCCTTGCAGTCCAAGGGACTCTCAAGAGTTTTCTCCAACACCACAGTTCAAAAGCATCAATTCTTTGGTTCTCAGCTTTCTTTATGGTCCAATTCTCACATCCATACATGGCTACTGGAGAAACCATAGCTTTGACTATACAGACCTTAGTTGACAAAGTAATGTCTCTGCTTTTTAATATACTATCTGGGTTTGTCATAGCTCTTCTTCCAAGGAGCAAGCATCTTTTAATTTCATGGCTGCAGTCACCATTTGCAGTGATTTTGGAGCCCAAGAAAATAAAGTGGGCTGCATTTTTATGATGGAAGGAAAGAGGCAGAGCAATAAAAGACTGCCTTCTTCCTCATTCTTCGAGTAGCCATCACCAGCGTCTCTTTCATATCAGGCAGGAGAATATCTTACCCTGTGAGGTCAGCTGGGACTGTCATAGCACTTATTTAAATCAGCAAAAGGGTGGTAAGATTGTTCTCTTTCACTTAGTGACCTGGGGTATATCTTGTATTTTCATGTATGACTTTATAGTTAAGCAAGACTGCTTCATTCCAAACATTCCCATAGCTTTTTTGAGTGATCATTGACTTACGCTTGTCTCCCAGAGATCTAGAGGTTTCCCTCTCTGTCTATAATTCCCTACTGGGACTTCGACAACTACCCGTATAACTATCCTATTCTATCCCTATCACCTCTAATCACCTCTCTGCCCAGGACTACCTGTTTACCACATCAATCTCCCTACCCCCTCGCCTTCAGGGAGGCAAATCTGACACTTGTTCCCTCACCTCCTCTCTTGGCTGTCTTGTAAATAAACTCTTTCTCTGCCACAAACCTCCACATCTCAGCATTTGGCTTGCTTCAGGTCAAGCAGATGGACCTGGTCTGATAACACATTTGAAAGTATGTGGCAAACATCATGATACCTCATCTCTTAACACTTTATGTGTTTTCTAAGAAAAAGGACATTCTCCTGTTTAACCACAATATTATAGCACACCAAAGAAGTTTAATGTTGATGTAATAAAATGATCTAATATGTAACCTATATTCAGGGTTTTTTCCATTGTCTTAAAAAGGCCCTGTGGGGGCACTGTGCATGTCTTTATGCTATTTGTCTAGTTATCCTTTTTGGTTGTAGTTTATAAAAACATAAGGTCATGATGGATTGGGAAAAGAAAAACTGGTTCTTCACCTCAGATAGTTTGAGAAGCACTGTCATGGGAAGAGGGACCCCTTCCAGGGCCCGAAAGGGGGCTCTTGTCTAACTCTTGGAAATGAATTGTCCACGGGGACACACGTGCTGACAAGGCAAGGGGCTTTATTGGGAAGGGGCGCCTGGGCAGAGAGCAGCAGGGCAACGGGGCCCAGGGGGACTGCTCTGCCGCGTGGCTCTCAGTCTCGGCTTTACGTGATGGATTAGATTCCAGGTGTCTCTGGCAATCATTCTGATGCCGGCTCCTTCCTGGCAGTGGACACACTGCTCAGCCAAGATGGAAGCCAGAGAGGAGGATTCTGGGAGGCGGGAGGACACGTGGCATCTCCTTTGGGCTCTTCCCAGATTCTTCCAGATGGTGGTGGCTCGTTAGTTCTATATTCCTTACCAAGACCTCCTGTCGTAAAACAACTCATGCAAATGGTTGCTGGGGTGCCTGGTTAGGGTGGGCAGTTTCAGTCAGTGCGTTTCCCCCAACAGTGCAAAACAGTGTTTGTCAGGAGTGTAAGTATGCCCGTGTTTGTAGGGTGCAGGCGCTGGGGAGGAAGGCATTCCTCTTCTCTTCTAGGTTCTTCTGGCTGGTCTAAGAATTAAACTGACCTGAGACAGATTAACAGGAAAACCGAGTAACTCCCTCAAACGGCTGAAGCCCTCACCTTAAATACCATCCTTAGCTGAAGACAAAAGTTGTTGAGTGCGGAGAGAGTCAGTTACCAGGAGGATAGCAGGAAAAGCAAAGTGAGCGAGAATGATTAGGGTGCAGATTTAAGTCCTTGCCTTTTCCATTGATAAGAGTTTCTAGAGCTTTCCTCTTCCGGGTACAAAGAGGAAGACACACAAATAGAGATTTCTGTTACAAATGTAAATATGTCTTACAAAAGAGCAACTCGTCTACTTGGTTTTCAGAACCCTTTCCTTGTCTACTGTTTTTCAGGAAACAACCACTTTAAAACAATTAATACACCAAAGAGATATATTTAGGGTGGCAAATTCTGCTCTCCTACAAAGGGAAGGATAGAGTCATTAGTTTCTTAGTTTTAGGCTTTTTTCCAGTGTAGGAGTCAATCAAGAATCACCCTGTCAACTGAAGACAAATGTACAGCCTAAATGTTGAGAATTATGTTTTGTTCAGCAAAATTTCTGAGAACTCAAGCCTGGAAGGCAGCCTGTCAGGTAGCTGAGGGGCTGCTCTGAAGAGGTAAGGCAGGAGCTGGGATTTATAGAAGTTTTTGCAACAGAAACCGGATAGTCAGAACATCAAGAGATTACTGTTAATTAAAGAAAACCAGACATCTCAAGTTAATGAACTGAGCGCTTTTCTATGTATGGGGAGATATACGAATCTGGGCTCACTTAAACCATCCTTTCAATATGCCCCTTGCTATCTGGAGCTGGTATTCTGGTCTCCCATTCTGGATCCCCTCAGGGCACACAGCTGGGGTGGCTGCAGTGGCTGATGTCTTGATAGCCACACCCTCCTTTGTTTACTGATATGGCAGGTGACATCCACAACGTAACATTTGCCTTTCATGCTGTATAGTAACAAGGTTATGAAAAACCAAGAAAAGCTTCTGTTAAATAGAGGTCAAATTAGATTGCTTGGTATAATTGGTGGGAATGTTAAAACACTAAGCACATTTTATGGAAATAGAATGCATAGGTCTTCAGCATTTTAGGGGATTAAGAGGAGCAGCCAACAGTAAATGCCAACAGCCTTTGTGCTTTAATTTCAGAGTTTTTTCCAGGGCTGTTCTTCCTTCATGATATGCACCTGCCTTTTCTTTGGCTTCTGCCCTGATTTTATATTTGTCCTGAAATTTAGGTGGAATAAAAACAATGTCAGATGAGGGAATTTTTAGAACAAATAAAACTGTAAGCCAGTTGTGCTCACCTTTTCAACAAATGAATTGCACTTTGCACATTTGCAAACCCTTGCACCGTTAAACACGGGTTTCCTCACCTCTCTCTTGGGCATACTGCTTTTTCCATGGCCTCACAGGGAGCAGTAAAACAAGGATGTTTGTGAAATACTGTTGTTTCCTAATAACTCATTATCTTCCTAATAACTCATTATTTTTCATGGCGAGAAAGTGATGTTATACCATCATCTGTCTTAACAAGATTTCATTTAAGAATAAAAATGTTCTTAACAAGGAATGTAACCAGATAGGTTTGGGGGTTCCCATGTTAGCAAACTCAGGTTCGCAAAAGCCAATATTTAGGAGACACGGGTTGGCTAGAAAAGAAAGATTGCTTTATTCAGGAGGCCAGTAACCTGGGGAGAAGGTGGACTCCAACCTGAAGATTCTGCTCTACCATGAGAGTTTATAAAGGAAGAAAGGGGAAGTCAGTCACTGTTGATCATTTGGAGAGGGTTCAGAGTCTTTGTTTTCTTCTACTTTGCGCAGACTTTCTTCTGATTGGGCTCAGATGGTAAAGAATCCACCTGCAGTGCAGGAGACCTGGGTTCGATCCCTGGTCAGGGTGATCCCCTGGTGAAGGAAATGGCAACCCACTCCAGTAATCTTGCCTGGAAAATTCCATGAAGAGGGGACCTGGTGGATTACAGTCCATGGGGTCACAAAAGAGTCGGACGCGAGTGAGTGGCTGACATTTTCACTTCTGATTGGTTGGTGAAGTGACAGGGTGGCCCTCCAGGACTCCTGTGCTCAGCCCAAAGTTGCCATCCTACACCTGGGTTCCTGCCTCAGTTCCTGCCGAAACCTCAGCTCCTGCCGGAGAACCCTAAGACACTGTTGTGTGTGCCACTTAGGAAGAACTGCCCTATCGTTGCAGTATTGTCTTTCGATTGCTCCTCCTTCGTTTCTGCATTCCTTCACTTCCCCGAGAGCAGCTATTTGGATCTGTTCTTCGGTACTCAGGGAAGGTCTGTGAGGCTGAAGTCTCTTTCCTACAAACAAGAAATGGGAGACACCGAAAGGATTTGTACGCAGAAGGGCCCCACAGAGTCCTGCTCAGTTTCACTTGGAGAAAGAAAAGCAGCCCTTGCTTTCTTGACAGAAGGGAAGCCGTTTCGCCTAAGCTGCTCTGTGATCTCAGCCTGGCCACGGTGCTTGCCAGGCCTCAGATATCAGTAATCTTAAGGGAAGTACAGGGATGCAGACACAAAGGAAAAGCAGTCAGTCAACAAACTGTTGGCTTTAATACAGACTTCTAGTTCCTCCTGGGGATGTGCAGAATAATCTGAGACACAGGTTTAAATTCTGTAGGAACTAAAGTCCCCTACCCTGCAGAGGCTGGTAAGATATAACAGAGAAGTTGGAAGATGGTAGATGACACCACCCTTATGGCAGAAAGTGAAGAAGAACTAAAGAGCCTCTTGATGAAAGTGAAAGAGGAGAGTGAAAATGTTGGCTTAAAGCTCAACATTCAGAAAACGAAGATCATGGCATCCAGTCCCATCACTTCATGGCAAATAGATGGGGAAACAGTGGAAACAGTGCCAGACTTTATTTTGGGGGGCTCCAAAGTCACTGCAGATGGTGACTGCAGCCATGAAATTTAAAGACGCTTACTCCTTGGAAGGAAAGTTATGACCAACTCAGGCAGCATATTAAAAAGCAGAGACATTACTTTGCCAACAAAGGTCCATCTAGTCAAAGCAATGGTTTTCCAGTAGTCATGTATGGATGTGAGAGTTGGACTATAAAGAAAGACGAGTGCCGAAGAATTGATGCTTTTGAACTGTGGTGTTGGAGAAGACTCTTGAGAGTCTCTTGGACTGCAAGGAGATCCAACCAGTCCATCCTAAAGGAGATCAGTCCTGGGTGTTCACTGGAAGAACTGATATTGAAGCTGAAACTCCAATACTTTGGCCACCTGATGTGAAGAGCTGACTCATTGGACGGGACCCTGATGCTGGGAAAGATTGAGGTCAGGAGGAGAAGGGGATGACAGAGGATGAGATGGTTGGATGGCATCACCGACTCGATGGACATGGGTTTGGGTGGACTCCAGGAGTCGGTGATGGACAGGGAGGCCTGGCGTGCTGCAGTTCATGGGGTCGCAAAGAGCTGGACACAACTGAGCAACTGAACTGAACTGAACTACATACTAAGACCCCAGACTGATCAGAACCTAAGGAATGATGGTATTGACCTTTTCTGACCCTTCTGAATTCAAGCAAGTAAAGCTTGGACTCTGGCAACCTTTACCCCAATTCTGTGCTGAATTCTCTTCTGCTCAAGCTTCTTCGTGACTATGCTTACACCACCCAAGCCTCTTCATATATATGCATGTACCTTTAGCTTAAAACTTCCCCAATGTCACAGTAGTGAAGACTGCTTTGGGAAAGATCCCCAAGGTTCTCCTTACCTGCTGCAAGTAGTAGGTCCTTCCTTTTCCTGCTCTTGGGCTTGGTTGTATCTTTTGGCTCAACACCTATCAAGAGGTGAACCCAGTATTCAGGTAACAGCAACACATTAGAACTAGACAAACACTGGGTATGAGAGATTGTTACTCCTAAATGTTTATTTGAGGTTTCCATTATGTTTTTGTTTGAACCCAAGAGCCCATTGGAAGACTGGCATTTTTTTTTTGAATATTTATCAGTGGAAGAAAATAAGAAGCAGAAAGTTCTTTTCAAACAAACTCCTGACTCCTTAAAGATATTAAAAATGATTTGCTTTACTTTAAAGGTATAAGTAATTGAAGATCAGAAAGATAGTGTTGTCCTGTAGTATGATACGTATAGATAGAAATAATACACGTCTGTATATATGCACCCCACTGCAGAGATGAATCTTTATTCATCTAAGTCAATGCTATTCAAACATGGCCAGTTAGCACATAACTAAGTATTTGTTATCAGTTGTTGAACAAATTTCTAGGCCCAAGATGGACCCACTTCAGCCCTGGGTGCCATGTCAGCAAACCAGAACTCAGGTAACTTTCATAACTATTGCTCAGTTGCTCAGTCATGTCCAATTCTTTGTGACCCCATGGATTCTAGCCTCCCAGGCTCCTCTGTCCATGGGATTCTCCAGGCAAGAACACTGGAGTGGGTTGCCATAACTTTCATGTCCCTGTAAATGCTCTGCTTGACCAGAAATGCAGGCTATTCAGTCAGCCAACCCCAAACACCAAGCCAAGTCTGGGTTTCACACTTAATTCCTTGTTCCTTCTTACTCCATATGAGGTTGACTGTGTGACTTCAGCCAATCAGATATTTTCTGGTTTTCTATTTCTTGTTCTTTATTTGCTGTCCTATAAAATCATCCTGCCTTCTGCCCTATTTTGCAATTCTCCAAGCGGAGATTGTCTGCTTCATGAAGTGTTAAATAAAGGTTGTTTGTATTACCTAAACTGTCTTCATCTTTGTTGTCGTTTTTCAGTTGCTAAGTTGGATCCAACTCTTCACAACCCCATGAACTGCAGCACGCAAGGCTTCTCTGACCTTTCCTATCTCCCTGAGCTCACTCAAACTCATGTCCACTGAGTCAGTGATGCCGTCCAGTCATCTCATCCTCTGTCACCCCCTCCTCCTCTTCAGTCTGTTCAGTTCAGTTCAGTTCAGTCGCTCAGTCGTGTCCGACTCTTTGCGACCCCATGAATCGCAGCACTCCAGGCCTCCCTGTCCATCACCAACTCCCGGAGCTCACTCAGACTCACGTCCATCGAGTCGGTGATGCCATCCAGCCATCTCATCCTCGGTTGTCCCCTTCTCCTCCTGCCCCCAATCCCTCCCAGCACCAGCGTCTTTTCCAATGAGTCAACTCTTCGCATGAGGTGGCCAAAGTAGTGGAGCTTCAGCTTTAGCATCATTCCTTCCAAAGAAATCCCAGGGTTGATCTCCTTCAGAATGGACTGGTTGGATCTCCTTGCAGTCCAAGGGACTCTCAAGAGTCTTCTCCAGCACCACAGTTTGAAAGCGTCAATTATTTGGCACTTAGCCTTCTTTATGGTTCAATTCTCACATCCATACATGACTATTGGAAAAACCATAGCTTTGATGATATGGACCTTTGTCAGCAAAGTGATGCCTCTGCTTTTTAGGTCTGTCTAGGTTTGTCCTAGCTATTCTTCCAAGGTGCAGGCATCTTTAATTTTGTGGCTGCAGTCACTGTCCACATTGAGTTTGGAGCCCAAGAAAATGAAATCTGACACTGTTTTCACATTTTCCCCATCTATCTGCCATGAAGTGATGGGACCGGATGCCATAATCTTAGTTTTCTGAACGCTGAGTTTTAAGCCAGCTTTTTCACTCTCCTGTTTCACCTTCATCAAGAGGCTCTGTAGTTCCTCTTTACTTTCTGGCATTAAGGTGGTATCATCTGCGTATCTGAGGCTGTTGATATTTCTCCCGGCAATCTTGATTCCAGCTTGTGCTTCATCCAGCCTGGTGTTTTGCATGATATACCCTGCATATAAGTTAGATAAGCAGGGTGACAATACACAGCCTTGACGTACTCCTTTCCCAATTTTGAACCAGTCTGTTGGTTCATGTCCAGCTCTAACTGTTGTTTCCTGTCCTTCATACAGGTTTCCCAGGAGACAGGTATGTGGTCTTATTTTCCCATCTCATTAAAAGTATTCCACAGTTCATTGTGATCCACAGTCAAAGGCTTTAGCATAGTCAATGAAGCAGAAGTAGATTTTTTTTGGAATTCCCTTGCTTTTTCTATGATCCAGCGTTGTGTTGGTAATTTGATCTCTGGTTCCTCTGCCTTTTCTAAATCCAGCTTGTACATCCGGAAGTTCTCAGTTCACATACTGCTGAAGCCTAGCTTGAAGGATGTTGAGCGTAATCTTGCTGGCATGTGAAATGAGTCTTCTTTAAACTTTTTAAAACCCAGTCCCTAAGGAAATAAGTTTTGCATTGAAAGTGAGCACTTAGAAACTTTTAAAGCAATATGTCAGTAATTTATATATGTTGAATCTAAAAACAGAAACCTTGGCTTATATGTTGTGTGTCTTTTCATTCCAGTTTGCTCTTCTTTTTTGTTGTGGTTTATTAAAATGTGAGTTCATGATGGGTTGGAAAAAGAAAACCTGGTTCTTCATTCAGATGGTTTGAGAAGCACTGTCCTGAAAATGGTGTTTGGCAGGAGTGTGGCGTATATGTGTGTGTGTGTGTGTGTGTGTGTGTGAAATTAAAGGGAGAGCGGAAGTAGAAAGTCATTAGACCAAATGACATGTCATTGGTGAAGGAGTTGGTGTTCACTTTTCCTCACTGTGTTTCACCGTAGAGTTTGCAGACTGTGTCTTGATGGAGCAGCTGAACACACAGTAAATGCTCCCAGGAGCGTCCCCTGTGCCTGCACACAAGAGGTGCGAGCCCTGCGCCTGGCTGAGCTTGTGGACAAGACCCTTCCTGGTCTGGTGAGCCGCATTCTTGGGTTCTGAGTCCCAGCTCTAGTTAGGAAACTAGCCATCCCTGGCAGAGAGGGCTCAGACTCTCCAGGGCCTCCATCCTTGGGAACTCTGGATTGATGGCTGCCCTCCAGCTTTGACACTGGACTGTCAATTCATTCTTTTTTTCCTCTCTCTCTTTCCCTTTTTTTTTTTTTTTTTTTTTGGCTGCACTGCAGAGTTTGTGGGATCCTAGTTCCCCAATCAGGGATAGAACTCACACCCTCTGCACTGGAAACATGGAGTCTTAATCCCTGGACTGCCGGGAGTCGCTTTTTCTTTATTCCGTTTTCTTTAAACTGAATGCAGGGATCACAGAATAACAGCTTTTGGAGGACAGACAAAGTAGTTTTGTTCAACAGAATATAAAGAGTATTTACAGGAAAATGTTGCTGTTCCATGTGTAAGTGAGTAAAAATATAATGAGTGTTTTTTTTTTTATTAGTATAGCTGATACACAGATTCTCAGAGTTGAAAGAGCATTAAAAATCACTTAACCCAAAGATTAAAGAAATCCCTGCTGAGAAGTATTCTCTAGTCTCTGCTTAGGAAATAAACACCCGTCAGTGAGTGTCCCAGCAGGAAAGGGAAGGCACACTCCAACTGGGTCACTGGAAAATAATAATTTACAGAATTGTGGGCAGGCATCATGGAAGCCATAGGGAATAGCGCAACACTTCCAAACCAGCAGTCTCAGGAGGCCCTTGCCTTCCCTGTGCCTGAGAGGTCAGCAGAGGCCATGGTTCTTGGAACTCTGAGGCAGTAGCTGTCTTAGTCTGCTGGGGCTGCTCTGATATAATACCGCAGACAGGGTGGCTTAAACAACAGATGTTTTTCCCTCCTCTTCTGGAGGCTGGGCAGTCCGAGATCAAGGTGCTGGCAGATTGGGTTCCTGGTGAGCCCCCGCGCCGTGTCCTCACGTGACAGAGAAAGCAAGTTCTGTTCTCTCTTCCTTTTCTTCCAAGGAAGCTGATCCCTTCATGGGCACTCAGATGATCTCATCTAAGCACGATTGCCCCACAAGGCCCCACTTCCAAACACCATCTCTCTGGGGATTAGGACTTTAACGTATGAACTTTGGGGAGCACAGATATTTACTCCAAATCAGCACCAATAGGGAGGGCTGCCTGATGGGAGCCTGTCGCCTTCAATAGAGGGATGAAGACAACCCATGGCAATGTGACAAAAGGGGCCCAGTGGAATGAGGACCCTGAGCTCCCTTTCCACAGCTCTCTTATTGGACACACCCACCAAGAAGCAGGAGGGTAAGGTGGCTCGTTGATCTGGCTCTTATCAGTCAGCCTTTCTTACCGTAGAGCGAGGAAGGTAAGGATCTGGAGAGGCAAGTAGAAAGCACACAGCCAGCTTCTCAGACTACTTATTAATATTTCCCTGGAATGACTAAGTGTAATAATGTATATAAGGCTCTTCGTGTAGTGGCTGCAATGCTATGCTACTGCTGCTGCTAAGTCACTTCAGTCATCTCCGACTCTGTGTGACCCCATAGAGCCCACCAGGCTCCCCCGTCCCTGGGATTCTCCAGGCAAGAACACTGGAGTAGGTTGCCATTTCCTTCTCCAATGCATGAAAGTGAAAAGCGAAAGTGAAGTTGCTCAGTTGTGTCCGACTCTCAGCGACCCCATCAACTGCAGCCCACCAGGCTCCTCTGTCCATGGGATTTTCCAGGCAAGAGTACAGGAGTGGGCTGCCATTGCCTTAGATATTTAATAAATGCTAATGTGCTGGATGTAAATGTGACAGTCCCAGACTTATTACTCAGGCATATATATATATATATTCAGTTTTTAAAAAATATACTTAAAAATTAAGTTTGGATCAAAAGTCCCCAATTTCTCTTCAGCAGATTGCAAAAGCAGAGTCTTACTAAATCAGTATAATTCAGTCATTTTTGAAAAAATTCATTTTATTTAGATAAATTGCCACATTCAGTGTTTTCCTTTCCACCTTCTTCTCCATTTTCTCCCCTTCTCAGGCCTGATCTAAATTTCTGGAAGGGTCTCATGAATGATATAAGTATTGGTAGTGTATGGCTCACTGTCATCCTATGTTCTCTGTGGTATTATCATCTGTTCTTCCCAGTTCTGTCATTTCTGCCAAGCGCTTATGCTCTGAGTCTTCCGGGGTTTATCCTTAGTACAAGCATCC
This sequence comes from Ovis canadensis, assembly GCF_042477335.2. Lineage (NCBI taxonomy): Eukaryota > Metazoa > Chordata > Mammalia > Artiodactyla > Bovidae > Ovis > Ovis canadensis. Next base: position 117,875,793 of record NC_091247.1, on the reverse strand, counting down.
CTCAAAGATACTGTAGGTTCGGGCCCAGACCGCTGCAATAAAGCTAATATTGCAGTAAAGTGAGCCACACGAATTTTTTTGTTTCCCACTGCACATAAAAGTCATGTTTAGGGACTTCCCTGGCAGTTTAATAATGAAGACTTCATGCTTCCAACACAGGGGACGTGGGTTCAGCCCTTGGTCAGGGAATTAAGACCCCATATGCCATGAGGTGTGGCCAAAAAAAAAGTTTAAAAATTATGTGTACACTGTACTGTAGCCTCTTCAATATGCAATAGCATTAAGTCTAAACAATGTGCATACCTTAATTTTCAAATAATTTATTGCTGGAAAAAAGCTAATCACCATATGAGCCTTCAGAGAGTTGTAATCTTTTTTGCAATAGTAACACCAAAGGTCACTGATTGCAGAGCACCATAATAAATATAATAATAAAGAAAATTTTGAAATAATGTGAGAATCATCAAAATGTGACACCAAGACAGGAAGTGAGGCACTGCTGTTGGGAAAATGGCACCAATAAACTTGCTTGTTGCAGGGCTGCCACAAAACCTTCAACTTGTGAAAATCACAGTATCTGCACAGTGCAATGAAATGAGGTATGCCTGCACCAACAATCAAGCTTTAGAATTAAAAATAAATAAAACCAAGTATCTTTCAGCCTCACTCGCCCCCTTAGCTAGATAGCCACGTGCAGTGCATTATCTGAGCCGTCACACAGAGCAGTGTTCACAGCCTGGGGTTAGAGTGTGTTAGAAGAGTCCAATGTCATAGAGATCTGTCTGAAGTAACGGAATTAAATATCAGAGACAATATTCAGGAAAGACATACAGACAACAGGATCCTATCTATTATAAAACTGATTTTTTAAGTGCTTTATATTTGTTAGGGAAGGAATAAGACCGACCACCCAATAGCCACACATCAGCAATGTTCAACCTGCCTTGTCAGGAGAAACTTTCATTTTCATGGGTGTGTAAGTTTGAGATTTGACTCTTCATTGAGTTTCTGCTTCTAGATAATAACTTTTTTCTTTTAGCCTCACTGATGTGAAAATGTAATAAGTTTTCTGCTTGAAACTCTGGGGTTTAATTTGGTAAGATTCCACAAGAGGTTAAAAGAATAAAACCAATTATAATTTTATTTTTTAAAGTATTATCAAAGAATATTTGCACAGCTTCAAATGCTCTGAATACTGGAATTTTGACATTTTGAAATAAGATTAATATGGTCTTCAGATTCTGCCAGTATCCAAACTGGGAAAATATGGTGCCTGTTCTAGGCTTGAAAGTTATCACCTAAATTCAACTAATGACCGAAGAATATGGAACCACAGGAGTCATGAGGATTTCGTTAATCTGTGTCAGCTGTTTGTGGTTTGGTCCTTTGCGGTTCGTTCTGAACAGGTGAGAGCTGAAAGTTTAATTCCTTTGTCCCTGTTACCATGATACATCCAAAAGAAAAATATTAACGATCCAAGTATTTACACATATCTTCGTTGCTAGGATGCAGTTGTAGTCTCAATGTGTTACTGTTTGTTACCTCTTGAGTGGTACTATTTGGTTGCTCATTGAGTAAGAAGAGAAGAATCAGTATAAACAGTAGAGAGTTTATAAGAGCAAACATGCTTTCTCTATGCCAGGCTTTGGGATAAGCACTTTTCATAGATTAATTTATGTAATTCTCCCAGGGACCCAGTGATGTAGTTACTAGTCCAGTCATTCCCATTTTAGTGATAAAAAAGTTGGTTGAAGTGGTGGTTTAATCTTTTGTGACCCAACGGACTGTAGCCTGCCAGGTTCCTCTATCTGTGGGATTTCCCAGGCAAGAATACTGGAGTGGCTAGCCGTTTCCTTCTCCAGGGGATCCTCCCGACCCAGGGGCTGAACCTGCACCTCTTGCATTGCAGGCAGATTCTTTATCACTGAGCCACCAGGGAAGCCCCTAAAGAAACTGAGGCAGAGTCACTTATTCAACTATTATTTATTGAGTCTCTATGACCCGATAATCAGCTTAAGAATTAGGAATACGTCAATCATTCCTGGCTTTGTGGAATTTACCATCTAGTGGTAAGAGAAAAAAAAAACAAACTACAAATATGTAAATTATATGGTAAGTTAGAAACTGGTGATATCGAAAAAGCATGAAAGAAGGATTCTGTGTATGTCTGCGTGCACGTGTGCACGTGCAATTTAAAGTAAAGGATTATGGGCAGTGAGAGCGTCACTGAGAAGGTGACTTTTGAGCAAAACACTGAGGCAGATGAAGAGAGACCCAGGTAAAGCCCTGGGAGAAGATCATGCCACAAAGAGTAAACTGTCAAAAGCAAAAGCCCCGGGGAGTTGCCTAGAGTGTCTCAAACGAAGCAGGAAGGCCTTCATTAGTGGAGTGAAGCAAGAAATAGAAAAGGTCAGGAAAACAGCTGGAGTCCCTGGGCTTTGCAGACAATAACTTTTTGGAGCTGAGACGGTTTTGAACAGAGAAACTATATGATGTGACTTGTGTCATAAAAATATCATCTGGATGTTATATTAAGAATAGACTGTGTGTGGGCAGGCAGTAGATGGGGTGTTGGTAGGCTAGGGCAGGAACCAGAGAGATGAGTTAGGAGGCTATTATAATAATCTGGGGGTCATGGAGACTATTAACAATAACGCAGTTGGTAATGAGAGGGGGTTGTACCAGTATAGTTGTATGGAGGTGTTGAGAATCATCAGATTCTGAGAATATTTTGAAGGTGGAATCCCTAGGATTTGCTAGCAGATTCTCTTGTGGCTCAGCTGGTAAAGAATCTGCCTGCAATGTAGAAGATCTGGGTTTGATCCCTGGGTTGGGAAGATCCCCTGGAGAAGGAAAAGGCTACCCACTCCAGTACTCTGGCCTGGAGAATTCCATGGACTGTATAGTCCATGGGGTTGCAAACAGCTGGACATGACTGAGCAACTTTCACTTCACTTGGATATGAGATGGAGAAGAGTCAGAATGACTCTGAGCTTTTTGTCCTGACTTACTGGAAGGGTGAGGTTGGCATTGACTGAAGTTGGGGGAAACTTGGAGAGGATCAGGGTTGCTAAGATCAGAAGTTCAGTTCTGATCTGTTAGGTCTGACATGATGACAGAACATCTGTGGGAGGCAGGACGATGGCTTTCCCAAAGGGGCCACCTGGATCCTACCCCCTGGGACCTGTGAATACGTGTAGCTACATGGCAGAGGGGAATGAAGGGGAGAGAGGGAATGAAGGCTGCCAATTAGCTGACCTTGAGATAGCATTATCCAGATGGACGCAATGTAATCACAAGGAAGAGGGCCACGGAGGAGGCAGTGTCAGAGCGATGCAGTGTGAGAAAGACCCGACTGGGCGGTGCTGGCTTCGGAGAGAGAAATGGCCGACAGCAAGGGAGTGCAAGCAGTCTCTAGAAGCTGGAAAAGACAAGATAACTGATTCTGCCCTGGAGCCTCTAGAAGGAAACGCCACCCTGCTGGCAGCTTGACTTTAGACCAATGAGACCCATTTTGGACTTCTGACCTTCAGCAGCGTAAGGTAATACATTGGCGGGTTTTTTCATGTTTTCTTCATTTAGCATTGGCTGCGCTGGGTCTTTGTTACCGTGCAGGGTCCTGCTCTAGCTGCCGCAAGCGGGAGCTCCTCCTCCTCGCAGAGCTCCTCCTTGCGATGGCCTCTCTCTCTGCACAGCACAGGCTCTAGAGCAGGCAGGCATCAGCAGCTGTGGTGCTAGCACTCAGTTGTCCCCCAGCGTGTGGAATCTTCCTGGAGCAGGGGTAGAACCTGTGTCCTCTGCATTGGCAGATTCGTAACCATTGGACCACCAGGGGAGTCTTTGGTGTTGCTTTAAAGTCACTAGGTTTGCAATCATTTGTTGCAAAAACAAATAGGAAGTAGAGAAGTAGAGCATCCAAGTGGAGCTATCTGGTAGGTAGGTGGATATAAATGTCTGGACTTGGGGTAAAGGTTCTGCTGCTGCTGCTGCTAAGTCGCTTCAGTCGTGTCCAACTCGGTGCGACCCCATAGACGGCAGCCCACCAGGCTCCCCCGTCCCTGGGATTCTTCAGGCAAGAGGTTCAGGATGCAGATATAAATGTAGAATTATTGATGATACTTAAAACCAGGAGACCTGGGGGATTTCCTGACAGTCCAGTGGTTAGAACTCCGCACTCTAAATGCAAGGGGCGTGGGTTCAATCCCTGGTCGAGGGACTAAGGTCCTGCATGTCACAGAACATGGCCAACAAACAAGCAAATGAACAAAAAACTAGGAGAACTGATGAGATCAAGGAAATCAGTACAGAGGAGAGAAGAGGGGAGGGAGGAAAGGGGAGGAGGGAAGGCAAGGCCTGAGCTTGAAGAAACTGCCAGTCCGAGATCAGGAGGATGTGATGGAGCCAGCAAAGAGGCCTGGAGGGAGAAGCTGGTGAGGCGGGACAGCCAGGGGGTGCGGTGAAGGAAGTGTTCCAAGAAGGGGTGACCATATGCATCACGTGCTGCGACAGGTCAGGTGAGAGGAGTACGGGGATGGGTCGCGGGATTGGACAATGTCAAGGCTATCGGTGATCTTGACAAGAGCTGTCTGAGTGGAGTGGTGAGGGCCAAACCCTTCTGTAGATCTTAGCAGGGACAGTAAGAATGGAACTGAAGATGAGTATAGACTCCTTTCTGGAAGAATTTCATCATGAAAACGGGCAGAGAGCAGGATAGCTGGAGAGGAAAGCAGCCTGCTGGAGTGTGAGCAAGAGAAGTAACAACGCACCTCGTGCTAATGAGAACGACCAGCAGAGAGGATCAGAGAGGCCCGCTGACTTGCTCAGGCCACGTGACATGTAGAGCGGGGTCGAACTGTCCCAGCTGAGGACAAGCCCACCCCCAGAAGCAGAGCCACTTAGCTAACTCGGCAGCTGACCAGACACTCATGAGTGAACCTAACCAAGACCAGCTTAGTAATGCTTGCTGTTTTAATCTATTAAGTTTATGGGTGACTTTTATGTAAAAAAAAAAAAAGCAAAACAAAATAAAACTGGTATTGGGTCAAATTAGATACATGTGTTTGGGGTGCACATGACCACCTAAGCTCACGACCACAGCTGACTAATGCATGCAGGGGACATTATTAGTTTCTTTAGAATGAGACTGTAAGAGGCCTTTTGCTCTCCAAGGTCTGCCTAGGTATGAAAATGTATATTTTATGCTAAATTTCTAATTTCCTTTTTCACTGGAAAAAAAATAGAAATGTAATCACCTTATTTACGACATGAAATTGACATATATTTCTCTCAATAGGTGGCAAAATAAGAATAAATAACACTGTTACTGTTCTCTAAATGCTTGTCTAGACAACACCAAGTAAATGCTTTTTCATGCTGTAAGAATGCCATAATTTAAATTTTTTACACTTTGCTTTCATTTCTTTTGAAAAATCATGAGGGAAGTTTGCATCTCATATATTTGAAAAGATCATTTTCCTATGTTAGCTTGATTGTGATGATTATTTTACAGTATATATGTATGCTGAAACATCAAATTGTATGTCTTAAGTATATACAAATTTTGTCAGTTATTCCTCAATAATGACAGGAAAAAAAAAGGCAAAATAAAATTTGGTTCCTCAAAATGAATTCATCAGGTGAAAAAAGGAAGAAAGAGAAAGGAAATATCATTTTCCAAACCCTTAATTGGCCTTAGTTCTGACCCATAAGTAATTGTCTGCACAATTACTTTCAGGGTATTATAACTTTGGTGCAAAAAAAATTATGATGGCTATAAATTCATCTTTTAGCTGTAACTGTTAAAATCTAGAAATAGAAGCTTGGAATACATTTCTTGATTAATCCATTCCTTTTCTCAAAAAGTCTAAGATGAGGAGGACAGAAGTGTAAGTGAATTTGGAGTAAAACCTTATTTTATAGCATTTTATGCTTTAATGTGGGGTTCCCCGGTGGTGGCTCAGACGGTAAAGCATCTGCCTGCAATGTGGGAGACCCGGGTTTGATTCCTGGGTCAGGAAGATCCCCTGGAGAAGGAAATGGCAAACCACTCCAGCACTCTTGCCTGAAAAACCCCATGGACGGAGGAGCCTGATAGGCTACGGTCCATAGGGTCGCAAAGAGTCAGACATGACTGAGCGACTTCACTTTCCCCGATGGCTCAGTGGTGAGATGAGGGTTTGATCCCTGGGTTGGGAAGTTGCCCTGGAGAAGGAAATGGCAACCCACTTAGTATTATCTCCTGGGAAATCCCATGGACAGAGGAACCTGGTGAGTGACAGTCTATGGGGTTACAAAAAAGTTGGATATGACTTAGTAACTGAACCTCAGCAATGCCTTAGTGAGTCTCTAAGCACAGAGCATCTTGCTTTGTATTCATTTCTCTTCTCTTTTCTGAGGGGTTAGGCTATTGTGATTCTCCTTAGGGTCCCGATCCCTAGGACTTCCCTTCTCTCTCCTCCCGGATTGCCCTCACAGTTCCATTTCAGAGTAGATGCACTATGCCCTTACTGGTGCTTTCTTTGTGTAAGTTTAGTAATTCCTGGTTTTACCAGAATTTATATCACCAGACTGCATCACTAGTCTATGTGTACCCTGATGTAAGGTCCTGTTTGAAGCCTGTAGCTTTACCGATTGGGTTAGATGCATATCTGGTTTCCTACAGACATGGGACAGAAATTTGCAAGTTTAAGAAATGTGGAAAAAAAAAAAAAAAAGAAAGAAATGTGTTTGCCCAAAGGCCTAGTGATATGTCGGTAAACATTCCTGTCCACAGAAGTTTCTGAGTCACTTTGTGCAGTGACTTTCCTCTGGCATATCAGGAAGCATTTAAGAGAGCAACTTTATTCATGACTCTTTACAGCAGACGGTGAAGAAAGCACTGTTGTGGGGGGGTTTTGGTTGGAACTAAGGGAGCTATTCTGAACTTGACATCCACTGAAGAGCCTAAGTGGGTATGTCTTTCATATTTGGTCTCTAGGTATTAAGCACTTTCTTAACATTAATCATTTCCTTGTCTGTATAATAGGGTGTCAACCAGAACTTCTATATAAATAATAGTTTTATTGAACATGTATGCCAGGAGCTGTTCTAAGACCTTTCTAAGTTGGGGGTTTGAATGCATAAAGCAGTTGAATTTCATTTCTGTTGATTTTTAACATTTCTTAGACCCAAAAACAGTCTTCAAAGTTCTTAAAGGTCATTTTGTCATGAAATAAAAAGCAATTATATGACTTGGAGAAGTACTGAAAGAGAAATATATTTATTTCTGAATATGTTTGTGTTCAAGCAATCAGTTGATTCATAGGAAGACCAAACAAGGAAGCATGACAGGGATTAATACAGCAATTGGACAGCCATGAGAGAAGGGGATTTCTGGCAAAGGCAAGGTGTAATCATGAAACAAGAGAGATGGAAAACATAATGAGACCACAGCTACATGCAATAATGTAGCTCTTTTTTTTTTCTTTTTAAGTTATGTCTTGAGTGTAGCTGAGTTTTAAAAGGAAGTGGCTAAGGAAATGCTGGCACTAACCTGTATCTTTTCTTATGAAGCTTATGATGCCAAACAATTGCATAGTTTTCCAGAAATGGTGAAATTAACATGGTCATGTGCCCTAAGATGGGGGCGGGGAGAGGAATTTGGGATGAAAAAGTGTATCAAATTTCTCCCAAATTTAGCCATTTAAGACATCAAAAAATACATTATCTCATATAGTTTCTAAAGATCTAGAACCCAGGAACAGCTTAGTCAAATGGTTCTGGCTCTTGAAGTCACAGTCAAGCTGCCATCTTCTAAAAGCTTGACTAAGGCTTTGAGAAGAGTCCACTTTCAAAAGCACTCACAGAGATGTGGTCACAAGGCTTCAGTTCTTCACATTTTATTTTTATAACCTGATCAAGAAACCGACAATTACTTCTGCTGTATGTGAATGGTCAAACAGACCAACCATATTAAGACATGATTGGTGACTAGGCAGGGTGTGGCTATCAGGAGATGGGAATTTATGGAGACCATCTTGGAGCCTGCTTCGTTTATGGTTTATTCTTTTACAAAAAGTCGTTTGGCCTTCAGTTAATGAACCAGCATCTGCTTATGTACCTACCTCCTTTTGGATTGTACAAATCGTCATCATGGGAATTTGGAGCTGGAAGAGGCTGTAGAGATGATCTTCCAACCCAGAGATTTTGGTCTTTTTGAGGAAAATAAAGCCCAGAATACACAAATGAATCGCTTTAAGCCACCCTCCCCTCCAAGAGCTGATTCAAAATTTTATCTAAAACCTGTCAGTATCTTTTTATAAAATATTTGAACACTATTTTGTTTATGGTTTATTTGACTGATTCATCACAACCCACATGTTTAATTTTTCATGAGTCTAGATTCAGTCAAGCCGAATCTTTTTTCAATTTATGAAAAAATGTATTGAGTGTTATTTTGTGCCAAATTTATATTAGATACCGTTAGATACAGTTTAAAATAAGAGGAAAAGAAAATCCCTTTCCTAAGAAGCCCATAGTCTATTCATGTTTAAATAAGTATTGAAATAGGTGCTGTGGAGGACACAAAAATGAAAAAAATATTATTCTTACTATAAAGAGGCTTAAAATCTATTGCAATTAATATTAGAATTCTGTATGTAAGATGCTAGTTGGCACGATTTACCTTTTCATATGACTGATCTCACGGCACCAGGGTTAAGCTAGAAGGCTCTGTAGCTCCCTTGTTGGCAGCTGGGTTTGCTACTGGCGGTTAAGAGGGGTCCCTGTTACTGCAAGGAGATCCAACCCGTCCATTCTGAAGGAGATCAGCCCTGGGTGTTCTTTGGAAGGAATGATGCTAAAGCTGAAACTCCAGTACTTTGGCCACCTCCTGTGAAGAGTTGACTCATTGGAAAAGACTCTGATGCTGGGAGGGATTGGGGGCAGGAGGAGAAGGGGACAACAGTGGATGAGATGGCTGGATGGCATCACTGACTCGATGAACATGAGTTTGAGTGAACTCCAGGTGTTGGTGATGGATAGGGAGGCCTGGCATGCTGCGATTCATGGGGTTGCAGAGAGTCGGACACGACTGAGTAACTGAACTGAACTGATGTTACTTAAATGTGTCTACATTTGTTTATTGAAGTACAATTATTTACAACATTATATGAGTTTTGTTAGGGAACAGGGTTCTTGGCCACCTTAAACAATGGAAACTGATCAAAGGCCAGACTAGAAATTCAAGCAAGACTTTATTGGGACTGAGGCTACAGCGGGAGAGAAAGCAATCAAGTAACAGTTTGCCAGGTCTGCATCCTAGGGGCAGGGGTGGGGGTAAGGGTGGGTGTCGGAGCGGGTCCTGGGGTCGGGCCCAAGGGGGTGGCTGTGGCGGTCTGCGCCTGCCGGCACTGTGCCGGGTGAGCGTGCCAGTGCAGCTCTCTGCTGTTACTGGCTGTTGGTCTTTTGGTGTCTTGTCGTTCATAATGTGCCCCAGTTGCACACGCTCACAGTGACTTTTGGTCCCTTATAGTTTCTTTGGATTTTGTTGCTGGAGAAGACACTTGTCCAGGGGCAAGCGTTGTAGCAAGGGGTCCCAGGTCCCAGCCATCCTCAGTTTCAGGTGACTAGCATGGTGATGACACCCCACTCCAGTACTCTTGCCTGGAAAATCCCATGGGAGGACCCTGGTGGGCTGCAGTCAATGGGGTCGCTCAGAGTCGGACACGACTGAGCAGCTTCACTTTCACTTTTCACTTTCATGCATTGGAGAAGGAAATGGCAACCCACTCCAGTGTTCTTGCCTGGAGAATCCCAGGGACAGGGGAGCCTGGTGGGCTGCCATCTGTGGGGTCACACAGAGTCGGACACGACTGAAGCGACTTAGCAGCAGCAGCAGCAGCAGCAGTATGTTTACAGATTATACTCTATTAAAAGTTATTACAAGATCATGGCTGCAATTTCCTGTGCTACACAATATATCCTGTGGCTTATCTGTTCTTCACGGGATAATTTGTGTCTCTTACTCCCACACCCTAGCCTGCCCTTCCGCCTTTCTCTCTCCTCTTGGGTCACCACCAGTTTGTTTTCTGTGTCTGGGACTCTGCTTCTGTTTTGCACATATACCCATTTATAGCATTTTTTTAAGACTCCACATATAAGTGGCTTTATGCAGCATTTACCTTTCTCTGTCTGACTTATTTCACTAAGCACAGCATTCTCTAGGTCGTCCATCTATGCTGCTGCAAATCGCAGAATTTTGCTCTTTTTTATGGCTGAGCAATATTCCATGGTGCACATATATAGATATATATATACCACATCTTCTTCATCCATTTGTCTGTTGATGGGTATTTGGGTTGCTTCCATAGCTTAGCTACTGTAGATAGTACTGCTTTGAACCCTGGGGTACATGTATCTTTTCAAAGTAGTGTTTTCATTTTTTCCCCTGACATATACTTAAAAGGGCAATTGTTTAGGCTATGTAATCGTTCTATTTTTAGTTTTTTGAGGAATCTCCAGACTGTTTTCCATAGTGGCTACACCAATTTACAATTCCGCCAACAGTGTATGAAGACTCCCTTCTCTCCACATCCTCACCAATATTTGTTATTTGCCGACTTTTTTGATGATAACCATTCTGACAGGTATGAAGGGATATTTTGCTGTTGTTTAGATCTGCAGTTCTCTAATTATTAGTGTTAGACAGTCAGTGTGTCCGACTCTTTGTGAGCCTTACAGGCTCCTCTGTCCTTGGAGTTCTTCAGGCAAGAATACTGCAGTGGGTAGCCATTCCCAATAATTACTAATATTGAACATCTTTTCAAATGTCTGTTAGCCATCTATATGTCTTCTTTGGAAAAAATGCCTTATCAGATCTTCTGCCCGTTTTTTGATTGGGTTGTTTGTGCTTTTTTTTTTTTTTTTAATATTGAGTTTTAAGAGCTGTTTGTATTGTTGACTATTAACCCCTTCTCAGTTATATCATTTGCAAATATGTTCTCCCCTTTTGTAGGTAGTCTTTTTTGCTGATCGTTTCCTTTGCTGGGAAAAGGTCTTAAGTTTAATTAGATCCCACTTGTTTATTTTTAAATATTTCTTTCTTTTGCCTTAGGAGACAGATCCAGACAATATTGCTGTGGTTTATGTCAAAGAGTGTTCAGCTTGTGTTCTTTTCTGGTTTTATGGTTTCAGGCCTTATATTCAGGTCTCCGATCCACTGGAGTTTATTTTTGTCTATGGTGTGTAGTGACGTTCTAATCACACTGATTTACATGGAGCTGAAATAGTAAAGGTAAAGAGCCAGCATAATGGCAGGCACCCAGGTGAGAGCTTCAATTACAGTGTGAAAGATGTTTCATAGCACTGAGCACTGCTTCTGTTTCTTCTTCCTGGAAAATGAAGGAAATAAAGACACACCGCAGGTTTCTCCTGAGGAGTAAAGGTTGGCAAAACACGCCACCCCAAATTAGGCTTTTTTGGCACAGGATTATTTTGAGAAATCGTAGACATAAGAGAAGCTCTGAAAACACAGAAGTTACCATTTTTAAGGGAAATTTACATTTATAAGGAAATCCCCCTTTGTAAGGTTATCTTCCTCTCTGTATCAGAAGAGAAAAGGGACTAAATCATAAGAAATCCATCAGTGCAGAAGGCACCAATTTAAATCTGTACAGCGAAACTTCCTTTTGTTTGCTATACTTCTCCTGGCCACATCTCCGTAACTGGATTCTCGCACACCCTTCTCTCTTTTGTCTTTAGCTGAAGATGGCATTTAAGCCTGAATTCTCAACTACCCCTGAGTGTCACTCAATTTTTCCTGCCTATCTCCCCAAAACACATGAAGCGTACATGTTAGTAAGCTTCTGTTTACTCCTTCCCTGTTACCCTGTCTCTTGTTACAGGGTTCCAAGGAAAAATCTTAGAAGAGCAGAGAGAAAATTATTTTTCCTCCTCTTCAGGAATAAATGCAATTATCCATGTAAAATACTTAGCCCACAGACTGACACATAGTAGACACGTAAGTTATCCTTATCAGATGTTTCAATAAAGCATTCACAAGTATGGACATAGATAAGGCGGGAAGAGCAACAGCAAGCCATGGGTCAACAGGGCTAGGAGGAAACTAGGAAGGAGGTCCAAGGCGCCAAAGAACTAGGAAATATAAGAGCAATGGATCTGGCTGGCAGAGCAAAGTGAGGATGAATTCCATCAAGGTTTTACTCAAAGTCAGGGCAGGCTTGGTGAGTAATCAGATTTATTTGCAGGGGCTGGAGGGGGAGAGACAGCAGACCAGAGGCAAAAACTAGGTGAATTTAAGGTTTCAATATAAGAAAGGAAATATAGATATCATATAGTGGAGCAAGTAGAGGCAGGCTTGGGCATAAATGGCTGTACCTTGTCAAAGGAAACAGCTAGGGTGGAGGGGAAAGAGATTAATGCAGTATGCCAAGATGATATCCACGTATGTGGGAGCCCGTAACCGTTACGTGGGGGTATAGTGGAGATCATTTGGATAAGGATAAAAGTAAAGAGAAAGCAAAAATGACGTAGTTGTGGGAGGATAATAAAGACAGTTCCATACAGAGTAGGAAATAGAAATTGTATTCTGGAATCAGACAGCACATGCTGGCCAGGCTCTCCAGAAAATTGCTAGTCCTAGGTTCTGTTAAGAACAATGCATCAAATCCTTGAAAGTCAGAATATCATGGTAGTTTTAATTTAATGGACCATAAAGGTGGACAGATTTAATTTCTGATGTATTATGTGACATTTGATAAATTAACCTCTATTAACCTTGATTTTCTAGCAAGTCAAATAAAAATGATAAAATTCTTCTGAGGGCAATATAGGAGAAGTCTTTTGAAAACAGTTAAGCATTTTCCTAGAATTTCACCTTCCCATTAATACAGAAATGACAAAAGAGAGTTGCTATTTTGGATTTAATTTTAACAACAATGAAGAAGCTCTGAGCTGAGTTGGGAGCTTCAGAAGAAAGAGGAGAAAATACAAGGTAATTACCTATGCTACACCCTGGGTAGAAGGGAACTCAAAGCGAGAACCTGGGATCAGATCTTCTCTTTCCATTCCTCCAACTTGGCAAGAACTTTGGGACCACCCAGATGGCCACACATTTCCTACCTGTATGAAATGTTCCTTCTCCTTTGTCTTTCTGTGACATTTTTGTGCAAACATTTATTTTTCTGCCTAAGTGGTTCTGAAAGTGCCTAAGTCAGAGTCAGGAGCGCTTCGGTTCTCTTTCATTTCCTTTGTCCTGTCACTTCCCTACAAAATTTATCGTCCCTTTACTAAGATGCCATCCGAGCCCAGGTTTTAACCTCTCCTTTGATTTACCCACCTCTGAGTGAGCTCAGGTGTGAAAGTGGCAGTCGCTCAGTTGTGTCTGACTCTTTGCGACCCCGTGGACTGTAGCCCACCAGGCTCCTCTGTCCATGGGATTCTCCAGGCAAGAATACTGGAGTGGGTTGCCATTTCCTCCACCAGGGCATCTTCCCAACCGAGGGATCAAACCTGGGTCCCTTGCATTACAGGCAGATTCTTTACCGTCTGAGCCACAAGGGAAGCTCATGCATGGTATACATGTCAATAAACTTCTGTTTGTTTTTGTCCTGTTAATCTAAGTTTTGTCAGACATGGTGCGTCCTGCTGAGGTAGAGAGAATGTAGGAAGATAGAAAGTGAAAGTGAAGTCGTCTTCGACTCTTTGCGACCCTGCGGACTGTAGCCCCCCAGGCTCCTCTGTCCATGGGATTCTCCAGGCAAGAATATTGGAGTGGGTTGCCGTTTCTTTCTCCAGGGGATCTTCCCGACCCAGGAGGATAGAAGGAAAGATTTTTCTCCTCCCCTGCGATAGCTACACGATGACGCAGCATCTGAAAAGCTAAGCCGCTGGGCTTTTCAAAGACTTAGGTCTGGGGTGGGCACAGCATCGCTCCCGCCACATTCTCTCAACTGAAGCAGTCGTAGGGCCAGACCAGACTTGAGAGTGTGGGAAATACACGCCACCCCTCAGTGGAGGCAGAGGGGACCAAGAGTGAGAGGCCATTTAGAATCTACCGCATTCCCATTTAATGTCTTAAAGACACTCAAGCCCTTTGTATAGACCTGGAAGTACCCAGGTGAGGGCTGGCAGCAGGAAAGAGACCTGTCCTAGTCGTAGCCTGGCAGCACTCAACTCCACACTCCCTGCTTCTTCTCAATTGCTTCTGATCACTTCATCACTAAACCCCCATTCTTTTGAGGACCCCCTCTTCCTCCAACAGGCCCACAGCTGGAGCTTCCTTCTCTGAGGCTGTGCTGCCGCAGAGGTGACAGGGAGCGGCAGAGGCGGGGAAGCCAGATGTCGGTGCCCCCCTTCCTCCCGCCTTCGGCCTCCACTCCCACCGGGAGTGCCCACGGCGGCTGTCCCTCTTCCCGAGGTCCTGTCTCCTGCCAGCTCACTGAAGATCCATCGTCCCAGCTCTCCAGTTTCTTTTCCTCTCTCACACATGGCTTACTTTCTAATAAGTCTCCAGATGAGGCCAGAAGTCATTTCCCATGAGAAAAATCTCCTTACCCCAGAGAGAAGCGTATCGACCTTGTCATGCCCTCGTCCTCCCCACATCACAGTAGCGACCCTGGACCTTACCTTTCACACCTAATGTCCCACTAACAAGGGACGTGGAAATAACAAGATAGACTTTATGTTTTTTTATGAATATAATAAATTTAACCTTTCTCTCTCCTGGTTTTTATCCGTGGCCTCTCCTCTGCTCTGCCAGAGCTGTCTGCCTGCCTTGGGGAGGATGAAGGTCATAGCAGTAGGAAGGCAAAGAGGAAGGGGAGAGCAGGATTCAACTTTTGACTTCCGGAGCTGTCAGAAATGAAACAATAGTCTTAAAAGCCAGTCTTTGTCAAGAGAAGAAATTTCTCTACTCCATAAGCCATCATTAACATATCAAGAGCAGAATCTAGCGGGCTAAAAGGAAAGTGTTATTCTAGCAGGAGAGATCTGAGGGGAAGAAAAGTACCTGCTGCAAAGGGGTAGGCGGCTGGGAGGTGATGGTGTGGGAAGCCCGCCGCCTGACCCGGAGCGGATATGGGAAGAAGGGGCTCACGTTTGTGGAGCGGGTGGCGAAAGGACGTTTTGAGACGCTGTATTACTCTCGAAGAGGGAGGTCTTCAAGTCGGTCAGAGCAGATAGCAAAGAGAGTTTGTCCTTCTCGGGAACAGCTGCTTGAAAGTAGGTGAGATTGAAGCTGGGGGACTTTCCACACGAGCTGTCACTATGTGAGGCTGAGGCCAAGAAAGCCTGAGGCCGGGAACTCACGGTGGGCCGGGGGGCAGCTGAGATTAGCGGCCAGACCTACCCTGGCTCTTTAGCCAGCAGCCGAGGAGTGAGGTGGCCCAGTGCTGACGACCTTAACCAAGCTGAGAGAGAAGGCGGGTGAGCTCCCCTGCAGATGTCAGCGGGATGCTCAGAAGGACCCAGACTCACCCCCAGCTTAGTGGGTGCTGACCAGCCCGCACCCAAGGACAGCGCTGACTGGCCTGCAAGGGAGACAGCAGGAAGACCAGTGCACGCCAGCCCCAGCCCCGTCTCCCCAGTGCCACGGGGACGTGCGCCTCGGCCGCTCCTGGGGCCATATCGGGGAAAGAGAAAGGAGCAACCCCGCTCTGATAGCGAGTTACACTTCAATTGATGGAATGTTTAGTCCTCACAGAACATGCCTGTCAAGAGTACCATTAACCGGAAAAGTCCATGAGCTCTCCCCACTCCCAAAACTGGCTGCTACCCAATAGGATGGGAGCTCACAACTTTAGGTCTGTGACCGAAAACTTTAAAATTACATAGTCTCGTACATTTCAGTTTTCCTTTTTGTTCAGTTTGCACCTTCATTCTTCATGTCTTCTTCCATAAATGACCAGGTTTCCTACAGAAATGAATTCTTCAGCTCCCCCAGGATGCAGACAGAGCTCTAATTAATTTTTAAAGCAAAAATATTTCTTCCTACCTCATCAGAAGCCATTATTCCTTCCAAACTCCCCATTGTTCATGTTTTATTTAGAAAGACCCAAAACTGTGAAAATACGAACCTCAGGTCACTCAGCAGTTTCTGGCACCTCTACTCTGATGAACTTGACTCCTAGGAGCTCGGCTGCCTTTCCCTGTGGTCTGCTGCTTGTCTGGGGGCAGCTGCCAGAAGCTCTGTGTGTGGCGTGGCCCAGGTGTATCGGGAGTCACATCCCAGCGGACCCAATTCCGTGGTCTTTTCTAGGGTCCCATCTGTCTCAGCCACAGGTAACTGTCCTGCTGAATTGCGATAAAATAAAAATAAAGTTCCTCCTCTTCTTAGTTTGAGATAAAGTTGGAATTTTTCAAAAGGTATTTTCAGTAAGAAATTAAGATAATTTTAAAAAAGCATTAATGTATAAAAACCAAGGAGTATTTTGGATTACAGATTTATTGCAGCAAACAGTGGTGCAGGGGAAGGGAATGCCCAGGAGAATATCACCTCAGTTGCACAGCTTTTAGGGCATTCAGTGAAGGCTTCCATTCAGTGATGGTGTCATCCTGTACCAGAGTCAGAAATACCACTTGTGATTTTCTTCTTGCTTTAAGCAGTGGTTTTCACCCAGGGAGGGAGTGGGGGGCGATTTTAGGCCCTCAGGGACTTTTGGTAAGATCTGGAAATGCTTTTTCAGTCATCACAGTTTAGGGAGAGTGCTGCCATTGGCATCTGGTAGGTAGAGGCTAGGGATGCTACTAAGCATCCTACAGTGCACAGGACAGCCCCCCACAGCAAGGAGTTATCCTGCCCAAATGCCGATTGTGCGGAGGTTGAGAGAACCTATTTTGAGAACCATATTCTGTATGACAATTAACTGGTGTGGTCAAAAGTTGGTTCTCATTGGAAAAGACACAAAATCACAATTCTATATTAACTAATGAACTAACTAATCATTCCATTCATGTATTAAATATTTTTTGGTATCTACTATGTGCATGGCCTTGCTAAGCAATGAGCAAGACAGACAGACTCTTCCTTTGCAGAGCTTATGGACAAAGGCAAACAAAAAGCCATTAAACATAAAATTATACAAATGTTATTATTTCATTATAATTGTGATAATGCCATAAACAAAATATATGGGCAGATAATAAGAATGTTATTGAAGAGAAATCTAGCTTTTAAAAAATCAATAGAACAGTATTATATTTTCTAAAAATTAAAAAATTCATTGAAAGAAATTCTTAGTGTTTTATTCCCAGGAACTTTCATCACGACTGTTTTCAATGAGATAGTCTGCTTAGTCGTCCTTGGTTTTCCAAAGGAACACTGTGACTCTCCTTGTTTTCAAACTGTCCACTCTCTTTTCCAAAATATAATAGCCTATTGAAGCTTGTTTGCTGCTGAACACAAGCCCTACCCTCCCTGTGGAAACCAGAATGATTCTGGGAAGAGCTGGGGTTAAAGGGCAACCTTGGGTTAATCCAAGAATTAAGACTGCAGGGACAGCCTCCAGTTTCCAGCTGGTGGCCAACTCCTTTTCCTGCATAAAGATTCTCAGTAAGCAACAAAATCCATATTTCACAACATGAGTCTATGGTCTTTTCCCAGGGATATTGATCACGGAAGCCTTCTCTGGGGAAAGGAACGGTTGAGACCTGAAATATGAATTAGCAAAGTTGGGAAAGGTGAGGGCAAGCATCCCAAGAATGTGAAGGTCTATGGGGTGTAAGCTGACATGCCAAAACAATCCTCAGACTTAGTGAATACAGAAAAAGTACTCACTACGGTCTTTTCCTTCCTTCTTTTCAGAGCCATCACAGCCTTTTTCTTACACTTGGTCCAAAACATGTAGCCCTACTTAGGGGGACGGGAATGGTGGCAGAGTTGCTTTACAGTGACTCACTGAACGATAAGCCCCAACCAGCTCTCCTGCAAATCTCTGACAGCAAATGCATGATCACAAATGCATTATAAGAATTATAACAAGGGCGTTCAGAAACAGAGCAGTGAGTATTCTCCACTGAGAATGCATAAGGCTATGCAGCAAATATTTACGTCGACCTGGCTGAGGGCCACACCAGGGCAGACTTTCATTTCCTTTTTGAGATCAAAGATTCCATGGAGAAGCTAATGAAGACAAGGGACTCGTCTCCTGAAAAGGGCAAAGAAAAGTGAAAGTGTAAGTCGCTCAGTCGTGTCTGACTCTTTGCGACCCCATGGACTGTAGCCCGCCAGGCTTCTCAGTCCATGGAATTCTCCAGGCAAGAATGCTGGAGTGGGTTGCCGTTCCCTTCTCAAGGGACCTTCCTGACCCAGGGATCGAACTCCTGCAATGCAAGCAGATTCTTTACCATCTGAGCAACAAAGGAAAAGGCAAAGAAGCACTTATATATCTTCAAACCTTTGCATACAGTTCGTGGGTTTCCAGTCCCAACCTGCATCTCTCTCAGGCAAACACAGCTGTGCTGCTCTCAAACTATAACAATGGAACTAACATGACATTGTAAGTCAACTAGTTTATAAAAAAAAATTTGTGACAGTGGATAAGGAAGAACATGCTCCTGGTAGGAGGCATTGTGTTCTGTCCCGGACATAATGAGTTTGAGGTGCATGAGGCAGGATGTTCACGTGGAAACATCCCAGGAGCAGTTTAAAATGCTTCCTGGTTTTGTTCGATTTTGCGTTGTTGTTGTGCTTAGTTGGAAGTGGGTGGGTATGCATCAGTACAATGGGCCCCATCCCAGGAGTCCAGATTCTCCTGTGTCCATATTTAGAAAAAATTTTTCTTTTTTTTAATTTTTTTTTTTTTTTTTTACTTTACAATACTGTATTGGTTTTGCCATACATTGACATGAATTTTTTTTCTTAGAAAAATGTTCATTGTAAAAATTTTCCTGGGTTTCTGTTTACTTAGAATATGACCCTCCCTTTGCTTTTTTAAGGTCCTTTTCATAATCACTCTCTCCTGCAGAGCCCGATTAAAAAAAAGGCCAGCACTAGAGCCAGGTTAAGGGGAGAAGCTGAAATATTAAAATATGGTTGAAAGAAATATTGAACAAATCTACTCCTCACCCCATCAGCCTGCTCAACGGACGGGCTAAACTGCTCTCTGAGCAAGCTGAGTCTGAGCTGTGCTGCTTTTTCTTTGTTGTTGGGTGTAAGGTTTGCGGGCTGTAGAGGCTGAAACATGCCCCCCAAAAAGACACCTTCATCCTAATCCCTGGAGCCTGTGAATGTCACCTTACGTGGCCTTTGGCCTCACAGGACCAAAAAGGCGCTTTGCAAATGTGATTAAGGACTTTGACATGAGGAGATCAACCTGGATCATCTGCACGGACCCTAAAGGCCACTGCATAGATCCTTATACGAGGGAGGCAGAGGGAGGTCTGACGCAGAGGAGAAGGCAGATAGGAGGTGGCAATGTGGCCACAAGGCAAGGCTGCAGCGGCGTGCCCGTGAGCCAGGGCACAGCCACAGTCGCCAGAACTGAGCAGGGCTCCTCCCTCGAGAGCACAGCCCTGCTGACAGCCTGCCTGCAGGCCAGCGAGACTCATTTCAGACTTCTGGCCTTCAGGATTGGGAGAGCATAAACTCCTATTGTTTCCGATCACCAAGTTTGTGGAAGTTTTTTACAGTAGTTGTGGGAAACTAACTTGGGTCTCAGCGAGTCAGTAGAAGAGGCGGCGAACAATCCAGATCAGGTTTTTCAAGGTTTCTGCTTTCCATTTTCAACCCCCCAAATTTCTCTCTGAATCCCAGTGAATCTTGTCTCACCTTGATACTGTCCTATACAGACAAACTGATTTGGATTTACTAGTACAGAATTCTATTAATATTTTGTTTGTTTTGGCTCCTTCCCCTTCGGCTTATATTTTCTACCTCCAAATAGTCATATACTGTTTGGGAATAATCAGTTTCTCTCTCTGCCTCTTTCCCCTACCCCCTCCCCTTCTATTGTGCTTAATCTGAAAAGTCACATACAGTGAACAGCCTCCTTTTTCTTTTCCTGTGATTTCCTTCTTTTGGTGGTTTAGAGCTGCAAGGCTGCTTGCCCTCAAGTGTTTGAAGCCACCCACACACTTTTGAAGTATTGCCTCCGGCAGCTGACAGCGCTACGCAATCAAATGGGAGTCGTGAGTGCCGCCATCCTTCGTTTCACAAATCCACTGTGGAAACGGGTCTGTAGGAGGAAAGGAAGAAGAGAAAATGATATGCCATGATAGAATTTTTTGACATGAGAAATAAATTGGGCCGTGTTTATTTTAAAATAACCACTAGTGAGAGTGGGAACTAAAAGCAAATCTACATCAGAGAATCTGGGGCGTCACAACAATCCACATGGAATCTGTTTGCGTGAAGACCTGGTACAGGGAGAAATGGTATAGGGAGGACTTTAGGAAGATAAGGGCTTCCCTGGTGGCTCAAAAGGTAACACATCTGCCTGCAATGCGGGAGACCTGGGTTCGATCTTCCCTGGGTCGGGAAGATCCCCTGGAGAAGGATGGCAACCCACTCCAGCACTCTTGCCTGGAAAATCCCATGGATGGAGGACCCTGGTAGACTACAGTCCATGGGATCGCAGAGTCCGACACGACTGAGAGACTTCACTTTCGCTTTAGGAAGATGGCCAAGAGATAGGGCACCAGGATCTCAGATGAGAACATTATAACCCCAGGGTCAGCTGATTATGGCATATATCAAATCTGGCCCACCATCTGCTTTTATAAATAAAGTTTTATTGGAACACAGTCATGTCCGTTCATTTACATGTTGTCTATGGCTAGTTTTGCATTGGAGTGGTAGAGCTGAGTAGCTGCGATAGAGACTGTTTGGCACATAGAGCCTAAAACATTTACTAGTTTGCTCTTTACAGGAAAATATGCCAATCCCTGAGATAACAAAATTGTATCAGCAGTTCTGAGTGCAAAAAGTAAGCTCTACCAAAGAGAAATGCCAAGAATTACCAAGTGTATTAGTTTCCTAACTATATTAAGTAACAGTTCTGAGTGTAAAAAGTAAGCTTTAACAAAGATAAATACCGAGAATTACCAGGAGTATTAATTTCTTCTGTAATAAATTATTACAAACTGGGCATCTTAAACAGCAGAAATTTGTTCTCTCATAGCTCAGGAAGCTAGAATTGCAATATCAAAATGTGGGCTGCTGCTGCTACTGCTGCTAAGTCGCTTTGATCGTGTCCGACTCTGTGCGACCCCATAGACAGCAGCCCACCAGGCTCTTCTGTCCCTGGGATTCTCCAGGCAAGAACACTGGAGTGGGTTGCCACTGCCTTCTCCAATGCATGAAAGTGAAAAGTGAAAGTGAAGTCACTCAGTTGTGTCTGACTCTTAGCGACCCCGTGGACTGCAGCCTACCAGACTCCTCTGTCCATGGGATTTTCCAGGCAAGAGTACTGGAGTGGGGTGCCATTGCCTTCAGGGCTGGTCACTCTGCAGGTCCTGAAGGGGAATGGATTGCGTGTCCCTCTCCTGGCTTCTGGCGGCCGTCAGCAGGCCTGGGCTTGGAGGCACAGGAGTCCAGTCTCTGCCTCTGTGTTCATGTGGTTCTCTCCCCATGTCTGTCTGTGTCGTCCCCATTTCTGTCTCTTATAAGGACATGTCATTGAATTTAGGGCCCACCTAAATCCAGAGTGATTTCATCTTGAGATCCATAACCTAATTACATCTGCCAAAACCAGATAAAATCACATTCACAAGTACCATGGGCTAGGACTTGTTTGGGGGGAACCCGTTCAATTCACTGCACTTCCAAAACGAGGTTAGCCATGTTGTGGGGAAAGGAGGCAGCTCAGGGGCTTTGAAGATTGCTCTGCACATCACCCACTCACTCCTGAATGTGGCCTTAGGAGGCAGTAATAACATTAATTTTGACAAAAAGTTTTTATAGTTGAAGGAATACATTGAATCCACAGACAACCCTGAACTATCATCTTACAACCCGGTTTTTACTTTCTTTCCTTATTCAGTTTTGTGTCGCTCACCTTTACGGTCCACATGTAGAAAGTCTGGGGAATTTAAGCTCTAGTGGCCCTAGGAAGGCAGTGAACAAAAGACAGACAGAAGGGAGAGGCTCGGGACCAGGAAAGTCGGCTCCTGCAACCTCCTCATTGAGGAGCATTAGGTTGGGAAGCCCTTGGATAGTAGCGGGGAGGGAATTGAGTGAGGCCTTTCAAGGCTGCAGGAATCTCTTTTGTCAGAGAGGATTTTGTTCTGTTTTTCTTTTAAATCTGTGATTTGGAAACAAAGAAGTGTGGCTCTTCACTCTGTGTCTCGTCTTGTCCTTTGTTTTATTCTCTTTGCCAGATTTCAGACTAAAAGCAGACGAAACTTGGGGGGGTGGGGGTGGTAAGGAATGCAGCCCATGTTTCTGCTAGGATTCCTTCCCCCCCGCCCATCAAAATATATGCCATTTTGACCAGAATTCACAAGCAGAGGTGGAGGGGGTGTGGGGGGAGCGTCTTAGTAGAAGTGTCAGTTTCTCATAGGGATCACCCTTGACTGGCACTGAAGCCGAGCAGGGGAGAAAGAATCAGGGAAGTCAGGACTCCTTTCCCGAGCAGGGGCGACAGCACCTCGGGGCCATGTCAGGGGGGCCGGGCAGGAGGAAGGAGAAGCCCCAGTAAGTGCCAGCTAGGAGCGCCCTGTCCTTCCGCCTGGAAGACCTAGAATCACCTCCTTTCTCCTGCGTGAGCTGTCTGTTACCTCCGGGAGCCAGGATAAGTCAAAGCTCCACAATCTCCTCTGATTTTAAGACATTCTCTAAGAACTCGTACCTTTGGCGCACTGGTTTCTTTATTCTCCACTCATTTGTGGCAGAGTTTCCTGCATTCATTAAATGTGACTGGCATTTTCTAAGCTGCACAAGCCTAGTTAAATGGACATCCATAACAGTGATTTTAAAAAATAAAAAGCACTTCTCTAAATGCACTGGAGGGGAGATATAACTTTTCCTTTACCATGTTAGAGTTTCTGGTTGGGACTGGCATTAAACAGAATTAGTGGGGGGAAAAAGCATACGAACTTGAATAGCATGTACATGGGAGCCCTCACCAGAAAAATGCCCCAAAGAAGTGACTGGGCTTCCCAGATGCCTCAGTGGTAAAGAATCTGCCAGCACTGCAGAAGATGTAGGTTCGATCCCTGCATCGGGAAGATCCCCTGGAGGAGGGCATGGCAACCCACTCCAGGGTTCTTGCCTGGAGAATCCCTGTGGACAGAGGAGCCTGGTGGGCTACAGTCCATGGGGTCACAAAGAGTTGGGCATGACTTAGTGACTAAACAACAGCAGAATGACTAGGCCCGTGTTTACATCCCAGGCCGAACAAACAGTAGCAGTTGTGGAAAGGTAACTAAAATATGCAAGGTTTACTATATTAGACATTAAAACTGAGAGCTTTAAAAATGTTTATTAAATCACTTTAAAACAACAAACAATGAGAAAGCTGTTATATATTAACGTACATTTTTATGCAAAATATATATTTCAAAAAAATATTTTTTAAAGAAGATTTTAAAAATCCAACCAATAAACCTTAAAAACAGAGATATGTGCTTCTAACACATAACCTCAGTGGCTTCCACCCATCAGCCCTATGTGTTCCCTATACAAAGATCTATGAGATAGATGAGCATGTTAATTAATTCGATTTGTGGCCTTTCCCACTCATCAGAAACACAGGCATCTCTTCCCTAAAGCTAGAGGAATCTTCATCGTGATGTTCACGATATTCAATTTCCAAACGAACAAATAAATAAACAAAAATATTTGAGGAGGTGAAAGGGTTATTTTAACAAGGTCTGTGTGTACAGCTTTCTCTCGGCCTCGACATCATTTCTGTCGATAAGGATGTTTCTTCCTCCTGGCATAGAGGGCACCTTTCACATAGAAATTTTCTCTCTTGCTTTTTAGGAGGAAAGAAGAAGGTCAGATTCTAGCATCTGCTATTCTTCAAATGCCTTTAGTTCAATTAATATACCAAAGCAGCACAATTTGGGGCAACGTGTCCGAACTCCTTGAGAACCACTTATTCTGCTGGAACCCTTGCTCCTCTGAAGTTTCCTCCATCATGTTCCAGTGCACTTTGAGTCACAAGCTACTACATGGGCTTGGAAGTCAAAGAGACCTGGGTTTAGAGTCCAGTTCCACCACTCACAAGCTGAGTAATCAGGGTTGACACTAGAATGGCCTGGGGGTTAGAGGCGCCAATCCCCGTGCAGTTGAAAGTTTGAGTCTAACTTTACAGTTGGGTCTCCATGTCCATGGTTTCCCATGCTTGGATTCAACCAGCCTCTGATTATTTCGTACCGTGGTGGTGGTTTGGTCGCTAAGTTGTGTCCGACTCTTGCGACCCCGTGGACTGTGGCCCTCCAGGCTCTTCTGTCCATGGGATTTTCCAGGCAAGAGTACTGGAATGGGTTGCCATTTCCTTCTCCAGGGGATCTTCCTGACCCAGGGATCAAACCCAGGTCTCCTGTACTGCAGGCAGATTGTTTATCAACTGAGCTATGAGGGAAGCCCTTTGGTACTATAGTACTTCTTCAATGAAAAAAAAAAAAATCCGTGTATAAACGGACCTGCATATTTCAAAACCTGTGTTATTCAAGGGTCAATTGTTGATTTCTCTAGCCTCCTTTGCCTCATATGTAGACTGGGGATAAGCACATACTTACTGTGCAGAAAAGAGTTACGTAGCAAGCCTGTGGCAGCTGTCATCAGAAAGACTTGATTACAAGGTCAGCCCTTGGCTGGTGTCTGGGAATTTGGGATTTGAGGGGGATTTCTACCATTTCCTAATTGATGATAATGGTTGCCTGGGCCTAAACTGTTTGGAAAGTAATGTGGTTTGTGCTGAACACCTGCTTTCCTTTCTGGAGTCTGAAATTTGGGTGCACGCTTGGCAACGCGCCTGTGTGACCAGCCCCCAGTGACAGTGCTGGGCACTGAGTCTCTCACACGCTCCTCCCGTGAGCAGCGCTTCTCCCGTGTCGCCACGACCAGCACTGGGAGAATGAAGCGCATCCTGTGTGATTTAGGACTCCTAGAAACTTGCGCTTGATTTCCTCTAAGCTTTGCCCCACGTGGCTCTTCTCTTTGCTGATTTTGCTTTGTGTCCTTTTGCTGGACTCTCAGCCTTGAATAAGACAGTGTCCCGAGTTCTGTGTGTCCTCCTAGCGAATCACTGAAACACACACTTGGTGGGGAGAGAGGTTGTTTTGAGGACTCTTGTCTTGGTTTGTTCTGGCTGCTATTAAAAAAGAAATAAATAACTACAGATTTGGTAGCTTATTAACCACAGAAATTTATTTCTCACAGCTCTGGAGCTGAGAAGTCAAAGATCAAGCTGCTGCATATAGTGACTTTCTGAAGATCCTCTTCTGGGTTTGAAGCTGGTCCCTTCCTACCGGGCCTTCACGCACCGGAAGGGGCAAGGGATCTCTGTGGGTCTGTTATGATGGGCCACTAATCCCCTTCATGAGCCTTCCTTTAGGACTGAAGCACCTCCCCAAGGCCGCACCTACTAATGCTGTCACCCTTGGGGGTTAAGATTTCATTCCAGCTGACTCCCAGGAAAAGTCCCTGGCTTCCTGTTTCTCGTCTCCTTTCTCCCCTTATTTCCCCATTCTTCATCAGAAAGGTCCAGAACCATGGCAGGAAGGGCAGGCAGCCATAATGATCAAGTCAGAATTGTGTTTGGCACATGGGGGAAAAGGAAATGACAGGGAACCTCCACACAGGAATTATTTTTGTTCTGATACAGAGCTGAATTAGTGTTGTCCATTTCAAAGCAATCGCCTTGAGCGGCTCAACCATTGCTCCAAACATTTTGGGATATTTATTCTTGTAAAGTGAAAGTGTCAGTTAGTCATATCTGCCTCTTTGCGACCCTATGGACTGTAGTCTGCCAGGCTCCTCTGTCTGTGGAATTCTCCAGGCAAAAGTACTGGAGTGGATAGCCATTCCCTTCTCCAGGGGATCTTCCCAACCCAGGGATCGAACCCAGGTCTCCTGCACTGCAGGTGGATTCTTTACTGATTCTGAGCCACCAGGGAAGCCCGTTTATTCTTGTAACTGGCTTATAAATCCCTGTTAAAAACAAAAATTCACTGTATCCCTTTGCAGTCACGCTCCATCCAGTATCGCTCCCACCAGGCACCCCTCTGTCTTTCAGTATTTGCCTCCTTAACCGTCCCAGTTCACTGCTCTGAACTGAGAGAGGACTGGCTCAGGGCCTCTAGAGGGCACTGGTCCAGCCATCAACTGATGATCAACGATGCCCGGGGACCCCTGGTCCTGACGTCAGTGGGGACAGTAGAAGGTGGAAGAGGAAGGAAGGAAAATAAACACATAGACAGCAAAGCAATAGGAGTAAAAAGGAGGCAAATACAAGAGAGGAAGGAATTAGAAAAAGATAAAAGCAGAGGAACGGTTTCTGACTCATGTTTTCCAACCTCTGAATGTAGTGAAGCCTGTTGCTCTTTTTTATATTCTAGCCGGTTCCCAGCCACCTGGTGAAAGGAGGTGCGGTGGGGTGGGAGAAGGTGAGAGGTGTGAAGAGGGGCTCCCCAGAAGCACTCATTTGGGGTTTTATTATCCACTAAGGAGTTTCTCTCTTGGCAATTAAACTTTGCTCAGAGAAATCTGGGCTATGAAGCAAGCTACCCGATCTACCAATAAAGAAATCATGTCCTTTCTTTTCAAAGTTCTGAAGCCATTATCTGTGGTGTGACAGCTGACTACAATAGAATGAATTGTCATATCACTAATGGTGACTTAAGGGATGAATGAGTGAACTAAGTGGGTGGACAGGTCTATTATAACTGAGAATATAGTTTGATTAATAGAAGGAAAGGCTGCGGAACAAAAAAAAATCAAAAGGAAAAGACTGCTTTAAAAAGAGAGAGATTGATGCAGAGAACTTAATAGGTTGTAGGTTGTAAACAAAATACGTAATGATATAAAAAGAAAAAAAAATCCATGGTCCTGTTCTGCCCCACCCCACTTATAAATTTCACTGTGTAGGCAAAAATCATTCCTACATGTGGCTCTGTGTGTGTGTGTGTATAAACACAATTTATTTAAATTACCTGAGTAATATACCTGGTGATGGGAAAGACTGAAGGCAAAAGGAGAAGTGAAATTCGCTCAGTCGTGTCCCCAAAGATGTTTTTCAGTGTGGACCATTTCTAAAGTCTTTTCTTGAATCTGTTACAAGGTTGCTTCTGTTTTCTGTTTTATTTTGTTCTTTGGCCCCGGGCCTGTAAGATCTTAAGTCCCTGACCAGAGATGGAACCCTCCCGAGGGAGCAGCAGGGGGTGAGATGGTTAGGTGGCATCACTGACTCAGTGGGCGTGGACTGGAGCAGACTCTGGAAGACAGTGGCATGCTGCAGTCCGTGAGGTCGCCGAGAGTCAGACACGACTTAGCAAGCAGCCAACAATGTGCCTGGTACTCTTTCACACTGTGTATCTGCCTCCAGAGTGTAGAACAAGCCGGACGACTAATGACGGACCCGGAGATTACTGCTGAGTAATTTCAACCTTTAGCTTTAATAGCAAAACAGAAAAAAACAAGACATTACTTATTCTTTATTTTCTTATTGTATTTATTTCTTTTTGGCTGCACTGGGTTTTTGCTGCACAGCAAGCAAGGGGGCTCCTCTTCGTTGCCGCGCATGGGCTCTGGGGCGCGCGGCCTCAGCCCTTGCACCTCCTGGGCTTAGCTGCTCCTCCGCATGTGGAATCTTCCCAGACCAGGGGTCAAACCTACGTCCCCGGTGTCAGCAGGTGGACTGTCCACCGTACCACCGGGGAAGTCCTACTTATTCTTTTCTTTAGACAGATGTGTCTTATAATTCTACTCAATATTTCAATATAAGAAATTTTTTTTAATAGACTAGTTTGACACCTGGGTCACTTGGTAAAAATAGATTTTATAGAAAAGTGGAAAGTAGTAATGTACTCTAATGATAATTGAAAAGCCTTTTGTTCCAGGGAGATGAAAACATGCTCTAGTATTTCTTTCCCTAATCAATTGACCATCTAAGGAACACAAAAGATTGCAAAAGGCCCGTGCATACAATTAGAATGTTTATATCGGCTTTCACTTCATAAAGTGAAAATTCCTACTAAAACTATTCATACAAATATAACATTTTAAAACACTTATTATCACTGTGGTGCCTTGGTACTTACTTAGCTTTGTTCTGATGATCTAAAGTAGTTCATAGCCTTGACTGCACATTAGAATTATCCGGGGAATTTACAAAAAAATCCTGCTGCCCAGGCAGCAGCTCAGGCCAATAAATCAGAATCTTTCAGTGGAACGTGGTGTTTTTAAAAAGCATGCCAGGGGATTGCTGTACATGTGTGCTAAGTCGCTTCAGTTGTGTCTGACTCTTGGCAAGCCCATGGCCTGTAAAGCCCACCAGGTTCCTCTGTCTGCGGGATTCTCCAGGCAAGGATACTGGAGTGGGTTACCGTGCCCTCCTTCAGAGGATATTTCTGACCATGCTCCATCAAAGCTTTGATCCACCAATTCAAGTAGTCCCTGACCAAGCCTCACTTTAACCCTCACCTCTGTTAGAATCATTCTGTCCTCCACACTAAAAGGAGAGCGCATAGCAAATCGTATCTTTGCAAGTCAGGTCTCTGTTTCATTGTTTTGTAATCTTCAGCGCCTGATAGGAGTTCAGTAAAGCAGTGACAACACGTCTGTTTCTAACCAGGGTCCTGGAGGAAGGTTGCTGCCATTCCAAGAGAGCAGATTCTGGGAATTCCTTGGTGGTCCAGTGGTAGGACTCAGCCGTTTCACTGCGGTGGCCCGGGCTCAGTCCCTAGTTAGGGAACTAAGATCCTGCAAGCCATGAGGCAAAAAAAAAAAAAAAGATTCCTCCAGAGAGATGATGTGATTCATTTACATACATAGCTCTGAGTCACCTGGCACTTGGCCAGTCAAAAGTTTCAGAGCCCGATGTTTCAGATCCTTAGCCAATGAACATTTTTATCCCAGGAGCCAGGCCCGAGGATGCGGTTGCCTGAATCAGCACAGGGCTTGCTTGGAGAAGCAGAGGGAAGTTGCCACCGCTCCCCCTTTACGTAACCATATGTTGCACAAGCATGGGATCCAGACATTGCTTTCATCTCCCTCCACCACTTTAAACCGAATCCAGCGGGGAGAAATTTCTCTGTTGATAAAGTCTTGCGTCACTCTGAGTGCTATTTACTTGGAGTTATAAAAACTACAGCCTCATTTTAAAAGCAATATATTCAGTCTCATCTAATAATAAAAAATCCACAGAAAAAAATCCACACCTGAAGTCAAGGTTAAACGATCACGCAGTCCCCTGACACAGCCTGCTCCGCAAAGCTGTGGCTGGGGAAGGAGTTTGTGGTCCTCCTGTTCTCTCTTTTCTCCCGGCTCCACTGCGGTGCCTGTGATTTCCCTCTTGGCCTGAGTGTAGGGAAAGAGAGGGAAAAGGAAGGAAAGCACTGCTGTCCCTTGGCTGAACCTTGAAAGCTGGAACTTCTGGATGGGGTTGGCAGGTGGTCGCAATGAATTCTCTTCTTGCAGGGGCTTTTTGGTTCTTCAGGGTTTTCTTATTGGTTTCCTTGCCTTTTTTTGGTGGGGGCACACACTGGGTCCTATACAGGATCATGGTTCCCCAACTAGCGCTCACACTGCATCCGCTGCATGGGGAACGCTGAGTCTTAATCACTGGATCAGCATGGACATCCCAGACTTCCTTGCCCTCACAGTTCGCTGGGCCTGGCATGATCGATCTCTGTTCTTGGTGGCCATCTGTGATGCCATCTTCACTGGGAGGTCAGGCCTCTGACCCTTTGCCTGAGGTCTCCGTGCCCCTGCAGGCGGCCCTGTTAGGCTGGGAGGACGCCCCGATGGTCCATCCTGCATCAGGCATCGCTTTCCTCCCCAACCTGGGGTCAGCCAAGTCCACGCAGCAGCACCCTCCTGGCTCCACCCTGGAGCTGCTGCTGTTGGAATTCCGAGGTGGGAGTGAGCCTTCCTCAAGCCTGAGGGAGGGGCCCATCCTCTTTGGCCTCCAGTTGTAGGGGACACTTAAGGGGCACTCGACGCAATCGCCTTAAAGTCTCTAGCTTCCCCGGTGGCTCAGTGGGAAAGAACTCGCCTGCCAAGGTGGGAGACATGAGACGCGGGTTCGATCCCTGGGTCAGGAAGGTCCCCTGGGGAAAGAAATGGCACCCCACTCCAGTATCCTTGCCTGGGAAATGTCATGGACAGAGGAGCCTGGCAGGCTGCAGTCCATGGGGTCACAGAGAGTCGGACACATCTTCAGGATCCAGGAGGACTGTCTTCAGTCAGCCTCCCTACAAGCAGTGCCGGAAATGGGGATTCCTGTTCAAGTGATGTTTTGAGGAACTGTTCTCATTAGAAGCGGAGTGAAGAGAGCAGGGTAAAGCTGCCAGCAGGAATGTGGTTCCAGCTAGAGACCAGCTTCAGTCTGATTCCCGAGGGAAAGACTGCCGACGAAGGGCATGGCGAAGACAGACCCACCTGGAGGCAAGGAGCTCGGGTCCTCTCCTCCGCTGACTGGGGTGGTCGGGACGGGGGTGTGTGGCCTACGGGTCCTGCTGGCTAAGGGCCGTTCTGCAGCGAAGGGGTGGGTGGGGCAGGCAGTGAGTCAGTTTTCAAGGGGGCTCTGCTGGGGTATTAATAGTATCCGAGACACCCACCCGCTCCCCCTCCCTCTAAGGAGACATTGTCTCCTCAGTCTCATCTCGACCTCCTAAGCAGCCCCAGGACTCTAGAACAGATTCCCAGAGACATTCCGTTTTACCTGTACAAGTTAGGAGGGGGCGTGTCTGTCTCGCCCACGTGGGCATCTGACCTCTTTCATGCCTTTCATCTCTCCCCCTGGGTCGAAACAGAGGCAGGAAGCATTCCATTCTATATCCCCTCGGCTTTGGGGAGTGTTCAGGTGTTTCTTTTACATCAGTGACCACAAGCCCATAAAGGTGAGTGAATTCAGAATTCTAGGGGACCTTGGCACCCCTGACAGACCCACGCTCTTCACACTTTCCTCAGCAAACCCCGCTTGAGATACTGTCCATGAAACAGAACGTGGTCAACTGGAACAACCCCGTGACTTATCATAAAGCAGGCTTATCAAGTAAACTGGATTAACAAGCCGCAGAGAATGACTTCGAGTCTCAATGACCCAGCTGCAGCTAGAACACCTCTTGAGAAACCTGGCATTCAGGATTCATCGTTTAGGAGCCTCAGAGAGGAGAGGTGGTGACCTGGTGTGATGGCGTGTCACCGATGTCCCAAAGAATCCCCAGGTAGGGAGCCACACTCCAGAGAAGCTAGAGTTAGTCAGGGGTGAAGAGAAACGCAGGAGCCGACAGCAGACGGACCTCCCCTGCCCTTTTCCTCCCTTCCCTCCCCTGTTAAATCCTTTCCTTATTCCTACTGAAGAGATAGGAAACTGTCCGTGACCCATTCCTGTCCACGGAGAAGGCAATGGCACCCCACTCCAGTACTCTTACCTGGAAAATCCCATGGACGGAGGAGCCTGGGGGGTGCAGTCCATGGGGCCGCTAAGAGTCGGACACAGCTAAGAGACTTCCCTTTCACTCTTCACTTTCATGCATTGGAGAAGGACATGGCAACCCACTCCAGTGTTCTTGCCTGGAGAATCCCAGGGACGGGGGAGCCTGGTGGGCTGCCGTCTATGGGGTTGCACAGAGTCAGACACGACTGAAGCGACTTAGCAGCAGCAGCAGCATTCCTGTCGAGAGTTCTCTCTTCCCTGAAGCAGGACATAGGACCTGGAAGGGACCCTCGGCTTTATCTAGAAAAGCTTCCTTCTCCCACAGAGCGGTCCTTACAAAGTGCTTGTGTACTGGTGACTCGTAGGCCAGAGGTGGCCTGCACAGCCTTAGAACAAGACTTTGTTGTAAAGATTGAAAACCCATGCTCCTCTCTCTCTGTCTCTCTCTCTCACACACACACACACCTTCCGGAAAGCAGGAGACACAGCCACAAGAGGCTTGTAGTCTAGCACGGCAGTAAGCACCCAGCGGTCACAGTAACTGCACAACCATACGATAGAGCAGTAACCACACAACACTGCAGCAGCCACCCAGCCACAGTGTGCTGTGCCCCGCAGCACCCGGTCTGGGCTGTCTTGCCCACCTGGTCCCTGTAGAGAACTGAGTCTGTGGCTTGCCAGGGATGGTGTTTATCCGGAGTCTCGTGGCTAGTGATAGACTCGGGCAGGAGCCCAGGTCAAAGCTGAGAGCAGCACTGGTGAGGACAGCAGGGGGGCCAGGACCCAGTAACCCCTGCCTGGCCCAGAAGTGCTGCTGGATGTGGAGCCAGGGTAGAGGGCGCATGTGGCCAGGGCTGAACCGGCTCCGGTGAAGGTGATGGAGGGGTAGGCGGTGGGTGGTCATCCAAGCCACTCAGCAGGACCTGCGGGTCCAGGAAAGTGACGAGAGCACGGTGATACAGCGACTATGGCAAACCATTCTGTGTGGCTTGTGGCACTGCGGAGACTTGGGAAACTGGTTAGCCAGGCCCCAGCCACAGGGCTGGAAGTCAGGGGTACGGGCCCAGTCCCAGTTTGGAGGCGTGGCTGGAACAAGGCAGAACTCAGCCTTGGGAGAAGAACTGTAATATCAGAACACATCTAAGGGTAAGAGAACAATCCTAGGACTCAGTCACGTGGCTGGAGCCGGGATGGGACAATCAGAGCTGACCTCGGAGGTGGCTGGCTGGCTTTTTGCAGAACCACTTGGGCTCTGTGAGTTCCTCCTTGCTGTGGTCCTGAAGCCTGGGGTGAGGGCCGAAGGGGTCAGGTAGCTGAGAGCTCAGCATGGAGACAAGAGTGTCTTAGGATCGGGCTTCCAGGCCAGAGACATATTCCTGGTCAGACTCCTCAACCAGCACCACCTCCCAGCCCCACCCACTATTCCTCATTCACCAGCAAACCCAACCTTCACATGGTTGAAAGACTGATTTAGCCCTCGGTCTTCACCACATCTTTTCTCATATTTATAAATACCAGCTCTGAAACACAACAAAGAGAGAGTTCTGAGAATTCTTCAGCTTGTCAGCAGGAAGAAAAATGAGCCCACGATGCCGCCAGGTACCCTGTGAAGCAACAATGGTGCTTGTCAGCTGTAGCTTCCAGTGGGCATGAAGTGTGATGAAATAACCCAGTTGTACAAAAGGGGGAAAAAAATAAGTGACAGTTCTGCAGACAGATGGTGAAAGACTTGTTTCTGCACCTACAGATAAAAAGTTTTACTGAAATGCCTTTAAAGGTGACCTTCTTAAACAATTGTGCCTCACTGGGAAGCAACTCTAGTTTCTAGGGCATGTTTCTTTTTGTTAAATTGTGGAAAAGAGAAATCATGTAATCTGGGCAAAAATAAACACCAGTAAGGTCATCCCGGAGAAGGCAATGGCACCCCACTCCAGTACTCTTGCCTGGAAAATCCCATGGGCGGAGGAGCCTGGTGGGCTGCAGTCCATGGGGTCGCTAAGAGTCAGACATGACTGAGCAACTTCACTTTCTCTTTTCACCTTCATGCATTGGAGAAGGAAATGGCAACCCACTCCAGTGTTCTTGCCTGGAGAATCCCACGGACGGGGGAGCCTGGTGGGCTGCCGTCTATGGGGTCGCACAGAGTCGGACATGACTGAAGCAACTCAGCAGCAGCAGAAGGTCATCCAGGCTGAACATGAAATCATTACCAATATTTTCTGGGTTCCTGCTCAGGGCCAGGTGCCATGCTAGTTACTTTATGTCTCATTTAACTCTCACGACCATCCTACGAGCTAGACATCTGTTATTATCTCTATTTGCATATGCAGCTTAGAAAAGTCAAGTAAGTTACTCAGGTGCCCCCACAGGTGAGAAGAAGATCTAGAGCAGCTCCATCTGTCCCCAGAGGCAGAGTGGAAGCCCTCCCCGGGGGCGCAAGCCCTGGGGTGCCCACATGCTGGTTGACTGCCTGGCATCCATCCCCCCAGCCTCCTTAGCAAAAGAATCCCACAGGCTGTCAGGGTGTCAACACTAGAGAACCCCCACCGACCAGCGTAGTTGATACGTGGCACTGAAGGTCCCAGTTAGTGACCTCCCATGTGCCCGTTCCCTTTGGAGTGAGGCTTGTAACAAACCTTGAGGTTTCCTAACCTCCCCTCCTCTCCTGGCCCAGCCTGGTCCCCGCTCCCTGCTGTTCCCTCTAGAACGAGGCCGATGAAGGTCGTAGCCACTCCCAACCTTTCCCCACTGGCTCCACAGTCCTCTCTTTCGGTTCGTTGCAGAAGCAGAGTGTGGCTCCCAGAGCCTTTATTATCCAACTCAGTCCCTGGGCTTATCTTTATCTGTCCTTGGAGAATCTCTCAGGAGCACCCCCTGCCTGGGTTAAGGAGGTCTTACCGCTGAGGGGTTTCAGTGTTGTTTGCAACAACTGTATCTTATTTATTTAGTGGAGTAAATATTTTATACCATATGTGAGCAATCAGAGTATAATATTATTTCTATTAGCATGGTATACCTTACACTTAGTGCTTACTATGTGTTGGGTACTAAACCCTTTGCATGGTTTCCAGCATTTGTTGGGTTATTTGCTTATTAATAAACTGGTTATTTAGAATGTACTTTTCTGCATAAACCATATTTCATATATTTGCACATATATAGAAGTACATATGATACAAAGCTGAAGTTCCCAGTTTATCCATTAAAGTGCTATTTACTCCATAAATGAAACCAGTGTGCTAGTTTGAGTTTGAGTTCCTCTGAGTAGAGAATCATTTGATCATACAGGAATAGGGGTCAGAGAAAGCTTTTACTCTGGGCTGTTCTGAAGGAGGGGAGCAGGGGTTTTGACGGGCTCTCCGTCCGCTCTGCATCTCCGCATCTCCCCTGGTCTCTGCCTCCCAGCACGCCCAGTGTCTCCTGTGGCCTTGGCTTGGCAGTCTGATGCTCCATCGCGTCTAGCAAGCTCCTCCCATGTGCCTCATGATTCAGACCCCACCTTCAAGCAAAATTTGCCTTGCCCATTGTAGAAACTTCAGATATCTCTTCAGAGGAGTCTGGTCTCCAGTGAGGAGCTTGTCAAGAGAAGCTGAAAAGTCTCAGCAGTTGGGAGAGAGGAGGCACGTTGTTCTGAGATGGGTGGAACGTCCTCCAGAGACAGCCACACCAGGAGCCATCCCGCCTTCCCCTCGGCCTCCCTGCTGACCTTGGCTGTTCCCTGCCCACGTTTTTTTTTGTTTTTTGGCCACCACACAGCATGTGGGATCTTAGTGCCCTGACCAGGAATCAAACTCACACCCCTGTATTAGAAGCACAGGTCTTAACCACTGGATGGCCAGGGAAGTCCCCTCTGTATCCTTCTGAGTCTCTATATGCTGCACTTTAAAATTAAAAGTAAAAAATACATTTCTTTGAGTGTGGCTGCTCTGTCTCTTTTAGTTGTGGCACGCGAGCTCTTAGTTGCCACATGCAAGATCTAGACCCCTGATCAGGGATGGAACCTGAGCTCCTACATTGAGAATGTGGCCCACTGGAGAAGGCCCCCCGCACATTTTGCTTTTTAAAGGAATAGTTTCAATGGTACCATCATTGGAAACTTTGGAGAGAGGGAACTGTGATGATTCTTCATATTTGCTTGTCTGATATGTAGTGAAAAAGCTTGAAAAGCCTTACACATTTGTAAGCTTTGACTCAGCAATTCCACATTTAGGAGTTTGTCTTTAAGCGGTGTCTCCCTGGTAGCTCAGACAGTAAAGCGTCTGCCTGCAATGTGGAAGACCCAGGTTCGATTCCTGGGTCGGGAATATCCCCTGGAGAAGGAAATGGCAATCTACTCCAGCACTTTTGCTTGGAAAATCCCATGGACTGAGGAGCCTGATAGTCTACAGTCCATGGGGTCGCAAAGAGTTGGACATGACTGAGCGACTTCACTTTCACCCTATCCAGTACAATGTGACGTTGCATAGGAGGCAGGGATCAAGAGCATCCCCAAGAAAAAGAAATGCAAATAGGCAAAATAGTTGTCTGAGGTGGTCTTACAAATAGCTCTGAAGAGAAGAGAAGCCAAAGAAGAAAAGTAAAGATATACCCATTTGAATGCAGAGTTCCAAAGAATAGCAAGGAGAGATAAGAAAGCCTTCTTTGGTGATCAATGCAAAGAAATAGAGGAAAACAACAAAATGGGAAAGACTAGAGATCTCTTTAAGAACATTAGAGATACCAAGGGAACACTTCATGCAAAGACGGGCCCAATAAAGGACAGAAATGGTATGGACCTAACAGAAGCAGAAGATATTAAGAAGAGGTGGCAAGAATGCACAGAAGAACTGTACAAAAAAGATCTTCATGACCCAGATAATCACAATGGTGTGATCACTCACACTCACCTAGAAACAGACATCCTGGAATGTGAAGTCAAGTGGGCCTTAGGAAGTATCACTATGAACAAAACTAGTGGAGGTGATGGAATTCACAATTTGAGCTGTTTCAAATCCTGAAAGATGATGCTGTGAAAGTGCAGTACTCAATATATCAGCAGATTTGGAAAACTCAGCAGTGGCCACAGGACTGGAAAGTCAGTTTTCATTTCAATCCCAAAGAAAGGCAATTCCAAGGAATGTTCAAACTACCACACAATTGCACTCATCTCACATGCTAGTAAAGTAATGCTCAAAATTCTCCAAGCCAGGCTTCAACAGTATGTGAACCGTGAAATTCCAGATGTTCAAGTTGGATTTAGAAAAGGCAGAGGAACCAGAGATCAAATTGACAACATCCGCTGGATCATCTAAAAAGCAGGAGAGTTCCAGAAAAACATCTATTTCTGCTTAATGGACTATGCCAAAGCCTTTGACTGTGTGGATCACAATAAAATGTAGAAAATTCTGAAAGAGATGGGATACCAGACCACCTGCCCTGCCTCTTGAGAAACCTATATGCAGGTCAGGAAGCAAAAGTTAGAACTGGACATGGAACAACAGACTGGTCCCAAATAGGAAAAAAAGCATGTCAAGGCTATATATTGTCACCCTGCTATTTTAACTTATATGCAGAGGACATCATGAGAAACGCTGGGCTGGCAGAAACACAAGCTGGAATCAAGATTGCCAGGAGAAATATCAGTAACCTCAGATATGCAGATGACACCACCCTTATGGCTGAAAGTGGAGAAGAATTAAAGAGCCTCTTGATGAAAGTGAAAGAGGAGAGTGAAAAGTTGGCTTAAAACTCAACATTCAGAAAACGAAGATCATGGCATCCAGTCCCATCACTCTATGGGAAATAGATGGGGAAACAGTGGAAACAGTGCCAGACTTTATTTGGGGGGGCTCCAAAGTCACTGCAGATGATGACTGCAACCATGAAATTAAAAGACGCTTGCTCCTTGGAAGAAAATTTATGACCAACTTAGACAGCCTATTAAAAAGCAGAGACATTACTTTGCCAACAAAGGTCTGTCTAGTCAAAGCTATGGTTTTTCTAGTAGTCAGGTATGGATGTGAGAATTGGACTGTGAAGAAGGCTGAGTGCCAAAGAACTGATGCTTTTGAACTGTGGTGTTGGAGAAGACTCTTGAGAGTCCCTTAGACTGCAAGGAGATCCAACCAGTCCATCCTAAAGGAAATCAGTCCTGAATATTCAGTGGAAGGACTGAATATTCCAAGCTGAAACTCCAATACTTTGGCCACCTAATGTAAAGAAACAACTCATTTGAAAAGACTGTGATGATGGGCAAGATTGAAGGCAGGAGGAGAAGGGGATGACAAAGGAAGAGATGATTGGATGGCATCACCGACTCAATGGGCATGAGTTTGGGGTCACAAAGAGTCGGACACGAAAGAGTAACTGAACTGAACTGAACCCTCTCCAGTATTCTTGCCTGGAAAATTCCCATGGAATGTGGAGCCTGGTGGGCTACCATCCATGGGGTTGCAAAGAGCTGGACACAACTGAGCAACTTTAACACTTAAGCAATAAGTGAATAAGAGCATAAGAATTTTCGCCAAAGTGCTTTGAAAAAATATGGAAAATAGGCAACCACCTGATTTAAACAAGTAGCTTTGAAATAAACAATCATGACATAGTGATTTTAAAAACAAAGAAACAAAAGTTGCTGCTTTAATTCTGACATTCTCTGTGACCACTCTGAGTTTTTTAATTTGTATTTAAATTTTAAATAGTGATAAAAAGTGCGAAATGCAAGATGTGATACTTCTGTTTAGTAAGTGCAAATTTTAGTTCATGTGTGAAGTGGTTCACTGATGTTTTTTAGCACTCTCCTCGATTTTTCTTCAAAACAAACAACTTTTTTATTGAAGCATAGTTGATTTACGTAGTTTACTAATTTAAAGTAGTATTTTTAAAACTCATATTTATTCTTTTAAAAAAAACTATGGTTTATTTTAAACCAAAAAAAAAAGGAAACAAGAATTAACACTCCTGATTATTACATGACTATTACTAAAAATAATGTTGTCTTCTGCAAGAGGAGGCTGTTAAAAACTGACCTATTTCAGGTGTCAAGTTCCCTAGGTATCCTGTCGCTTGGGGAAAAAACTTGCTAAGAAGCCAAGTGCTGCCAGGTTTTCCCTGAGACTTGTGAAAATTGCTGATGGGAAAGCAGTTTCCCACTGCATGTGTTGGTCCTTCAGGAGAAGAATGCCAGGCACACGGGCACGCAATGATAACATCCTTCCCCTACGTGGCTGCCAGTAGCCAGCTGTGGCACCCATCGGGCGTCATGCAAGGTGGCAGAATTCACCAGCAATTCTCGAAACTTTCAGAAGCGACCAGTGCTTCAGAAGCTGAGCTGCTATCTTAAGGATGGCAAAAGCATTGAGCGAGACATCTAACATCCACCTTACTGATGAGCAGATAGGACTCCAAGCAAACTACGGAGGTGGTGATATGACTTCTTGGAGGAAACAGATTTTGCAGAAGACCTGGACTTTGGTTGTGGTCCTACCAAAATAATTCCTATTAATTCATTCAAAATACGTATTGATCGTCCACTGCATAGGTGCTGGGAATACAGTCGGATATGGTGCCCTGCCCCAAAGGAAGAGAACTCCCACCCACCAAGAAAAGGGTAAACAAATCGATGAAACACTTTTGTTGCCTCAATTGCCTGAAGGAAACAAACAATTGGCTTCCCATTGCTCCTAGATAAACATCAAAATTCTTCTTCTGTCCCTCACCATCCTCTCCTACTGCAATCCAACACTTCTCCCTTGCTAGGCCTATCTGCTTCAGCCACAGCCTTCTTTCAGTTCCTCAAATGGAAGGGCCTTGATGTATATTGCCTATCTCCACCCACACTGTGCTTCGGTTAATTCCTAATATATCCTCTGAATCTCAGGACAATTATGTTGGCAGAAAAGACTTCCCCCGATGTCCATCTATCTCCACACCAACTCCACATCGCCCATTCCTAATTAAGTTCAGCGACCGATTCATATATTTCCCCTAGTGCTGTGGGATTTTCTTCATTAAGTGAAAGTTGTGCCTGACTCTTTGCGACCCTGTGAACTGTAGCCCGCCAGGCTCCTCTCTCCTTGGGATTCTCCAGGCAAGAATGCTAGAGTGGGTTGCCGTGCCCTCCTCCAGGGGATCTTTCTGACCCAGAGATCGAACCCGGGTCTCCTGCGATGCAGGCAGACTACCTTTTGACCCACCGTGGAAGCCCTTTCTTCATTGCCCTGTAATTTTTAATTTGCCTGTGTAGTCATTTGTTTAATATCTGTGTTCTCTCCCACCCCCATCTCATGCCTCTAGCCTCTGAGCCTCATGGAGGCAAAATTCTTCTCTGTTTGACTCACACAGTTGAATTTCCAGTTCAGCACAATAAATATCTGGGGAATGAATGAATGGGGATAGGAATAGACAAATATGTAACCAGACTAAAAAAACCTGACGGCAGGGATGGGCCTCAGGAGAATTCTCTTGGGAGGAAAGCCTGGCTGTCCAAAGGACTTCCTCATTCCTCCCCTCCCTTGAGTGGCCTGGCTGGTCAGGTGGTGGCTGTTGTTTTGAGTTGTGTTGTTATGAGTTCCCTTTTCCTTACTTTCTTGTGCTTCTTAAATTACATTCACCTTATTTATTTTTCTTTTTATCATTTAGGTTTAGCTTCAGTTTAATTTTAATGGCTTTCTGTGTCAAAGCTTTTGTCTATTTCACTGACCCTGTCTTTTCAAAAATTATATCTATTTTATTCTATGTTTATTCATTCCTAATCTTAATTTGGAATATTTTGCTCTGTGCTTAACTCCCTTTTGTCTTACTGCTTTTGGTTTTTCCCATATCCCATTTTAAAGTAGGCATCATTCTCTCAGACTTGATCATTAATGTGTTAACTTGCTTATTTTTAATTTAATTGACACACCATCGAAGCTATCTTTTATTTGGACTTTTACCCCATTTCCTCTCACCTCCCCCATCCTCTCCTTCCCTATTCTTTGCCCTACTGTTGCCCTCGCACCCGTCTTCCCACTCTTACTTTCCACTTGCGTTTGCAGTGAACAGAAAGCTAGAAGTTAATATGGACAGAGGAGAGAGTTGCTTTCTCGACTTGAAAGGATAAAAGCTGTCTTTTTCCCACCAGTTTTCCCTGCTTCAACCTCTTAAGGCTCCTTCATCAAATTATTCCTCGGACCTGTCAAGGATGGTTGTTCTGAGAACCTCGCTGCAGATTTGCTGACCTCAGTCAGTTCTCAGGGGAACAAGCCCCATGCTATATTTATATTTGATAGCTGGAACAGTCTTGCTTGTTAATATCCCTTACCATCTAGTCCTCGGATGTGCCAGTTTCTTGCCCAGGAGGAGACCCTTGAAGGGATTCTCCAGGCCTGATTTGTCAGGTAAGGTGCTGACAAGCTTCTCAATAAATTGGATGTTCCAAAGGAATCTGTGGCTACTGTCTTGGCGCCACTTTAAACAAGCTGCTGTCCTCAAGGACGTTTCCCTTCC
Source organism: Ovis canadensis (assembly GCF_042477335.2). Classification (NCBI taxonomy): domain Eukaryota; kingdom Metazoa; phylum Chordata; class Mammalia; order Artiodactyla; family Bovidae; genus Ovis; species Ovis canadensis. The sequence continues at coordinate 117,834,784 of NC_091247.1, read as the reverse complement.
CTTCTTGGCAGTTGTGAGGGAGAGAGTCTTCTGGCTGTGTCTTGCCTCAATTCTGCTCCTTGTCCTGAGGGCTAGGAGAAGCCGGAGGGTGTGGGCTGACAGCAGTTTCACAGAGTCTTAGAAAGAAACTCACCCTTTTGCTTCAGGGTTAGTTTACTTTTTTTTTTTTAATACTTATTTGGCTGCACCGGGTCTTAGTTGCGGCATGCAGGATGTCTAGTCTAAGCCCGTGAACTCTTGGTTGTGGCGTACGGTATCTAGTTCCCTGACCAGGGATCAAACCTGGGCCGCCTGCATTGGGAGCGCAGAGTGTTAGCCACTGGGGCCCCAGGGAAGCCCAAGGGTTGGTTTACATTTTAAATCCTAGGCTCGATCACTGAGGCCTGCTCAGAGGAGTGGATTTCCAGGAGATCGTAGAGAGCGCCCTCGTAATCTGCTCCCAAGACATGGGCCTCTCCAGGATCCTAAGAAAGTTCTGATGCCAGGGATTCAGGCTGGCGCCTTTTGCCCAAGTGTCCAGGGGATAGTTGGATGGCGTGCCGCAGGAACAGGATCCTGACCAGACCATCACCCCTTACCTCCCCTCCTCAGGTCCAGCACGGAGCTCCTTTGTAGGCCTCCATGGACACAGGCTCTTCTTCTCAAGGAGATCTGTTCCACTCCATATTAGCTAGATAGACCGAATTCCTTCCCACCCAGTTTCAGGGAAGGAACCACTCTCATTGAGCAGACCCTCAGATTCTTACCATATTGTCATTCTCTCTTTCTCTCTTAAAAAAAATTTTTTTTTAAATCTTTTGGCCATGCCACACAGCACATGGACTCTTAATTCCTGGACCAAGGATCAGATCCATACCCTCTGCAGAGTCTTAGCCCCTGGATTGCCAGGGAGGTCTTTCCTTCAAAACCCTCTGCTGACCGGCTCACCAGCCAGCCCCATTCCGGCACCAGTGATCAGATCTGCGGATTTACCTTAGCTTCCTCGACTGTAGAACGAGGGTGATGGGATCTGCCTCCTAAGGTTCTCCTGAGGACTGTGCACTACATCACATAAAGCAGTTGACGAGTATATATACCAGTGTCTGGCGCGTAAGAGAAGTGGTTAATAAAAGGTAGCTATTTTTACTGGATGTATCCTCATTTTTCCTGTTAGAAATAGATCTGATTCATCGAATCCATAGGACCATAATTTCTGGCACAGGAAAATGTATTCAACACACACAGATCCAGAAGCTTCCCAGGAGGCCAAAGCCCTCTCTCACACTTCAAATAATTTGGGGGGTGAGTCCTGTATTTTTTTGTTTTTTAATAACTGGATTTTATTCTCAGTTTGTACAAATGGGAATTATCCTTCACTTCCTGCTACTTAAGCCTAGACTGGTATGGTGGTATCCTCTGGCTCTGAGACTGTCCCAAATGATATGGTAGGACTTAGGCTATAAACATAGGGGCCCTGAAGCACTTTCTGGGAGATCAATGAGTTGGTCCCTATATCGAAAGCACATTTATGTACACAAATCAGTCCAATATCTGCTTCACCCTGGTGGATACCCTCAGCTTCTTCCTCAGCCTAAATGCAGCTTGGTCCTCACATACACACATTAAAAAGTACGTATTGTATTATTCTGTTCATATAAAGTTCCCAAACAGGCAAAATGACAGTCTGTTAGAAGTATACATAATGATTACCTTTGGGGGAGGGCAGTAACTAGAAGGGGACACAAGACGGGCATCTGGGGCATTGGTAACATGCTACTTTTTGATCCAGGTGCTGGTTACATGGGTGTCTTCATTTTATTAAAATTCATCAAGCTGTACACTCGATTTGTGTGTGAACTTTCCGGTACATATCATATGTACCTCTAATGCAGCCTTTACTAAGAACAGGTCCAATGAGCATGGTCATGGAGAGTGGTTGTCCTACAGTCTCAGGAATGAGGAGAATCAAAATTCATATAGACATGCACACTGAAAGCAAAACAAAGCACCAAGATATCCACTAAATATCAGCAGAGGTTATCACCGGATAATTGGATTGAGTTGTTTCCCCGCCTACTGCTTTTTTTTTTTTTTTTCAGCACTTTCTAAATTCTCTTCAACAGTCTGTATTAGTCTTGCCATCTGGTCCTGTGGGATAAGCAGAATCCTAGAAGACATGGTTCTATTCTTAAGGTGCTGGATCAAACTGTATAGAACCATCTCTCACTTCCTTGTTGCAAGCAGTATGGATTTCTTTCTGGGTCTCTATGTGCCGTCTAGGACATTTCGGTAGAACCATCCCTCACCTCCTTGTTGCAAGCAGCATGGATTTCTCTCTAGGCCTCTGCGTGCCGTCTAGGATGTTTAGGTAGATAGGTGACTTGTTTATTTGCTGGGGCACGGTGCCTTCCTTGCTGCTTGGGCTCTTCATCATGGCTCCCTTGTCGCGGAGCGGGGGTTCTAGGTGAGGTTGTAGTAGCTGTGGCGCCCGGGATTAGTTGCTCCAGAGCATGTGGGATCTTCCCAGACCAGGGATAGAACCTGTGTCTCCTACATTAGCAGGCAGATTCCTAACCACTAGGCCACCAGGCATGTCCAGGCAGATAGCTGAGAGTTAACTACATTTGGACTTATATGTCTTCAAAGAATTGTAGGAGATAAATAGACATTAAGCTCCATAGAAGTAGTATGGGAAAATCAGGGAAGGCTTCCTGAGGGAGATGATACTTGATCTGAATGTCTAGGGGGACGAATTTGGGCTGCGCAGTGGGAAGAGGGGGATGAAGGACAGGAGGGTCACTGTGGACCAAGGAGATAGCACATGCGTAGCATGGGGAGGAAGGATATGTTCTCTGTGACCCAAGAAGAAGCTTGGCATCACTGTAGAAGAACGGAGGGACAGGAGGCCAGAGAGGAACTGACACCCCAGTGTCTGTGACTCTGACCCATGCCGCTCATCGTGGTTGTAGATATAGTTGTTACAAATGGCAGGTGTTCATTGCATCAGACTATGAAAATGTGTGATTCAAGTCCTAAGTTTTTAAATTATCTTTGAAAAATACGTTTTATAGCAAAAGCTTAATAACAAAAATACTACTGCCTACATTACCATTTATATTGAAAGCCCTAAAGTAATTAGCTGGAATTCAGCCAATCTTTGCTAAAATTTTAATTGTTTAAGTTGATCAAAATCTGAGCATGAGTATAGCAGTTGTTATGTCAACTACAGAGGACTCTCAAAACCGCTTCCCTAGAATTAGAGAATAACTTGGTTACCAACATCAACATCCTCACACAAAATGAATTTTCAAAGAGATAATGTTACACTCAGAGACATCCATATTGTAAGGATGCCTATTATTATGATAAATAGCCAGACACTGTGTCTGTGGCCTGTCATGGAACAGCCCTCTCGTTTGCCAAAAACCACTTTAAAAAATGCATAAATGCACTCTTCATGCTAATGGATCTCTTAAGTGTTTTCCAAAGAGAAGAGAGAAGGGGCAGAGGGAGGGTGGCTCTTGTGCCATTTTGCATGGCTTCCCTATTAACATAACCAAGTAAGAAAAGGCATCACACCCCCTGGGCAGCACCGAGTTAGGAAGGGAGGTTCCCGCCACCATCCACTCTTTCTAGTCTTACTTTTCATGTGTGATTTCACGGTGAAATCACACCAGGAAAATGGAGGCAATGAGGTATACATTGAAACACACCAGCTTGTGATTGACTCTGGGAGTGAATTCAGCAGTATAGACAGTGGCTGCGTCCAGTCGGTTAGACAATCCCAACCTGACCGTCGGCCACTCTAGATGCTGTGGTGGAACAGGCAGTTTTTGCTTTCAGATTCAATTCCTGGCAAGAAATTTCAGAGTGAACCACCTTAGGGCAGATTCCTGAGCGCCTGAGAGCTGCAAATTGCAGGTCACAACATTTTGTTGCTCTCACTGGCTCTGACCTTTGCAGAAACAGCTGAGTAGTCAGACAGAAGACAATGAAGAGGGAAGTGGAAGGAGTTGATCTAGACTATCTGCTCTGGGCAGGCATAGGCTAGGCGTCTTCATGGGTGTCGTGGAGACAGCATGGGGCTGGTCCTGATGCTGCGTCCACTGCGTGCCGCTGTGTGAATTCGGAAGAGCTCCTTAGCCCTTTGTGAATCTCAGGTTCCACTTCTAATGCTGTTTGAGAGAAAAGAGAATCCATGTTCATGTCACTTAGTAAATGCTCCGAAAAAGTAATGTATTTTTTGCTGTCATTATTGTTGTTATCATTTTATCCCTCAATCAGCATCATAACCCATTTTGCAGGAATAAACAAGCAGGTTCAGAAAGATAAGAGATTTATCCAGGGAATATAAGCTTGCTGCTGTGATACCAACCCAATCTCACGCCATGATCCTTGCCCTCTACTCCTTTAGACCTAAAAGCCCTATTCAGTCTGTTTTGAATAATGGATTGCAGAAAGGAGAAGTAGTACAAACGGGCTTTACAAGCATGCATGAGCCAAAATTTGGTGTGGTTTATTTGTCAGAGTTCTCCAGAGAAACAGAACCAACATGTCTGTCTGTCTGTCTGGTGTTGTTCAGTCACTCAGTCATATCCGTATCTTTGCGACCCCATGGACTGCAGCACGCCAGGCTTCCCTGTCCTTCACCAACTCCCAGAGCCTACTCAAACTCATGCCCATTGAGTCAGTGATGCCATCCAAGCATCTCATCCTCTGTCATTACCCTCTCCTCCTGTTGTCAATCTTTCCCAGCATCAGGGTCTTTTCCAGTGAGTCAGTTTTTTGCATCAGGTAGCCAAAGTATTGGAGCTTTAGCTTCAGCATCTGTCCTTCCAATGAATATTCAGAACTAATTTCCTTTAAGATTGACTGGATCTCCTTGTTGTCCGGGGGACTGTCAAGATTCTTCTCCAATACCACAGTTCAAAAGCACCAATTCTTCACTGCTCAACTTTCTTTATGGTCCAATTATCACATCCATACTTGACTACTAGAGAAAACATAGCTTTGACTATATGGAACTTAGTTGGCAAAGTAAGTCTCTGCTTTTTAAATGCTGTCTAGGTTAGTCATACCTTTTCTTCCAAGAAGCAAGCGTCTTTTAATTTCATGGCTGCAGTCACCATTTACAGTGATTTTAGAGCCACCCCCCCCCCACTCCCCCGCCCCGCAAATAACGTCATTGTTTCCACTGTTTTCCCATCTATTTGCCATGAAGTGATGGGACCAGATGCCATGACCTTCATTTTTTAAATGTTGAGTTTTAAGTCAGCTTTTTCACTTTCCTCTTTCACCTTCATCAAGAGACTCTTCAGTTCCTCTTCACTTTCTGCCATAAGGGTGGTGTCATAGCGTATATGAGGTTATTGATATTTCTCCCAGCAATCTTGATTCCAGCTTGTGCTTCATCCAGCCCAGCATTTCACATGATGTACTCTGCATTTAAGTTAAATAAGCAGGGTACTCCTTTCCCAACTGTCAACCAGTCCATTGTTCCATGACTGGCTCTAACTGCTGCTTCTTGACCTACATTCAGATTTCTCAGGAGGCAGGTAAGGTACCGTGGTATTTGCATCTCTTGAAGAATTTTCCAGTTTGTTGGGATCCACACAGTCAAAGGCTTTGGCATAGTCAATGAAGCAGAAGTAGATGTTTTTCTGGAATTCTCTTGCTTTTCCTATGATCCATTGGATGTTGGCAGTTTGATCTCTAGTTCCTCTGCCTTTTCTAAATGCAGCTTGAACATATGGAAGTTCATGGTTCATGTACTGTTGAAGCCTGGCTTGGAGCATTTTGAGCATTACTTGGCTAACATGGGGAATGAGTGGAATTGTGCGGTAGTTTGAACCTTCTTTGGCATTGCCTTTCTTTGGGATTGGAATGAAAACTGACCATTTCCAGTCCTGTGGCCACTGTTGAGTTCTCCAAATTTGCTGGCATATTGAGTTCAGCACTTTCACAGCATCATCTTTTAGGTTCACCTCCACTAGACTTTGTTTGTAGTGATGCTCCCTGAGGCCAACTTGACTTCACACTCCAGGATGTCTGGATCTAGGTGAGTGATCACAGCATTGTGGTTATCTGAGTCATTAAGATCTTTTTTGTATAGTTCTGTGTATTCTTGCCACCTCTTCTTAATATCATCTGCTTCTGTTAGGTCCATACCATTTCTGTCCTTTATTGAGCCCATCTTTGCATGAAATGTTCCCTTGCTATCTCTAATTTTCTTGAAGAGATCTCTCATCTTCCCCATTCTGTTGTTTTCCTCTATTTCTTTGTATTGATCCCCGAGGAAGGCTTTCTTATCTCTCCTTGCTATTCTTTGGAACTCTGAATTCAGATGTATATATCTCCCCTTTTCTCTCTTGCCTTTTGCTTCCCTTCTTTTCTCAGCTGTTTGTAAGGCCTCCTCAGACAACCATTTTGCCTTTTTGCATTTATTCCTCTTGGAGATGATTTTGATTACTGCTTCCTGTACAGTGTTACAAACCTCCATCCATAGTTCTTCAGTCACTCTATCAGATCTAATCCCTTGAATCTATTTCTCACTTCCACTGTATAATCATAAGGGATTTGATTTAGGTCATAACTGAATGGCCTAGTGGTTTTCATTACATTTTGCAATTTATATCTGAATTTGGCAATAAGGAGTTCATGCTCTGAGCCACAGTCAGCTCCTGGTCTTGTTTTTGCTGACTGTATAGAGCTTCTCCATCTTCAACTGCAAAGAATATCATCAATATGGTTTTGGTGTTGACCGTCTGGTGATGTCCATCTGTCGAGTCTTCTTTTGTGTTGTTGGAAGAGGGTGTCTGCTATGACCAGTGTGTTCTCTTGGCAAAACTCTGTTAGCTTTTGCCCTGCATCATTTTGTTCTCCAAACTTGCCTGTTACTCCAGGTGTATCTTCACTTCCTACTTTTGCATTCCAGTTCCCTATCATGAAAGGGACATCTTTTTTGGGTGTTAATTCTAGAAAGTCTTGTAGGTCTTCACAGAACTGTTCAACTTCAGCTTCTTCAGCACTAGTGTTTGGGGCATAGACTTGGATTACTGTGATATTGAATGGTTTGCCTTGGAAACGAACAGAGATCATTCTGTCATTTTTGAGATTACACCCAAGTACTGCATTTCAGACTCTTTTGTTGACTATGATGGCTACCCCATTTCCTGCCCATAGCAGTAGATATAATGGTCATCTGAATTAAATTCACCCATTCCTGTCCATTTTAGTTCACTGATTCCTAAAACGTTGACATTCACTCTTGCCATCTCCTGTTTGACCACTTCCAGTTTACCTTGATTCATGGCCCTAACATTCCAGGTTCATATGCAATATTGTTCTTTATAGCATCGGACTGTACTTTCACCACCAGACCATCCAGAACTAGGCATTGTTTCCACTTCGGCTCAGCCTCTTCATTCCTTCTGGAGCTATTTCTTCACTCTTCTCCAGTAGCATATTGGGCACCTATTGACCTGGGGAGTTCATCTTTCAGTGTCATAGCCTTTTGCCTTTTCATACCATTCAAGGCAAGAATGCTGAAGTAGTTGTCATTCCCTTCTCCAGTGGACCACGTTTTGTCAGAACTCTCCACTACGACGCATCCATCTTGGGTGGCCACCCCCACCCCCACCCCCACGGCATGGCTCATAGTTTCACTGAGTTAAACAAGGCTGTGATCCATGTGATCAGTTTGGTTGGTGTTCTGTGATTGTGGTTTTCATTCTGTCCAGCGTCTGATGGATGCGGATAAAAGGCTTGTGGAAGCTTTCTGATGGGAGGAACTGGCTGTGGGAGCAACTGGGTCTTGCTTTGGTGGGCGGAGGCCCTGCTCAGTGAATCTTTACTCCAATTTTCTGCTGCTGGGTGGTGCTGTGTTCCCTCACTGTAGTTTGGCCTGAGGCCAGACTGTGGTAGGAGCAATGGCGTAATGGCGACCTCCGTCACGCCTGGTTCCCAGCACTGTTGTGTGCAGTGCCCTTGACCTTGAGGCGGGCCGCTGTAGATCCACACCTCCGCCAGAGACTCCTGGACGCTCAGAGGCAAGTGTGCTTCAGTCTCTTGCGGGGTCGCTGCTCCTTTCTCCTGGGTCCTGTTGCACACGCAGTTTTGTCTGTGCCCTCCAAGAGTCTGTTTCCCCAGTCCTGTGGAAGTTCTGCAGTCAAATCCCTCTGGCCTTCAAAGTCAAGTTCCCTGGGGATTCTCAGTCTTTTTGCCAGATGCCCAGGTGGGGAAATCTGTTGTGGGCCCTAGAACTTTTGCAACAGTACGAGAACTTCTTTGGTGCAATTGTTCTCCAGTTTGTGGGTCATCTGCTCAGTGGCTCTATAGTGGAGGTAATGGTGAGCTCCTCCAAGAGGACTCATGCCACGTGCCCCACCTCCCAGGTCTGCTGCAGCCAGAGCCCCTGTCCCCACCGCAGACCACTCCTGACCCGTGCCTCTGCAGGAGATACTGAAACACTCAAAGTCTGGCCTGGGTCAGTCTCTTATGAAGGTCTCTGCTCCTTTCCCTGGGTCCTGGTGCACACAAGGTTTTGTTTGTGTCCTCTGAGTGTCTGTCTACCTCTCTGTCTATTAAACTTTTAAGAGATTGGTTCATACAGTTGTGGGAGCAAGTTTTGAGGTCTTCAAAGAAAGCTAGCCGGCTAGAGACCAGGGCAGAGTTGATGTTGGAGTCATAAATCAGAAGAGAGTCTGAAGGCAGAATTCCTGCTTCCCCTGACAAATGTAGTCTTTATCTCTCAAGGCCTTCAACTGATTGGATGAGACCCACCTACACTGTGGAGGTAATCTGCTTTACTCGAAATTTACTGATTTAAATGGCAGTTTCATCTAAAAAGGGGGCCTCCCAGTGGGTACAGTGGTAAAGAATCTGCCTGCCAATTCAGGAGATGCAGGAGACATGGGTTTGATCCCTGGGTTGGGAAGTTCCCCTGGAGTAGGAAATGGGAACCCATTCCAGGATTCTTTCCTGGAAAATCCCACGGACAGAGGAGACTGGTGGGCGATAGCCCATGGAGTCACAAAGAGTCGGACGTGACTAAGCATGCATGCATACATGTGCTCATCTAAAAAATGCCTTCACGTCAACATCTAAACTGCTGTTCTGTGCTTCCCTGGCAATCCAGTAGCAAGAACAGTGTGCTGCCACGGCAGAGGGCACGGGTTCGATCGCTGGTTAGGAAACGAAGAGCTGGCAAGCTGTGGAGTATGGCCAGTTAAAAATAAACAAAAAATAAATTGCTGTTTAACCAAGTATCTGACTACTGTGGCATAGCCATGATGACACACAGAATTAACTGTCACAGCCGGGGAACCCGGATCCGTGGTAAACGTGAGCCCAGAACCAGAGTGTCTGAGCTGAAGCACTGTCCCCAAACGGCGTCAGCCTTCAGGCTGCTGAGGTTTCGATCGGGTTGTGTTTTTAATTTCTTAAAACTCATATACCTCTTCGGCATTTTTGACTAGTCAGATGAACTAAGGTTATTAAAAAAGCAAAATACCATAGTGAGAAATGTAGCCTGTGGGTTTTTAGCAGCAAAGATAAAAACAGAACTTCAGGAAGTGAATTCCTTTTGCCCAAGTGACTCTTTTACCTAAACCAAAGTTGGGGGTGAGCTATTATTTTTTTTAAAAAAGAAAAAGCTTTGTATGTCTCCCCTCTGTTCTCTGTTGCTAAGCTGTGGAACTTATTCATAGCAAGAACAGAATTACTTTAAATAGTTTTAAAATATTTTTTAGGAAGGTAAAAATTAGTTTATTTCCTAGGAAAACTGGAAAATACTCTTACTGTAATAATTCAAAAATAGCAAATTCTTCAAATGGCACCTACACTAGAATAAATTTGCTGCCTTTCACCTTTGAAAATGATCTTTCAAATCCTCAGTCAGCAAGATAGTGCCTTCCCTCCCAAGCTCCTTGTATGGCTTAACGGTGTTGAAAAACAGAGGAATTTGTCTAGACTGGCTCTTGAATTTGGGAGAAAGCTATTCAGGACTGAGGAAATGTCCAAGGAATCCAGCTGAGATAACAGGCTATGACAGAGCCAGATGGTTGGTCCTATTTCTTCTTAGCAACAGGACCCCAGTTTTATTTAGGATGGCAGGGTGCCCAGATTATGAACAGCATTCCCTAGTCAAAGGATGCCCCCGCTCTTGTCAGTTTCCCCTTGCTCCTGCAATATAGATGCAAGAGTTGGCATCCTAGCAATGATATTGTATTAGAAGGTAATCTTGGGCTTCCCTGATAGCTCAGTTGGCAAAGAATCTGCCTGCAATGCAGGAGACTCCAGTTCGATTCCTGAGTTGGGAAGATTTGCTGGAGAAGAGATAGGCTACCCACTCCAGTATTCTTGGGCTTCCCTTGTGGCTCAGCTGATAAAGAATCCACCTGCAATGTGGGAGACTTGGGTTCAGTCCCTGGGTTGGGAAGATCCCCGGGGAGAAGGGAAAGGCTACGCACTCCAGTGTTCTGGCCTGGAGAATTCCATGGACTGTATAGTCCATGGGGTCGCAGAGAGTCAGACACGACTAAGCGACTTTCACCTCACTTCACAGGAGGTAAACTTGAGGCTAGCAGCCACATGCAATGGACCTTCTTCATCAAGCCACAGTGTGTGGATTTCCTACCTATAGAGTTCTTTTATGTCAGAGGAGAAAACCTTGTGTTTTAAAACTGCAGTAGTCAGACCTTGGTTTCGCTCGCTCTCTCTTTTTTGTTTTGGCCATACCTTGCAGCTTGTGGGCATTTAGTTCCCCAACCAGGGACTGAACTGGGCCCTCAGCAGTGAGAATACAGAGTCCTGGCCTCTGGACTGCCAGGGAATTCCAGATTTTATTTCTTACAGCACAGTTTAGTTCTTACTAAATCACTAGCCCAGGCAGTAATCAAAGCAATAAACTTCCTTAACATACTACATAGATGGGTAATAGGCCAGAGACTCAATATAATTTTTAAATCCATTGTAATTTGATATATGAGACAATTTAAATAATCCAAAGAGAGAAGGAAAGCTGTTGGTCGTTACTACATTTAACCATAAACTAGGAAGCTGTTAGAACTGGAAAAGTACTTTAAAAATTCCTAACCTAACTTTCTGCCTCACTGGCTATTTCATAGATGAGGAAACAGAGGCCCAAAGTTTAATCCAGCAAAGATACTCAGTAACTGGGCCAGAATCTGAGCACAAATCTCCCAGCACCAGTCCATTGCCCCATGAAGATTTCAAATCCATGCTCTACAAATGGAGACATACTCTGACATATTCTGGATGTTTTACACAATCATGAAAGAAATCGGAGACCGGTGCACACACTAGAGTCACGTCCACCTGAACACCACTTTGCCTGCCTTGTAGCGTAGCTATGCACAATTTACGGATATTACAGGGTCATCTGAGCTACCACAGAGCTCATTCTACATTTGAGCATCTTAGAACCGTCCTTACTCAGAGACTGAAACCTTCTCATGCCCCACTTTTGGCTCAGTTCCTGTTAGCTGGAGGCAAATGATCTGCAGCCCCGGCAAAGAAAGGGGCCCCTTTGGCAACGATTCATCCTTGTCAGATTTAAAGCTGTTCTGGGAAGGCATTTTAATTAGGTAGTGGGAGAGCTGCCACATTTAGAAGCAGCTTCTAAAAGGGAAGCAGTGAATTTCAGGACCAACTGAAGTTTCTGGTGCTTGTGTTATTAGTTAAGAGACAGCCCCAGTGAATTCTTCTCCAGTGTTCCTTTCATATGTATTCCAGGCTTTATAAGATTCAGGACAGTCAGATGATTTCTCAAGGCTCGTTCCTTCGTACTTATTGCCCTTCAGAGTGCATGGTTTGCAGGCAACACAGGTCCTTTGATCATGGTTTGATTAACTCAAGTTATGTTCCATACAAATGGTGACTGTTTTGATTATTGCTTTAGTTTTTCCAAAAGTGGTAAGAGACAATTCACTGTAGTGGAGCCTTTACAATGCATGAATAGCAATACACAGAAGAGCTGTACAAAAAAGATCTTCATGACCCTGATAATCATGATGGTGTGATCACTCACCTAGAGCCAGACATCCTGGAATGTGAAGTCAAGTGGGCCTTAGGAAGTATCACTATGAACAAAGCTAGTGGAGGTGATGAAATTCCAGTAGAGCTATTTCAAATCCTGAAAGATGATGCTGTGAAAGTGCTGCACTCAATATGCCAGCAAATTTGGAAAACTCAGCAGTGGCCACAGGGCTGGAAAAGGTCAGTTTTCATTCCAGTCCCAAAGAAAGGCAATGCCAAAGAATGTTCAAACTACCACACAATTGCGCTCATCTCACATGCTAGCAAAGTAATGCTCAAAATTCTCCAAGCCAGGCTTGTTGAAGCCAGGCTTCAACAGTTCATCTGGAACTGTGAACTTCCAGATGTTCAAGCTGGATTTAGAATAGGCAGAGGAACCAGAGATCAAATTGCCAAGATCCACTGGATCATGGAAAAAGCAAGAGAGTTCCAGAAAAACATCTATTTCTGCTTTATTGAATATGCTAAAGCCTTTGACTGTGTGGATCGCAATAAACTGTGGAAAATTCTGAAAGAGCTGGGAACTCCAGACCACCTGACCTGCCTCTTGAGACAGCTGTATGCAGATCAGGAAGCAACAGTTAGAACTGGACATGGAACAACAGACTGGTTCCAAACAGGAAAAAGAGCATGTCAAGGCTGTATATTGTCTCCCTGCTGTTTTAACTTACATGCAGAGTACATCATGAGAAACACTGAGCTGGATGAAACACAAGCTGGAATCAAGACTGCCGGGAGAAATGTTAATACCTTAGATATGCAGATGACACCACCGTTATGGCAGAAAGTGAAGAAGAACTAAAGAGCCTCTAGATGAAAGTGAAAGAAGAGAGTGAAAAAGTTGGCTTAGAGCTCAACATTCAGAAAACTAAGATCATGGCATCCGGTCCTATCACTTCATGGCAAATAGATGGGGAGACAGTGGAAACAGTGGCTGACTTTATTTTTGAGGGGCTCCAAAATCACTGCAGATGATGAGTGCAGCCATGAAATTAAAAGACACTTGCCCCTTGGAAGAAAAGTTATGACCAACCTAGACAGCATATTAAAAAGCAGAGACATTACTTTGTCAACAAAGGTCCGTCTATTTAACGCTGTGGTTTTTCCAGTAGTTGTGTATGATTGTGAGAGTTGGACTATGAAGAAAGCTGAGCACCGAAGAGTTGATGCTTTTGAACTGTGGTGTTGGAGAAGACTCTTGAGAGTCCCTTGGTCAGCAAGGAGCTCCAACCAGTCCATCCTAAAGGAGATCAGTCCTGGGTGTACATTGGAAGGACTGATGCTGAAGCTGAAACTCCAATACTTTGGCCCCCTGATGGGAAGAGCTGACTCATTTGAAAAGATCCTAATGCTGGGAAAGATTGAGGGCAGGAGGTGAATGGGACGACAGAGGATGAGATGATTGGATGGCATCACTGACTCGATGGACATGAGTTCGGGTGAACTCTGGGAGCTGGTGATGTACAGGAGGGCCTTGGTGTATTGCGGTTCATGGGGTCACAGAGTCGGACACGACTGAGCGACTGAACTGAACTGAACTGAGTGTGTATGAGTTACTCCCAACCTCCTAATTTCAAAGCTCTGCTTTTACGTTTATTCCCTCCTACATTTCTAAAACTGAGGTAATGGAAAATTCAGGCAACAGTGTTATTTGGCCATCACTGATACCTAGAGCAACTGAACTGAACTGAACTGATACCTAGAAGACACTTTGTCTTAGAGGACACTAAGTAAAGCTGAACCTTACTGCATTTCAGAAAGGGATCTACTTCTTCTATGCCCATCAGGGGCCCTTAACAAGTGGGCCATTTGAGAAAGTGGAGAATATTTTCTAAAAACCACAATCTGCAAAACTTGTTCATGGGTGAGGAGAGGATGGCATAGGGAGAAAAGATCTTAGCACAACTTGATTCTCCCTCATTATAAACCAGGAAATCAAAAAACAGGGCCAAGTTGCACTGCTGTCCAGACTAATTAGAATTGCCACCCTCCTCAGACGGAAGGACTCTCAGACATTATCACGTGGAGCGTGAGCTCACTTTGTGACAGTGCCACAGAGTTTTTGTCTCACTTTCTGTCTCTTATCCAAGGGTTGGGTCTTGCTAAATGCCTTTCTTTCAGTCACCAAGTATGCCTGGTTGCAAAATCAGACATACATACTTTTTTTTTTTTCAAATTGAAGCAGCAACATTGTTTTATAACATTTTGTAAATTTTGAATGTAGAATATCATGTTATACTTCTGTATGCCCTAAAATGTGCTTGCCACCAAAAATTTAATTTTCATTCCTTGCTGTACGGCTAATCCCTTTACCCTTTCCACCTCCCACCCCTCCCCCTGCAGTAACCACTGCTGTTCATTGTAGCTGTTCGCTTTGGTTTGGTTTGGTTTGGGCCTTAAGGATATTATGCCAAGTGAAATAAGTCAGAGAAAGACAAATACTTTGATTTCACTCATATATGGACTTTTAAAAAGCTAATAAGCAAACAAAAACAAAACAAAATAAATGAGCTCTTTTTTTTTTTTTTTTTTTGGCTCAGGGACCCCACCTCTGCTTTTGTGAGCTAACAGTGTCCTTCTGTGTCTGTCACTTTTGAACCCGTGGTGGAATCATGGAAGGGTAAAGGCTCGCTGAGAAGCCTGTGCAGACAGCTCTCGCAGCCTTCCCTCGCCGTCTTCCCTCGCCGTCCACCTAGCTGTACTCGCCACACTGCGGTCCATCTGCAGCGGCTCTGAGTGGCAGCTAGCTCTGAGGGTAATCCGGAAGCTCAAATGGTGAAAGGAACGTAGGGATTTGTGTTGCTGGATGAGGCTTTGTGGATTTGCCTGGTTTGGAACTCTGTCAAGACATAAGGCAAAAATAAAAAATAAACTCCAGTCATTACACTATGGCAGATACCTCATCTGTTTTTTAAATGTGAAAACTTTTCACACACTAGGTATATTGCAAAAATGGCCATCACTTCCCTTCATCTGGCTAGGCACATCCTTTCAATGGAAAGTTGAAGTTCCTCCCATCAAGAGGTGGAGTTTGTTTTGCCACACCTGAAGTATGGATGTGGACACGTGACTAGATTTGGGCAAGGAGATCAGCAAATTCACAGCAGGCAGAGACTGGCACTCGAGGCCTTGCTGTCTTTCACTGGGGTTGGAACCCTGAGGTTACCATGTCAAGGAGCCCCAGCTGGCCTGCTAAAAGATGAGAAGATATGAGGAGCAAATTTGAGGTACCCGGGCATCCAGGTGCCAGTCAGCCACCTGCCAATAGCCAGACGTACGGGTGAGACCGTCCTAGGCCAGCCAGCCTCCAGTCCCGCCAGCAGCGGTCAGAGGCCACATACGCCCAGCAAAGCCCAGCAAAGACAGCCTGGAGGGGAACCACCTTTTCAGTTCCCAGAATTACGAGCTACGTAAGTGCTTGTTTTTTCAAGCAACTAAGTTGCGGGGTAATTTGTTATACAGCAAGAGCTAACTGACAGAGCGCTTAACAAATGATTGCTAATTCAGACGTCTAATAAGAGTATGAGGATGCAAAGATAATAATGGATGTTCAGAATAAGGCAAAGAGAAAATTACTAAGTAAAATAGGAACCAGCAGAAATAAGCAAATTGTTGACTTTAGGCTGATTTTTCTCCCTGAATTTAGAAAAAAGATTTTTTTTTTAAAATAAAATAGCAGAAAACAATTCACATTTCCAAATTTTGATTTGCTTTGTACTTTGACCTACTCTTTGAATCTGCTGAGTTCATGCCGAGCCTCTTTCAAAAAAATACTCACCCATCACCCTCCTTCCCCAACCCCTTCCCCCCGGCTGCCCCATGCCAGTGTGGACGGGACCAGCGTGTTCGCATTCAGAAAGAATTCAGGGCTCCTCGGATGACACAGGAAGGACAAGAATTGTTGCTGACACAGAAATAGCATCAGTGGTCTCTGCGTTTATATGAAGCCAGAGAGAAGCCTCTTTAGGAAAGGGATGTGCTGGTTCTGCTGTATCAGATAGAAGCTGGAGAGAGCTGTGGGCGTCTGCAGGAAGTGCTCGGAGCCGAATGAGTGTGCAGGTTCCAACCATGCTCCTATTTTTAATGTTGGCTTGGCAATGTCTTTATTTTAGTCTGTTCAAAGAGTATACCTTCTCAGGAAATGGTGAGGATATAAACACAGGTTTAGCATTTGCCTCCCAAAATGCAAACTCCCTAAAGATTTAACTTCTCCAGCAGCCTGTCTGCTAATACTTTATAGCCCACGCCCAGGCAAACTATGATATGAGTTTTTCTGAGATTAATACAGTTTACTTATTTGAAAAGATTTCCAAACTGAAGCAAAGTGAAGAAAGCTTATAAAATAAATTGATATTTTTATACATCTTAGTAGCTCAGAACTATGGTTTTTTTAAGAAAAAAAATTATTTTTCTCTGCAAATTACATTTCCAAAGATGGAAAGACCTTGGGGAATCCCTGGTGGTACAGTGGTTAGGACTCTGCTTTCAAGGCCAGGGCTAGGGTTCAGTCTCTTGGGGAGTGTACACAAGCTCTGCAGTACAGCCGAAATAAAACTTTAAAGAAAGAAGAAAAGACCTCAAATGTTCTGATCCAGTGGAACCTAAGATTCTACATTTTCAACAGGGTGTCTCCATAGATGACCCAGTTTGGGGAATCATGCTGAGAAAATACAACTAATGGAATCAATCATTTATTTGGCTTTCTATAGTCATAATAAAGTGATTCTTATTTTTAAAAAACACAATTTTTACAACCCTACATTTGTGCCTACTCACTGTTAGCATCTGGACTATCTTGAAGCAAAAATACCACCGTCTAGGCTGGAAACATAAAAATCAATATCTGTTGCAGAATGAGTTGTTTGGTGCAAATGCTTTTTTGTATCTCTTTGTACCAGACACAGACGTTTGAGCTCACACATGTGGATCAATTCTTCATTGTAAATCTAACTTCTTTTTTTTTCAAATCAAAGTTATAGTTTGATTTACAATGTCGTTTTAGTTTCAGGTGAATAGCAGAGTGACTCATGTGTGTGTGTGTGTGTGTGCATATATATATATATATATATATATATATATATATATATTCAGACACTTTCCCCTTATAGGTCATTACAAAATGTCCAGTATAGTTCCCTGTGCTATTCAGTAGGTCCTTGTTGGTTATCTGTTTTATATCAGTATGCAGTAGTGTGTACATGCTAATCCCAAACTCTTCTCCCCACCCTCCTTGCCCCCTTTAGTAACCATAAGTTTTTCCTCTCTGTCTGTGAGCCTCTTTCTGTTTTCATCTGTGTCATATTTGAGATTCCACATGAAAGGAATATCGGGATATCTGGCTTTGAGTCACTTCACTTGGTGCTGAAACCTCTAGGTCCTTCCCTGCCATGAAATGGCATCTTTCCGCGTGAGTCTAGCAGCTAGTGTTGCCCAGCTGCCATTGGTATCCGCCCCTCCGGGCCATTCTCCCCAGGGAAGAAGGAACAGCTTCCACCGACTGACGCCCTGTGCTGACGACGGGAGACCGGGCGTGCGGCGCCCCACCCCTTTCTTGCTCCTTCCGCTTGAAAGTTTCCTGGCTATTCTGCGTGTTGTTCCTTTGTGCTCTTCGGCTTTGCCTGGCTGGTCTGTCCTGTCATGTAAATCTGTTTTATCCAGGAGGTCAGCATTATATACCATACGTTTCTTTATCTGCTTTAGCAGGCCTAGCAGATATATTTTGGCCTCTACCAGACCCAGGCAAGGGAAAAGAGTGTTAGGTATGGGACCCTCTTCAAATATATCAACATATCCCTGTGAAACCATTACTCTTATTATTTCTGTTTTAGAGATGAGTAAGATAAGGTTCTGGAGAAGGCAATGGCACCCCACTCCAGTGCTCTCGCCTGGAAAATCCCATGGACGGAGGAGCCTGGTGGGCTGCAGCCCATGGGATCACTAAGAGTTGGAAACGACTGAGCGACTTCCCTTTCACTTTTCACTTTCATGCATTGGAGAAGGAAGTGGCAACCCACTCCAGTGTTCTTGCCTGGAGAATCCCAGGGACGGCGGAGCCTGGTGGGCTGGCGTCTATGGGGTCGCACAGTCGGACATGACTGAAGCGACTTAGCAGCAGCAGCAGTAGCAAGATAAGATTCAACAGCTAAATTCTTTGCCCAAGACACTTGAGCCATCAGACCTAATCTTGAGTCTTGCACAGTCAGTTGATCACAAATAATATACTTGAAAAAGGTTACACATGGACTTAATAATGTGTCAATATTAGTTCATTAATTATGACAAATAAACTACACTGTTAGATAGTAATAGGGGAAACTGGGCACAGGGTATATGGGAATTTTCTACTAGCATCACAGTATTTTTGAGACTCTAAAACTGTTCAAAAAATAAAGTTTATTTTAAAAAGATTACATATGAAATGAGTACACTGTAGGAAAGGATACTGTTCCTGATTTTTTTTTTCTGGCTGCTAAATAAAAAATAATAAAACTTGTAGTTTGCATGTGTCTGGAGTGCCTCACTTCCAGCTCTGACAGAGTGCGGGGTTGGGAAGGCTTTAGAAGTAGGCCTGATCCGAATCACAGCTCCATGGCTTGCTGACAGTTACTTATTCTCTCTGAGTCTCGGCTTCCTTGCCTGTTAAAGGGACCAATACCTGATTAAGAAGATGGCTGACTGTGTTGTCACACGTTGGTGACCGTAATAATAGTGCCTAAAACAGTGAGCACCCGGAACAGTGCCTGGCATGGGCTAAGTGCCCCATCCTCTGCCTCTGCACCCCATGCAGATTCAGCGTGCCTGCCGTGGAGTCAAGAGTCTGCTTTTTATTCACTCCTGAGGTGATTCCGACGGTTCAGGAACCACTTGAGAAGGCCAGCCCCACTTGCGAGCACAGCACTCCCCCTGACTCCCTGGCTGGTCAGCAACAGCCTCCCTGACTGGGTTTCAAAGCTCAGGCTCCCCTGAGGTTTTTCTCTGGTTTCTCCGTGCAGTCATTGTCTGGAATCACTCTCTTCACAGACCAGGGATACTTGGCAGTCCTGAGCTCAAGAAAAGGTCCCATCAACTCTGCTTACTTCCCCTTGTTTATCTCGCTCTATGCTCTTTCAACTCTAATTCCCAAAGAATTCCAAAGAGTGAGGAATTATTTCCAATGTGTTGGGATTGCATTCTTGCCACGTATACTAATTTTACTATGATAACTATGCAACCAGTAATTCCTGGCAAATGTATGCAGAGCTGTGTCATCACAGAAGAAAATAATAGACGTTTGAAATCCACCAGTCTCCTGCCTTGAATTCTACCAATATCCTGTGACTTCTCCTGGCTCCAACATGCTTAAGGAGCTTCTCCTGGCTCCAACTGGAAATGATTTTTTTTAAACTCTTATTTTATTTTAGAATTGCAGTTGTGTAAAGGTAAGTAATAGTCTGAGCTCCCCTCCATATTGGTTTTTTTTTTTTTTTGTAGAAGCTGTTGCTTCTACTGTTACTTCAGGAAAAAGTGAATAAGTGGTTGTTCACGCAGTACCCACTGAAAAACCAACCTCCTTTTTTTCTCTGAGGCTGTTATAAACCTAAATTCTTTGGAAATTGCTCTCTGGGGTGTATTTCTTGGAGGATAGCTACACTGAGTTCAACCTTATAACACATTGAATTTCCAAGAAATTTAAGCTTAATGTCCCAAGGAATACTGAGAACTTAAACCAAGCCAAACATGAAAACCCCACAAAGTGCAACCTCATCTTCACTAAACAAGTGCGTGCGTCGTCATCTCCACCATGCCTGAATGCGTGGTTGGATGATGGGGGGTGCCTGGGCATCCACGTTTTATAAAGTTTCCTTTGAAAATATTCTGATTATCACTGGATTTTCAAATAGCTCTTTAGGGGTCCAAATGTTGATAAAGAAAGAGATGTACAAAGACCTTGATGTCTCTGTGTTGGAAATGGACACATTAGTGTCTTCTTTCTATCTACTGAGTCAGGCATTCTAAGAAGGAACTAGAATTTGACTGCTTAGTGCTTTGGGTTTTTGAGAGGAAAACCATTTTTATTTTATTATTATTATTTTTTTTTAGTTGTTTGGCCATGTGGCAAATGGGATCTTAGTTCCCAACCCGGGCTCGCACCCATGCCTCCTGCAGTGAAAGCAAGGAGTCTTAACCACTGGACTACCCGGGAAGTCCCAGAAAAACATTTTTAGAGACCATCACTAATAATTCATAAATGAAACAACTTTACCAGGTCAAAGAAATTCAATATTCTTGTTTATGACTTACCTTTAAATTTTGTCAGTGCCTTTGAAATGTTTGCCTACCATGAATCACTTTGAATGATTATTTTAAATGATTAATGATAGCTGAGTGCTCTGTGATACAAAGGTTGATGGTGGTACCCCAGCCCCATGTGGGCCTTCCAAGAAGACCTCATCTGGAGGATTATGATCAGTATAGAATAACTTTTTAAACAAATCATATTAGATTGTTGGCTTGGGGATATGTGCACTTGCATTTGGTATCTTTTGTCTTTAATGTAGATTATTTTATCTGAGCATGGGAGGAAAAAAAGAATGATTTTAGCCTACAGCTTCTCTGTGATGATGACGGAAATTCAGAAAGAACAGTGACTTTCTCTGCTGTTGACGGCAAGCTCCCTGGCCGCAGAATCTGAAGGACTGACAAACGAAGGGATCCTCATGCTGCCTGTGTGCTTTACAAATCAGAAATGGCATTCCTTTCCTGGAGTGCGATGCTTTTTAAATGTGATTTTATGCTTTCTGAAAGCTATGGTTTCTTCATCCAATAGTGTGTTTTTGGAGGTTGGAATTATTGGGGGTAATTTTTTCAAATATGTGTGTATACACATGCATACATACACACACTCCGCACTCACTTTTTAATTTGTGAACTGGAGTTATAGGATAAATTTGATTTAAAAACTGACCAAGTAGACAAAATTACTTTGGAAAGTTCATGGAGGGTAGTGATCACCAGTTTCTCTACCTCTGTTTTTTTTATTAGTGTGAATCTTAGAAAAGGCAAAGAAGGAAGCAGAATAGATACCGTGGGCAAGAATTTAAGTGAAAAACATAACTGGATTGTTATGTTACCTTTATTTTCAGTATGCTGCTGCTACATAGGCATGGTGTAACCTTTCATCAGCATCATTTGATGATTCGTATTAACTCATAAATAAGACATTGCTTTTTAGAACCATTGTTGAAGTCATATTTCCTGTAGAGATTAAAAAGTTAAGGAAGATATTTGTTTTCTACAAGGTAAGAAATGTAGATAAAACCTGGTAAATTAATTTATTATTACCCTTTATATAGATTTTGTTTCATCTCTCCATTTTATTCTTAGTATGGATGGTAGAGCATAATAATTGAAACACATTTTAAAATACTTAAATGATTCATTTCTGGCTAAGAGAAAACTAACTCAAAATTAAGCATAATCTTATACTGATTTATTTTCAAAAAGCAAAAAAATCAACAGAGCTATAATTTATACCAAATTCACAAGTATGTAGTAAACAAAAAATATTGTTTTGAGATCTACTGAGTTGAATTTATAAAATACAATTTATTTCATCTTAAATTTCAAATTAATGCTGTGAAAGTAGAAACCTAGGAACTTTTGTACGGTAATTTAACAACTGTATGAAACTGATTCTAAATACTATATAAGAGGGACTTCTCTGGTTGTCCAGTATCTAAAACTTCAGGTTACTAATGCAGGAGGCCTGGGGTTCAATTCCTGGTCAGGGAACTAGATACCATATGCAGCAACTAAAGATCCCACATGCTGCAAGAAACAGCCAGTGCACCCAAATAAATAAGTAAATAATTTTAAAATAGACTGTGTAAGAAACCAGACAAGTCTACTTGAGTTGGAGGAGTTAGGTCCCAGGTCCCAGGTCAAATGGTATGAGTATTAAATAATACTACTGTTTGCTCAGCTTGAAAATTAGAATTTTTTTGTAAAACTGCTTGTTACTGACATCCCTGCTCGTGAAAATTAGTCATTTATGCTTCAGATTCTTCCTGATACAACTTTGAACTCATCTAAGAAGGCAATGACACCCCACTCCAGTACCCTTGCCTAGAAAATCCCATGGACGGAGGAGCCTGGTGGGCTGTAGTCCATGGGGTTGCTAAGAGTCGGGCACGACTGGGCGACTTCACTTTTACTTTTCTCTTTCATGCATTGGAGAAGGAAATAGCAACCCACTCCAGTGTTCCTGCCTGGAGAGTCCCAGGGACGGGGTAGCCTGGTGGGCTGCCGTCTATGGGGTCGCACAGAGTCGGACACGACTGAAGCGACTTAGCAGCAGCAAGGGATATCATGTCTCAGCAACATTTAGCCCAAGATGTTGAGTCCAAAGATGCCAGCTAAACTCAAAGTATATTTGCATATTAAGTTTCCCTGTGTCCATGGAGCCAAATAAAGTTAGCTACAGTGTGCTTTCTCAGTCACAAGTATGATGGTGACACACTGCTTAAAAACCTTTCTGGAAAGTCAATGATCTGGCCCCAGCCCACACTTTATTCTTACTCCTGATACTCCTATGTGCAGCGTATTCAGCTTCTCCTTTCAACCCCAAATACTATGTTTAATCAGGTCTCTCAGCCATAATTCTAGTACTCATTCTTCTGCCCTGATACACTTCTATTTCTCAACACGGTAAGCTGTTTTTCATTCTTCAAGACATGGCTCACATTTTAATGCCTGTAAGAACCCTTCTTGACCATCCAGTCCTTCCCATTTATGCCGGGAGCTAGCATGGGAAATCCCACCTGTGGCAAAGGTCATGAGGAAGGGGGCCTGACAAAACGCAAAGGCGGGATCAGGCCTCAGGCCCCCCCCCCCCCCCCCCCGCTGGATTTTCTCAAGCATCTGCCCCCAAAACAAAAATCTGTCTGCTTTACTATATTATGCCTTTCACCAACTCCTCTAATAGGGGGCTGTCCCCCTACCAACTTTTTCTGGAAAAAGTTAATTTAGAGCTTTTAGATAATAAGTCTCCTGGGCGTAATAAGAGTGTTTCAATCCAAAACCCCCTCTGATGGCTTTCTAGCCTGCCTGCTGGACTCTTACAGCTGCGCATGTGATTATTTGCGGAGGGCACAGGAAACTTAAAACATCCTAGGAATGTAGGGGCTTCCGAGGAGTCAAAATCATTAGAATAGGACCGATTAAGGATTTCATTTGTTGAGCCAATACTTGCTGCCAAATTTTGTATCTTTTATTTGTTGATATAGTTGGTATGTAGAAAAAACAGGTAGTACCCCTGGCATTAGCAACATTAGATCTTTGAGTTAAGTACCTTCTTTGTTATAACCCACTGCACCTTTGTTCTACAGGGATGTAACTTTATTTAGTGCTTTGAGGGTGATGCAGATGAAAGAAAAAACACTTCAGGGGAAATGAGATTAACATTCATTAAGGAAGAGAGCCATAAAGTGTTAACAGGCCTCTTGGCCAGAAGATAATGTAAATGACCTGAGACCTTTTGTATAGGAAAGATATGCAAAAAGAAAGCCTGGTATCGATAAGAGTCAGGACTGGTGCCCCTGCATGACTCTGTATCTTCCATTATGTAAAACTTAGGGTATATAAGCACCTTTTGAAAATAAAGTTATGGGGTTTTTGCATGAGCTTGGCCTCCCCCGTGTCGACTCTTTCTCTCTCTTTCTCCCTCTCCCTCCCTCTCCTTTTCAGGCTGATCCCTTGGAACACAGAGGCTCTCTGTGTCTACTTATTTGCCTGGGCTTCTAAGACCCATGTGAGAGGGAGCCCAGGGCGGGACACCCTCTGCTATTCAAGCAGGCACCTGTGGCCTAATGTAGATGGTACAAGTTTCTTGTCTTGAGACTTTATTAGCTTTCTGTGTTAAACCAAGGAAATCAGTCTCTTTTCTCCTCTATTTTTCCACTACATTATTCTTCTCTAATCTCTCTTTAAAGTTCTAATTAATCTCTCTTTAATCACCGATACTGTCCCCGCTTCAAATTGCCCTGGATTCACCACAGCTGGACCCCGGCATATTTATGCACAGCATTTACATGTATTTCTCCCACTGGATCATGAGTCTTTTCCAGCAGACTGTGAGCGAATAAAGTTGATATTCCCACCCCTCTCACTGTGACATATACTATAGCCTAGCACAAGGTCTGGCATAATACATCTCTAACGGATGCTGCTGCTGCTGCTGCTAAGTCACTTCAGTCGTGTCTGACTCTGTGCGACCCCATAGATGGCAGGCCACCAGGCTCTGCCATCCCTGGAATTTTCCAGGCAAGAACACTGGAGTGGTTGCCATTTCCTTCTCCAATGCATGAAAGTGAAAAGTGAAAGTGAAGTCGCTCAGTGTCCAACTCTTCGTGACCCCATGGACTGCAGCCTACCAGGCTCCTCTGTCCATGGGATTTTACAGGCATGAGTACTGGAGTGGGGTGCCATCGCCTTCTCCCTCTAATGGATGAGCGAATGCTAAATCAATGTGGTCCCTGTTGCTTCAGAGTGCAACTAAAGAAGATGATTGTGCAATTAGGCAAGAAGCAAAAAACCTATACAATTACCAAAAAAAGCTACACATAATTTATACAAGTTAGAAAAATATTACTCAGAGAATAGAAATTGGGAACCTAAGTATTTATGGTAAGTACAGAAATCAAACATAAACCACTGGGAACTTGTACAGGAGACAGTGCCTAGAGATGACGTGGCAGCCAAGTCCTGTTTTATCTGTGCTGAGTCTCTGAAGAGAGTGAGCTATTGTGATCAAAATACCTCGTTGTGACATCCATTATGGCTTTGTTCCATACCAGCGGTTTTTCTGTGTGTTGGGGTATTTCACTGGCCCAACCTTTTACATATATAACCACAATACTTTGTTTAAAAAAATCCTTATATCATATTTAAAAAAAAAAAAAAAAAGGACTTCCCTGGTGGTCCAGGGCTTAAGACTCTGCATTTCCAATGTGGAGGGCCTGGGTTCAATCCCTGGTCAGAGAACTAACTAGATTCTGCACGCCACAACTTAGAGTTCACATGCTGTGGCTGGAGACCCTGCATGCTGCAACTAAGAACTGACAGTCAGATACATAAAAATAAGTATAAGAAAAAATCAGCAGGGGTTGGTGCAGCTTATACAAGATCCTCTTTGAGAAAAATACAAAATTCACAGACATAAAATTATATATGAAAGCAAATATCTACTTAGAACAAGATTAAAAATCACAAAAAATTACAATTTTGTTGACAAATACCACAAATATCCAAAACTCAGAAAAATAGTGTATTTTCATTAAGTAATTGCCATGTAGCTTTTCCCCTACATTTTTGGCTATATGCTCATTGATTGTTTTATCTGGTGATAGTCTTGTTCTATCACTTTCTATAGAAAAAAGTAGAAAAGTAATTATATTTTTTGGCATATTTTTCCTAGTCAACCTGTGCTGGTCACCTAGGGACATGTTCTTATTGTGAAGGACCTCTGGCTTTGCGCCTTCTTATCGTGCTGAAAAGTCAGAATAATGGGCAATTCTAGTATTTCTGGAAGCCATTTCTACACCAGAGAGACTAGCCATGGTTTCCCTACACACAGAAGTGATGAGACTTACAAAAACATATCCCAAACACCATGTATTACCAACTGTATTTTCCTCACTCAAGTTCCCAGAAAAGCTTCTGCCGCTACTATTAACCAATTAGTCACAGGGGAAAGTGTGACAAGAGAAGTTAGAACAGGAAGACAACGTGGTCTCAGCCAGTTATGGGGAAAACATCTAACTTTTACAAAATGTTACAAAATCCATTGGCCCATGTGAATGCATTAGAACGGTGTCTGCTGGTGCCTTGGAAGAGGCTGTTCAGGAGAAGGGCCTCAAGACTAAAACTTGCCTCTTACCTAATGCCAGCGAAAGAAAAGAATCACGTATTCTGTGACCCTCCTACGGAAGTGAGAATAGCAAAGGCTGCTGGTACAAAAATGTAGTCAGAGGGACTTCCTTGCTGGTCCAGTGGCTAAGACTCTGAGCTTCCAGCGTAGGGGCCTGGGTTTGATCCCTGATCGGGGAACTAGATCTCACAGGCCACAGCTAAAAGTTTGCCTGCCGCAGGTAGATACGGCATGCCTCAGCAGATCCCGCCTGCTGTAGCAGATCCCGTGTGCTGCAGCTAGGACCTGGCACAGTCAAATAAATAAAATATTTTTAAAAATGAAGTTAAAACTCAAAGGTCTGTTTTGTGTTATTAAGAAAATAGCCCTAATTCCCAGCAGATATGCAGACGAAGAGAGTGAGTAAGGGAAGGAACATTGCTTTGCACAAAAATATGACTTCCAAGACTTATGGATTCTGGAGAGAAAGGTGACTTGTAAATTAGGAAATGATTTGAAAAATATTTTCTGCTTCCTACTGGTTTATATGGTTTTGGTTTAGAAGTCATGAACTGGTAAAACATAGGTCATATTTAACCTGAAAGCAGCTTTTATTTGCTCCGCAAATGTCTTAATTAAAAAAAAAAAAAGTGAGCCAATGGAAGCAAATTTGACTTCAAAATACAGCATTCTGGCAACAGTGACTTCATCTCTCTGTGCCCAGGCTGGGCAAGGATTGCCCCTTTTAGATGCTGTGCCTGATCCCCAGCTGGCACAGTCCTCACTGCTGACACAACCACACAAAGGCTTTTATTTCGGTCCACGTTAGTTCTGGCTCAGGCTGACTGTTCTGTCTTTATCCTTCAGGGTGTTTGATCCAACCAGCTTGCGCCTCACACTTGCGAAGAGATTGGGAAGGACCCAATTTTATTTGGAGTGGCTAGGCATGTCAGAGATGGGACCACAAGGCTAGGAGAGACTGGTCTGTGGAGAGGGACACTGGTGACCACTCTAATTCTATGCTAACGGGCTGCCTCGCAGGACGTTACCTGGAATGCACTAATCAGACTCAGGACACTGGAAAGTGAAGAGGTCCTGTTGGGGAGGGGATGTACAGTGCCAATAACTGGGTTTGGGGTATGGAGTTTTATAAAGGTAGGGGAGATTCACACAGGGAAACCCAGAAGGAGGAAAGGCTTTGGGAGAGAATTTCAATGGAAATTTGAAGACAAAAGAAGCAATTTAGAACAGTGGGGAAATCGAACAGGATCAGGTGAATGTTTTAAATGATCAAATCAAAATGGTAAAATTTTACATGATTTTAACTTGTCTTTAAATTTATTTATTTATTTTATTATTATTATTTTGCCACACCACGTGGCTTGTAGGGTCTCAGTTCTCTGGCAGGGGTGGAACCCATGCCCCTATATTGAAAGTGCAAGAGTCTAAACCGATGGACTGCTATGACTCTAATCTAACTTTTAATTAAATCTTTTAAACTAATCTGCACAATTTTAATCTTTTATCTATATTTTCTATATGATCATTTTAATCCACATTATTAATCTTTTAATTAATCTACATGAACTTAATTTTTAATTTACCTATATTTTCTAATTTTTTGAAATGCATGTGTATCATCTAATTTTTATAAGTAGAAGAAATTTTTAAAAGATGAACAGTTTTTAATTGAGATGATGACTATTTAAAAAAATAAATAAAAATCCAAATTGACCATCACCAGGGTATTGGAAAAATGTATGGGAGTGAAAAATATTCTTACTCTTGGGAAAACAAATTAAAGGAAAAAAAGATCTCAGGTTAAAAAAAATTGATAAAGAAAAAATATTACAAAGAAAAGGTTAGATGCAGTTTAAGAATATCATCAAATGAAAAGGCATTTAAAGTGTCTATGATAATAATCACACTGTTTAAAATTACTTACTTTTAGAAAAATTTCTCTCTAAATTTTTACAACTTACAAGAAAATAGTCACAGATGTTAAATTAATGAATTAAATGTTAAAAATTAATTTTATTGATAATAAATTAATGTTAAATTAATAAACACAAAATTCATAAATTAAACAATAGAAATATTTTGGATTCTGGATATGTATATTTTATAAAGACATTTATCCTGACTTTTCAACATCAGCCAGTTTTTCAATCATTGTCAAAGACAGAAAAAGGAATCAAAGTTAAACAGAGAAAAAGGAAGTTATTAGTTAGAGATGAATAATTGTTCACAGAAATGAACTCCTCTGAAGGAATATTTTGAAGGTAATTCTTAGTATCAGAATTTTAAGTTGCTAAAAGTTCACCATGCCAGGAGAAGTTGACCACTGGCCAGGTGTTGTTTTATCTCTTCATGTGGTCATACAACAAATCTTTTTATTTCCTAATTGGTTCTGCTGGGTCTTCATTGCTGCACAGGCCTGTCTCCAGCTTCCACAAGCGGAAGCTGTGCCCTAGTTGTGGTGTGCCAACTCCCCATCAGGGTGGCCTCTCCTGTTGCACAGTACAGGCTGTAGGCACGAGGGCACCACAGTCAAGGCACACAGGCTTCATTGCTCCACAGCATGTGAAATCCTCCCAAACCAGGCACAGATCTTGAGTACCTGGCATTGGCAAGCAGATTCTTAACCATTGGGTCACCAGGGAAGTCCAAAAGTTTCACAGACTTTTAATGTGTGAAGAACAAAAAAGAGGTAATACGCCTTAAATTAGAAGAGAATATTCAACATAAATTTTGGTATGCCTTTTTATGTAGGAAAAAAAAGGAAAGAAGGAAGGAAAGGAATTGTATTCCTTACAATTGCCTTGCTTGAGAGGTTTGTGTTTCTCATCCAGGCATTTTGTAGTTGAGGATCATGAGGTTCAGAGAAAGTAAGTAAATCACTGGAAGGTAACCCAGGGCAGTAATGGAGTGACTCTGAAACCAGTGCTCTTTTCCAAGCAAACAGCTCCTAAGTGTCAGTCATTCAGGCATCAGTTTCAGAAACTGTTATACCTGAATGCCATAGTAATAAGCATATTAACTTGTCAATTCAATTTAAAATTTTGAAATATTTATTTAAAAAGAAAATTGTATTACTACTATAAATGGAATCTAATGGAATCTGGTATCAGTGATACTAGACACTCTAGATACTCTTCCAACAACACAAGAGAAGACTCTACACATGGGCATCACCAGATGGCCAACACCGAAATCAGATTGATTATATTCTTTGCAGTCAAAGAGGGAGAAGCTCCATACAGTCAGCAAAAACAAGACCGGGAGCTGAGTGTGGCTCATATCATGAACTCCTTATTGCCAAATTCAGACTTAAATTGAAGAAAGTGGGGGAAACCACTAGACCATTCAGGATGACCTAAATCAAATCCCTTACAATTATACAGTGGAAATGACAAAGAGATTTAAGGGACTAGATCTGATAGACAGAGTGCCTGATGAACTATGGACAGAGGTTCATGACATTGTACAGGAGACAGGGATCAAGACCATCCCCAAGAAAAAGAAATGCAAAAAAGCAAAATGGCTGTCTGAGGAGGCCTTACAAATAGCTGTGAAAAGAAGAGAAGCAAAAAGAAAAGCAGAAAAGATATACCCATATGAATGAGTTCCAAAGAATAGCAAGGAGAGATAAGAAAGCCTTCCTCACTGATCAGTGCAAAGAAATAGAGGACAAAATTAGAATGGGCATTAGAGATACCAAGGGAACATTTCATGCAAAGACAGGCTCAATAAAGGACAGAAATGGTATGGACCTAACAGAACAGAAGATATTAAGAAGAGGTGGCAAGAATACACGGAAGAACTGTACAAAAAAGGTCTTCACAATGCAGATAATCACGATGGTGTGCTCACTCACCTAGAGCCAGACAAGCTGGAATGTGAAGTCAAGGGCCTTAGGAAGCATCACTATGAACAAAGCTAGTGGAGGTGATGGAATTCCAGTTGAGCTATTTCAAATACTAAAAGATGGTGCTGTGAAAGTGCTGCACTCAATATGTCAGCAAATTTAGAAAACAGCAGTGGCCACAGGACTGGAAATGGTCAGTTTTCATTTCAATCCCAACGAAAGGCAATGCCAAAGAATGTTCAAACTACTGCACAATTGCACTCATCTTACACACTAGCAAAGTAATGCTCAAAATTCTCCAAGCCAGGCTTCAACAGTACATGAACTGTGAACTTCCAGGTGTTGAAGCTGGTTTTAGAAAAGGCAGAGGAACCAGAGATCAAATTGCCAACATCCGCTGGATCATCTAAAAAGCAAGAGAGTTCCAGAAATACATCTATTTCTGCTTTATTGACTATGCCAACGTCTTTGTCTGTGTGGATCACAATAAACTGTGGAAAATTTTGAAAGAGATGGGAATATCAGACCACCTGACCTGCCTCTTGAGACATCTGTATGCAGATCAGGAACAACAGTTAGAACTGGACATGGAACAACGGACTGGTTCCAAATAGGAAAAGGAGTATGTCAAGGCTGTATATTGTCACCCTGCTTACTTAACTTCTATGCAGAGTACATCATGAGAAACGCTGGGCTGGATGAAGCACAAGCTGGAATCAAAATTGTTGGGAGAAATATCAATAACCTCAAATATGCAGATGACATCACCCTTATGACAGGAAGTGAAGAAAAACTAAAAAGCCTCTTGATGAAAGTGAAAGAGGAGAGTGAAAAAGTTGGCTTAAAGCTCAACATTCAGAAAATTAAGATCATGGCATCCGATCCCATCACTTCATGGCAAATAGATGGGGAGACAGTGGAAACAGTGGCTGACTTTGTTTTTGGGGGCTCCAAATCACTGCAGATAGTGACTGCAGCCGTGAAATTAAAAGATGCTTCCTCCTTGGAAGAAAAGTTATGACCAACCTAGACAGCATATTAAAAAGCAGAGACATTACTTTGCCAACAAAGGTCCGCCTAGTCAAGGCTGGTTTTTCCAGTAGTCATGTATGGATGTGAGAGTTTGGACTATAAAGAAAGCTGAGTGCTGAAGAATTGATGCTTTTGAACTGTGATGTTGGAGAAGACTCTTGAGAGTCCCTTGGACTACAAGGAGATCCAACCAGTCCATCCTAAAGGAGATCAGTCCTGAGTGTTCATTGAAAGGACTGATGTTGAAACTGAAACTCCAATGCTTTGGCCACCTGATGTGAAGAACTGACTCATTTGAAAAGACCCTGATGCTGGGAAAGGTTGAAGGCAGGAGGAGAAGGGGATGACAAAGGATGAGATAGTTGGACGGCATCACCGACTCCATGGACAAGAGTTTGAGTAAACTCCGGGAATTGGTGATGGACAGGGAGGCCTGGCGTGCTCTGGTCCATGGGTTGCAAAGGGTTGGACACGACTGAGCAACTAAATTGAACTGAGTATCAGTGGTCATAAACAGAAGGTACAAAAATCTCCATGTGCAAAAATGCTTGGTTTTCAGTTCATCCCACACCTATTTCCACCTCATTGTGATTTTAAAATTTCTTTCTGTCTTAGGTGGCCCTATGGGGTCTTGGTTACCTTCTATCTCCCAGCCTGCCCCAGTCTTTCTAGGAACTGAAGGCTGCACATCTGTCTCCAAGCCTGTCCTGAGAAGCCCTCCCTGCCCCACCCCCAGGACTGTAATATTCGTCTTCTTCTGTACAGTCAATAAGCAATGCATACTCTGGGAAACTCTGAACCAAACTGCTTCCTATCCTGCTCTTCTACAAAAAAAAAAAAAAAAAAAAGAGTACCAAACACAAATACAGCTGAGGGATCAAAATACACAAATAAAGAGTGCAGTTCTGAGGCATATGAATTGCCCTAGTCATTCAGTAATGACTTTGGAAAAACACAAAGGGCTAATGTATCCTTTTTAGTAGATAACGTTTGTCTTTTAATGTTCTCCTTGGCGACATTTATTTATTTTTAGAATTTTGTGGCTAGCAGACTAGACTGGGGCATGATTGATCTATTCATTTATGCTTTCTTTAGTGTTGAAGGCAGTTGTTACCACTGAATCAATTCTGTCATGAACCAGACCAGCGGTTATGACCACCAGTACAAACGGGCTAGCTGTGCCTTGGGCTTTTATCCTGTAGGCAGCCATCATCTCTCTCTGGTTCATTCAGAATCTGAGATGAAACATTCTTTGTAGCTGCAGTGCATTTCCTTTGGAACCTAAGTGGGTAAATGTTGATTGTCTGAAAGCTTTTTCAGGTGATGACATTGGGTTGTTAGGTGTAGCCTATTCCTTTTGGGTATGCAGATCCTTAATTCCTGTTCTGTGTACACTTATCAAAGAGTTAGATTGTATCCCGGTAGAATCTCAGGACAGAATTCCAAGTTTCTTGTGTTGTGCATAGCATTTCTTCTCTGTTTTCCTTATGTGGAATCTTGTTAGGTTGAATTGAAAAAAAAATCCTTTACCATTAAAAATTTAAAAAGCAAGGAGAACAAGGCTCTAAGTAAAATAAGCCTCCAGTATACAGGGAGCCCTCACCCTACGTGTGTAATCCTTTCTCAAAGTATAGACATTGACTGTTTGGGGGAAATCTATAGGGGAGGAAAAACAGTCTCCTAGGTTCTCTACTTAGAGCCATGTAAATTAGACTGACAAACAGATTAATAAGAAGAAAGCTTACTAAATTATTTAGTATAAGTTTTGCATGACATGGTAGCCTTTTAAGGAAATGAAGACCTGGGAAACACTTAAGTCTGAGTATTTTTAAACTAGGTTGGATGCAGAGTGGAAAGTCATGGGGAAATATGATAGGAAAAAAAAACAGTATGAGCTAAGGGTAGTAAACTAGGAAAACTTAGCAAGGCCAGTTCCCCCAGACTCCTCTATGCATCTCAGAGAGGATTCTCCTTTCCTCTGGGTATAGGAGGGCACCTCTCTTGGGGGGATGTGGGGCAGAGGAAATGACCTACTTCAGAGGAAGATCAGACAGTCCTCCCTATGCCTGTCATTTCTTGGATTCCTTCAGTGTAAAATTTTCAAAATGGCAAGGTACTATATTGTGGGGTAGCATGTTCTGAACCTCACCGCGACTAAACACATTTTTGCTTAAACAAAGACTCTTTGAGAGTCTACTGTGCTCTCTACACCTTCTCTATGGAAACAATAGGATGAATACTGGTCGGATTCCAGGGCCAACTCACTGAAGCCTTTGCACCTCACTTGGAGTGAAGCTGTGCCACGAGATGTGCAAGTCAGACCTCTGAGCCCGGGAACGACAGGCCACGTGACAAGACAAGAGGAGGCGAGGAGGAGGAGAGAGAGCGGTCCCTTCTGTTGTGGGGACTGACTCGCCCCAGGACCAGAGATTGGGAAATGCTTACTGTTATCGTGTTGTTGGGGGCTAGGCACTGTTCTGCGCGCTTTATGTAAAATGCCTCCTTTACGCAGATCTGTTTTGGTTTGTGCCTCCAGCCGCTTCCCTTCCCGTAGCCCTTCTCTCCACAGCGCCTGTCTTCCAGTGACCTGGGCGAGTACGGGTGTCCTGTGTGCTCGGCTCTGGCTCCTGCACTGGCCTGATGGGCGCTCCACAGCCCTCCATGCTCTACAGTCCTCTTCTCCAACGCTCACTCATCAAAGTCACCGTCACTTCACTGTAGCTGACCTTAGGTGCTAAGAAGAAACCCTTCAGAGATGCTTTCATTTGCAAAGAGGAGACCTCATACGTCAAATGCATTTCTGGTGGTGTTTCAGGCAGGTGGGTCTGGCAATGAGGAACAGACGCACATGGGTTCCAGGTTACTGAGTGGAAGGGTTGGCCCTTCTGAAGAGCTTGTCTGTGGAGACCACACCTCGGAGCTGTTTCTGTTTTTATAGCATCCATCTTCCCTTCTCCACTTCTGAACATGAGAAAAGCACAGGGGAAAACTACCAGCAAAGAAAAACTGGCACAGTCAGCTTCTCTTAAATTTTATAGAGCAGACCAAGGCAGGGGAAGTCAAGGCAATGCTGTGAAAAAAAAATGGGGATCTTCTTTGGGCTTCCCTGGTGGCTCAGATGGTAAAGAATCTGCCTGCAACGTGGAATATCCAGGTTCAATCCCTGGGTCAAGAAGATCCCCTGGAAAAGGGAATGGCTACCCACTCCAGTGTTCTTGCCTGGAGCATCCTGTGGACAGAGGAGCCTGGTGGGCTACAGTCCATGGGTTTGCAAAGAGTCAGACACCGCTGAGTGCCTAACACTCACTCACTTTCTATCATTGTTGTTAATGTTCTAACACCTATATCTGGGGATTATTGGCTGACCCATGTGAGAATTAGGTCATACTTACTCCTTTTCAGGCAAGCTCTAAGTAGAAAAGAAAGTCTTAAAAATTAACTTCTAGAACTCTTAGATCATGATGGTGTTTTTTTTTTTTTTTTAATCTCAATTCTTAATGATGATAGCAGACTAAAGCCTTCAAAGGCAGGAGGTGGTTTTCCCTAGTCATTTTTTGGGTATAGCTTTCTGAAGTAAGAATTAATTATTTCACAAAGGCATGATCTCTGCTTGCTTATAAGGCATGATCTTTGCTTCTGAACAGAAGGTTAAAGTCCTATTAGTCTTTGTCTTCTCCAAATTAATAATGCAGAGGTTAAAAGCGATGACATTGTTTCAACTCAATTTTCATTTTTATTATAGTAAAACTGTTTTACATACTTTCCAGGGGAATTTTTAAAACAAGATTTCCACTGAAAGAAAAAGAAGTGGGAGAATAATTAGATGGTACTTCTTGATAAGTAAAAGGCACATTTATGCCTCTTATATATTTTTGTTTTTTTTTCCTAATGAATTGATTGTCAAATTATATACAATGAAATATCAGTGCATAATAGAATTGCTGACTAACGATCGCAAAGTCTGCTTTCCGAGGTTTTTCGTACTCACTGACCCATGAAACCACTATTGCCTGGCTGGGCGATGCCACAGTTCATTTACATTTTGTGGCTCTAATCACAATTATAGTTAATTATTTGTGTTATTCTTTATATAATCTCTTCTTTCCCTATTCAACTGTGAGCTCCCTGAGGAAATTTCAGTCATGCTCACCTCTCTGTTTTGCATCCCAGGTGTGATCATAGCCCCCTAAACATAATAGGCTTCATAAATACCTTATGTTTACATAAATATAATCATATGCTGAATAAACAGATGATAACACTAAACACAGGAGGTAAGTTCATTGTGCTAGATTAGCAATGAACTTGGCCAAGTTTCTTGGTAGTGAAGACCCAAGTGGAAACCGATTGGGCTTTGGTTCTAACTGCAAATAACATGTACACGAAGAGACACTTTTCTTTCAACTGAACCCAAAGCCACCAAGGAACAGAAATGACCACATTTGTGATTTTTGCAGAACAACCAAATACTTTTGCAATGTGCTATTTTACAGATGCTCTCTAAAAGTTTACACTTGACTAGTGAGAATGCTTTTGTAGATAACAGATTACATGGCCCAGGTACACTGATACCAGTGAGTTAGGACGGAATATAGTTTGGTGTTTAACTGCTCAGACTGTGGGGTCAGAAGGCCCTGGGTATGCACTCTGGCTCCGCTCCATAGAAGCCGAGTGATCTGGGAGATACACTCCCTCTGAGCCTTGGTTTCCATATTATAACACTCATCTCTACTCTTCAGTGTATTCTGTGAATTAAATGAGAGAACTTATATACTCCTTCAGACAAAGTAAATGCTCAATAAATGAGAGCTAGTATTACTAGCTTACAGCACTGAAGCAAAACTAGGGGAAAATCTAAAAAAAAAAAGAATAATGGCCCTTCACTGGCAGTCCAGTGGTGAAGATTTTGTGCTTCCACTCCAGGGTGTGTGGGTTCCATCCCTGGGGAACTAAGATCCCACATACCCTGTGACGTGGCCAAAAAAACAAACAAACAAGAATTAATAGTGATCATGATGATGAAAGTTCCTTACAATCTCAGAGACTTGTGTAAGTGTTATGAAGTAACATATCTCAATCAATTCTTGAGTGAATTTTTCCCACCACAGGTATGGGAAATGGAAATATTTTATGTGAATGGATAAAGGGAGTCATCTTATAGATACCAGGCAGGAGAGAGCAAATTTGTTCTGCTGAAGAAGAAAAGATACCAAGCTTTGGCATTCTGACCCAGGCAGAATTTCCACTCAGTTGACTGACAGTGCAGATGGCAAGGGTAAGTGTAAATGTAATCAAGTTCTTTTATCAAAAATTTGATTAAGTTCCTGATTGAGGCTCCCAAGGTCTATACCACACAAAGAGAAAGGGCAGCAGAACGTTATGCCATCCTGGACTGTGGGGATGAGTCAGGAAAAAGGGGCACCTCCCAAGCTGCTGTATGAATTGAGGTACCTTTGGAGTCTGCTTATGTTGTCCTGTTAAAATGTTGCAAACTGCCACATTTGTATAGGTATAACTCTTTGAGTTTGGGAGTAAAGATCTCTAAGACCTTTAACACCAACTAGCCAATTGGTCTGATTAATTCTTAGGAAGGTTTTTTTCTGCGTGAAACAGGAACGCCAACAACACAGAGTCCTTACCCTCCTGTTTTCTATAGCAGAAAAGCATTTAGTCCATTCACCTATTAATCGTCAAAATGAAATGGGTCTGTGACATAGCTTTCACTTGTAGCTGTACTCCTAATATGATGGAGTAAAGCATTATAGGGATAATATGAGAATAAATGTTTCTGAAATTTATAACCAGATAATGGAAGAAAGCTGATATAGTTCAAAACACTAATTGATCCATGATTTAGGAGTGAGAACAGGTTATACTTTGATTCCATCTAGGCCTTACCTATATAGTTTATTGGAGAAAATAGTTAAGCAGTTTCATTTCCTATCTTGCATTTCTGGCAGGAAATCTAAAAACATTATAATAAAGTGAGTGAAAGTCTCTCAGTCATGTCTAAGACTTTGCAACCCCATGGACTGTAGCCCACCAGGCTCCTCTGTCCATGGAATTCTCTAGGCAAGAATACTAGAGTGGGTTGCCATATGCTCTACAGGGGATCTTCCCAACCCAGGTATCACTTCCAGATCTCCTGCTTGGCAGGTGGATTCTTTACTGTCTGACCCACCAGGGCAGCCCTCCTGATCATATCATCTAGAGCAGGGTTCCTCACACTCCCCAATCTGATGCCTGATGACCTGAGGTGAAGCTGATGTAATAATAAAAGAAATAAAGTACACAGTAAATGTAATGCACCTGAATCCTCTCAAAAGCCACCCCACGCCCCACCCCAGCCTGGGAAAAAATTGTCTTCCGCAAAACTGGTCCCTGGGGCCAAAAAGTTTGGGGACCGCTGATCCAGGGCTCTTCTGTCTCACCTGGTAATCACCAGCTACGTGTGGCTACCTAAACTGAAATGAATTAAAATTAAATAAAATTAAAATACCAGAGAGAGTCCCTTGGACAGCAAGGAGATCAAGGCAGTCAATCCTAAAAGAAATAAACCTGAATATTCACTGGAAGGGCTGATGCGGAAGCTCCAATACTTTGGCCATCTGATGCGAAGAGCCGACTCATTGGAAAAGACCCTGATGCTGGGAAAGATTGAAGGCGGGAGGAGAAGGGGACAACAGAGGATGACATGGTTGGATGGCATCACCAACTCGATGGACATGAGTTTGAGTAAACTCCAGGAGTTGGTGAGGGACAGGGAGGCCTGGCGTGCTGCAGTCCATGGGGTCACAAAAAGTTGAACACAACTGAGCAACTGAACAACAACAAAAATATCAGTTCCTCAATCACAGAAGCCACATTTCAGGTGCTCGAGAGCCATTATGTGGCGGCCATGTTAATCAATGCAGATATTGAATGCATCAGTCATTGCTGAAGGTGGACAGAACTGGACAGTTCTGTTCTAGAATCACTAAAACTACTGGCTGTTTATTTGGGATGGCTCCTAGGACCTTACAAAATTCCAACATCATTCTAAGCTGGTAGAATTGCGGAAGGTGATTCGTCCCACTATGGATGGAAATGTACACTTGTAATTTCTCTTGTAAATGTCATGCCCTCAGTAATTCTGTCCTGACATCTAAGAACGATTTTTCATTCCAACTGTAATGCTATGCTACTCGGTCTCTACTAAACAAGGGTTTTCTCATTAAACCTACACAATAGTTCTATGAGAAAGGTATTGTTATTTTCAAAATGCAGATGGAGAAAGTAAGGCTCAGAGTGATGAGTCTACTTGTCCCAGGTTATTCAGCTGGTAAGGGGACAATAGGAACTTAAACCCTATGCTGTCTTAATTCCAGAGTCCTATGTACTCTTCACCACCCTCTCCAGTCTATCAGAGAAAATTGAAATAGTGCTTTTTGTATACGAGCCCCTTTAGATCTTTAGATCCTTGAGCCAGACTCTCACATGTAGTCGCTGTGTTACCTTGAGCAAACAATGGAACCACTCTGTGCTCAGTCCCTCATCTGGAAAATGGGAATGATGACAGTAGCTGCCACAGAGGGCTGTGGAAGGTGAGCGCCTGTGAGCACATGGGGCAGTGCCTGGCCCGGGGAAGAGCTCAGTTAAGTGCTGGCTGTTTTTATCTCATTCAGTGGTTTGGTTTTGAAAGAGATTGAGAAATAGCTTTTGGTAATGTCAATTGCTAATTATTTATAGGTCTGAAAAACCCTTCTAAAGCAGTATGTTTTTCAAGATATCAAACAAAAGAGACTGGAAGACCAACCTTCCTTCATCTCCACCCCCAAAAGTTGGCTGACTTCAGCCAACCTGCTGAGTTATCACGAAAGGAGAAGCTTTTCCAAAAAGCCTGTGCGCAGCAGCAAAAAGTCCTCAGAGTGCAGGAGGTTTAACCGAAGCTTAGACAGAGTCTATTTTCACTCACCCTTTTCTTTTTTTCTTCCCCGAGAATGTAAGAAATGGACATGGGATTCAGAATGTTGAGTGGAAAGAATATTATCAGAAAGGGACCGTGTAAGGAGTGCCGTCAAATGCAGACCTTACTTAGGGTCATTCATTTTGCAGTTCTGAACCTAGAGGACTCTAGGAGAGCCTTTCTTGTTGGCACCTGGGAAAAGGAATTCAGAGTTCATAAACAGAAAACCTGATGGGTTTCTGGGGCAATATTTTTTGTGAACTGGGCAGAAAAACGGAATGTCAGAGCTGGGCAGCCCTTTACTATCCAGGATGGAATAATCTGAGTTTTCTGCCTAGAAAGAGGGTTGGAAGAAACCATGCCAGCTGGCGCACAGTTCTGAAGCTGACGGCCCCGTACTCCACAGACACAGGCCATATCAATAGTGCCAGCCTCGGGGAGGGGCTTCCCAGGTGGCACAGGTGGTCAAGAACCCCCCTGCCAACGCAGGAGACACAAGAGATGCAGATTCGATCCCCAGGTCGGGAAGATTCCATGGAGAAGGGCATGGCAACTCACTCCAGCATTCTTGCCTGGAGAGCGCTGGATACAATCCTTAGCCTAGTGAGATACAATCCTTAGGGTCACAAAGAGTAGGACACTCGTTCCCAGCACGCTCGCTTGCAGCTTCAGGGAAGAGGGTTCTGAAACAAATCAAGTCCCAATAGCAGAAAAACAAACACCAAAAAATTCCCCAAACACACACAGCAAAGTAAATATCCAGGCCTCATCATTTTATTCTCCTTAGAAGTGCTCTCGTGATGACCTTCTGGAGTCCATTACATTATGCAACTTAGAATAGTTCTAAGAAAAGAGGGTGGTGGTGGATTTCTGGTCCCAGAAGAAATGGAATAGCCCCTCACAGTAGGCCAGAGGAGCAGAGAGAGAAATTCAGAAAGTGGGGCTCTTTTGGAAAATCTGCAGCAGCGTTTCATTTTCCAGTAGAGCTAGTTCTCCTCAGGGCATCCCTTCTGCAGGCCTTAGGTGTTGCATCAGGAGAATAGGAAGATGGCATTAAAGCTGCAGCCAGAGGAACTGAAACCGCAGCCTCATTTAAATAAGTGAGAGAAAATTTAGGGACAAGAACATTTCCTCCTTATTGCTTTCTGTTTTCTCCAAAACTCATTATTCTAAAAAATTAAGATTATTTCTACTTAATTTTTCTCAATTGATGAGTATTCTGTTTATAAAAGAAAACATAATGAGCTTCTAAGTGCTTCCCTGGTGGCTCAGCTGGTAAGGAATCTGCCTGCAATGCAGGAGTCCCCGGTTGGATTCCTGGCTTGGGAAGATCCCCTGGAGAAGGGAAA
Organism: Ovis canadensis; assembly: GCF_042477335.2. Taxonomy (NCBI): domain Eukaryota; kingdom Metazoa; phylum Chordata; class Mammalia; order Artiodactyla; family Bovidae; genus Ovis; species Ovis canadensis. The sequence goes on along the minus strand of NC_091247.1, from coordinate 117,794,669 downwards.
GGCTACCCACTCCAGTATTCCTGCCTGGAGAATCCCCATGGACAGAGGAGCCTGGCAGGCTATAGTCCATAGGGTTGCAAAGAGTCAGACAAGACTGAGTGACTAAGCACACAGCGCAAATGCTGATATGAGCCAGTGCAAGCCACTGAAGCATGATTTTGTCCTGTCCTCACAAACCTTGAGCGAGATTGATAGAAAGTGTCGGAACCAGGATCACAAACCCACAGGTCCCCACCCTTTCACCAGGACACTGTTCTGCCCCATGTAGGTGTGTGGAGTCCATTTAAGAAAATCACGTCCGTCACCCCATTCCCACCCCATTCCCAGCCACAGTGAGGCCCTCAACTATAACGAATAGAAAGTTAGCTTGTGAAGGTTTTCCTTTTGAACTGTTTGCCAGCATGGGGTCCCTCCCTATCATTTTCAGTTCAAATGGGACTCACACCACTGTCATGCACATAGACACACACACACACACACACACACACACACCCTTTGATGTTGATCTCCATCTAAAATTCCTTGAAAGAATATAACAGCTGCCCACTGTCTGCCACAAACAGACAGTGGGCCTTGCTTCAGATGTGTAAGCGCCCCCATCCACTAAACCACTGATGCTTCTGTTACTGATTCCAGTTTCTTTCTTCTGGCTTGAAGCTGGGCTTGTAGGCCTGTGGGATGCAGTCCTACATATGTACAGACATACACAATATCCATCTACCTGTCTGTCTGTCTGTCTATCTCTGTAATTTCCTAGCTCTCTTAAAAAAAGAAAAAGAAACAATATAGCAGCTCCTAAACAAATGCCTGCAGGAGGCTGAAAGGGGGAGGGAAGGACCAGTCTTATGTTTTCTATTTTCTTCATTTTATTTCCCCCACATCCCACTGAAGCTAATATAGTTGTTTTAGGCTTTCCATGAGAATATAACTTTACACTGAATCCAAATGTGATTTTTCCCATAGTCTAGACCAGATGTCAGCAATCTTTTCCTGTAAATGGCCATACAGTAAACAGTTCGGGCTTTGCACAGTTTGTCTCTTTTGCCACAGTTTAACTCTACCATTATAGGGAAAACAGTCATGGACAGTATGCAAACTCATATACGTGGCTGTATTCCATTACCGCCTAGGGTGTGTCCTCATCTACATTGCTGAAGACCCTTTGCCACCAAGTCAATGAGAATGTGGAGAAGGCAAGTATCTTTAAACCCACCCCTAGAAGCTGCATGCGCCTCTTCTGTTCGGATTCTACTGGCGAGAACTTGATAACACAGTCATAACTCAGTGTTCAGGGCCTGAGGAAATCAGTCTCAGATGACAGCCATGGTCCCTGGAGGGAAACAGACTGGATTTTTGTAAGGAAGAGTCTCCACTAAGGGGCATTCTCTTCCCAGGCTGACGGGGCTGTGAGTGCGGAAATCATTCTTCTAATACCAACTTCATTATCCTATATAATGACTGTAACAGTCTTATGGGATCAAAATTATTTCCACTTTACAGATAAGGAAATTGAGACATTATGTAACTTTCATAGAATATTGTTCCTTGTTATAGTACATTTTTCCTTTTTTATGTTTATTTGTGATATGTCCTCAACTAGATCATAAAATCGTGTCCCCAGTGCTAACAGAATAGAACTTTGTTAATTGAATGAGCAAATTAATGATTAACATATGTTTATGTGCTGATGCTTGAAATGAAGAGAAGCAGACTTCTTGCTTCATAAGTAAATTATTTTTATTTTATTTTTTCGGCTGTGCCACATAGCACATTCCCCAACCAAGAATCAAACGTACATCCCTTTTAATGGGAGCACATAGTTTTAACTACTAGACCACCAAGGAATTGCCTAAATTATTTTGGTAAAAATAAATGTTTTAAAATTCATGTACTCAAGATATCTATTAAGGAGTATTAAAGATGGCTGCTAATTTCTTCTGTAATGCTGTCGTGGAATCATGTTTATTTGATTAGTCCATTATTCTAGCATTTGAAAATAATCAAAACTTGTCAAAAAAGCTAATAGTTCAATCAAATAGTCTGTGCATATAATACATAAAAATCCACTTGGTTAAAAAAAGGGAAAGCTTTCTATAGCCAAGGTTGGTCCTTAGATTAGAACGAGAAAAAGAAAGAAAACTACAGTTCCTGAGTAAATTGTATGATGGGCCCTTTATATATATATTCCTCACAAAATCCCATTAGGTAAAGTGAAAGTCAGACAGTCGTGTCCAACTCCTTGTGATCCCATGGAATTCTCCAGGCCAGAATACTGGAGGGGGTAGCCTTTCCCTTCACCAGAGAAATTTTCCCAACCCAGGGATCGAACTGGGGTCTCCTGCATTGCAGGCAGATTCTTTACCAACTGAGCTATCAGGGAAGACTATCAGGGAATTTTTATTAACATTTACATGTGCAGGAGTTTACAGAAAATAAGTGAAACTCAAAGAGGCAATTATACTCTGGAGCTTTTATACACTTCTTAGGAAAGACAACTTGAGTTAAATTGTGGGGAAGTGACTAATAGGAAGCAACAGTTAGAACTGGACATGGAACAACACACTGGTTCCAAATAGGAAAAGGAGTGCATCAAGGCTGTATATTGTCACCCTGTTATTTAACTTATATGCAGAGTACATCATGAGAAACACTGGGCTGGAGGAAGCACAAGGTGGAATCAAGGTTGCCGGGAGAAATATCAAGAGCCTCAGATATGCAGATGACACCACCTTTATGGCAGAAAGTGAAGAGAAACTAAAAAGCCTCTTGATGAAAGTGAAAGAGGAGAGTGAAAAAGTTGGCTTAAAGTTCAACATTCAGAAAATGAAGATCATGGCATCTGGTCCCATCACTTCATGGGAAATAGATAGGGAAACAGTGGAAACAGTGTCAGACTTTATTTTGGGGGTCTCCCAAATCACTGCAGATGGTGACTGCAGCCATGAAATTAAAAGACGCTCACTCCTTGGAAGAAAAGTTATGACCAACCTAGATAGCATATTCAAAAGCAGAGACAGTACTTTGCCAACAAAGGTCCGTCTAGTCAAGGCTATGGTTTTTCCAGTGGTCATGTATGGATGCGAGAGTTGGACTGTGAAGAAGGCTGAGCAGTGCCTATTGTAGCTATTTCATTACTGCCTCTTCCTTAACTGCCCACCCAAGGAATTTAAGTAGGATTATTCTATTTAACCACAGACCTCTGGGGCATAACCTTCAGGGTAGTATGAAGGTCACTGTTCTAAAATCTCACAACCTGGAAAAAAATAAAAATAAAATAAAATCTCACAACCTGGGACTGAGTCCAGGTTTATCCATTTACTGTTCTGTGGGAATAACAGAACCCATCTGTGGGATGCACTTGGAAGGAGATAAGGAAGTGTGAATGTGAAAGTCACTGAGTCATGTCTGACTCTGTGACCCCATGCACTGTGCAGTCCATGGAATTCTCCAGGCAAGAATACTGGAGTGGGTAGCCTTTCCCATCTCCAGGGGATCTTCCCAGCCCAGGGATCGAACCCAGGTCTCCCACATTGCAGACGGATTCTTTACCAGCTGAGCCAGCAGTAAGGAGTATTACAAAGGGGCCTCCATTTCCATGCCCTCGGGGCCAGTTTTCCCTTTAGAAGAAACTTCACCAGGACGTTTATTCTTTCTGAATTGCTTATCTCCAGGGCAGAAGGGCCTCAGAGGGCAGACACACTGAAACCACACTCACAGAAAACTAGCCAATCTAATCACACTGGGACCACAGCCTTGTCTAACTCAATGAAACTAAGCCATGCCCGTGGGGCAACTCAAGACAGGTGGGTCATGGTGGAGAGGTCTGACAGAATGTGGTCCACTGGAGAAGGGAATGGCAAGCCACTTCAGTATTCTTGCCTTGAGAACCCCATGAACAGTAGGAAAAGGCAAAATGATAGGACACCAAAAGAGGAACTCCCCAGGTCATTAGGTGCCCAATATGCTACTGGAGCAGTGGAGAAATAACTCCAGAGAGAATGAAGGGATGGAGACAAAGCAAAAACAATACCCAGTTGTGAATGTGACTGGTGATAGAAGCAAGGTCCAATGCTGCAAAGAGCAATATTGCATAGGAACCTGGAATGTCAGGTCCATGAATCAAGGCAAATTGGAAGTGGTCAAACAAGAGATGGCAAGGGTGAACGTCGACATCCTAGGAATCAGTGAACTAAAATGGACTGGAATGGGTGAATTTAACTCAGATGACCATTACATCTACTACTGTGGGCAGGAATCCCTCAGAAGAAATGGAGTAGCCATCATGTTCAACGAAAGAGTCCAAAATGCAGTACTTGGATGCAATCTCAAAAATGACAGAATGATCTCTGTTCGTCTCCAAGGCAAACCATTCAATATCACAGTTATCCAAGTCTATGCCCCAACAAGTAACGCTGAAGAAACTGAAGTTGAACGGTTTTATGAAGACTTACAAGACTTTTCAGAACTAACACCCAAAAAAGTTGTCCTTTTCATTATAGCGGACTGGAATGCAAAATGTGGCGTCAAGAAACACCTGGAGCAACAGGCAAATTTGGCCTTGGAATGCGGAATGAACCAGGGCAAAGACTAATAGAGTTTTGCCAAGAAAATGCACTGGTCATAACAAACACCCTCTTCCAACAACACAAGAGAAGACTCTACACATGGACATCACCAGATGGTCAACACTGAAATCAGATTGATTATATTCTTTGAAGCCAAAGATGGAGAAGCTCTATACAGTCCACAAAAACAAGACCAGGAGCTGACTGTGGCTCAGATCATGAACTCCTTATTACCAAATTCAGACTCAAATTGAAGAAAGTAGGGAAAACTGCTAGACCATTCAGGTATGACCTAAATCAAATCCCTTATGATTATACAGTGGAAGTGAGAAATAGATTCAAGGGACTAGATCTGATAGATAGAGTGCCTGATGAACTATGGACGGAGGTTTGTGACATTGTACAGGAGACAGGGATCAAGACCATCCCTGTGGAAAAGAAATGCAAACAAGCAAAATGGCTGTCTGAGGAGGCCTTACAAATAACTGTGAAAAGAAGCGAAGCGAAAAGCAAAAGAGAAAAGGAAAGATAAAAGCATCTGAATGAAGAGTTCCAAAGAATAGCAAGAAGAGATAAGAAAGCCTTCTTCAGCGATCAATGCAAAGAAATAGAGGAAAACAACAGAATGGGAAAGACTAGAGATCTCTTCAAGAAAATTAGAGATACCAAGGGAACATTTCATGCAAAGATGGGCTCGATAAAGGACAGAAATGGTCTGGACCTAACAGAAGCAGAAGATATTAAGGAGAGGTGGCAAGAATACATGGAAGTACTGTACAAAAAAGATCTTCACGACACAGATAATCATGATGATGTGATCACTAATCTAGAGCCAGACATCTTGGAATGTGAAGCCAAGTGGGCCTTAGAAAGTATCACTACGAACAAAGCTAGAGGAGGTGATGGAATTCCAGTCGAGCTGTTTCAAATCCTGAAAGATGATGCTGTGAAAGTGCTGCATTCAATATGCCAGCAAGTTTGGAAAACTCAGCAGTGGCCACAGGACTGGAAAAAGTCAGTTTTCATTCCAATACCAAAGAAAGGCAATGCCAAAGAATGCTCAAACTACTGCACAATTGCACTCATCTCACGTGCTACTAAAGTAATGCTCAAAATTCTCCAAGCCAGGCTTCAGCAGTATGTGAACCGTGAACTCTGTGATGTTCAAGCTGGTTTTAGAAAAGGCAGAGGAACCAGAGATCAAATTGCCAACATCAGCTGGATCATGGAAAAAGCAAGAGAGTTCCAGAAAAACATCTATTTCTGCTTTATTGACTATGCCAAAGCCTTTGACTGTGTGGATCACCATAAACTGTGGAAAATTCTGAAAGAGATGGGAATACCAGACCTCCTGGCCTGCCTCTTGAGAAATCTGTATGCATATCAGGAAGCAACAGTTAGAACTGGACATGGAACAACAGACTGGTTCCAAATAGGAAAAGGAGTGCATCAAGGCTGTATATTGTCACCCTGCTTATTTAACTTCTATGCAGAGTACATCATGAGAAACGCTGGACTGGAAGAAACACAAGTTGGAATCAAGGTTGCTGGGAGAAATATCAATAACCTCAGATATGTAGATGACACCTTATGGCAGAAAATGAAGAGGAGCTAAAAAGCCTCTTGATGAAAGTGAAAGAGGAGAGTGAAAAAGCTGGCTTAAAGCTCAACATTCAGAAAATGAAGATCATGGCATCTGGTCCCATCACTTCATGGGAAATAGATGGGGAAACAGTAGATACAGTGTCAGACTTTATTGTTTTGGGCTCCAAAATCACTGTAGATGGTGACTGAAACCATGAAGTTAAAAGACGCTTACTCCTTGGAAGAAAAGTTATGACCAACCTTGACAGTATATTCAAAAGCAGAGTCATTACTTTGCTGACTAAGGTCCGTCTAGTCAAGGCTATGGTTTTCCCTGTGGTCATGTATGAATGTGAGAGTTGGACTGTGAAGAAAGCTGAGTGCTGAAGAATTGATGCTTTTGAACTGTGATGTTGGAGAAGACTGTTGAGAGTCCCTTGGACTGCAAGGAGATCCAACCAGTCCATTCTGAAGGAGATCAACCCTGGGATTTCTTTGGAAGGACTGATGCTAAAGCTGAAGCTCCAGTACTTTGGCCACCTCATGCGAAGAGCTGACTCATTGGAAAAATCCTGATGCTGGGAGGGATTGGGGGCAGAAGGAGAAGTAGAAAACTGAGAATGAGATGGCTGGATGGCATCACTGACTCGATGGACTTGAGTCTGAGTGAACTCCAAGAGTTGGTGATGGACAAGGAGGCCTGGTGTGCTGAGATTCATGGGGTTGTAAAGAGTCAGACACTACTGAGCGACTGAACTGAACTGAGGGCGGAAGGTGTGATGTATCTGATGGGGAAGTTGGGAGAAAGAACTGGGCAAACAAACCCAGTCTCTTCTTGGGTTCCCTTTATTTCAGAGCTTGTTGTCCAGGTCTCTCTTCTGCCTTACTGAGGGGACAGGAGAACCTGTGCCTGAAGGTGAAGCCATGCAACCCAGACTGGGACTGTGATCTCTTTTAGCCGAGATCACACCTGGTCTCAGGGCTTCCCTGTTGTCTCAGATGGTAAGGATGCTGCCTGCAATGCAGGAGACCCGGGTTTGATCCCTGGGTCGGGGAGATCTCCTGGAGAAGGGAATGGCCACCCACTCCAGTGTTCCTGCCTAGACAGTTCCCTGGACAGAGGAGCCTGGCTGGGCCCCAGTCCATGGAGGCAAAGTCAGACACGATTTAGTGACTAACAGTAACCTGAGCTTAATGAAGCTCAGGTTCTTGATGTCTCACCACAGAAAGAATTCAGCGAGAGACAAAGTGATAGGAAAGAAATAGATTTATTTAGAGAGAAATACACCCAACTGGCAGAATGTGGCCATTCTCAGAAGGTGAGAGCAGCAAAAGGGGTTATCAGCTTTTATAGGACTGGTTAATTTCATAGGCTAATGAATGGGGGGGAGTGTTCCAGCTATGTTGGGTAAGAGGTGGGAATTTTTGGAAATTTGTCCAGCACCCATCCTTTGACCTTTATGGTTGGCCTTGAAACTGTCGTGGCCTCTGTGGGTGTGTCATTTAGCTTGCTGATGTGTTAGGATGGGTGTAACATCAAGGCTCAAGGTCTCGCGGAAGTTGCCTCTTCCACCATCTTTGGTTCTACTCACTTTGTGTCGGGTCCTTGGGCTATGTCATTCTTTTAATGGTTGTGCCCTGTTCCCTGCCCTCCTGTTTCAGGCGAGGAGGCCTGTGTTAGAGGTGAGGTCTGAACAAGTACAAAGCCATGTTCTCCTACTTACTTTTCCTGTGCTATTTTGATCTCCGTCTGCTTATCTCCTGCATCTGTCTTTCAACTGGTTCTAAACTCAGGCAGCGAAAATGGATTTTATTTACTGGCTGCCTGGAACCCAAAAAGCAGATAGATTCCTTTGCTTTCCTTGCTCATAGGAGAAGGTGTCCTAAATTCACCAGAAAAAAAAAAATGTGTCTGAGCAAAGTTATACATAATTTTTGATGTGTGAACCAAGTTTTAACTTGTAGGTGTGAAAAATGCTTTTATGTAATTATAAATCTAAACGGGTATGGCTTTTCCACTAAAATCACAGTTTTTATTATTGGTGGTTCTGGTGAAATTTGCTAAATATATTAGAACTTTCAGTATGTCATAAGAGCAAACTGGATATAAAAAAAGAACACCTAACAAAATGGAACAATAATTATAATGCTAATAAAATATTACTAAAGTTGGAAAAATGGAAGTGAAATCCTTCTCTCTTTTAAGTTAAAGCCTCAGAGTGATTAGCGGTAAGAAAGTTCTGGGATCCTCCTCTGGTGCTAATTTTGATACAAGAAAGTCATAGCCCATTTGGGCTGTGAATAATTTTTCTTTAAATTTGTAGTATTTCTTACTGAGATCTGGGATCTCTTTCATGTAAGGGAATCAGCACATCAACTCTGAACAAGATTAGCTCTAGCTCAGTCACTCAGTTATGTCTGACTCTCTTTTGACCCCATGGACTGTAGCCTGTCAAGCTCCTCTGTCCATGGGATTTCCAAGGCCAGAATACTGGAGTGGTTGCCATTTCCTACTCCAGGGGATCTTCCTGACTCAGGGACTGAACCTGCACCTTCTGAGTCTCCTGCATTGGCAGACGGATTCTTTACCATCGCATCACTTGGGAAACCTCCTGAACAAGACTGAGATACTCAGCGGTGTCTGACTCTTTGTGACCCCGTGGACTGTAGCCTTCCAGGCTCTTCTGTCCATGGGATCCTCCAGGCAAGAATACTGGAGTGGGTTGCCATTTACTTCTCCAGGGGATCTTCCTGATCCAGGCATCAAACCCTGGTCTCTGGCATTACATGCAGGTTCTTTACCATCTGAGCCGCTAGAGAAGCCCCTAGTCTGGGAGATATTGCCTGATTTACCTTCCTCCTTTGGCATCTCAAATTCTACTCTCCTCTGCCTTTCTTTCTGCTCTAGGTCTCCTTTGCTTCTCCTCTTCTGCCAACTCTTTAAATGCTGGAGTTCGTGGTTCTCTTAATTTCTTCTTTCCTTTTCTATAAGGATGCTCATCTACACTCCCTGCATGGAGGATTTCTAAATCTGTACTTGCCACTCGAGTTAGTCTCCTGAACTTCATGCATTACAGCCGTCTCAAACGCAGCATGCCCAGAGCTGAACTCGTTTTGTGCACTCCTCCCAATATTGGGAGATTTCATGTCTAAAAGTCAGCCTCTCTTGAAAAACTGGAAAATCTGATAACACTGAGCCCGTGTGACTACAGCTGGCTGGAGTTGGGGAGTAGCTGCGCCCTGTGAAGGAGGCCAGTGGTCTCCGGGTGTTCACAGTCGCGTCCTCTAAAGGAGGCCAGTGGTCTCCGGGTGTTCACAGTCGCGTCCTCTAAAGGAGGCCAGTGGTCTCTGGTTGTTCACAGTCGCGTCCTCTCCCTTCATCCTACACCTGGCTGACTTCACACAATAAATTCTTGGCCTGGCAACTGTAGCCGTTTGAGTCTGTGACCGTGATCTAGGCCACACTACACCATGTGATGAATAAAGAAATAAACTGAAGAAACAGACAGCACAACTCTTTTTATGTTCTTGCTGAAATCGTTTCAGCTTTGGCCATGGGGAACTCTTTCAGAGCAGCCCCTCTGTCTTTCTGACATGCTTCATCGCTTTTACCTTTTTTTCAAACTTCCTTCCTGTTTGGCATTAGAAGATATTCCAGACTCGTATTTTCCCTCCCCAGTCCTAGAAAATCAGCCATTTCTCCTTTTCTAGGAAAATGATATTTAGAAATCAAAATCAGGGTGCTGGGTGTGCTTATTGCTATTAGAATACCATTGCTTCTAGACCCTCTCAATGGACAAAGCTAGGAAATATACATACATATACTAAGCTATGTATACACACATCTAGCTATCTATCTATTCATCTATAACATGAATTTCTGCTGATGGCCCTAATTCAGCACCCCAGGGCTCATTTTAGCCTTCTGTCCTTGTTTATGACGTTTTCTTTAATAATGAGAGACCTGGCTCCCATTATCTACAATTATTTACTTATTTGTTTGAGCCTACTATTATGAATTAAATTGTGTTCTCCCAAAGTTTATATGTTGAAGTCCTAGCCCCCAGTACTTTATAATGTGACTTTATTTGGAGGGTGTCTTTACAGAGTTAAGAGGTAAGCAACTTAAAATGAGATCATTAGGGTGGGCTCTGATCCAATATGACTAGTAGCCTTACAAATAGGGGAACTTTGGACACAGACACCTGCAAAGAGGGAAGAAGATGTGAAGATACAGGAAGGAGATGAACATCCACAAGCCAAAGGGAAAGGCCTGGAGCAGATCCTTCCTCACAACTGTAGACTTACAGCTGTGAGAATCCAGAACTGTGAGACAATACACCTCCTGCGAAGAGCTGACTCACTGGAAAAGACTGATGCTGGGAGGGATTGGGGGCAGGAGGAGAAGGGGACGACCGAGGATGAGATGGCTGGATGGCATTACAGACTCGATGGACGTGAGTCTGAGTGAACTCCAGGAGTTGGTGATGGACAGGGAGGCCTGGCGTGCTGCGATTCATGGGGTCGTAAAGAGTCAGACACGACTGAGCGACTGAACTGAACTGAACTGAACATTTATGTTGCTTAAGCCACCCAGTTTGGTACTTTGTTATGGCAGCCCTAGCAAACTAATATAGATTTTCTAGTGTACAGGTAAATTAGTTTTGAAATTCCTAATACTTAGCCCTATGAGAAACAGACTTACCAATCAGAGTACAAAGTTTGTGTATAGCTCTTTTTGCCTTTAGCCTTATAATGTCTAGTCACAACACTGTTTTCCAAAGTCAGTTCCTTTTCTACCTACCCCTTCAATCAATTAGATCATATTCAGTTCAGTTCAGTTCAGTCGCTCAGTCGTGTCTGACTCTTTGTGACCCCATGAATCGCAGCACGCCAGGCCTCCCTGTCCATCACCAACTCCCGGAGTTCACTCAGACTCACATCCATCGAGTCAGTGATGCCATCCAGCCATCTCATTCTCTGTTGTCCCCTTCTCCTCCTGCCCCCAACCCCTCCCAGCATCAGAGTCTTTTCCAATGAGTCAACTCTTCACATGAGGTGGCCAAAGTACTGGAGTTTCAGCATTAGCATCGGTCCTTCCAAAGAAATCCCAGGGCTGATCTCCTTCAGAATGGACTGGTTGGATCTCCTTGCAGTCCAAGGGACTCTCAAGAGTCTTCTCCAACACCACAGTTCAAAGCATCAATTCTTCGGCACTCAGCCTTCTTCACAGTCTATCTCTCACATCCATACATGACCACTGGAAAAACAGTAGCCTTGACTAGACGGACCTTAGTCGGCAAAGTAATGTCTCTGCTTTTGAATATGCTATCTAGGTTGGTCATAACTTTTCTTCCAAGGAGTAAGCGTCTTTTAAATTCATGGCTGCAGTCACCATCTGCAGTGATTTTGGAGCCCCCAAAAGATAAAGTCTGACACTGTATCTACTGTTTCCCCATCTATTTCCCATGAAGTGATGGGACCAGATGCCATGATCTTCATTTTCTGAATGTTGAGCTTTAAGCCAACTTTTTCTACTCTCCTGTTTCACTTTCATCAAGAGGCTCTTTAGTTCCTCCTCACTTTCTGCCATAAGGGTGGTGTCATCTGCGTATCTGAGGTTATTGATAAATGCAGGCAGCGACAAACTAATATTATATATTTGTAATATAATAGTTTGTCACTGCCTGCATTCCATCCCAGGATTTCTCAGCATCTTGGTTGATTTTTAAAATTTAGAATACAGCAAATGGGTTTTGACAAATGCATCATGTCTATTTGGCTTCCCTGGTGGCTCAGAGTTTAAAGTGTATACCTGCAATGCGGGAGACCTGGGTTCGATCCCTGAGTTGGGAAAATCCCCTGGAGAAGGAAATGGCAACCCACTCCAGTATTCTTGCCTGGAGAATCCCATGGATGAAGGAGCCTGGTGGGCTACAGTCCATGGGGTCACAAAGAGTTGGACACAACTAAGCGACTTCACTTTCACTTTTACATGTAGATGAGTTTCTACCCTAAAGCATCCCCTCCCTCCCCAGCACCTTCAGAGTCAACCCTTTACCACTCCTGAAACCCTGGCAACCAGTGGTATGTTTTCCATCCCTATAATTTTGCCTTTTCCAGAAGCCATATAAAGGGAATTATATAACCTTTTGAATCTGGCTTCTTTCACTAGCAAAAATGCATTTGAGTTTCATCCATATTGTTGAGTAAAGTAGTAGCTTGTTCCTTTTCATCTCTGAGTGGTATTGCCTTGTAGCAGTATTTATCGATTCACTTGTGGAAAAAACATCTTTATTGCTTCTGGTATTTTGCAATTATGAATGAAGCTGCTATAAATATTCACCTCCAGGTGTGTGTGTGTGTGTGTGTGTGCATGAATACGCAGTTTTCAATTCACTTAAACACCCAGATATGAGAAAGCTGGGTCATATGGTGAGTGTATATTTCGTTTTATAAGAAACTGCTAAACTGACTTAATGACTGTGCCACTCTGCATTCATGCCAGCAATAAATGAGAGTTCCTGTTGTTTCACATATATACCAGCGCTTTGTATTACCAGTTTTTTTTTTAATTTGAGCAACTCTAATAGGTGTGTGATAATATCTACTTGTGGTTTTATTTATTCAATCTTATTTTATTTTATATTTAGCTACACCATATGGCTTGTGGGATTTTAGTTCCCCAATCGGAGTTTGAAACCAGGCTCTTGTCAGTGAGAGCATGGACTCCTAACCAGTGGACCACCACCAAGGAGTTCCCCTAACTATGGTTTTTATTTTGCAAGCACTGCATTTTACAGATTCATTCCTGTTGCCACATTACACCCCAGGTTCTGCTGTATAATTCTCTATGACGTGCATCTACCACACTTCACTATCAATCCTCTAATGACAGATGCTCCAACTTTCTCCAAATACTACCATGAAATTTATTTTCTTTATTCATTATGATCTCAGAGATCTCAGTATTTCTTTACATTCTTTTCATCATCAAGCTACTTCATACATGAGGGAAAATAATATCTAAACAAATAGTCAAACAATATCCAAACCATATCTAAAAATCTTCTTGTATTGACTAGGTTCTCAACTTTTCTCACGTAGACTCTGTGATAAGTGTAGAAATGATGTCGTTGTCCTCAAAAAAGGATGATTTATTAAAGTATTGTGACTTCTATTTTGTTTTCAATGACATTTCTTTCCTTTCTCCCTCCCTCTCTTTCTTTCCTCCTTGCTTCCTTCATTTAATTACCCCGTAAACTATTTATTGAAAATCTTTGCCTGTAGTAGTCATTGTTCAAGCCAAGTGTATACACAAAGACCTGGCCTGCTCTGCTGTGGTGTGTGTTGGGGAGAAGGAAACATGGGAACATATAGACAGACATAGAGGAAAGAGTTGTCTGAAAGCAGACAAGGGAGTACAGCCAGATTGGCCTTGGTGAGTTAGGAAGGATTCCCCGCAGGAGATAAAGATTTGAACTAGATATTGAAGGATTAATAGAAGGGGAGAGCAGAAGGCATAGAAACACTCCTCACGTTGAGGGTCTACTGCGTAGTTCAAAATCATAAAATGTGAGGTTCATGAAGGTAGATAGTGGGACACATGGCTAGAAAAATAGGATGATTCTGATTGGGATGGGCTTTGCAGGGCTTTTTTTGTCATGTAGACATCAAAGAGCCATTAAAGGTTTTATTAAAAAGTTGACTTTATTAGATTTGTATTTTAGAACCATAACTTCGGCATTTAGGCCAGAGGGGGATGAGATTGGTAATAAGGAGACCAATTGCAAGTCTATTACATATAGTTCAGGTAAGAAATATTGAACACAGACATGGCCTGTTTTCTCACTAAGTTGTCTATTTATGAGAAACAAGGAAAAAAGTAAAATCTGGGAAAGTAGAACTTTATTTAGCATGTGAGTTAAAGAAGAAGAAGAAAAGAAAAAAGAATCGAAGAGCAACATAAGGTATCCTTGCGGTGAAGGAATTGTTCTTTATCTTGCCTGATGCCATACAGAAACTTACAAATAATAACATTGTGTACAACTAAATACACACAAGTGGGTTGAAGTAAAACTGGGGGAACCTGAATAAGATTGTGGATTGTTGTTACCATTGTGGTAAACTGGGTAAAGTTTACATAGATTATTTATACAGTTGTGAGTTAACCTACAGCTACTTCAATGGTTGAGACTCTGAGCTTCCAATGCGGGGACCTGGCTTTGATCCCTGGTTGGGGAACTAAAAATACATATGTCACCTGGTGCAGCCAAAAAAAAAAAAAAAGCAAAATAAAGATATTTTCAACCACCTTCCCCTGCAAAAACCTATTAATCCTCTTTGGGATGTAGAGGGGAGATTTAAGGCAACTTTCCCACAGTTTGCTCACTGAAATTTTGGCTGATTTTATGTTGCAGTTATATAATAATTTGGAAAAAAAGAAAACCAACCAGGTTCAAAATTAAGATAAGGTACTAAAATGTGCAGTTTTTAGATGATAATTATGATTGGTGCCATTACATATTTTACATATTGATTGTGAGGAGAGAAAATAAACATTTATTGAGTGCTTAAATGCAATCATTGCTCCGGGGTGGGGGCTTACATATAGTTTCTATTTGATGCTGTCAAAATGGCAAATTTTATTAGAATTATTCATACACTTTTCCGATGGGGAAACCTAAGGGTCAGTATGTGTAAGTACTTTTGCGAGGTCACAGTGTTAGGATGAAGCTAAGCCTGTCTTTCAAACCTGTGTACTGTCCTATGACTTAGGGACAGTTCTAGACACAAGCACATTCAAGATAGCATCTCTGTCACTGATTTGTCTGGTTGAGCTCTACAGTGTCTATATCCAATATTTAGAAATGTGGAATATAGTACTTTTCTAGTGTGGACTATTTCAGCTCCGGAAAATATGTTTTCAAATTTGTGACAAGATGGCTTTGATAAAATATTTACCAATAAAATTGAGTCAAATATTATTAGACTTTAGTATAGTTCCTTCAACCTTTAAATAAAACAAAACCTCAGTAAGAAGTTCATAATGTTTAACTTTTATGGAATGTTTTCTATCTATCAGGTGCCAGGTCAAACAACTTACATGCTGTTTAACATTTTACAATAAAATAGGGATAAAATGGGCTATGTGACTTCAAAGCCACACTTCCAACCCACTGGGCTACAATGCTGTAAGCATCCATCAAATGAAAATAATGGGGAATGAAGAAAAAAGAAACTCTAATAAAAAGTTTTGCATGATCCAAAATCAGTGACCAGAGCCACCATTTATTGTAAATAAATTACATGAGTTAACTCCATTGTGTGATTCCGGGGCCTAACGGAGTTGAAGCCATGTGAAAACCTCCGTGGTTTATCAGATCGCAAAGAGTGAGATAGGACCTAGAGGCTGAATTGAACTGATGCTCAGATCAGTCACCTTCTATCCTTTTATGTCTTTTTATTTTCTCCACAGCTCTTTCACTTACTAATACGTAACATTATTTCATTACTTGTCTACCACTTGCCCCATCTCACCAGAACACGAGGTCAATAAAATTAAGAATCGTGTCTTTCTTGCTCAATGCTATATTCCCAGTGTCTCAAGTTGTTCCTGACAAACATTTGCTGAATGACTGGCTAAGTGATTGCCCTCCTCTGGGCTTAAATGGTAGAGGTTTAGATTTACAAACTGGTTCAAAAGATCACTTTAGCAATCTATTTGCGTTTCATTTCTTAGATTGGCTAGGATAAATGAAAGAAAAGGGAGGAGGAAACTGGAGGAAGGAGCTGAGGAAAAGGGAGAGAGAATATAAACTGGTAATGATAACCCTTTGAATAGGGGGTGGGAGTTGAAGCGTCAGAAATTAGGAGCCTTAGATCAGTGGCTGAAATTGGTGGGGTTCCCAAGAGTGGGTTAGAAGCCATCACAAAGGCTAATTTATATTTGCTCTCAGATGGTCAAACCACAAAAGGTTACAGAAAGGAGGTACAAGTTATTTAGCTTTGATTAGACTGCATTGGGGCTTCCCTCGGGGCTCAGACTGTAAAGAATCAGCCTGCAATGTGGGATGTGGGAGACCTGGGTTCGATCCCTGGGCTGGGAAGATTCCCTGGAGAAGGGAATCGCTACCAACTCCAGGACTCATGGGATCGCAAAGAGTCGGACACGACTGAATGAATTTCACTTCGGACTGCATTGCTCTTGAGGCTGCCATAGAAATCAGTGCCAAGGGTACTGACATACTGGGCACTGGTCTACCTATCTTGTATATTGTAAATTCTTGAGGAGTCATTACTAATGTTATTATAATCCTTGTGAGTTTGACATGACTGTTGAGTACAACGTCAATGAAGACAAATGGTTGAGAAACCAAAAGAATCACATGTGAAGAACCAAAATGAATGGATAAACTGAGGCATCTGTAGCATAGAGTGGGAAAGGCAACTAGTTTCAGTGAGGCTGGGAATACTGAGGAAAAAACCTGTATCCTCTAAAGTGGAACTGGGTTAGTTACAATAGATGACTCTTAGTAGTTTGAAGTTTCAAGGACTACAACAGAGAAGAGTTGTTAAAGTTTTTAATCTCAATGACCTCTTTATAGTCTTAAAAATTTAGGAGTTCAAAGATGTTTTATGTGTATTAACGATAACTATATCATATTTGAAATTATGAGCAGTTATTCTTTCATTTTAAACAACTGATTAAATGTTAACAGACAACAATCTTTTATATGAAAAGTAACTACTTTCTAAAATAAAAAAATTGAGCAGAGTGGTTTTGTTTTTGCAAATCTCTTTAATGTCTAGTTGAACAGCAGATGACTGGGATTCTAATATTTGCTTCTGTTTTTAGTGTTTCCATATCACATGTCATGTAGCCTCTGGAAAATTCCACTGTATAATTATGACAGAATGAGTGTCAAAGCCAATAACATTTTAGAATTATTATGGAAATACTTTTGACTTCCCCCTTGAAAGAGTACTGGAACCCTCCGACCACACTTTAAGAACCACTGTAAAGAGTTAGTACTAGTCAATCCAGCTTCAATTGAAAATAGCCATGAGGTTGGATTTACTTTTTCAAAATGAGGAAACAACGCTGTCCTCATTATAAAGGGTCCAGACCTTACACGAACATGCCATTTTCATCCATCAAACATACGAAAGCAGAAATGAGGGATCGCAAGTCAGGTAAAAAGATGGAGACGTTGGAATGAAGAGCATCCCCGGGAGCCACGGTGACCCACTGAGTTCGGAAAAGCAAAACCGGCAAAAGACGCCGCCGAGGCGGTTAGGAGGAAAGAACTGTTGTTCTTACGGGGAAAAATGGGCGGGGAGAGGAAACGGTTACCCGGGATCGGAGAGTTTGTAGGAATTAGGCCCCGACACGGTAGGGAACTAAGGAGCGCTCGCTGTCCGGATGCGGCAAGGCAGGACCCGGAGGTGGCCTCCCGCCCTCATCCTTCCCGGTACCAGGCCGGGGTGGGAAGTTGGAGGAGGCGGGGGCCGAGGTGGGCCGTGAGCAAGGCTGGGGTCTGGGCTGTACCCCGGAACGGAAGGGGCGGCGAGTTCCTTTCTTGCTAAGAGCGTAGAAAAGAGATGGCTGGAGGCGTCGTAGGGGGCGGAGGCGGGAACCCAAGTCTGGCGCTGCGAGTTTGGAGGTCGCCGGGGGAAAGGAGGAAGGTTCCGTTGCTAGGCGACCGGTCCTGGCCCCGCCTCCCAGTGGCGTCGCTAGGAGACGGGGAGGCCGGGGGGCGGGCGGCGGAGCGGGCCCTGCGTGCTGACGCTGATTGTATATGAGCGCGAGCGGCGGGCTCTCGGGTCTTTTTTAGCGCCATCTGCTCGCGGCGCCGCCTCCTGCTCCTCCCGCCGCCGCCCTGAGTCACTGCCTGCGCAGCTCGGGCCGCTCGGCTCCCCGCGCTCGCCACCGGTAACGGGCTGGGGCCCGGCGGGGAAGGGAGGGACGTGGAGGCCCCGGGCGGCCCGCGTGGGCGGAGGGGTGAGGGGGCTGGGGACGGCGAGCGGGGCCTCCGGGGCCGTCCGTGGAGGCCGGAGCCCGAGCCGCTGTGGGAGCCGCGACCCCGCCGGCGGAGAGGGCCTGCGGCTCGGCCGGCGCTTCCCGGGAGAGCCGACTGGGAGGCGCGTGGGGCGGGGGAGCGTCGGCGCGGCCCGGGAGGGTCCGCCCCGGGGCCCTGTGAGCCCCGCCGGCCTCTACGCGCCCACGAGGGCGCGGCCCCGGCGAAGCCCTGGCGCCCGGGGCGGGGAGGCGGCCTCGCCGCTGGGAGCCGGGAGGCGCCCGGGGCGCAGCCCGAGCCGGGGTCTGCAGCCCACCGTCGCCGCGACGCCCACTCCCTGGAGGGGAGGCCGCGGGGGGAGGGAAGGAGCCGCGGAGGCTGCGAATTCCGACGGGAGGGAGGGGCTGCGCGGGGACCAGGCTCCGGGGCGGGGAGGCGGCGAGGCTCCGGGCTGCCCGCCCCCGGGAGGTGGCGACCCGGCCGGGAGGGGAAACCCCCGCGGCTTTCCTCTGCACGTGGCCGGGGCCCAGGCGCGGGTGCAGACCCCCTTCTGGTAGCCCTCCACTAAAAGTTGAGGAGGTGGTGGGATGCGAGGGTGAGCAGGGAGCCAGTCAGTCCAGCTCTCGGGTTTGCAACTCTTCCCTGCTTCTCTTTGATCTTAATCTTTTTAGGTACCGCAAGAAAGCGTGAATGTTAGTTGGATGAAGGAGCGGGGCTTTCACTGCTAGGATTTTTAAGAATTATCGCGTGTAAAGCATTTAGGTTAGCTGTTGTTAACAAGAGATTCTTTTGTGTCCTCTCAAGTACAAATTAGAATTAGGTTGGGTATCTTGATGAGGGTTTTTATTTGGGAAGCGTTGATCGTAATTAGTCGATTCCTGAACAGTGGAAGTAAAGGATTTGGCCTGCAGTGTCTTTTTAATTCGTCGAGGGCTTCTGTTGTTTTCTTACTAATTCCTTTATTCACGTTCCCACTGTAAGATAGCTGTTGGGTTTTTAACGTTATGGTGGAGGCGGTATGGGGTGAAATGAGACGCACAAGTAAACGTACTGAGCAAGGTTTGTAACCTGCTGCCTCATCAGTGCTTCATGCTTTGCCCTCAAAAAAAAAAAAAAAAAAAAGAGGCGGGGAATGAAGGCCTGTAGGGGAGGGCTGGGTTTTTGGAGGAAGAAAGAGCCGGGCACGTGATGTCCTCAAGGAGCCCCAATTTTATTCTCTGTTTGATTGTGGGTTCTGTAAGGACTGCATTTTAAAAGCTCACAACTTACACTGCTTATCTGATTTCAGGAGAGCTGAGCTGGAAAACGAAATTTGCCATTTTTGAAAGTAGGTGGCATCAAAAATACTTTTTCAAATTAGTGTTTTAGGTCCTGTTGTTAGCTTTCATAACTACTTCTATACTTATTTTCCTTAGGAAGTAATACGCCTTTGATTGGATAAAGGAAAAGCCTTATATTTAGAATAACTTATTTAAAGCTGACAGGAGGTAAATGAGGTTTACAGTGACCTTCTGGGACTGATGTCTCAGGCTTATTTCAAAGTTGTCTGAGTTCAGATTAGTGGCCCAGATCTAAAATGGGCCTTTTGCTTTTTAAGAAGATTGGTCCTTTCATACTAGTCTGAAAATTTTTGTAAGTTTTATCTGTTGTAAGGTACCTGTTTTTGATATTGGACCTATTGACAGGGAAAATTGTTAAGCTGATATTAAGTGTGACAGATTGTGTTTGTCATCTAACGATTAGAACAAAACAAAACCCACACGTGTACCAGAGCTAACTTAATCCACAGTGTTATTGCCTGTTTTGTTACTTACTCAACTTGCCCATATTGCCTTGAGATGACTGATTCTGAACTCTACCAAATGTATTCAGTACATATCCTTTTGTAGGAAAAGTGGCTAAAAAAGGTAGAATCTGTTTGACTTGAAGGTATGAAGATGTCAAAATTAAACATTGCTTTTCTTACTTTGTTTTCTGCATGATAATTTGAAATACTAATGAAAGAGGCAATGAATCCTGATCAGTTTAGGAAATAATGATCAATCCGTTCATACCCTCAAGTCTAATCAAATCTGTAATTGCTTATCTTCTTAGTTGATTCTTTGAGTAAATATTTTGGCTCCTATTTGGACATAGATCTTATATCATGAGCCAAACAGGCAAGTTGGTTATTTGATATAAATTGTTGAGTGGTTATGAGTGTTCTGAAGAAAAAGAGCTGGAAAGTGGGAGATGGAGGAGTATCTATAACCTCTTTACATGAAGGAATTTGTTAAAATTACGCTAATATTAAGTCCCATTTCGTACTAATTCCATCTGAGTAAGTTGGGCAGAGTAGGGATTAGAACTTGAACACTGCTGTTTTCACTCATCCTTGTAAGTTACTTAGTACTTTAACTGCACATCAGTAGGTCACATTGCTGGACTTGCCAAGTGGTCTCAACCCAAAGTTAGTTCTGGTTACCAACTCTGCTTTCTACTGCTACACAGTTTGATAAATTTTTACTTGTTCAGAAGTTTTATACATTTTGATTTTTATTGGAAAAGAGGGTCATAATTTTGAAGAGTTTATTAATTACTTTGAAAATACTGTCTCAGGTACCGAGGGTATAGACGAATGAATACAACAGGCAGAAAATAATAGGGTTTCTTGCATGATTATTCAGGTGATGTTTTAAAATTATTCTACATATATATAACTCAGTGCTCCTAGAGATAAATAGTATCAACATTTAAATGAGGAAACTGAGGTACAGAGCAGTTAAATAACTTATTATCCAAAGTTACATAACTAAGAAATGATGGTTTATAATAAGGATTTTATATTGGTTTAAGGGAAGTTCCCTTGACTTAATTGTACTATACAGTATATAGAGCTTCTCCCATAGCTCAGTTGGTAAAGAATCCGCCTGTAATGCAGGAGACCTCGGTTCGATTCCTGGGTCGGGAAGATCCCCTGGAGAAAGGGATAGGCTACCCGATCCAGTATTCTTGGGCTTCCTTTGTGGCTCAGCTGCTAAAGAATCCGCCTGCAATGTGGGAGACCTGGGTTCGATCCTGGGGTTGGGAAGATCCCCTGGAGAAGGGAAAGGCTACCCACTCAGTGTTCTGGCCTAGAGAATTCCATGGACTATACAGTTCATGCGGTCGCAAAGAGTTGAACACGACTGAGCGACTTTCACTTCACTATACAGTATATATCTGCTTAGAATTTAAAAGCACTCTTGGCTTGGGTTCCACTGGGCTTCAAAGGATAGGTAAAGCACTTACAGTCATGAAGGTTTCTTCCAATATATGTCTAATATGTGAATACCTTGTTGTGGTTTTGTTAATGCTGATTGCATTTTCACCAGATTATCAGTGTGTTCATGTTTCTCTGCTGTTTGGTCAGATGGTACTATAGATAATGCAATTACTTGAACAGAAGATAGAAACAGGAGTATATTTGGCTTGGGACCTGTATAAAAGTCAGTTCTAGATTGACTTGGTATCTCTGAAGTGAAAAGGTGAGCATAAAGGATGAGATGTACTGCTACTACAAGGTTGTGTTGGAATCGAGTTCTGAGCCCCTGGCCCACTAAAATTGTCCGTAGAACAGCAGTGTCCAAAATACAGGTTTGTTTAAAATGCATTCAGCTGGAGATAGGTCTCAGGTAAAGGGAAGTTCCTTTTGGGGTTTTATTGGTTCCTTTGAACCTTTTTGCTTTAAAACGTGTGTCCTTGCGCACTCAGTATCGCGGTAGGTTTCTCTCTGGAGTTTTCCAAGCAGGAATACTGGAGTGGGTTGCCATTTTCTCCTCCAAGGGATCTTCCCCACCCAGGGACTGAACCCAAGTCTCTTGTCTCCTGCGTTTGCAGGTGGATGGGTTACCACTGTGGGCTTCCCTGATGGCTCAGACAGTAAAGAATCTGCCTGCAATGCAGGAGACCTGGGTTTGATCCCTGGGTTGGGGAGATCCCCTGGAGAAGGGAAAGGCTACCCATTCCAGTACTTTTGACTGGAGAATTCCATGGACAGAAGCATGCTACAGTCCACGGGGTCGCAAAGAGTTGGCCACAGCTGAACAACTAACACTTGTTATAGTTTTCTTTTTGTTATCCTTGAAAACTTTACTTTAAATTTTTGATTGTGCTGCAAGGCTTGTGGGATCTTAGTTTCTCAACCAGAGGTGGAACCCAATCCCTCACAGTGAAAGTATAGCGTTTTAACTGTTGGATTGCCAGAGAATACCCCAAACGTGTAGTTTTTGATGGTTGGCTATTTCACTGTGAAGCAGCTATTTTCTGTATTATATAACTGTAGGTTATATAATCTGTGTAGTAGGTGATAGGGTTTGTAGTAGGTGATAGGTTTGGCTTTTGGAATAGTGGAATTGGCATGGGTATTGGAAGTCAGGTTTTAATTCCTGTTGCTAAGTCACTTCAGTCGTGTCCGACTCTGTGCGACCCCCTAGACGGCAGCCCACCAGGCTCTCGCGTCCCTGGGATTCTCCAGGCAAGAACACTGGAGTGGGTTGCCATTTCCTTCTCCAATGAGCGAAAGTGAAAAGTCAAAAGTGAAGTTGCTCAGTCGTGTCCGACCCTCAGCAACCCCATGGACTGCAGCCTATCAGGCTTCTCCATCCATGGCATTTTCCAGCCAAGAGTACTGTTTAATTCCTAGTTTTTTCATTTTTGTGTTGCTGAGCAAGTTGCTTATTATTTTATCTGCAAATAAGAGGAAAGCCTGTAAGTCTTAGTAAGCTCTGTAAATGTTACTTTTCTTTCCTGCTCGTTGGAAGTAAGAACAGAATCAAGTATACTGGAATGGTAGGTCATTTGATTTCTGGATGTTTAGCTTTTACACAACCACAAAATAATCAGCTAATGATCTGATTGAATCACTCATTTCCACCTCTTTCTCCATTGGAAGACTTTCTTCATGTTCAGGTTTTCTGGTAAAGATTTGCCTTCAGTCTTGTTATGAACCCTGTCTTCACATTGAGATCTGTAACACAGTACTGGGTTGAACCTTTTATTGTAAATGTTAATTCTTAGGAATGTTTCTCCTTTAAATCTGTTTTTTTTTTTCCAATGTTAGTACAATGATACCAGCTTTTGGTTAAGGATTGTATTTTACTATAAGTGGGATGCAGTTGAATTTTCTTCAATCTGATAGTTGTAAAAGGAAGCCTTTAGTTGATTTATGTAATCACTATGATTAGGTTTAATTTTGATTTGTGTGTATGTGCTTTTTATTTGTTCAACCTGTTTTAGATTGATGTAAAAATAAATATAGCTTCCCCAGTGGCTCAGTGGTAAAGAATCTGCCTGTAGTGCAGAAGTTTCGGGTTCAATCCCTGAGTCGGGAACCCACTCCAGTATTCTTGCCTGGAAAATCCCATGGACAGGATCCTGGTGGGCTCCAGTCTATGGAATCACAAGAGTGATCTGTTTCTGAACTTTTGGGGTCACCCTAGAAATTACAACGTGTTTATTTAAGAACAGTAGAGTAATCCATTTCCTCCCCACTTATTCTCACTGCTGACTTAATATTATGGTAGTTTAAATTTGACACATTACACAGTGGTAATCTTTCCTTTAAAATACTTTATTTTGATAGTATGCTAACATCCTTATTGCCTCTCATTTCATCTTATGTCTTTAGACCTTCTCTTTGGGATCACTTGCCTTTTGCCTGAAGAATATACTTACGGAATTTATTAATGAGAGTGCTGGAGACATTTTAGCCTGAAGTACCTGTTTGACCGTCTCAAAGGATGTTCCAGTTGGGTGTGTTAGTCCAAGACCCTTAGCTACTTTCAGCACATGGAGCACGCAGACCGTTCTGTCATCTTTTGGTCTCTGTTGAAGAGAAAACAGCTGTCAGTCTTACGCATTTGACATTAATCTGAGTCTTTTTTCTGAATGCTTCTGTCTTATCTTGCATTTTCACTCAAGTATCTAAGTGTGGGTTTTTTATTTTGCTACCTGGGGTTGGTAGGACTTGTCTTCCATTAGTTCTGGAAAATAACTTGGCTATTTATTTCTTCAGATATTCTGTCCATTCTCTCCTCTACTCCTAGAACGTCTGTTAAATCGCCGTTAGACTTTTAGTGTCTCCTAAAAGGTCTTTTCCGTATTTTTTATTATCTACTCTCTGCCATGCTTCGGAAGATTTCTACTAAGCTCGCTTTCAAGCCACTTAAGTCTCTCTCCAGCTGTGTCTGCTTTACTGTTAAACCTGCCCATTTCTTTTGATTTCTGTTATTTTTATTTCTGGAAATTCTGTTTAGTTCTTTGCCAGATTTGCTCTCTTCCCTTTAGTAAATAAGTTTCTTATAGATACTGTTGCAGACACATATTTTTAAACTTAAAAGGCATGGTTGCTTTTCCTCTTTGTGGTCTTTTAGACAGTATTGAACTCTTCCATAGGATTGACTTCTGTTGCTCTCTGTCGCTCCTGTTCTTGCAGATAACTTAATGAACTATGTGAGCTCTAGCGTGGTGCTCTCACTTACATCTGGTTATGCAGGTGCCAGGGAGTGCTGATGATGGCTCTAAGCTCACAGCTCGAAGCTCGGGGCACAAGGCTGATGAGGTGGATTGGGGTTTTGTCCTGGAAAACTCGTTTATTATCTCTGAGGACATAGCACTTTGAGGTTTCTGCTTTATTTGGGAAGGTTGCTATAAAGACTCCCTACCTTGGTGAGTCCAGGGCTTTTGGTTTCCACAGACTTCACATCTGAGGTTGGCAGGATTCCTTTTACGTATCCTTTTCCTCCTTGTTTTGCCTTCAGTTTGGGGTTAGTAATTTCTTACTATGTTACTTATTTCTTATTATGTTACTTTTTAAAACAAATATTTGATTCTGTACTTTTAATTAGTTTTCATTAGTAGGGTTGGTCTGCATAATCTAGCTTGTCACTTCCAGGAATGGAAAGTCTTCAGATCTCTTAGAAAGCAAATTCATGTCTGGTAAGTAAAAATCATGCTGATTTTACTTAAAGTTGTTGACTTGCAGTTAAAAAAAAAAATCTGTAGATATTAAACTAAACTTGTGGTTTTTGATGTAATTTGATTGCCTGAGACCACCTGTCTCAGAACGTGGGTCTCTTATTTAGAATTTTTTTTTTTTGCATCTACTCTCAGACATGTTAGTTTTGAATCTGTGTATGGAAGTTGGTCCCTTATTTTTAGTTTTTTAGATTTATGGGAAACTTGTAGAGATAGCTCAAAGTTCCCATTTGCCCTTTACCCAAAGAATGCTCAAAGTGCCGCACAACTGCACTCATCTCACACTCTAGTAAAGTAATGCTCAAAATTCTCCAACCCATGCTTCAGCAATATGTGAACTGTGAACTTCCAGATGTTCAAGCTGGTTTTAGAAAAGGTAGAAGAACCAGAGATCAAATTGCCAACATCTGCTGGATCATTGAAAAAGCAGGAGAGTTCCAGAGAAACATCGATTTCTGCTTTCTTGACTATGCCAAAGCCTTTGACTGTGTGGGTCACCATAAACTGTGGAAAATTCTGAAAGAGATGGGAACTCCAGACCACCTGGCCTGCCTCTTGAGAAACCTGTATGCAGATCAGGAAGCAACAGTTAGAACTGGACATGGAACAACAGACTGGTTCCAAATAGGAAAAGGAGTACATCAAGGCTGTATATTGTCACCCTGCTTATTTAACTTCTATGCAGAATACATCATGAGAAACGCTGGACTGGAAGAAACACAAGCTGGAATCAAGGTTGCTGGGAGAAATATCAATAACCTCAGATACACAGATGATACCACCCTTATGGCAGAAAGTGAGGAGGAACTAAAAAGCCTCATGATGAAAGTGAAAGGAGAGTGAAAAAGTTGGCTTAGAGCTCAACATTCAGAAAACAAAGATCATGGCATCCAGTCCCATCACTTCATGGGAAATAGATGGGGAAACAGTAGAAACAGTGTCAGACTTTATTTTTTAGGGCTCCAAAATTACTGCAGATGGTGACTGCAGCCATGAAATTAAAAGACGCTTACTCCTTGGAAGAAAAGTTATGAGCAACCTAGATAGCATATTCAAAAGCAGAGACATGACTTTGCCAACAAAGGTCCGTCTAGTCAAGGCTATGGTTTTTCCTGTGGTCATGTATGGATGTGAGAGTTGGACTATGAAGAAAGCTGAGTGGTGAAGAATTGATGCTTTTGAACTGTGGTGTTGGAGAAGACTGTTGAGAGTCCCTTGGACTGCAGGGAGATCCAACCAGTCCGTCCTAAAGGAGATCAGCCCTGGGTGTTCTTTGGAAGGAATGATGCTAAAGCTAAAACTCCAGTACTTTGGCCACCTCATGCAAAGAGTTGACTCATTGGAAAAGACTTATGCTGGAGGGATCGGGGCAGGAGGAGAAGAGGACGACAGAGGATGAGATGGCTGGATGGCATCACGGACTCGATGGACGTGAGTCTGAGTGAACTCCAGGAGATGGTGATGGAAAGGGAGGCCTGGCGTGCTGCGATTCACGGGGTCTCAAAAGAGTCGGACATGACTGAGCAACTGAACTGAACTGAATTTCCCCTAATGTTAATATCTTACCAGAGTGCATTTACTGGTCAGTCTGTACATTTATCAGAACTGAAAGAATCTGATTTTAGCTATCATGCCAGCTAATTGTTTTGCGAAGGATAGTTCAAAATGGACGGATTGAAAGAAACTCTGTTGAGTGTTAATTAGATATCAAACAGATCTTTTACATGAATTTGCTTCTTAAGAAGAGAAACTAATGAAGGAACCATTTTCTCCTGTTTTGAAGATGAAATAAAGCCAGAAGTTGTTTGCCTGAGCTAAATTCCCACAAAGCTGGTGTTAACCCAAATGGTCTGACTGCAGAATTAGGCATTGTTGTGTGTGTGTGTGTGTGCTCGGTCGTGTCTGGCTCTTTGCAACCCTGTGGCAGTCTACAGCCAGGCTTCTCTGTCCGTGGGCTTCTTCAGGCAAGAATTCTGGAGTGGGTTGCGATCTCCAGGAGATCCTCCAGCCCCGGGATTGAACTCGTGTGTCTGCATTGCAGGCAGATTCTTTACCAGTGAGCCATCAGAGAAGTGGACTTTAAAAAACAGAAGTGTGTATGACCAAGAGATGTATCACTGTAGCCGGAATGCGCAGATTGGAGAAGGCATCTCTGAGGAAATGACTTGCCCTCCTGTTCTATCGTGAATCTCTGTAATAATGCATCAAAACGATGAGAGTTTGCACTCTAAATGTAATGGCAGCAACATGGACTCTGAGGGAAACAGTGTAGCCCGTCTTCCGTGAACGTGTTAGAATGTTAGAGAATTTTGAATTTAGAAGTTTTGGGTGTTTCTGTTTTGTTTCATACTTTTTGGTAATTGCTGGATTTAGTATATTATATATTCAAGGGAGCAAATTCTAAACTGTTAATAAATAGTATCTGGTTAGGAAAACCTAATAATGCAGTATGAAATGTAAGCTCTCATTCACTTCCAGTCTTTTCTCTCTCATAGACAACTGCTGTTAGGTTTCTGGTGTATTTTTTAGAAATGTCTTCTTCATAAGAAAGCATGTGTATGAGAATGGATATTCGTATATACTCAGGTTGGATTTCGGCATGTGTTCTTTACTCCCGCTTTGTTGCTCTTTCCACATCAGCTCAGATCTGCACCTTTGCATTTTGTTTTCGGCTCTGCTTGCTCTGCAGGCGTTTCTTGTGTGGGCTTCTCAGTGTCGTGGCTTTGGCTGCAGAGCAAGGGCCCTATGGTGTGCAGGCCTCAGTAGCTGCAGCTTGTGGGGTCTTCCTAGATCAGGGATCGAACCCATCTCCTGAGTTGGCAGGTAGACTCCTCACCACTGAGCCACCAGGGAAGTCTTGCTTTTTCTTCTTCTGTGGTGGTGGTGGTTTTAATTGCAAAGCATTCCATTGTATGCACATTCCACACTAGTAGTTTAATTTTGCTGAGTAATTGTAGCTGCCGTATATGTGTCTGTATATATATAAACTTCGTATACTACTCTGAAGGATACAATGCAGTGGTTAGAAAAAGCAGATATAATCCCTGTAATCATGAATGTTATGGTCTTGTCACTGGTGGAAGACAGACCTTAGTCAATCACAATAATCTATAATTACAAACTGGAGATATCTTATGATGGAAAGAAATGGGACTTTATAAGAGTGTGTCCAACCAAGAAATCTTACTTAGCCAAAATGTACAGATTGGAGAAGGCATCTCTGAAGTAGTCAGTGCCAGTCTGTTTTGTCTTGAAGAAGTAAAACTTTGAGCTGAGAGTCAAAGAATATGTAGGACTTGGATTTTAGATGAACCTATTAGACGAACGTGACGTGTACAGGCACTTAGAGCCTTTACTTCTTTTTTTCTCAGGGTAGGTTCTCACAAATTGAATAACCACTTCTGGAGATGGGCATGTTTACGGTGTTTGTTATTCCCATAGCCAAATTGCTCTCCAGAAAGATACCAGTTATGGAATTCCTTGGTGACGCAGTGGTTAAGAATCTGCCTGCCAATTCAGGGGACATGGGTTTGCTCCCTGGTCCAGAAGGATTCCACGTGCCTGGATCAACTCAACCCACTTGCCACGACTGCTAGAGCCGCAACAAGAGAATAGCCCCCACTCACCACAGCTAGAGAAAGCCTGTGTGCAGCAGGGAAGACCCAGCACAGCCAAAAATAAATAATTAAAGGAAAGAAAATAGTTTATATTAACAGTAGCCATATTTAAGAATGCATATTCACCATAATTTTCCCTGCATTGAGAGAAAACCCTTGCTGACCTGATAGATCTGAAGCCCACTTATGTTTCTTTGATTCAATATTTTTGTTATTTTTGAATTAGTATATTTGTAATTTTTTGCTAAGTGTTTCGTTAATGCTGACTTAATTAACCAGCATCGCTAGAGAAATACATCAGTGCTGTTAGAGATTATTTACAGTAAATAGAAAATATTTAAAAATAGAGTAGGCTACAGTAGGAAGAATTATTTCCTTTATACTTGTCTAAAGGATGGATGTTGGATTAGTAATAATGCTCCAAAGGATAGCACTTGACTGCTAAAATCAGAAACTCAGTTTTTTAAAGTGAAAAGTGTATTAAGCATACTGATTGGAGGAATCAGACCTTATCACTTGTGAGTGAAAGACTAAGGTGTGGGGACTTCCCTGGTGGTCCAGTGGTTTGGAATCCACTTTGCAGTACAAGGGATGTGGGTTCGATCCCTGGTTGTGGAACTGACCCCACCTGCCATGGAGCACAGAAGCCTGCGCTCTGGGGGCCTGGGCCACAGCTGGCGGTCCGCGCGCACTGCACGGCCAGGCTGAGACCTGGTGCAGCCAGGTTAATAAGTAAAATGCTTTTTTAAAAGATAAAGGTTTTAATTTTTGAAACATTAAAAACTGATTTTAACGGAGTAAGCCTTTTTTTGTTTTGTTTCTCATTAAACTTTTTTAATGGGTCTCATTCTGTGAGAGATTTTTGGTCGTTTCCATTAAAGAGTACTGATTTTAAAAGTACATAACTTGAAACTGCCACACACAAAACTAATGGTTCACAAAACACTCTTCTGAAGGTTTTGCAATGCAGTTACCATTAACCAGACTTTTACTGTAAAAGCTTAAATGGCCAATTGAGACAAACACCGCTGGTGAAGACTGAGGTGGCACGTACTGGGGGTAATACTCATGTAGCCGTGAGCTCTCTGGGCAGACCTGGTGGCCTTGCCAGTTCCCGTGCCACCTCTTGTCCGCTGCTTTGCTGATACCGCCAGCAGCTGCCTGTCTCATGTCAGGAGCAGCCAAACAGCCAGGAGGCAGGTAGATAGTCCAAGAGACTCTCAGCACACATGGCCTTGCCAGGAATCGCATCAGTGGTGCAGTATCACCAGACGTCAAGAATTCGGGGCCACCTTCTAGCTTTTTCCAGAACACTCGGTCTTCAGTTCGGCAGGCTTGCATTAGAGCTGTGTGACGGTCCAGCGCTGATTTGGGCCTGGATGGTTCAAGATCGTCACCTGAGCTGTGAAGCCAGCTGCTTCCGTTGGTGGGCCATTTTCGCTGTCACCAGCCACATTGCCACGAAGAACATCTTTGACAGACGTGTTCTTGAAGCTCGCATCGTCCCCCGGAGGGCCATTACTCAGAGCATCATGGTGCATTTCAAAAGGTGGCCACGTTGCCAGGCTTGAGAACACCAGGCTCTATTTGACCCACAGGGACAGTACCAGTACCAGTACCACCAATTTTGTAGGCATCTGGGAAGAGCAAACCCAAGGGCTTATCAGTTGGGCAGGTTGGTGGCAGGGTGCAGGCTGGAGCTTCAGGCAGTGTGGTTCAATGGGCATTGCCATCTTTATGGGTGACTTGGCATCCCTTGAAAGGCATGGTGGCACTTGGTTCCAGCAATGTTGTCACCGTGACAACCAGAAATTGGCACAGATGCTTCTGTGTTGGGATTGTAGCCAATTTTTTTAATGGAGGCTGACTTCCTTAGCAGTTATCTCTGGCTGTCGGCTGGCACAGTGCAGTCCATTTCATTACCTCCAGTGTAACGAAGGTTCCACACCCACAGAGGAAGCCAGAAGGGCCTGCTCTTGGGTCTGCCATTTCTTGAAAATACCAGCTTCAGATTCGCCAGCACAGGTGCCGAAATGTGCCTGTAGTTGTGTTTTGATGACCTCTCTGTGTCCTGGGGACTTCCTTGGTGGCTCAGTGACAAGCTGCTTGCAGTGGGGGAGCTGTGGGTCTGATTCCTGGGTTGGAAAGGTCCTGTGGAGGAAATGGCCACCTACTCCAATCTTCTTGCTTGGGAAATCCCATGAAAAGCAAAATCCCATGAACAGAGGAGCCCAGTGGGCTGTAGTCCATGGCATCGCAAAAGAGTCTGACAGAACTTAGTGACTGCGTCCCGGGGCGTCAGCTAGCTCACAGAGTACTTGCTGGCCTTAAATTGACACAGGGAGGTATCATTGGTGATAATCACTCGTGTTCAGCTTTCAGTTTTTCCTAGACCGAGGCGTACTTGAAAGAGCCCTTTCCCATCTTGGCAGCCTCCGTTTTGGACTTTTCAGTGGTTCCTAGGTGAATTCCACAGCGTTTGTAGATCCTACATGTCCAGTGACGACAGTGTTGACTTGGGTCTTCTTTCCCATTTTTGCTCAGGTTTAGTGGTGGTTTTTACGATACTTGTGTCCTGGTGGCAAACCTGTTGTGAAAAAACTAAGCTTATTAAAAAAGTAAATGGCACTCAGCTGTTTTTCTGGATGAATGTAACACGTTTTGTCCTGAGGTTCCTTTTTCTCAAAGCAGTCTTCTCTAAGTTAACCCTGACCCTATAGTGTGAAAGAGTGTAGGATATGCTCTGGCCAGTCCTAACTGCTTAGTCACTCAGTCATGGCCCACTCTTTGGACCCGCGGATGGTAGCCCGCCAGGCTCCTCTGTGGAAGTCTCCGGGCAAGAATACTGGGGTGGGTTGCCATGTTCTCCTCCAGGGATCTTCCCAACCCAGGGATCAAACGCAGGTCTCCCACGTTGCAGGCGGGTTGGTACCGTCTGAGCCGCCAGGGAAGCCCTAATCACCCAGAACACTATGGACAGTGCGCTGACATGCTCAGGGTAAGCGGGAGGCATGGTAGTAGTCGGTGATGTGGCATGAAGTGCATTTGAAGGGATGGTGGTGGATCTGGACCAGAGCTTTATAGCTGCCATTGAATAGTCTAAAGGGCTGACATTTAATAACAGGAATTATTAAACTTAGGGGGAAAAGAAAGATCTCCAGGGGATCATGAGTGCAGTATGTGGCAGATTTTGGCTTTTTAACATGAATTTGATAAAAATTAATACTGTTAAAAAATCGAGTGGGTTTGAGAGAAGTAAAGCATTTTGTCCGTGAAAGAAAGTGAAAGTGAAGTCGCTTAGTCGTGTCGAACTCTTTGCAACCCTGTGGACTGCAGTCCACCAGGCTCCTCCGTCCATGGGATTTTCCAGGCAAGAGTACTGGAGTGGGGTGCCATTTCCTTCTCCAGGAGGTCTTCCCGACCCAGGGATTGAACCTGGGTCTGCCGCATTGTAGGCAGATGCTTTACAGAGCCACCAGGGAAGTGCATTTGTCCATACAAAGAGGCAAATGCGCATGACAGCTCTATTTGTAATACCCTCTCCCCCAAAAGAAAACGCAAATGTCCACCAACTGCTGAAAACTTAAACATAGAGTAGAGTGTATGTTTTCAACGGAATGCCACTATACAATAAAAATGATGAACTGTGTGGTAAGTACTACAACGTAGGTAAATCTCATTCTGGATGGAAGAAGCCAGACCAGGGGGGAAAGTACGTACTCTATGATGCCATTTCTATAAAATTCCAGAAAATATAAGCTATAGTGACAGAAGGCAGAGCAACTCTTGCTTGGATGGGAGGCAGGAAGGGGAGGAGGGAGGTATTCTAACAAGGCAGAGGTATATCCGTTATCGTGACTTTGATGGTTTCATGGAGATATATATATATATATTCATCAGAACTCAAGAGTACCGGGAGGGACTAAGCAGCCCCAAAATTGACCGTTCATGGTTAAAGGAATTTGAATAAAGACTCTTGGTATGAACTCTTCCTGTGATTCTAGCATACCTCAGATTCTTTTAGCCAACAGTTCTGCTGTGAAAATCCTTGCCCAATAGATTCTGAGTGCCAAGTAGTAACTTTCTTGATTAAGCAGCATCCTCTGAAAATTACTTCGCTGACGAGTGTCAGTGCTCACCTCCCTGCCCCTGATTTGAATGGGAGTGTGTGTGTGAAATAGCTTTAGCATGGTATTGATTTAAAGAGTTTTGGTTTCAGATGTTTTTACTGGTTTTAAATAAATTGTATGTTTTCTTTTTTTAACATTGATATTTCTCTCCATAGATACTTGGCATTTGTACAACATGGCAGACATCGACAAGTAAGTGACAGAAAGTTGGTTCTTTTTTTCAGAGACTTGGCTTCACTGTGTACTGTGTGATCTAACTAACAGCAGCACTAATTATGTATTAGGGAAGTGTATGGTAATGACTGATGCTTAGTGCCTGTTTTAAAAGTTGGGTGCAGTGTATCCAAGACAAAATACAGTATACATAATCACTGTCAAATATAGTAAACCATTTGTCGGTGTTTGTTCTTAGGAAAGTGCTGAGCACAATAATGAGTCGTAAATACTTGGGGAATTCGTTTTTTACCATTTCTCAAAGATTTTACTACTTGCATTGTAAAGTATCGTACATAAAGATAAGGTTTTAAAATCTAACGTGTAGAGTTGAAAGGACAAGAGGACACTTGTACAAGTTTTTAAGAATTGCAGCATTACTCTCAGAAGCCCTGTGTGACCCTTCTCAATTGCGTCCTCTTCTCTCCAGACGTGTCAGTACTGTCCTGGCTTTGTCTAGTTCGCTTCTGTGTTTTCCTGTAGAGTTTCAGCACCTACAGATTCTTAATTAGTGTTTACTTTTGAAACTCTTAAATGGCAGTCACAAACTTAGCTGTGTAGAGAAAAATTGCAATATAGCTGAGGAGTCAAAAAGTGGGAAAATAAAGAGAGACTGTCTGGGCCATGGTCTGCCTTCAGCGTTCCTGAGTCTTTACAAAGGCTTATTTTGAAGAAGTCACTGGGCAAGGCCATACGTCCTGGAAACAGGTTTATTGATGTCGGCATCTGGCCGGCTTGTAGTGTGGAAGGATGTCTTTTGGAAGTGTGGTCAAGGAGAGTGGGATGAGCCGCACTCTCTCTTGCTGTTTGTAATTCCATGGTAGGCTGCCAACTCAAAGGAGTAGGTAAAACAGCCTTTCAGGATGAAGGGTTATAATGGGATTATCCACAGCTGTTGTAGGCAGCAGAGCATGGAGGTGGGAGGCAGGAAACTTGATTACAAGGGCAGCACGTTCAAGTACTTCTAAGAATCTGGCCAGTCCTCCCATGCACACTGTCTTCATTAAAAGGAGAAGTATGGGTGTCAGTGATAATGGCTCTCAAAATGATGGTCT
The DNA here is from genome assembly GCF_042477335.2 of Ovis canadensis. Taxonomy (NCBI): domain Eukaryota; kingdom Metazoa; phylum Chordata; class Mammalia; order Artiodactyla; family Bovidae; genus Ovis; species Ovis canadensis. The sequence goes on along the minus strand of NC_091247.1, from coordinate 117,760,489 downwards.
CCTGAGTCACACTGCCACGGTGTGGATTGCTTGACCTTGGTTTCACAGTTGTCGTTGTGGATTTATTTTATCTTCCTGGGGTTTCTTTTTCTCCTCTCTGGAGTTTGCTATATCCCATGGTTTCTTTTTTTGTACTTTCGGTTTAGCACCTTCTTGGAAGAGTACAAGGGAAGTGAATTGTTCTGAGAATGGCATGACTGAAAAGGACGGTTTTGCCCTTCTGCTTGATAGTTTGGATATAGCGTTCTAATTTGGGAATCACTTTCTTTAGAATTTTGAAGGCATTGCTCCATTGTCAGGATGCTTCTAGTGTTGAATTTCAAAGTTGTCATAATTCTTAATCACTTGTATGTGGCACTTTTGAATAAATACAGACATTTATATCTACCTATGGAAGCTACTTAGGGTTCAAGAGTTCACGATTTTTTACATGGTTAGGTTTTTGTGTTTCTCTCTTGTGTCAGGCACGCAGTTGGGGGGCCCTCTCATCTGTCAGCTCTGGGGATATTCTTGACTTCCTCTGCTGAATGTCTCCTTCCTATTTGCTGTTCCTGGAACTTCTGTTACGTGTTGGACTGCTGCTTTTTGCTCTGGTTTCTGTCTTTGTCTCTTTGCTCTTCTTTCTGGGTAAAGCAGAAGAAACTATCTTTTAACTCTTGTGTTGAGTTTCTAAATTTCTATTATTTTAGTTTTCAAGCATTCCTTTGTTCTCTGTTCCTCTTTCTATAGCATCTTGTTCTTATTTCATTGATTATATCTTTTTTTCTGGAGGTTCATTCCCTTGTATTGTCTGTTCAGTCTTAAATTTTTCTTTCCTCTGTTTTGGTCTCAGTGTAGGAGGCTTTCCTCAGATAGGAAGTAATACTTGTTTGCTCATTAAGGTTTGGGTGGGGGGAATGCATAGTTGAAGGATTTTTTTTTAAGTTAATTGGAGAGTTTGAGTGTTCGGGAGGAAAGGACTTACCAATTTGGCATTTAATCAATTTAATACCCATTAGGGTGGGTATTTGTTGTGAGAATCCCCAGTGTTAGAATGATACTTTTTTCCTGGGCTGGTCACATGGCCAGTGAAGAGTGTCTGGGGGGCTAACTTGGGAGAGGGCAGCTAGGGAAGAATGTCTGTATTTGGGATTCTAGTATGCTCTCTGTGGTCCTCTAGTCGGCGCTCTCAGTTCCCTTTCCAAAGCAGAACCTATTCTGCTAGAGAGAGAGCACCCTAAGATTTAACTGTTTTATCAGGTTTTGCTTATCCTCCCTGTTTCACTCGCCTTCACCACCAAGCCCTAGTTCTAGTTGTATATTTTTAAAGACACTTTAGGCTGGTTCTCAGCTCTGCCACTACGGACTTAGATTTCAGTTCTCAGTGAATTTGTTGGCTCTTATTTCCCTGTCCTTCAGTATTTGTTTTAAAACGTCTTTCTCATAATCTTAGTGGAGATTTTAGAAGGATTAAGATCAGATGGGTATGTGCAGTCTGCCATCTAGCCTTCATTTTGTTTTAATGAAAAAAGAAATACATTGGTTGTGATAGCTTGATTCTGCCCTACCCCCTCCCACTCCATTATTTACTGTGGATGCCTGTGAGCTCTTAGCAGGGTAGGAGGAGAGAGGATCCTTGCTCTTCAAAGCAGGAGTCAGCAGCCTGATCATAAATATTTTTGGCATTTTGGGCCATGTGGTCTGTGTTACAGCTATTCAGCTCTGTTATAGTGCCACCAGGGAAGTTCTGCTGTACGAAAGAAACCATAGCCAGTAAATAATGTGACTGTGTTCCAGTAAAACTTCATTTAAAGAATAGAAATGGGCTGAATTTTGCCGTATGGCGGTTTGTGGACTCTTGTTTTAAAGCTTTAAGGTTTAGATGCTCAATAAGTGATTGGATGAGATGACACCTGGGGGGAGAACTGTTCCATATTATCTTTAGTTAGTGACCTTAGCTCTAAATATGCTTAATTTTATAATAAAAGATACTCCCAGAATAATCTGTGTTGCTTCTGATGGGAAGACTGCTTTTTCCCCCCTTAGTTGACAGAAACAAATTTCTGTAGAACACAGTTGACCTTTTCAGTAGTTGTTACTGTATGAAAATTAGGTGGTATTTGTTCCTATATGAAAATTAAGTTTTCAGATGCTTTTTCAAGATATGAAAGCACCTAATTTTCTAAACCAAATACTAAAATGTAGAATCACATAAGGAATTGTATGATGATCTTTATACTGACTTAGATATCCCCATTTTAATACTGATTGTAGTATCATGTTCAAAAACTAGATTTTTAAGATGAGATTGGAAGGATATTGTTGGCTTTCTCCTAGTTTTACTCTGAGCATGAAGTGGACTCAGGTCTTCCCCCTAACTTTTACTGTCCTTCCCCATCTCCACTATGAAGTAAAGAAAAAGGAAAGTCCAAAGATAGGTACAGGCTTATGTGGTGTGTCTACAGCTAAGAGAGATTCAGGAGCCTTCTGTTTTCCCAGACTCCTTTATTAATTCTTAGCTGGAGACTTCTCCAGGATGCCTCGTGGTCCTACATGGCTGCTGGAACTAGCCATCATATTCCTGTTGTAGGGAGAGAGCAATACCGAAAAAGCCTGCAGCTGTTTACCATCCTATTAAGGAGGATGGTAAAATTCGCATTGCTTCTCCTTTTTATCTCACTGCCAGAATTTGGTTATATAGCCATATCTAGCTGAAGGGTAGGCTGGAATATGTAGACTTGTTAGATTGATGTATTATCGCATATAAAATCAAGTAGGAAGAGTGAAATCAGTAGATATTGAGTTGGAAGCACATACTTTCTGATGTTATATTCTCTGAATCACAACCCATCAAACCATATTTTTAGCTTAAAGTATAAACTTTATATTTGAAAAGCTTTTAAATGAAAATTTAAGTACTTCCAATTTGTACTTATTTACATATGAAGTTGGAAAACTGAATTACCTTTTAGATTTGCTATTTCGTATTTTTGAAAGAGGCATATTAACCTAGAAAATGAATTGAAGTTTTCTATAATTTTTTTTTGTTTTTTGGGTAATTGGTACATTTGAACCTTGGTGTGATACTATAATATTGTAGCAAAGAACAGTCTGAACTTGATCAAGATTTGGATGATGTTGAAGAAGTAGAAGAAGAAGAAACTGGTGAAGAAACAAAAATCAAAGGTATTATTTTAAATTACTTCAGGAGCCAGTGATTGCTGGCTCATGTCTTCTGGAGGACAGTAATAAACAGCATTCTCTTTTTGAATACCTGTCCACTTTTCTGACTAGCCGCACCCACAGCAGCAGTTTTTCATGTGAATGTATGTTTGGAATGGGGAGGGAGAAGTAGAAAGGAAGGTGGAGGTGGAGGAAGGGAGGAAGGTGTGGGTCTGGTGACCCATCAGCGGTCACTGTGCCCTCTGCTGCTGGTTTGACATCATGTCTTGTCAAGCATTTCCCTATGAGTTTTATCTGAATTTACAAGTGTCTTAGGTAGTGGTAGGAGTTGTTGGTAGTGGTGCTTCTAAACATTAGCCTGGACTTGAAAATGTTTAACATGTAGGAAATATGTGGTATGTATGTCTGTCTGTTTTTAATCCATTCTAACCAGCCAAAAAAAGAACATTTATTAAACGTAGACAAAAGTCACTCAATATTTTCTTTAGCAGTTTATTTTTAAAAGGGGCAATAATGGTTAGTGGGGAATCACACTGCTTAAAGGGGCCAAGAATATCAAGGTACCAGATGACTTGACTTCGGTTTTTAGGCCAGAATGAGGTTTATTGTGAAAAGACTACTGAACTAATGATACAGGACTGTATCATTATGGCCAGTATTGGTACTTCTAAAAGTATGTTGGTTATCACAACTGTATGTCATCCAAGAATCAAATTACTATTAGAAATAAATTTATCTTTAAAGACATAAACTGGGAAATTAATGCAATTTTTTGATAAAGTCTATATTGACAGAGCAGATAAGATAGCAGGGTAGTTTGTTTTGCACAAATCTAGCTTATTTTTGGATAGAGTATAATTTTGAGACGCCGTTAATAACCAAATTTTGTTTGGCTTTAGTTACAGCCTTTGACTGTCACTGTTAACTTTGTTCAGATGCACATAACACATTGCACAAGCTCAAAGAATCATTCAGGTCATCATTTGACCGTCTTTCTCCCAGGCTTGAAAGTGTTGCTATTTTTGCAGTTTTCTTATGTGTTGTCTGACTTCAAAGGGTACAGATAGGCATCGGGATGAATCTTTGAACTTCTCAAAATACAAGGTGGGTGCAAAATACAAGGTGGGTAAAACACATAGGAAGATAAAGGATAGTGTTCATAATAGTTGTGGCAGTGGCCTTAAGAAGTGGTGTGCCTTAGACATCTTTAGGAACCTGAACTTTTTCTATATGCTAGGTTTTCCTAGAGTGAATTTTCCTTAGCTTGCTGTTCGTCTGTACTTATACCAGCGATTTATGGGCTAGTCAGGAAAGGTTCATGATTAGATTGCCCTAATAAAAATAGCATAATACATTTTCATAAAATCCTTCTTTCGATGCCCTTTTGTTTTTTTTTTTTAAAGCGCGTCAGCTGACTGTTCAGATGATGCAAAATCCTCAGATTCTTGCAGCCCTTCAAGAAAGACTTGATGGTCTGGTAGAAACACCAACAGGATACATTGAAAGGTACACGTTCTTCTTTTTCATAGTCTGTCTTTCTATAATCAGCGTTGCAGGTGAATATTTTTAAGGTCATCTGGGACTTAATGTATGTCACAGTGGAAAAGCGAATGTTCATCATAGGATTATCAGGGGTTTAAAATTTTGCTAAGTACCAATTTAGAGTTGGTCTTTTAAAGTTTATTTTGGTTCATCTCCATAGGAAGTATATGAATCTTAAATCATCCCTGAGATTTTAGAGATTTGTTAGAAATGCAGAGAATTAGAAGAAATACAGATTTCTTATTTATTTCATTGGTGATAAAAGTCATTAGTAATAACCCAAATATCTTATTCTGCTTTTTCACACAACTTTGATTTTAAGATCTGCCCACATTGCTGTCTGTATGTATCTCTAGTCAGTGGTTTCTTTGTGTTCCCTTGCTCTCTGATGTGCGTCCACCATGCTTCACTGTATGCTTTTTCTTTGACGGCCATCTGGATTGTCTCCAAGCTCCATCAACACAGATTCCATTGTGATGGTCATCCTGGTGCCTGTCCTCTTAAGGGGCTGTGTGAGAGTTTCTCTGGTGTATGTACTTCCCGGTGGGGTGTATAGTTATGGGATATGCAAGCCTTCGGTACTTCCAGGATATGTGAAGGTTGATTTAGCCTTGTGTCCTTGCCAGCAGTTGGCATCATTCAGCCTTATAGTTTTTGTCTTTACCAGCCTAAGAGATGCAGGCTCCTTTTGTTTTGTTTGTATTTTCTGATTTTTAATGAATTGACTTTCTTTGCATGATAATTGGGAGTGAGCCTTTTAGGTTGCTCATTTGTATGTACCCTTTGGCCCATTCACTTTTGGGGGCTTACTTTTTTGTTTTGTAGGAGTTCTTATGTGTTCTAGATTTTAATCCTTTCTCAGTTTTAGACTTTGTAACTAATTTTTTGTGTCCTTTCTATTAATTTTGTCCATGGTTTCCTCCATTAAATCCCTAATTTTTATGTTCATTAAATTTTTTACCTATGTCTTGTTCTTTTGAAGATGTCTTTTCCTTGCTCCTACATTTCTTATTGACTTGATTAGTTTTATCTTTTACCTTTAGACCATGAATCCTTCTGGAGATCACCTTTCTATTTCTTAGTAAGTTTTTATAACGCTTCACTCCACGGTTCCTTTTTCCCCATTTATTTCTGTTAACCACCTTTATTACGTATCAGATTCTTATAAACGCCTTTGTCTCTGAGCGCTCTCTTCTTATCTCTCAGCAGCACTCCTCGTTGTTTCTTTGCCTGTTCTTTTTCCATTGTCTCCCTTACTGACTAGGGCTATAGAGTATGTCTTCATATCTGACAGTGAGTTGCTTTCTCCTACCATCTCTCACCCATCATGGAACACACTCTTAAGATTGATCTTACCGTCTGTAGCCCGTTATCCCATATATGGTTGAGGGTGAGTTTATTAGGGTTTTCTTAAAAAAACAAACAGAACCCCCACAATAAAGCAACTAAAATTTTGATAGGAATTCCACTATCTTTTTGGTATTAAATTGTCTCATCCATGTCCTTGTATTTAATCAGATCATATTCCGTATTTTATGACAAAGTGTTCTTAGTTAATTTGTATTGTTATTGTGACTGTTATTTTATTTTTTACTGTATTTTCTGTTTGACTTTTTTTTTTTTTCTGACTCTCAGTTTTGTTATTCAGTGTATATGTATATGTACTGTGCTTAGTTGCTGAGTCATAGCCAACTCTTTCATGACCCCATGCACTGTAGTCCCTCAGGCTGGTCACAAGAATTCTGGAGTGGGCTGCCATTTGAGTTGTTCATGATAAAGGAGTGCTGTTGATTAGTATTAAAGTTGATTTTGTGTCCAGAAACCTTGCTGCTGTTGTTTAGTAGTTTGTTTTATTTTTCCCATAGCCCCAAAGTCTCACCTGTAAACAGTGGCAGTTTTAATTCTCATCTTCCACATTATATCACACTCCATGGTAGTTTTTCTTGATAACATTGGCCAGGACTTTCAATATTGTGTTAAGCATTAGCATCAAAATGAGCATTCTAATCTTTGCCAGAATTGAATATATAATCTCTTCACTAATTTGGTGTCTGTTGGTGATTTTTTAATGGTCTTTTTGTCCTTTATAGATTCTGATGATCTTTTGACCTTTTCTTTGAATTTACTAATTATATTAAATATATACTTTTGGAAATACGAGTTGGGTAGTTACTTAGGGTAGGTAGTTACTTATAGGTAGTTACCTTATTCACTAGTGAAAAGAGCTTACGTGTGCTGGTAAACTAATGTCTTCAATTTCTCTTGTCAATTGTGGAATTTTATTTTCTAAAAATATGCATTTTATCTAGGTGTCAAATTTATTAGTATATAGTTCATACTTTTAGAAAATCTAATTGTCCCTTCCATATTCTGTACTCTGTATCTTCATTAGTTTTGTCAGTTTTCTCAATCTTAATGTTTAAAGAACAGCCTTTGATTTTCCATTTTCATGTATTTTTGTTATTGCTGCCTTTTTCCCCCCTTGCCTTTAACGTTATTTCCTTATTTGGGTTTGCTCTATTCCTCCTTCCAGTTGCTTGATTGCATGTTTAGTTCAAAAAACCTTCAACAGCTATAAAACTTTTTATAAATGTTACGGGTATGTTAAGTGGAGATCTGTATGCCAAAGTCAATAGCCTAGGCATATTAGTTGTACTGTTCAGATTCTTATTGATTAATTGCTTTATCAGTTTTGGGGATAGATGTGTAAAAAAATCATCATTCACTTAATTTACCTCTCTCTTATTATAGTAAAATAGCTTTTAATCTAATAGCTTTATTTACCTTTATTGATCTCTTAAATTCACTGATAATGTACTTCCTGTGGGCTTCTGTTTTTTTTCCTTCTAGGCAATAGTAAATTTTACCAATTTTTAATTCACCCGTACCTTATGTGACATCTGGATTTTTTTTTACTTCCTCAAAATTATTTTTAATGAATATGAGTGTGGCATATTTCTGGAAGTCTCAGGCAATTTTTATTTTACCTTCATATCTGAAATTTTACTTGGTCTTCATATCTGAAAATTTTAGGTTCAAAGTCTTAAATATCTTAAAGGTTTAACTTCATTTTTTTTCTTCATTATTGTATATTCTTGTGTTTCCTTTGAAGCTTGATGTCACTTTGATTCCTTTTCCTTTATAGGTTATTTGCTTTTTTCATTAACACCTTTAGAATTTACTTTTGTCTTTGATAGTTGTACGTCTCAGTAACGTCTCAGTGCTTTGAGTAAGGATTTTCATATTTCTTTCACTCTGAGAAATTTATTATAGTCAATGCTTCAGATAATCCACCTTCCTTCTCTTTTTCAGCTGTTGTTAAAATTTATCATCCATGTCTTCATATCTTATAGCTTTTTTGTCCTTACCACTGCCTGTCTGAGAGCTTTTAAACCTCATGGATTTTTTTCCTTTAGTTGAACCTCTGTTGTTTATCTTATTTGTTCGTTGTTTTAGTTACTGTATTTCTAATACTTAGTATTCCCACCTTGTTTTAGAGTTCTTGGTCTTGTTTCATAGTATCTATCCTCCTTCATCCCTTTAAATATATATTTACATTCTTGTTTAAATCCTTCATCTGTCTAATAATGCTTCAGATGCTAAATATTTCATTCTTTCGTAGTACTCTGGAACCATCTAGTTATTCTGTTTCTGTGGCTTACTGGGCGATATCAGTTACTCCTGTGAGTATCAAGGGAGGGATGGCAGTTAGACTTCAGTTTTGACAGTCTCATGGGGTTTAGAGAGAGGGGCGAGGATGAACCTGAGGAGAGCCCAGTCACCTCAGCCTCATGGAGTTCAGAGAGAGAGGGGACAGGATGAGCCTGAGGAGAGCCGTCACCTCAGCCTCATGGAGTTCAGAGAGAGAGGGGACAGGATGAGCCTGAGGAGAGCCGTCACCTCAGCCTCATGGAGTTCAGAGAGAGAGGGGACAGGATGAGCCTGAGGAGAGCTCCCGTCACCTTAGTCTCTCATGGGGTTTAGAGAGAGGGGGCCAGGATGAACCTGAGGAGAGCCCAGTCACCTCAGCCTCATGGAGTTCAGAGAGAGAGGGGACAGGATGAGCCTGAGGAGAGCCGTCACCTCAGCCTCATGGAGTTCAGAGAGAGAGGGGACAGGATGAGCCTGAGGAGAGCCGTCACCTCAGCCTCATGGAGTTCAGAGAGAGAGGGGGCAGGATGAGCCTGAGGAGAGCTCCTGTCACCTTAGTCTCTCATGGGGTTTAGAGAGAGGGGGCCAGGATGAGCCTGAGGAGAGCTCCCGTCACCTTAGTCTCTCATGGGGTTTAGAGAGAGGGGGCCAGGATGAGCCTGAGGAGAGTTCCCGTCACCTCAGACTTGTGGGCTGGCAATTGCAGACAGTTTTCTTGGGAGGAAGCAGTCTGCTTTGGTTGTAATCGTTGCTCCTGGATTGGAGTAGGGGCAAGAGTGAGTGCTTACGGCTCTGTGCCCGTCCAGCTTTGGTCAGCTCTGTGTGTTATCCTAAGAACTGGGCTCTGTGAAGGGTAAAGGGGACAGGCAATGAGTGTTGAAAGCAGATGTAGAACTTAAAAGCTTTTCTGCACAAAAGCTTTCTTGCAACTTGACCTCACCGTTTCGTACTCTGGTTATCACCACCACCCATCCCTGCCTTTGAAGTTGCAGCCCGCTCACCCTGTCTGTGCTAGTTAAAGGCAGCCTGTGGTCTTACTCAGAATTTGGTCTTGGGGTGGGGGAGTGGTGTGTGTGTGTGTGTGTGTCTCAATTTGCTCATGGTGTGTGTGTGTTTATCAGAGAGATACAGAGCCATGGAGCCTTCTTGTTTCCATAAAGTTTCTTGGGTTGGTTGGGTTTTTTTTGGACATGTGAAGGTGAGGGTAAAGCTAGGTGATCAAGTTCTTTGACCGTCTTGACAGAACATTTTACTTTCAGTTGTAAGAAGTAAAACTTGATACTTCAGGTTTTTGTTTTTTGTTTGTTTTACTTACCTTAAGTGGCTAAATAAGAGAATTAATTTGATTACAACAATATGTCTATGGCAGGAAATTTTTTTTAGCTGTTGATTTTTTTGTTGGAGAATTGTTGATTGTGCTGTGACACTGTCAGGTTGACAGCCGAGGGACTCAGCCATACATATGCATGTATCCATTCTCTCCCATCCAGGCTCTCATCCAGGCTCCACATAACACTGAACAGAGTTCCCTGTGATAACAGAGTAGGTCCTTGCTGGCTGTCCATTTTAAATCTAGCTGTATGTATGTGTTGATCCCAAACTTGCTAACTGTCCTTTCCCTTCATATTTTCCTTCCTCCCTGACAACCATAAGTTCATTCTCTGTGAGTCTGTTCTGTAAATAAGTTCATATGTATCGTTTCTTTTTAGATTCGACTATAAGGGATGTCATACAGTATTTCCTCTTCTGTTTGACTTACTTCACCCAGTATGTCAATCTCTAGGTCCATTCGTTATGGCAGGAAATTCTAATCTGGATTTTGGACGGGTTGTACAAACTGCCTGAGCGAATGTTTTTGGGGTGTTAGAGGGATTTGTAAGTTTAGTAATTTTTTGAGGGGCTCATAAACTAGGTGTGTGTATTGTTTAAGGAAAAAAAATGTCCCATAGTGGATCATATCACTTATACTTCAGGAAAGCTGTTAGTCCCCCTCCCCTCTTCATAAAATACTATGTACTTATTTAATGTAATCTCAAATTCCAAATTAAATATTGAGACTAGAAAAAAAATAATGCTGTAGGATACTATTCTTTTTCCAGAAAGAGATATGGTCCCCTCCTTTCCCCTAATAATAGACACAGGTGAGATATGCAGTTGACCCTTGAATAAGGAACTAATCAGTGTATAACTTTATACATAGTGTATAACAGTATATAAAGAGTGTCCCTTTGTATCGGATTCCTCCATCTCCACGGATTCAACCAGCCACACACTGTATAGTACTGTAGTATTTACTATTGAAAAATGTCTGCATATAAGTGATTCAAACCTGTGTTCAAGGGTCAGCTGTACATATTTTATTTGTGTTTATTCAGTGATTTTGGCATGCCTTGTGGCATCTTAGTTCCCTGACCAGGGATTGAACCTGTGTCCCCTGCAGTGGAAGCTCAGAGTCCTAACCACTGGACTGCCAGGGAATTCCCTCAGTTGTTCATATTAAAAAAAAAAAATAATTCAGGTTATCAGGATAGTCAGTTCATGACTTTTTAACTGTATGAGATAGACTGTTTCACACCTGAGATACCAGCACTGACAAGCTCAGTGCTAAGGTTTGATTACAATGAAAGATTTAGGATTTGTGATACAATTTACATTTTCTTATCAGTTTAAATTTGCTACCTGGTTAAATTTGTTCTTTTGAAATGCTTAATAGTCTTGAGGTCTGTATTTGAATGTACCTTTTGCTTCAGAGAGGAAACCTGTCATTCACTAAAGGCTTCCCAGGTGGCTTGGTGGTAAAGAATCTGCCTGCCCATTCAGGAGACCTGGGTTCGATCCCTGAGCTGGGAAGATCCCCAGAGGAGGAAATGACAACCCATTCCAGTATTTTTGCCCGGAGAGTCTGTCCCCCGGGCAGAGGAGCCTGGCAGGCTGCAGTCCATGGGGTTGCAAAGTATTGGACATGAAGCGCATGCATGTTGCTAACTATGAACGTCATTCACTAACTTTTATGCTTCAGTTTCAATATGACAAAAGTGACTTGTGTTTTACTGTGATGCTGTATAACTGGTATTTTCTAACCTTTCAGCTTGCCTAGGGTAGTTAAAAGACGAGTGAATGCTCTCAAAAACCTTCAAGTTAAATGTGCACAGATAGAAGCCAAATTCTATGAGGAAGTTCATGATCTTGAAAGAAAGTATGCTGTTCTTTATCAGCCTCTGTTTGATAAGGTAATGCTTTCCAATACTTTTTATCTAAAGTTCAAGTAGATAATAAAGCTTTGAAAATATAAACAAACTTTTGTTTGACCTCTTAGCAAAATGATTATTAAAGATATTTGGGGAAACTATCAGTAATAACAGTTCAGCTTGTGGTATGAAGTCATTAAATCTGTGAGTGTTAATGAGAGACAATCTTTAGCTTGGATGCCAGAGTTTTATGCAGTTTTTTTTTTTTTTTTTTTAATCGTTTCAGCGATTTGAGATCATTAATGCCATTTATGAACCTACAGAAGAAGAATGTGAATGGAAACCAGATGAGGAAGATGAAATTTCGGTTGGTATTATCTTTAGTGTGTTTTTATACTTCGGGAATATCTCTTTTATTGTGAGATGGATATGAGTGCAGATGAGCCACTGTTAGCCTGGCACTGTCTATACCCAAATTTACTTTTTCCTTGTATTTTTATAGTACTTAAAGTTTATAGATTTATATAAACTTTTACTTTGAACTTCCTTATGACATACGAAAGGATTGTTCCTGTTTTTTGAGTGGAGGTGAAGGCTTCTAAGTGACCTGCCCACCTTTATAGATGGCAGAACTGTGACATAGATCCAGTGCCCTGTTACGTGATTGCATTTCTCCAGTGTTCATATTTTAACCTTGATTAAGAGAATATATTTTAATTTAGAAAACCAATGAGTGAGGCAGTAAACGAGGTTTATGTTTTTTTGCTTTTTCTCTTTACTATGCTTAAGTCTTTTTTTTTTTTTCTGTGAAGCTAAAATTTTTTTCTCTGCATCTCATGGGTCCTAGTAGCTTTCTTTTGGGAGGAATATGGTATAGTAAATATTTATAGAAGTAAAGGTTTGCTGTGGGTAACAGCAGTGTTTACACAATTAGACTAGAATTTCTTTGGCTGAATGTTAGAATTAGTTGAAGGTTTGTTGGGTCCTGAATGTAAAACATTTTATCAAGATGTCTAATCTAGGTATCCAGCATTCATTAATGCTGTCTTTTATTAAGGAGGAGCTAAAAGAAAAGGCCAAGATTGAAGATGAGAAAAAGGATGAAGAAAAAGAAGATCCCAAGGGAATTCCTGAGTTTTGGCTGACCGTTTTTAAGAATGTTGACTTGCTCAGTGATATGGTTCAGGTAATTTTATTCATAAAACACCAGTTTACCTCAAAGAGTAAACCTGTGGAATTTAAATGACTGTGATGACTGGTCTCTGTATTGTTGACTTTTATAGAATGATTGCCTTTGAGGGGAAAAGAGGGCTCCAAGGCTTATGGGAATCTTAGTTCCCTGATGAGGGATCAAATCTGGGCCCTTGACAGTGGAGGCACAGAAACCTAACCACTGGACTGCAAGGGAATTCCCATGATGGCTTTCTTTTGAAAGAGCTGTTGTTGGTAGAAGGGGAATTGCAGCTTTGATTAATGTAATCAAATGAATTATAATTCATTTCCAAAAATTAAATAATGAAACAGTTTCTTACATAATTGGTCATTTCACTGTAATTCTCACATAGCCCTGTGCCTTTTGGTTTTAGATGGCAGAGTATGGAGGTTATGGTGGGTTGTTTTGATTGTCTGACCAGAGAGACCTTTTTCAGTCTAAAGCTATTCCAAGGAATATTTGCACTGTCAAAGAACACTGTAAACATACGTGTGTGTGTGTGGGTGGATGCATGCCCAGTTATATTTGAGTCTTTGGGACCCCATAGCCCACCAGGTTCCTCTGTCCATGGAATTTTCCAGGCAAGAATACTGGAGCGGATTACCTTTCCCAGCTCCAGGGAATTCTTCCCGATCCAGGGCTTGAACCTTAGTCTTCTTGTGTCTCCTGCATTGATAAGCAGGTTCTTTACTTACCTATTTTAATAATTGTCCTTTTCTCTGGGAAACCAATATAGATGTTACCTTTGGGAAACTTTGCCTCTCCTAATCTGAATCATTTCTTGGGCCACTTTCATCTGCATTATTACTTGTTATCTCATGTTGTGATTATTGGAAGTTAATGTCAAGAAAAATAAATTATCTCAAAACAATGACAGCTTATTGCATTTCTGTTTTTTAGCAAAGTAGTAAAGGAACAAGAACCAGCTGGAAATGGTAACAGTTATGATCAGGAAACATTTTTAAACTAGCTTCATATAAGGCATAACCTGGAGAGTAAATCTTAAGGTTCAAAATTATACATAAAACTTCAATAAAATGTCTCAGTTCGTTAAATGCATATTGTCCAATAGAAGAACACTAGTCTTAAAATGCCATTTAGATACTTGTTTTGATCTTTTTTTTTTTTTAAATTTAAAGGAACATGATGAGCCTATTCTGAAGCACTTGAAAGATATTAAAGTGAAGTTCTCAGATGCTGGTCAACCTATGGTAAAAGAATCTTGAAATATTTCCAGTTTTGTAGCATTAGATGTTTACATAGTAGATCACTGGAACTTTCTAAAGAAAGGTGGACATTCAACAATTAGACAAGGGAGTGAAAAGAAGTTGAAAATGATATTTGGTACTTTCAGTTGGTAGTCGGAATTACAGTTTGCATGTTGATAGTTGTGATGCTGTATTTATTCCTTTTCCTCCTCTGATTGTAAAAATCATCCATTTTTGATACTGAATTTAAAATGTATTAAAAATAACAGCAAAGTAACATGAATAAGGAAGTGCTTATTCTGTATTAAAAAACATGTGTCTGGAAAGTAAATAGAACAGAAGGTGTTAGAGCGTCCTTACTTCTTCATTATGGAAGATCAGCCAACAGCTTTTCCCTGAAACCATCAGGTTTATGGAAAGCATGGGCAAAGGTTCTGTGGGCTGTAGGTTCTTGTATTACATCTGCTAAGGTTGGGCCTTTTCTTTGTCAGTCTAAAGATTGAAAGTCCTCTCTGGGGAGATGGAGGGAAGAAAGGAGAGATTGTTCAGCTGTACCTAACCTATTTCATAAACATGTTACTAAACAGTATAAGCTGAACTAAGTTTTGATCAGTTTATTTGGTGCCATATATTGCTTTTAAGGTAATTTGGGATTTACATGACTTTCCCAGAATAGGACTTTGTCACTTAAAATTTTATGTTTATAAAAATAATACATTAAGCTTTATTTACTAAAGCATTGAAATTTTATCATGTAAAAATTTAATTTAATGTTGCTTTTTTTTTTAAGAGTTTTGTCTTAGAATTTCACTTTGAACCCAATGAATATTTCACAAATGAAGTGTTGACAAAGACATATAGGATGAGATCAGAACCAGATGATTCTGATCCCTTTTCTTTTGATGGACCAGAAATTATGGGTTGTACAGGGTAAGTTTCATTTTACTACTTTAATAGAGTGCTACATCTGTTTTTGTTTAACTTAGGATTTGTGATATTTATTATTTTCTAGTCTGTCTGCTAGGTACACACATACATACCTAGTTTATCTCCAAATATTTCAGTAAAATGTTTTCTGAGAAGAGCTTAACCATTTGTGCAGGATTCTCCATGGACCATAATAGATATCTTTCCAAAGGAGTACACATTTAAATGTATTATATTGTGAGTTTGTGGTAATTATAAATACATTGAAAAATTTTGTTGAGAAATTAAAATTTTCTGTCTATACTGCTACAGAAAGCAGCACAAATTTCCCCTCTAAAATTGGAAAATAAAACATTTACTTAGAAAAATGTCAGCTTTCCAGCAATTGAAAGTATAAATGTGTTGTGATAGACATTCTTTTCTCTTTGTTTTGGAAGGTGCCAGATAGATTGGAAAAAAGGGAAGAATGTCACTTTGAAAACGATTAAGAAGAAGCAAAAACACAAGGGACGTGGGACAGTTCGTACTGTGACCAAAACAGTTTCTAATGACTCTTTCTTTAATTTTTTTGCCCCTCCTGAAGGTAAATAGTGTTTTGCTTTGAGTATTTATGGTTGTTTTCTTGTGAGCTGTGTTTAACTTTTACTCATTTGGATTTCTTTTCTCAATTTTGCAGTTCCTGAGAGTGGAGATCTGGTAAGCTGAATTGTTTATTTGTTGAATTGCTTACTATATATAAAATTAAAAGACTGGTTCTCAAATGTGAGGAGTGGGGAAGTGGCCGCTAGTATTTTGTACTGAGGCTTGTAATGCAGAAAAGAGGACCTTTACACGTCTGAAAAATTACTCCATTGAAAATGCTTTTGCTGCTTCCACTGAGGGAGACTAAAGATTTTCTTTTCTTTTGAGACTTAGAAATACTGATGTGAGGGATTCAAGTTTTCAAACTATTAAGTTTTCTTCCTTATTGAAAATGGAGTGTATTAAGTCATTTATACTGTTTAGAAAACACTAACCACATTCTGCTTAGATTTCTTTTCTGTGGTTATTATTCCAGTAGAAATGTGGTTATTTTATATATGTTGATCATATAGCTGAAATGTCCTTGGCATACAGTCTGGAATAAGGAACAGCCTTAAAGAAATCTATACATGCAGTGTAGGCTAGACATGTTTTGAATTTGGCTTAAGTCTGTTACCAAGTATTGACGAAAACAGTCTTGAGTAGTTATGGATAGAACATCTCTGTCTGTGATTAGAATTTTTCCTTGAAAGTCTTCTCCCCTAACCCTTTGGTGTTTTGTTGTTGTTACTAGATGGGATTGTGTTGATGGATCAAAAATAAACATTCAGGATTTCACAGAATATTTACTCATTGTTTAGTATCACAGAATTGGAACTTTAGTCTTATCCATAATTTTAATTGTGAATAATGTCAGCAGCATTTCTCTGCTGCCTTTTGCCATTAAGTAGTAATCTGAGACTGACTTAGTCTATCAAGTAGGACTTGGTGACATTTGGCACTGCCCAGCTGCTTGGATAAGTCTCTTTTGGGAAGTATGAAGTGATTCTCTCTGGTCTATATTATGTGCCATATACATAATTTTATTTATAAGAGTCTAAGATCCTTCCTTTTATTCTATTCGGTGTTTTCAATAATATTGAAAATTGCCGTCGTATAGCAAAGTTGCTATTGTAACTTTTAAACTAGAGGAAACTAAGCAATGATCAGTAGGCACACTGACCTCCTAACATTTTCTTTTTATTAAAAACCTGTAAACCTAAGGCACATGTAGAAGACTATTTGATCATGTACACATGAGCTACTTTTAAATGTTTAAAGTGAAGTTGAGTTTCTATGAATGATTTAAACCGAGCAGTCCCACATATGCCAAATTTAGTAAGTTACTGCATTTTGTGCTTGGTTTTCTTTAACAGGATGATGATTCTGAAGCTATCCTCGCTGCAGACTTTGAAATTGGACACTTTTTACGTGAGCGTATAATCCCAAGATCAGTGTTATACTTTACTGGAGAAGCTATTGAAGATGATGATGATGATGTGAGTGAATCTGAGTCCTGCAGTGAAATCTTTTGGTGAGGGTGTGGTAGTCAGAATTGGTAGAGGTTTAATGAATAGATGGAGCTGTTAAAAAGCAAGACAGAATAATTCAAAATTAGGCTCATTACTTACATCCTTTTCAGTAACTTCTTTGAATTGTTTTAAACAGATTCTCTTAGAATCTGTGTTTGGTTTATTGTAGTTTATATTTTCCTACTATTAGGAAGGCTACTTTGAAATAGTAAAACTTCAGTATGTTGGGTTAGTGTTGTAAATCCATTACATGTTTTTGACCAAGCAAATCATAACCTTGGACATTTTTGAATTCTGATAAAAATCTTCATTAGAAAGCATGGGATTTTTATTCATAGAAATACAAAGGAACAATTTAAGGTGAAACTAGGTGGTTCTCCAATATTTTGGACATCTTTCTTGTTAAGTGGCAATCATTCAGATAGGGTTTAGGTCCTTTTTTTTACAGACAAGTAATATTATTTACAGACAAGTCATAGTTACCTGCTCACACTTTACCCATGATTATCCTGTGTTCTTTATTTTTTAAGTTGTTAAATTGAGATCATGGCACTGAGCTGGGTCATTCATGTAGCTATTGTCCTTATTTTAATCAGTTGCCAAACGAAAGTATTCTTTCCTTTTTTTTTTTAGACATTAGTGGATACAGTGGTGGATATTGAGTAAATGCTACTTTCAGATGTTAGCTTCATTCAAACGTCATCTTTTTTCCCTTTTTTAGTATGATGAAGAAGGTGAAGAAGCGGATGAGGTAATGTTTACCAAATGAGCAAATAATTCTCTGTTTAACACATTGAGAAGCAAATTGAGTGACTCATGTATTCCATTGGTATATTCATTATTCCATGATATGGGATAAAAACTTTTTTTTTTTTTGAAAAACGTGGTTTTAGAATTCTACATCCAAGCAATGTATGTATGAGGTTTCAATAAATAAACTGCAAAACTCAGAACACTTTTTTTATTTCAAATAATTCTGTTCTGCTGCAGGGTTATCAGCTCTTTGAAGAAGTCAAAAGCTGCAGTAAACTTTTTCAACGTTGGCTGCAGTAAATCTTTTCAATAAAACCTGTCTGGATGTCTCAAGTTGTGTTGGGAAATTTTTCATATTAGAAGCTTTCAAATTAAATTGCATTGTCACCAAACTCTGTAATCATGAAAAATCTGTTGACTTATAGAGTAACTTGTATTAAATTCTCCCTACATTATGAGCCATTTCTTCCTACTGTGTGCCTACTTCATGGATGCATTTTGAACTTTAATATAGGAAGGGGAAGAAGAAGGAGATGAGGAAAATGATCCAGACTATGACCCAAAGGTGAGCAAAATTAGTGCTGTTTTCTGTTAAATTTAAGGCAGGTTAAGTATGTTTCTCACTATAAAATTTATTTTTGCCCTTAAAGTCTTTAATAAATGTTTCCTCAGTGGCATTTCAACAGTACGTGTAATTTCAATGTACCTTTCCTAAGAAACTTTTACTTTTTGGTTCTGAACTTAGGTTTTTAATAGTTTCAGCCTAAATACCCCTAGGATTCTATTTTAATGGTGCCTTATCTTGGGCATTTTTAAGCATTCAAAATTACTTATGCTGCTGCTGTTTAGGATGTTTTCTCTCCTAAGGAATGCTTGTGAACAGGTTTTAAGTCCTCTGCGTGCAGGAGTGCACAGAAACGGGAGCGGCGCTCTCAGGTTCTCCAGTCACCTCTTCCCCATGCCCGAGTCTAGGCTTCCTGTCCATAGGAAGGTGTCATATCAGGGTTAGGAAAGGACTGTATCTCCTACAAAATGCTGGGTTTTTACCAGGGTTCACTTGAAACTCCCAGGTTCTCTTTAATGCATTTTTTCATTTGCTTATGCTGTAAAGTACCCAGAAGACGCTTTAACTATTCATCAGGTAAGAGAGGGTAGTTAAAAAATCAAATATTCTGACATGTCTGAATTGGTCTTAACAGCTAAATATGAATGAAATTAGTAGTTTTGAAAGGCAGAAACAGTTGGTAATATGACTTAAGATAATTTGTTTGGCTATTTTAAGATTGTACTTCAATGTGTTTCACTTTATGGCATTCATTCTACAGTGTAAAATCAGGACTTTGTTCTAGCATTTTTGTGACTAATATTTGAATGAGTAATTTGCTATAAGTACTATATCCCTTTTATTAAATTCGGCAAAAATTTTGACAGAACAGTGAGATAATGTGATAATTAAAATAATTATTATTGAAAAATCAACTGAAGCAGATAGAAAAAGATAGATTGACTGTTGTTTTCCTTTAACAGAAGGATCAGAACCCAGCAGAGTGCAAGCAGCAGTGAAGCAGGATGTATGAGGCCCTGAGGATAACCTGCACTGTAATAGCCTAAACACAGCTATTATTTACTTACAGCCTTATGTTTTCGTATTTTCTTGGTAGACTCAGAAGTTTTTTTTAAAGGAAAGGAACTGATATTTTAAAGACCAGATTTGTTCTACTTAGCATTTTAACTAGTTGTTCTGCCAGCTGCATCGAGTGCGCAGAATCTCTCACGCATGTTCGTCCGTTGCTATATAGTTTGGTTCTTCTTGGAATATTTTTATCATGTAACTGTTAGATTAAAGCTATGAAAGTGAATAGAACTGTGAAATGAACCCGATTTTTTTGTCTTGCTAAGTTTTTTCCTGAAGAACCAAAGTATTTTTTCAGCTGGTTGAATGGGTTTCAGTTTGCTTGCAAGAGCTGTGCCTTTCATTACTTTGTTACAGTAATACAATGACTTGCATTAAGACAATTCATCGTTCGAAAAGCAAAACTTGTTAAGACAAGTATATGGTTAAGAATTTCCAGTAAGACTACACCTGATAATTTAGATTAACAGGTTTTTGTATGTCAGGTGACATTATTTACTATAAGAGAAGCCGGTTAACTAATAGTACGGTTATTGATTATCTTAGGGAGGTGAATAAAACCTAGTATTTTCAGAAGTTATGCCTCATTATTTTTATTTCAATTGTACTTTTAAAATTTGACCTCCATTAATTAAGCATCTTCTCTTTGTGGTAGGATCTGCCTTCTGCTTCCATGGAAAGGATGAATTTACACCATTTGACAAGCCTATTTCAAGTTTTTTGTTTGTTTGTTTGCTCATTTTTGTTTTTGCATCCTAAAATAAAAATGTCATATAATTTTAGTTCTCAAAAGATAATGTCTTAACTTTGTACTAATTCAGGTAGAAGCAGAGGCCTAGCATAAATTATGTACCCAGTTTACCATATTACTGAAGAAAAGGGGGCCAGATTTGGAAGCGGTACTATTACATCTACTAATGAGAAAGTATTTAAAAAAAAAAAAAGACAGTTCTTAAATGATTTAATGGTTTTCATAGAAAAAGTGAAAGGTTAAATTTCATTTCCTTTGGTCATAACTAGACTGAAGGCCCCAAGCCTCTACAGTTAATTCCGATTCTTATTGCTTAACGTGTGTCATTTATTTACCCTTGCCTATTGTTTTACTGTGTATTAAAATGGGTAGTACTGTTGACTTAACTACCTCACAGATGTGTTAAGGCATAATAAGTTAAAAATTTTATGAAATGTTTCTCAGTTGCATTAAAAGCTCAAAACTTAGGACCTATCGTACCATAAGTATGTGATATTCAGCATCTTAATTATACCAAGGCTTGATATGAATAGTTAAACTGGTTAACCAAGTTTAAGACGCTTTATTCTGGATCCAGTCAGGCAACACTTGCAGATCTTTGTGTGGCTCCTGTTTCAACAGAAGTAGGTAATGAGCAGCTGTTTCAAGGGGTCCTAGGATTTTTTTCCAGCTATTTTAATTTTTGACTATGTTGTAGTAAATACTATAGATGGCATGGGACTAAAGGGGAAATAAGACCATTGTTAGAGGGGGGAAATGCCATTAAATTAGGGACTGTAGAGCCACATTCAAAATACCTCAGGCTAAATACTGTTACTTTTGGGGATGAATATTAAAGGTTGGACAGAGTGGACTAATTGGGTTGTAATTATAGGAAAGTTTAGAATTCCTGGTTTTAATAAAATTACATTGGGCTCATTTTTAGAGGTGATAGAACTTCTGTTTTAAAAACTTAAGTATTAAGGTCTTAGAATATAAACACATTTTGTTATTCCTCCTGAAATTTTAACTACTGGAAATCCTTAACCAATTGCAGTAGTTTATAAAAAATGCCATGAAAACACCTGTTTTTCCTCTTTATTTTCAAAATGATTTTGCTTGTTTTAATTAGACATTCTGCACTGATTTTTTTTTTTTGTACCCATAGCTCATCTGAACACAGCTTTTTCTGAACTAAAAAATTTTAATCTGAAGATAGAATCCCATTTTTAATGAACTTAAAAGTAGCAGCAAAACCATTCCTTTAGGAAATAGCTATTGCCAAGAACAACAGATCTATCTGTTGTGAAGAGATAGATAACTGTTTCTTGTTATATCAGGGGGGAATATGGTCTGCAGAGGAATTTTTTTTTTTTAATAAAGTTGGAGTTTCAAGGGATATCTGTTCATCAGTGCCATCTCTCCAGTTTCAAAATGGTTTTATTCCATTTTAGAAATCTGACATGTAATTTGAAATCCTTAATAAAATTTGAATTTAATTTTATAAAATGTACTGGTGATATTTTGGGTCGTTTTTGAAAAAGAATAAGTATATATACTTTTTTTTTAAGAGTGGAGATATTTTGAGTAGGCTATTCTGTGCTTAGGCCATGATGGCCTGTAAAACGTATAATTTTAAAAGCACCTTCCCAAGCCCTGCTAGTGGAGTTTGTTACTGGAAGACTAGAAAGGAAGGAATTTCATGTTCTGCAGATTATGCTCTCAGTTACTACAGATGGTTTTGAAGCCCTTTGAATTCTGTCTTTACATTTTCAATTTATAGTTTTCTGTAGTCCAGGCTGTGACTACCAAAAAGTTCTCTCATTTCTTTCTAGAAATGGTAAAATCCCATATGAATACCTCCAAAGTAGTAAAGATTTTTTTCTATCTTTATGGTTACTCAAATATGGTAATAAGCAGAGAACAACAGTTCCATAAATTGTTTAACATGGCTCTCTGAAAGTTACCTAGTTCACTGAAGCAATATTTACGTGACATAAAAATGTCTTAATAGTGTGAAATTGGCTTACATAGCAGTGCTTTAAAAAATGGGATTCTACCTCATTCCTTTATAACACACTTAATAGCAACACATAAACCTTAAAAGGACACATTAGACTTGATAGAAATATTTTAATTATTCAGTGAGCAGGTTGATGGTATTGATTGGTAGATAATGAGGTCTTTAACTGAATTAACTGTTTATATTACTGTTGCTTGTAAAACAGTATGAATTTGTGGGTTATCTTGAGTTGTAGCCCATTCCCATCTTTGAATAGTAAAACTTATGAATTACTGTTTGAAACCTCATCATACCATGTAGAAATGCTAAAACTATTCAGATACTCTTTGCTTGGCTTTAGGACTTGGTTTAGAATTTGAGTCCTATTTTTAATGAGTTAGTCTTATAAAAATTTTAGCCTTTATATTTTTGACTAAGTCAAGCCAAATGTTCTAAATGTACAGAATTAATGGATAGTATAGAACAAGCATACATTCTTTATAGGAACCTTAGGAAAAAGAAATCACATGCTAATGTAGTTTTTAATCTGCACTGTATATATGTGAACTGGATACATGTTTATAATTTAGGTAGTTTGCTACTTAAAGCACTAAGTCTCTAATAGCTGAAAAATATAAATGGTAATGGCAAAATTAACATATATATGTAGTGGTGGTTTTGTATACGAGTTTAAAAATCCAGATGCTAAAAATTTAACTTAGAGGAAAAGCCAAGTTCTTGGACCAATTAAGGTTTGCTTACTGACTTCAGAGAAATGGGAACATCTTTGTTGGGATGTGGAATTACTTTCAAGGATAAATGTTTATTAGAAAAATTGATGTATTCAGTTAATTATATTTTCAAAAATACAATATAAGCTGTATCTTTTGTTTCTTCAATTTGACGTTATACTGTACTTTGTTTTTTCAGCTTTTTAAAAATTTGAGGTATTGACTAATTTTCTTAAGTGTGAAATAAATGAGAAATGGAGCTTAATAACTTAGCAACAATAAATTGCCAGCAGGAAATAAGTTGGTAATCATATTGCTTAATTTTCATATTGAAAAATGAGAGTTTATAGCTTTTGTAGAGCTTTATTATTTTGAAACTCAGCATCTCTAGCCTCCTACCTACCTGGCCTTGCGCAGGTGCATTAGCCTCAAGCGCTGCTTTCTCTGCAGTTGGCGGGGTTGCCGCCGCCTCTGCCTCTTGCATCCTGTGAACTGTCTGCTGCTCATAGGTCATACCCAGCAGTTCCACTTCTGCCACCTTGGTTCTTCAGAAAGGCTGCTTTTAAATTAAAAAGTAACTGGGTATAGGTGTTGAAAAATGCCAGTGCCAAAAGCAGATCTCGTATCAAGAATTAGTGGTATTAATACTTATGTGTTTTTATTAATGAACTTCAGGTAATTGTGGTTTAGAAACTTACAGAGTGGTCATGTCTGCTAAAGTACTCAAATCCTGTGCTTTTAGCTGGGAGTACAAATTTGTGTAGCAAGGGGTGGAGGATAGAGCGGCTGAAGGTGAACATGGGACCAGGAAGTTCTTGAAGTAGGACTGTCTATGGCACCTGAAAGGCCGTAAGAGAGTGGGAGGCTCTAAGTGAGCATGGGGATGACTTCAAGACATGCTGTCAACTGTTTGGAAAGAACATTGGGGCTGGCTAGAGGCTAGGACTGAAGTTAAAGGAAAAGTAGATTCAAGGCTATCTGCAACAGGTCTGCTTAAATTTCCAGGTTGCTTTTTGTGGGGGCGCCCTTATCAATATTGCAACTTTTCTCAACTCTAAAATTACAATCTTTAAAAGAATTTCTACATATTCTTTGACACAAAATCGCCGTTTATCGACTTTCTACACAGTTCTAAATTAATGCATATATCTCTTTCCTGAGCTATTTGGCAATGTAGACATTGTGCCCTTTACCTAAACGCTGTGTTCTTTCACTAGGATGACATTCTCAGAGATCACAGGACACTTGGTCAGAATCAAAATTTTACAACATGCTCTTCATTTTGATGCTTAAATCATCTCAGATTCGGTCAGTGGTACCCTTTTGCAGCTGGCTTCTGTGTGTCCGTCATTTGCACACTTGCATACTTTATAGCTCAAAAAGATTTTCTGTACTTTGATCTCAATTCAATTGCTAAGTCATGTCTGACCCCATGGACTGTAGCCTGCCAGACTTCTCTGTCCAAAGGGTTCTCCAGGCAAGGCTACCTGAGTGGGTTGCCACTCCCACTGCCCAGGGAATCTTCCTGGGTCTGGAATTGGAACCCATGTTTCTTGCATTACCTGCATTGCAAGCAAATTCTTCCCGGTTCATCATGGGCTTTTTTTGGTCCCGCCTCTGAAACTGGCTATTTCCCTAAGGATCCCTGATTCCCTTCAGTGGGAGTTATACTTGGAAACCAAGTCTAGATGGTGAGTTAGCTTGTTCCTGGGATGTTCTTTTTTCTAGGTCCTTTCAGGTGAGTCTAAGGAAATATAGTAAAACTTTAGTACACACTGAAAACCTCAAAACTAATCCAACATATTAGGATTTTATTCTAAGCTTACTCCAGTACATAATTGTAATTACCTTCAAACAGGTAGGGTTGGTAATAACTGATCCAGCTGGGAATTAATAGGTGTTGCTCCGTAGAAATAAGAAACCAGGAATAAAAGTGGAAAAGCTCAGACTTTTGACTAAAATCCTTGCAGCCCTAAACAAGTACTGTAACATCTTTCTAGTGAGTATGGGAATAAAATGGTTGGTACGTTGGGTAGTAGAGTGGTTAAATACAAGTTTGGAGTTCTTTTACCACTTGTTCTTTCAGCTTCATTGTTGTGATGTCTTCACATTCGTTATTGAAGTAGTTCAAGTACATAGAACATGGTATGCTTATGTTTTAATACATAATGAGCAGCTAGTAAACGTGTCTGCTAAACATAAGAAAACCTAGAATTTGGTCTGGATCACCTTGGATAGTTGATTCTGACAGTTTCAGAATTAGTTGGTTATTTTTTCTGTTTTGATGTTTGGTTGGTTCTAAAGGCAAAATGGCTCTTGGCTAAGAGGTGGCCCTCGGTCCCTGAGACTAAGACTGGATAATGAATATAAATCTGTGTCCCCGTTTTGAGGGGTTTTAATGTTATATAAAGGTAAAAATAGAAAAAATAATTTGTTACCCTTATGTAAAGTCAGTTTTTAAAATTTATATTTTTCAAGTGATTTATTTTCCTTTGTTAAATCCAGAAGTCATGTAGAATAAAATTAAATGAAGTTCGGTTGATACCTCTTGCTCCAAAACCAACAAGCTGTCATGACTCAGCCCATCTGACTCCATCCCTAACGTTTATTTCCCTCGATTCCTGGACGTGGCGGGTGGACAATGAGACTCGTGTCTGTCTTCGGTCCAGATGTGGTTTTAAACTTGGATCGGGCTTGTTGTCTTTGCTATTCAGTTGGTTTGGTGAGTGGACCCAAAATCTTCAGGACAACCTGAATGTCAACCACCTGTCCTGTGTAAGTTGTATTTGTGTTCTGTTTCAGTTATGCTTGGCTGCCTTTTCTTTCACTTACTAGTGATTCTTGTGTGCATCTATCTCATTAGCTTAACAGTCTCTCTCTGCATTGAGTTAGCATGTACTTCATTTGGTTTCTTAGTTCTTTCCTGGTTTTAACAGTTCAAGAAGTACTACTGTAGGAATGCTTGTTCACTACTGGATTCCCTAGCTTCTGGTCTCGGGCCAGGAAGATGATAGGTGTACAGAAAGTTTTTGTACAACAAATGCATCAAACAACTGGGGTTTATCTGGTTGCCTCCCAGTTTCCCACCTATAATGCTGAATGGGGCCGTGTAGTAAAGGAAGTGATTGGTTCTCGGTTCAGTCGCTCCAGGTAACCAAGGTGCTCTAAGGTCCTTTGTAGTCGCCACGTTTCTGCATGCTGACTACATGCTGACTTGTGTATGTGCACAAAACTAGGCTGTATATTATGCCGTCTCAGTGGGAATGTGGAGAGTTGAATCAGTGGTTGTTGCAGTTACTTAGAATTATAGTACATAACAGAACCACTCTCCAACAAGATTTATTTTTGCTGACTGCACTTGAGTAGTTCATTTTCTCTCTACAGAGCATCATCAGGGGGCAACTTTGAAGGCTGGGGACTAGACTCAGGTGGTCAGTGCTGGATGGGACTTCAGCTGGGATGTGGCCAGAACTCTGCCTAGACTTGGCTCCATAGCATCATGGCTGGGTTTTAAGAATTAGTTTTATCATTTTTAAGTCATCTCTTCTGTACTCTATTGGTTACAGTCAAACCCACCAAAGTTTAATGGGAGAGGTCTCACCATCTTGCTGGAGAAATGATAAAGTTTGGGAAAGGTGAGAGGAACTGGAATCTTCTAGTGACCGTAATTTGTCTTTAGAAAATACAGTTGGCTGTAATAGTATTGATAAAATCTGCAAAAGTTTTCCCAAATACGTTAAAACACGAAGAAAGGTTAAATTATATATTGTATGCCTATCTATGGAGAAAGAATGTTTTACTTTATCATACTGCACTCATAATTCAAATTTATCTGGACCATCAAGATTATGAAGGTCAGACGTGGTGGCTCAGACAGTAAAGAATCCCCCTGGAATGTGGGAGATCTGGGTTTGATCCCTGGGTTGGGAAGATCCCCTGGAGGAGGGCATGGCTACCCACTCAAGTATTCCTGGAGAATCCCCATGGACAGAGGTGCCTGGCAGGCTACAGTCTGTGGGGTTGCAAAGATTACCAAATATACACATAATTAGATCATTCTGGACCATGATAATGTCAAACTTGATTGGTAAAAGAACTTTAAATGCTAAGTATAAATGACCATCAAGTTCAGATGAACTGCCGCACTCCAGGCTCTCCTGTCCTGACATTTTTTAGCATAATTTCTGTTGTCATTTCAAAAGTCCCACTTTTGAAAGCATCCATCTTGTTGAAAACTGTTTGCTACTGCTAACAAGAGTAAGCAAAAATTGTATGGAAAGAATTGTAATCTAACAGGAACAAAAAGGTAGGCAACATTTCTCTATTGATGTTCAGTCACTCTGTTGTGTCCAACTCTTTGCAACCTCATGGACTGCAGCACACCAGGCCTCCCTGTCCCATCACCGAGTCCTGGAGTCCACCGTTGAGTTGGTGATGCCATCCAACAATCTCATCCTCTCGTCCCCTTCTGCCTGCAGTCTTTTCCAGCATCAGGTCTTTGCCAATGGAGTGGGTTCTTTGCGTTAGTATCAGAGTTTCAACTTCAGCATCAGTCCTTCCAATGAATATTCAGGACAGATTTCCTTTAGGAGGGACTGGTTACAATCATACCATAAAGTATACATTTCTCTTCAAAGGATGGGTATGATCCATAGTTAGAAGTTCAGAAGGAAGTTTCATTGCTGTACTGCTTGTATTTCAAATTAGGTAAGAATTTGCATTGTAAATCTTCATCAGCATCTTTGAGAAAACCCAAATGTGTTTTCAGATATTTAAGATAATAGGACTAATGTTTTACTTAGTACTAATTGAGGATGGTAATTCCCTCTCCGTATGTTACACAGTTGATCTGTGTTGGAGTCTGTTTGCTGTCAGCTGTTTTGGCCTTTGCCTGTGTTCTCACCTGTGAGTTTCATCCTCTGCTGCGTTTGACACATGGCTTCCATATTTACAGTAGCTTTCTTGTCTGAAATCACTGCTGCCACTCTTACCCATGGTGTGCAGGTTTTGGACAGCAGGGAGCGCGAAAGCAGGCAAAATTCACATGCCGTCCTAAGGGATAGCTCGATCAGTGCTTCCAGCATGGGGGCACAGAGTGGGGCAGGGATCTTGTTAATGTTGGACCCTGGGTATCTAAAGCCAAAGTGGAATTTGTTGAACGAAGGCTGGGATCACAGCCACGTCAGCTGTGCATGCTGAAGAGCTTCAGGTCTAGAAAAGGATTGAGGACACCCTGGAAAACAGGAAACAGCTGCATTTTGGAAGTAAGTAAAGCAGTTCCAGAAAGGTAGCTTAGGCGTACAGCCTGAGGATGACTTCTGACTGGAGTCTCATCCATGACCCAGGGCTCTTCTTTTAACTATCCTAGCAGTGTTTTTCCCAGAACCCCTGCTCGCATAAGAGAGACTGAGACAATGACAATTAAGCAAAAAGGTAGAGTCTCGTTAGAAACAGGAACTACCAAGTGCTCCAGCTGTCTGACCTGTCAAAGGATTGTTAAATCCTGATTGTTAAATCGTAGTCATGAGTTGCATGGCGGTTTTGCTGTTGCCTCAAAGATGAGGGTTTGCTTTTCCTGTTAGGTTTAGTGGCAGTATGTAAGATTGCCCTAAAAAGTTCTATCTTGGTTAAAATGTGTTTTAATCTTTCTGAGCCTGGCCATGCATAGAGTTCTCTCTTTTGCTCTTGGTTTTCTGTCAGTTGCCCTGTCATCTTTGAGCCATCCTCCACCTTCCTATCCTTGGTCTTTAAAACCCAAGTTCCTCTTCTAAAGTAACCTTGCATTTTATCACATCACCCAAGCAACTTTATCATACCATCTTTCCCCTTTATCCTTAAATTTTTGGAGTTACCTATACTCACTGTTGGTACATTTCTTCCTTTACCACCTAAAAAACCCTTTGCTCATTAACTGATTTACTCATTTTTTGGCAGGTACCAGTAATGATCAAACAAACAGCTGTTCTCAGACTGTGTGCTATGTTGGAAAAAGAGTTCCCCGTGTAATTTAGCCCCTTCACAGAGGTTTGCAGACTGGCTATCCATGAACTATTTGAGTTGTAAACAACAGAAGCATTTACCCAGTTCGGGTAGAATTGGACTTAGAACATTAGGTGTTTAAGGCTCTTACTGGAAGGCAGAGGCTAATCTGCCAGCGCGATGCTCTAAGTTTAAAAAGTGACGGTGCTCCCACTGTCTGCTGCTGGCGTACCTGGTGCTTCTCTGCTTCCACTGCTGGAATCCAGAGTGTCGTAATTTTGCCTATTCAAATGCAGCCAATACAGAGCTGAACCTCTGCTCTGTTCCATTCACCCTCATATTTCCATTTATCACTTAAAAGGTGTTCTTACCCTGGTAAGTGTCTTTAATGAATATCAGATTCTCCTGGACTCAGTTGCTGACTGTCTTCAGTAAAATGTCTTTAGCCTGTGTACCCTGTTTTGAATGTTAGTGTATTTCCAGCCAGAGCTAACATTTAGTCTCAGTTTAAGCACTCTCAGTTTGCACTTAATCAGCAGTCTCCACCAAGAACACTGTGCTCCTAGGTACAGTGATGGAAAGTACTAACCCCAAATATTAACTACGTAGCAGACTGGAGGTAGTGCAGTATGATTAGGAAGGAATTAACTCAGCCTGAAGAAAGCTAAGAGGGGAATATACATTGGAAAAGTGAAATGTTACTGAGGATTTAGAAAAGACAGAACAAGTAGACAAGTGACGGTGGGTTGTGCGGAAGGAACTGGAAATGGAAGCAGGGCTTTACAGTCCTGCGGATAGCTTTCCATGCTAGAGCGAGGAGTTAGGATGCTCTCTCATGTGGACAGGAGGTTGGATGTTTCCTGTTTGTGGACTCAAATGGTTGGATTCAAGTAGTATTACAAGAGCATGAGTGAGAAATGAGAACCTAAAAATTTGGGTTATTGGCAGAAAGGACAGACAGCTGATTGACAGTGCTGTCTGTGAACCGGTTACAGTGACTTGTGAATTACTGTTGACTGTAAATCGCTCTAAGCTGTGTTATACAGATTGGTCACTAGGAGGCACACTTCATCAATTTACGGCAAAAAGGAAGGGAAGTAGAGGGCCACATCTGTGAAAATCAGATAGCTCTGTATACAGTCTTAAGAGCTGTTTATTAAGCTTTTCAACTTGGCATTTTTATACAGTATTTTTTACTGAATAGAGTGTTTTAAAATGAATGGTTAAGAAATCTAAAATGCAGTCTGAATGTGGGCCTTTATACACTGATGAAGGTGACCTGACTTGTATTTTCATGATTTACTTGGCTTTTGCTTTTAACTGTTTCTTAAAAGATATTTGAACTCTACCCACATCTTCGCTAATGACATTTTTCATGAGTTTGTTTATATTTCAAATTAGGAAGTCTATAGATTAAAAGCTTTACAGTCTGGTAATCAAGTATACACTAAAACTAAGTTCTGTTACATGTCTTTAAGCCAGTATTGATGAATGAAGTCTTAAGCAAGTATCTGACAGCCAGCTAAGAAACTGCTACCAATTCTGTTCCATTACTGTTTTTTTTTTTTTTTTTCTTAATTATTCTTACTAGCAAGCAATGGGCTTCCCTGATGGCTCAGATAGTAAGGAATCCGTCTGCAATGCCGGAGGCCTGGGTTTGAAGCCTGGGTTGGGAAGGTCTCCTGGAGAAGGGACCGGCTACCCACTCCAGTATTCTTGCCTGGGGAGTCCCATGGACAGAGGAGCCTGGTGGGCTACAGAGTCAGACGTGACTAAGTGACTTTAAAAGAAAAGCAATAGTGTGATATATAAATACCTCTCAATATTAAGTTGCATGTTGCTCGGTAAAAGGCTTGTGGGACTTATTTTCAATAGCATTTGTAGGTTATTAAAAAAAATCCACAGCGTTAGTCACTCGGTTGTGTTCAACTCTCTGACCTCATGGGCTGTAGCCCACCGACTCCTCTGTCCGTGAAATTCTCCAGGGAATTCTGGTAGGCCAGGGGTTAAGCCTCCATTTCCCTTGCAGGGGGTGTAGGTTCCATCCCTGTTTGGGGAATGAAGGTCCTGCATGCCACACTGTGCAGCCAAAAAATAGCAAACTTTACAGAAAAAGTTCAGAGAGGCCTACCATGTATAGTATTGAATCTATTTTTAAAACTAATACCAAATACATGTATTAGTATGGCAGGTTTTAGAAGTTCTTTTCATAAAGTTTTTTTACAGTTTGACAACTTTAAATAGGATGCATTATGAAAATCTGTCAAGTATTTAAAGACATTGATTTTCTTTTTATGACAGATACGGGCTTTTGTGTCAATTTAAAATTTCTACATATGTTGAACTTCTGTGTCAAGAAATGTATTAGGTGATCAGGACACATCAGAACAATGATCTTTGCCCTCTTGAGCTACATTGTCTAGGAATGGGAACAAAAATAAGCAGTAGGCATTATAAATTATTCATATTTATTATGAAGGTAGGAGGTAATACTGATACATGCTGTGAGGAAAATTAAGGGAAATTTGTGGTTGCAGTTTTAGAGTGATCATGAAAGTCTTCGTTGAAATGACATTTGAGCAAAGATGAAGAAAGTGATTGGGATGACTTAGAGATTATAATATAGATGATAAGACAGCAAGGGTAGGATCAGGGAGGCAAGTTAGGAGGCCATGGTGGTAATTCAGGGGAGAGATGATCTGGGTGGTAATGAAGCAGAGAGAGATGAACAGAATATAGGTGTAATTTGAAGGCATAACTGATGGGATTTCTTGACAGCTTGTGGTTTGAGTACTGGAAAGTGAGTCAAGGGTTTGTGCAAGGCAGGCATGCTTCTAAACATTTCCCGTCCTGGGGTAAGTGTGCAATGGAGACACCAATGATTAAATATCTTAAAACTTTCGTTCACTGAAAATATGTCCCATGCTTCTGTTTTGCCAAATACACCTTCATAAATACGTGGAAGGCCAGGTTTGAATTTTGGATCCTTAAAAGTCCTGTGCCAGAACCTTCCTTACAAGCGACCTGGTCCTCTGCCTGTGTCCCGCCTTGCTTCTCCTGCCTCTGATTTGTATGGCAGGGGGCCTCATGCACATTTGTGTGAACACCTTAGCCTGCATGCTCGAAATCTGTCCTCTTCCCTTACACACCAGTGCACACAGTGGTGATAGAAATCGCCGAGGTCATTTTGACGGGATGTTTGGAACCCTGAATACTTGGAGTGCAGTTTAGAGTGAATATGAATTCCAGATAGATGGGTAATGGTTCTTCAGAGCTCAGGGCTTCTCTGTTTTAAGGGCAGCACCGTTCCATGGGTTTCGGTTTGAGCAGCTGTACAGATAAAATTGCCGTGTACTGAGAAGGGATTGTAGGTAGGTAGAATAGGTTAGGGTGAGGAGATAAGCACATATTTGAGGTCTCTGTTAGACACCCAATAGTAGAAGGAAAAAGAAAAAATGCAACTTATATTAACAGTGGCCTGGAATATGTAAAAGCTGAAGGCAGTTTTTCACTACAGCTATACTAACCAGCGAAGTCTCTTCAAAAACCACAAACTTTAAATGACTCCAGACCCTTACTGAACCGATTCTGTCTAGGAATTAGGATAAATAGCCTATGGACAATCAAGCCAATTGTATATAAGCCTATGGATTCCATCCTATCCAGCACACTATCATTTATTTTTCTAGCAAAACCTCTAGGAACTCTGCTTTCTGTGACCAATAAATCCCCTCAGACTTTTCCCTCTAATAAACTACTCACCAGTATATGTTCCCTTGCCCAGGTTGTTGCCATTTTTATTTTTTAACGTTGGTGATTGATAGTTTTATTTTTTAGTAACAGTTGGATATAATTTGGGGAGTCTTGGACATACAGATGTTATTGAGAATAACACTGGATGAGATCATCATGGGAGTGAGTAGAACCACGGGTTGCACTTTGGGGCAGTCATTAAAAGATTGGGAAGAGGAAGCATCTGTAGAGGAATCAGACCATGTGACTAGGGAGGGAGAAAGAAAGCTAAGTGATGTTCTTGAAGCCAGTGAAGAACTATTCCAGAGCAGAAGGTGACCAGCTCTGTCAGATGCTGCTGATAGACAACTTGATGCAGTTGACTGTAATGTCCGTTTTGACTTAGCCGTTTCAGACTTGTTTACCAGAGCAATGGATTACTTAGCTTTCTAAACTTCAGTAATTTTTAAGTGACATTTGTAGGTTTTCATTATATACACTTGAAGTTGTGGGGGAGAGGAAGGAGGGCAGTTATTTCCTGTTATTTTCTGTGAAATAAATTGTCTTTACAAATGGTAATATGGCCATTTTTATGAGTTGGTGGTGACTGGTGAAGTTAAGATTTCTGTATTATATTACTGAAATTTCCAGTAATCACTTGCACTGTGGTTGGAGAGCTTCCCAAGTGGCACAGTGGTAAAGAACATGTCTGCCAGTGTAGGAGAGACAGGTTCGATCCCCTGGAGGAAGCGGCAACACACTCCAGAATTCTTGCCTGGAGAATCCCATAGACTGAGGAGCCTGGTCCATGGGGTTGCAAAGACTGCAGCCACAAGAGCACGCTCACAGGTGGTTGGAGAAGGCAAACTGGACTACCGGACTGTTCACCAAGCTATCAAATAGCCAACTGAAAATTCTGATTTTTAAAGTCTCTAGTTATATAAGAAGTGCTTTTGAAAATCACGCTGTTTGGTTAGACATTTTTAAGTAATTGAGATAAAATGCATTTGATGCATCCTGATAAACTGCAGGTTAGATAACACCAAAACATTCAGTTTCTCTTAAGAAAATGGGTTGGGTTGCCAGAAGATGTCTTACTTATAGCCAGTCAATTTTGTATTGTATCATTTTTCCATATGAAATATCTTTCCCCACTACACCTGCCTCAGAGACTGGAAGCATCCTTTCTAAAGGAGCTGAAGAATGGCATTCTGTTAAAAAGATGAACAGCTGGTCATGTGGAAATTCTTTGGAATGCTCACTTGTCCTGCAAAGGCAGGGGGAAAACAGATACCAGGTGTAGTGTTTGTCATTGTTACACAGAATTGTCTTACTAGAGATCTTTACATGATTTTAATCGCCTTTCTCCTACCAAGACTGCTCATCTATCAACAGTGTGAAGGCCCTGAGGATGCTAAGGGCAGTTCAGTGGGTGTCAGGACTGCGCTGGAATTGTTTTCTGTGCTGAAACATTGTTCCTTTCATCAAGATTCGAGACCCTCCCGTGATTAAAAGTTATCCTTTGTTCTCGATTACCTTGGGATGAACCTCAAATTTCTTAAGCGTGACACAAAGAATTTGACTCTTGAGAGGTTCTCCAAGCTCATGTGTCGCTTCTTCCCCCTTGAATTCTTTGTTCCAGCTAGATGACAGACACTACAGATGAACTCAGCTCTCCTTCCTTCTTGGGCACAAGTAGCAGCCTTTCCTGTCACCCTGGCCGACTCCGACTTGTCCATCCCTCATTTCTTTCTTTTGTGTAATTCATAGTTTTCAGGGTGGGTATATAGTTGGGATTCTCTAGTACATTTCCTTAAGAGGTTTGGTTTCGGTTTATGCTCTTTAATCTTTGTTTCCCAGAGTTTCTATAGAAATTGCTTAAATGGAGTAGGAGGGAGCTAGGGGCGAGCACAGAATGACCTTCCCCAGGGTTACAGATAAGTGAGATTAGGAGAGATATGACCTGTTGGGCGTTTGCAAAGGGACGGGTCCGCGGAGGCCAACCCACCCTTCGGAGGTTAACCCACCCTTCGGAGGTTAAAGTGCGGAATCTCAGAACCGGATGTTACCGCAATTTGCAGGCTGTACGGATGGGTCACGAGGAAGCCTAAGGGCTTGTGTCACGTAAGATAAGGAGTGCTTGCGCTCCAGGCTCGAAAAAAGGAAGGCGAAATGTCATTTCTAGTGGGTTCCCTTCTATCCACTCCAAAAGGGACAGACGGTTGCTCTTAACAATCGCGCGCTCTAAGAAGAGCTGGGTAGTGGCCGTAAGCGAGTGTGAGTGTAAAGACACCATTTCCTCTCGCCCTTTGCGCACTAAGATGTCTACGTGGGGTCCGGGGGAGGCACAGTTCGCGGGACTCCGCGGCGTGCGAACCTCAGCCCCAGTTCCTCGCTGGCCCAGGCCTGGAGCGGGCTCTGCGAGATTTCGGAACCCAGCGCGAGTCCTCAGGGCGAGTTCCGGAGCGCAGAGGGTCCGCCTGGCGTGCCTGGCGGTCTGGCAACTGCGCCCGCTTGGGCAGTCCCGTGCCCACCCGAGGCTCTCCGCAGAGAGCCCCGCCGGGCGGAGAGGCGCGACGGCTGGAGATGGCCTCTCGGCGCCCTCTGCGCGTCGGCATTCTTCGCCCGGCAGTCGGGGCGCCCTCGGCCGCGGCCCCGGGCGGAGGAGACGAGTTTCCGGGGCTCGCGTCCCGGCCGCCAGCCTGGGGAAGGAGCGCGGAAGCGAGTGGGCGGCGGGAGGCGGGGCGCGGGGCGCGGGGGGCGTGGACCGGCCGGCTTTGGAAAGGCCCCAAGTGAATGAGGCGCGCGCCGGCGGCGGAGCGCCTCTCCGAGCTGGGCTTTCCCCCGCGGCGCGGGCGCCAGGAGCCGCCTTTTCCGCTGGGTGTCACTCGGGGGTGGGGGATATGGCCCATTCAAAAGCGCCGCGAGGGGGCCCGGCCAGTGCCCTTCAGTGAGCGCTCGCAAGAGGACGGCAGAGCCCCGGCGGCTCGCAGCTCCGGGACCTTGTGGCGCATCAGGACGCGGCTGCCCTGCTGCCCGGACCCCGAGCCGCCGCCGCCGCCGCCGCCGCCCTGCTTTCTGCGCGTTAGCCTCCTCTGCGCGCTCCGGCCCGGAGGCCGCGGGAGCCGTTGGGGCGAGGACGGCGCGCGGCTGCTGCTGCTGCCCCCGACCCGGGCGGCTGGAAGCGGAGAGGCCGAGCCGAGCGGCGGCGCCCCCTATGCCGGGAGGATGTTGGAGAGCAGCGGCTGCAAGGCGCTGAAGGAGGGCGTGTTGGAGAAGCGCAGCGACGGGCTGCTGCAGCTCTGGAAGAAGAAGTGCTGCATCCTCACCGAGGAGGGGCTGCTGCTCATCCCGCCCAAACAGCTGCAACACCACCAGCAGCAGCAGCAGCAACAGCAGCCCGGGCAGGGTTCGGTCGAGCCGTCCCAACCCGGAGGCCCCGCCGTGGCCAGCCTCGAGCCGCCGGTCAAGCTCAAGGAATTGCACTTTTCCAACATGAAGACCGTGGACTGCGTGGAGCGCAAGGGCAAGTACATGTACTTCACCGTGGTGATGGCTGAGGGCAAGGAGATCGACTTTCGGTGCCCGCAGGACCAGGGCTGGAACGCCGAGATCACGTTGCAGATGGTGCAGTACAAGAATCGCCAGGCCATCCTGGCGGTCAAGTCCACGCGGCAGAAGCAACAGCACTTGGTCCAGCAACAGCCTCCGCAGCCGCAGCCGCTTCAGCCCCAAAGCCAAGCCCAGCCGCAGCCTCAGTCCCAAGCCCAGCCGCAGCCCCAACCCAAACCGCAGCCCCAGCCCAAACCCCAGGCTCAGCCGAAGCCGCAGCCGCAGCCGCTTCATCCGTACCCGCATTCGCACCCGCACCCGCACCCGCATCCGCACGCGCACCCACTACCGCACCCGCACCCACCGCCGCTCTCGCAGGCGCACGGCCACCGGCTCCTCCGCAGCACCTCCAACTCGGCCTGAAGAGGGCAGCACCCGGCCCGAACGCGGTAAGGTCGGCGCGGGTCCGGGGAGCGGCTCTGGGGGTGTCAGAGCCGGAAGCCTGCTCACGGGTTCGGCTCTTGGGTGGGCAAGGGAGCAATGAACCTAGGTTTCTGGGAGGTGGAGAGAAGGGCACAGGCTGCAGGCAGCAGAGGCCGGGCGGGGAGGGCAGGCTGAGGAATGCGCGCTGGGCGGGAAGGTGTCCGCAGCGCCGCCGACCCGCCCGCGTCCAGGACGCGCGCCCCCGGCCCCGGCCGCGCCGCCGGCCGTCTCCTGGCGCGCTCGGCGCCGCTGGACTGCGGGCACTCGAGGGAGCGACCCCGGTGTTTGTCTTAGCTCCTTTGTCCGCGGGCCGGATGCCAAGAGAACTGGGCTGGTAGGAATCCGAGCTTCTCACTTCCGTCCGTGTCATTTCTTTTCAGGTTTTGGGGACCTGAGGAAGCGGGACGAGCACCTTTCTGTTGTCTTCACTTGGATCGAGAGCAAGTCTCCCCGCCCCGCACCAAATCAAGTAGTTTGAACAGAACCCGTCTGATAACTCGTGATTCCACTTATTTTCTGCATACTCTTCTTCACAATGCAGGAAAAATTTTGAGTCCAGAAGGCTTTATTTATGAACCTTTGAGAGGATCTTCCAGTTTGGTGGACCTTCTAGGAGGGATGATGTACTGTAATTTTATTTTAATGTATTTGACTTATTATTTATTAGTTTTTTTTTTTCTAATGCTTGTTCTGAGACATTTCTGAATGTAGGCCATTTTCCAGAAAAGATACTTTATTTTCGAAAGCCTATCCTTAGTAAGTTGTAGTCTTGGGAAAGAAGAAAGAAAAAAAGGCGGTACAGAGGAACACAAGAATTTAATCCTTATTCCTAGGGCATTTTCAGAAGGTCTGACACTTCATTGTTATACCAGCTGGTTGAAATTAAACTCTGTGATATTATGTGGGGTTTTCGTTGTTTGTTTTTTTTAATTAGTTTTTTTCTCCTTAGACATGTATTTTGTGTAGAACTTTTAAAGAAGTTGAATGTTCAGAATGGTGTAATTATAAAAATCTAATTGCTTTTCTAAAAGGAAATCAATAGTAATGATATCTAATTCAAAATATTTAATAACATAACCCAGTTGATGGCAAGATGACCGTATCCTGAATATACAGGAGAACTAGGAAAAGCCTTGCTTAGGTCATCTTTGTGTGGAAGGTTTAATAATGAGTTTTCTATGATTTCAGAGTATGAGTGCATTAGATGTTTCATTTCAAAAAACGTAGTGGGGGAAAAGAATTATGCCAGTTGTTTGAGAACATTTGTGCTTTTATCCACAGTAGAAATTACCCTTCTTCATGAGCTTGGCACACTTGATGTGAACTGCATTTCCTGGCCTTTTTTTTTTTACTTTGTTCTAGAAGCATATTCTAGAATCTCATAGTTTAAAATACAATTTGTGAATGTTTCAAAGGACTGAGAGTCATAGCTTTTTGTTTCCATCCTGAGAATGTTGACCAGAGCCCTGACTGTTCTGCTCTTTGTCGCTCTGTGAGAAATCCAAGGGTTATATGTTTTGTTGTTAGGTTAACTAAACTCAGAAATTGAAAAAGGAAGGACTGGATAAACACTGGATTTGCAGTAAGAAAACAACCCAGTCTTGTTTTAGCAGCAACTTTCAGGAGTCCGGGGGGTTGGTATGGTTGGGGGAAGAGGATGTGCTTTTAAAGGTAGAACAAACCCTCTTCTGTGTGAAATGAAAAGGATGGTCAAAATCCACAAGTGCAGATGCGACTTCAGTTTAAAAAAGAGCCATAGATGCTAGCAAATCGTCTTAGGGCTGAAAATCACTGCCTATCTTGCATGGGTTTACTAACAGCTCTCTGTTTTCCATTTTCCTTTTCACAAAGTCTTGATTACTATTTTTCCAGCTTCTAAATTGGAATGGTCAGCATTAGGCCACTGCTAAGTTCTATAGTCAGGAAATGAAAATAGAATTTCATGCTAGAGGCACCTT
Source organism: Ovis canadensis (assembly GCF_042477335.2). Lineage (NCBI taxonomy): Eukaryota > Metazoa > Chordata > Mammalia > Artiodactyla > Bovidae > Ovis > Ovis canadensis. The sequence goes on along the minus strand of NC_091247.1, from coordinate 117,721,952 downwards.
TATTCTCCCTCCATCTGAAAAGGAGTTTGAAGGTCAAATTGCTTCTCAGTGCAATATTTAAATGATGAAAATTTGAGATCCAAAGAAGTGGTGAAAAATAAAATTCACCCAAGGGGCAAGCAGAACTTACGTGGGCTCCCACGTAAAGGCAAAGTTGCAGTTGCGGAAAACAAACAAAAAAATATGATGCAGTTCAGAGAGCAGATCTCGAGTTCTTAAGGCAAGTTTGGTTTGATTTCTTTGAAACTACTGATGTGCTTTTTAATAATACCCCATTTCACTCTCATTTTAATAAATGCAGATCATATGACCCCATTAAACCTCAGCTTTTTTCTCAGATAAAAGGATTTTTTTTCAAATTCTTGTGCTATAAAAAAATTTAAATCTATGAATACTTTTAAGATTCAGGTAGGCTTTTAAAAGCACTTGCATGTTGTTAGCTTACAAAAGTATGCTTAGGTTCCCTCCTAGCTGCTAGAATTTTTTCTTTCTCACAATGGATCTGGCTCATAAGGTGGCCATCAGAATCATGGTTCCTTGTCCTATCTTTTCATAGCCCTTAGTCCTTGCTCTGCTATGATTGAGTTGACTCTCGTAGTGACTCTAGTCTGAACCCTTCTTAGTAATTGTGAAAACTCAGAAGTTAGAAGGGAGAGTAACGGGGTGGTTTTTATTATGTAACTAACACTTATTACGGCTTAATTATTCCAGAACAACAAACAAAAAAACAAGTGTACTTAACAACACACAACAACACAAAATAACAGGTGCAAATTATTGAATGTGTCGGTGGCTTTGTGTTACCTATAAGAAAACAATACGGGCCACCCAGGGTATTCTGGATAGCCTAGGGTCTTCCTAGGCGGCACAGTGGTAGAGAGCCCGCCTGCCAATGCAGGAGACGCGAGAATCACTATGTCTGGAAGATCCCCTGGAGGAGGGCATGGCAGCCCGCTCCAGTACCCTTGCCTGGAGAATCCACGGACAGAGGAGCCTCGTGGGCTACAGTCCCTGGGGTCGCAAAGAGCACACACACCTGAAAGGTTTTCTGAGGGCTGGCAAATCACCTTCATGGAGGAAGATAAAGATACACATCTTTCGACCCAAGAAACAGAAGGAAAGGGTAGGTCCAATAGAAAACCTACCTCTTAGATAAACATAAAATGTAAGAAGTTGGGAAATTAAAAGGAATGTTCCTTTTGGAAACAAGTTTTTGTCTTTGAACTTGTGTTCAAAGTGAGCTCAATAATATTTGTTGGGACAAATGAATGAAAGAAGGAAAAGATGTCTAATTTCTAGTACCCAGGAGACAGCTCCTCTGGCCGCACACAGTGCTTCCTTTGCTTGCTGTCATGCCATTCCCTGAGGACAACTAACGCTGGGACAGGCCATGCACCATGACGAAATTCCCTGGACATACTTTCGTAGTGGAGATCCACACAGATCTCTGTATGCCCGGAGTACTGAGGTCAGAGAGAACATGGATATAAAGGGCCCTTTCAAAACGAACATTTCCCTCATGGAGGAAGGGGGATTCTCTCATCATATTAGAAATCAAACCAACTTTATAATTTGGTTTCACATTTTTTTAAAAATAGAAGCGAAAGTAAAATGCAAGTTGCTCAGTTGTGTCCGACTCTGCGATGCCGTGGACTGTAGCCCCACCAGGCTCCTCTGTCCTTGGAATTCTCCGGCCAAGGATATTGGAGTGAGTTGCCATTTCCTTTTCCAAAACAAAAACAAAATGAAGCCCAGCTTGTTGCTGAGAAGAGTTCCTCTTGGGACTTCCCTGCTGGCCCAGTGGTTGAGACTGCACTTCCGATGCAAGGGGCGGAGGTTCAATCCCTGGTCAGGGAACTAACATCCCACATGGCCCAATATGCGGCCAAAAAGGTATTAAAAAAATAAAGAGTTCCTTTTAACACCTAAACACTGTTAGGAAGTCTGGCTTAAGTCGAGAGACCTGTTTTAACTCTCTTTTGCCAAACACTATGAAAATTTTCTCATTTAAAGCTGACACTATATGAGTGTATGAGTTCAAACACATCACTTATTTTCTGTCCCCTGGGAAAGTGAATTGGTTTTAATTTGGCTCCAAGTGTTTACACCGCCATATTCAGTGGCAGGTTTACAAGAGATCTAAGACCTGAATGAAACTGGAGCAATCTCGTAGAAAATAGAGCTTCATAGGTTGAGGATGGGCCTGAGAGCCTCTCTTCCTTTTTTAAAATAAATGTCAAATTAATTGGTTTTACTTTACCAACAAAATGTCTCAGTAGAATAAAATTTAAATTTGGAAATTATAGAGCTCAATATTGAATCCATCGATGATTTTTTTAAAGAGAAATACACTCTTTACCTAAAGCCACTTAAGATGTATTCATTGTAGAATTGCATTGGTTGGGTTTTATTTTTCTAAATTCTTGACAATTTAAAGGATGAATTTTGATCTGCAGTGCTGAACGGCCAATCTGGACTGACTTAAGACTGGATGACAAAGTGATGTGACTTTGCTGGCAGGATATCTGCCAAATAGAGGATAGCGTCCAACAGGGTTTCTTGGAAAGGGCATTATTCTCTGATGCAGGAGGCAAGTGGACTCTGGACCATTAGAAACAGCTACATAAAAACTCCTGTTTTGAAGCTGGCCTCCCAATGATCAGCTGGGTGGGTGGTGGGGAAACAGGTTTTTAACAACAGGTTATCCTTCCACATCATTGTATTTATTTTGAGAAGAAAGATAATTGTCTGTTACATTCCCCTATCAGTCTTCTGGTTAAAGTTTCAGAGTATGCAAGCATTACCATGAACCAAATGCTTTACAAGCTATCACATTTGTGAACTTAATGAAATGGTCATAATTTGTGTAAATATGTCTCTAAGTGATGTTGGAGAGTTGTGATTCATAGTCCATATTTTCAAAATGCATCCCATTTCAAATAAAGTATCTATAGAGGTGATTGACCTGTGGACTGTTTTGAAGGCTTTGTTCACCTGTCGCATACACTGCGTATTCTTGTGGGAAGAAGAATGTTCTAAAGGGCTTGGCCACTGTAAAGGGCATGATGATTTGGGGAAGAAAAATACCTCCTTAAAAAATATTGTTATTGATTTATTTGATTGTGCTGGATCTTAGTTGCAGCATGCTGGATCTTTAGTTGTGCCGTGCAAGATTTTAGTTGCAGCATGTGGGACCTAGTTCCCTGCTCAGGGATCGAACACCAGGCCCCTTGCATTGGGAATGTGGAGGCTTAGCCACTGGACCACAAGGAAGTCCCTGAAAAAGACCGTTTTTTGAGGTTGGCTGGGCATTTTGAATATAGGATATAGAAGTTCACTTGGGTTATTTGGAGAGATAATTTTTGCCTTTTGAGTGCTAATGGATATGAGTTGCAATTTTTCTGTAGTGCCTGGAGGATAAGTAATGGTCCTTAGTGAGTTAGATTGGAGGTGATTCCTTCTGGAGTCCCACAGAAATTTGAGTCCTTCTGGGTCCCTTGCCAAGGTGAAGCTTTGACTCTAAGAGAATCGTCTCTCAAAGTGGTATCTATAAAACTTGCTGTTTTGTGTTGAGACCAGAAAAGAGACTCAGTTCTTTAAAAGAAACTAGCATAACTTGGCCCACAGTCTCCTTTGGCATCCAAAAGTCTTTACATCTTAAAAGACTTCAAAACATGAAGTTTGGAGGCATCCTTTTTGTCTCAGCATAGTCTTGCATTGAGAGCTTTAGTACTCCACTGTCTCGTTTGGCTTTGTTCTCCCTTCTGTTCTGCTCAGTTGTGCAGAGGTTTTCCTGCCCTTTGGACAGTCTGAGGGCTTCCACCAGTGCTTGGCAGATGACCTGTGTTAATCGTTCCACTAGTGGATGTACTTTTGATGTACACGTGGGAGGAGGTGAGCGCTACATCCTGCTTCACCGTCTTGATTCCTCCTCTGTTTGGTCTTGTTTTTAAAGAAAAAACCTGAGAAGACAAATTACTGCCATTGCGAGGGAACATGAGGGGTACAATGGTCAAGCAGTGTTGGTAAGAGCCAGGATTTGTGAGCACATGGGTTCAAGTCCCAGTTCTCCCACTTGTAGGTCATGTAGATCTTGAGCTACTTAAACTCTTGGAAACTCAATTTCCTTCTCTGTAAAATGGAGTTAATAAAGATCCCCACCCTCTGGTTATTGAGAAGATTTACTATAATGTTAGTACACATAATAGTGCTTAGAACAGTACCTGGCACAGCTATGAAAGGAAGCTCCCTGTCTTTTAGGGTAGATAAGCAGGTTTGGGGATCATTTATAACAATGTGAATATATAATACATGGTGTTTTAAAGCTATGAATTATATTTTCTGAGACCTCAGCACATCTTTTAAATGGTAAGAACAGTTTGATGGCAATATCCATGTTTTCAACTCTGAAAAAAGAAAAAAAAAAGCCATTATTTAAAGTGCTATTATTGTCATTTGCTCATCACTTTCCAGTCTTGGTTTACATGCTTATGTATGTCAAGTGAGTTACAATGAAACAATCAAAATACTCATATATGTGTCTGGAGAGGATGCTGCGGTGCGCCACTCAGATTCCCACCTGAGGACAGAGAGTACTTGGTTCCCAGATACGGGCCTGTCGGTGGCCCTCCCTCCGCCCAGTCCTGTTTCCCTTGGTGCTTCTCCGGTGAGCTTCCCGAGATCATCCCCCTGCTCCAGGCCTCCTGTAGACAAACATCAGAGTCTCAGAACCTGTTTCCCAAGGTGATCTTGTTTATGACTCTGTGTGTGTATGTGTGTGTGTGTGTGCGTGTATGTTTGTGTGTGTGAATATATATGCATTTCTACCACCACGTTTCTGTAGAGAGACTGGTGATGTTGGAAGTGGGTCTGAGCATAACGATTCGCCTTATACTTTGGAATAGTTGCTCACAGCCTGCAGAGAATTTTCTCCCCCAGGAGGCATTTGACAGTGGAGATGTTATTGGCTTTCACAACTGGTGGTAGAGGTCAGATGTGCTACTGAATATCCTACAATGCACAGGACAGTCCTCCACAGCAAAAAATTATCCAGCCCCAAATGTCAGTAGTGCCAAGGTTGAGAAACCCTGCTTTAAGTCGAAAAGTCTTGATCTTATTAGCTGAACTCCCTTGGGCAAGTGATTTCATTTATTTCGACCTCAGTTTTCCTGTGTAAAATGCAGACAATGACTGTACCTGTCTCATGGGCTTCCCTGATAGCTCAGCTGGTAAAGAATCCACCTGCAAGGCAGGAGACCTGGGTTCAGTCCCTGGGTTGGGAAGATCCCCTAGAGAAGGGAATGGCTACCCACTCCAGTATTCTGGCCTGGAGAATTCCATGGACCGAATAGCCTTTGGGTCGTAAAGAGTTGGACACAACTGAGCAAATTTCACTTCATATGGAGCTGTGAACCCCAATTAGCCGGCTCACATAAATGGGCTGTCACTCTTCCTGCCGCAGCCTAGGCTTTCAATACATGGGCGCTAGCAGCATTGTTATTTAAAGTGGTGATTTAGAATAATCAGTTCATTAATTTGGCTGCACCGTGTCTTAGTTGTGGCCTGCAGGATCTTCCATCTTTGTGGCGACATGAGGGATATTTAGTGGTCAAGCTCGCAGTTGGGATCTAGGGGGTCCGCAGCTGGGCCCCCTGCTCCGGGAGCTTGGAGTGCTGGCCCCTGGGCCATCAGGGAAGTCCCTTACACTGGTGATGTTAATGACAGCGTCAAACCCCATTGAGCTGGCATGTTATTTCACTCATTCGTCTTGTCATTTGGTGAGCTTCACTTTTACGCTGCTGTCAGCGCGCCTGCCGTAAGGCTCTTCATGCGCGCATCATATTCGTTCTGACGCTAGTCCTTCGACATCGGTGCGTGCCTGTGTGCTCCGTCGCTCTGCCTGGGCATCCGCCCGAAGCCCCGGATGATTAGCTAGAGGCTGGAAAGGAGAACTTGAGAAAGTAGTGTGATTATGTGGCATGCTCTCAAACCCCACCAAAGTCATTTCTAACAGAGTGAGCAAACACGCTCCACAGTCCTTTTATTTTTATTTTTATTTTTTTCATTTCCAGTAACATTTAATCATGTTTTTGTTTTTTTTTTAACTATTTTTTTTTTTTAGTTTTTTATTTTTTAAATTTTAAAATCTTTAATTCTTACATGCATTCCCAAACATGAACCCCCCTCCCACCTCCCTCCCCATAACAACTTTCTGGGTCATCCCCATGCGCCAGCCCCAAGCATGCTGTATCCTGCGTCAGACATAGACTGGCGATTCAATTCACATGATAGTATACATGTTAGAATGTCATTCTCCCAAATCATCCCACCCTCTGCCTCTCCGAGTCCAAACGTCCGCTATACACATCTGTGTCTTTTTGCTGTCTTGCATACAGGGTCATCATTGCCATCTTTCTAAATTCCATATATATGTTAGTATACTGTATTGGTGTTTTTCTTTCTGGCTTACTTCACTCTGTATAATCGGCTCCAGTTTCATCCATCTCATCAGAACTGATTCAAATGAATTCTTTTTAACGGCTGAGTAATACTCCATTGTGTATATGTACCACAGCTTTCTTATCCATTCATCTGCTGATGGACATCTAGGTTGTTTCCATGTCCTGGCTATTATAAACAGTGCTGCGATGAACATTGGGGTACATGTGTCTCTTTCAATTCTGGTTTCCTCAGTGTGTATGCCCAGAAGTGGGATTGCTGGGTCATAAGGTAGTTCTATTTGCAATTTTTTAAGGAATCTCCACACTGTTCTCCATAGTGGCTGTACTAGTTTGCATTCCCACCAACAGTGTAGAAGGGTTCCCTTTTCTCCACACCCTCTCCAGCATTTATTGCTTGCAGATTTTTGGATCGCAGCCATTCTGACTGGTGTGAAGTGGTACCTCATTGTGGTTTTGATTTGCATTTCTCCAATAATGAGTGATGTTGAGCATCTTTTCATGTGTTTGTTAGCCATCCGTATGTCTTCTTTGGAGAAATGTCTATTTAGTTCTTTGGCCCATTTTTTGATAGGGTCGTTTATTTTTCTGGAGTTGAGCTGCAGAAGTTGCTTGTATATTTTTGAGATTAGTTGTTTGTCAGTTGCTTCATTTGCTATTATTTTCTCCCATTCAGAAGTCTGTCTTTTCACCTTGCTTATATTTTCCTTTGTTGTGCAGAAGCTTTTAATTTTAATTAGATCCCATTTGTTTATTTTTGCTTTTATTTCCAGCATTCTGGGAGGTGGATCATAGAGGATCCTGCTGTGATTTATGTCTGAGAGTGTTTTGCCTATGTTCTCCTCTAGGAGTTTTATAGTTTCTGATCTTACATTTAGATCTTTAATCCATTTTGAGTTTATTTTTGTGTGCGGTGTTAGAAAGTGATCTAGTTTCATTCTTTTACAAGTGGTTGACCAGTTTTCCCAGCACCACTTGTTAAAGAGATTGTCTTTACTCCATTGTATATTCTTGCCTCCTTTGTCAAAGATAAGGTGTCCATATGTGTGTGGATTTATCTCTGGGCTTTCTATTTTGTTCCATTGATCTATATGTCTGTCTTTGTGCCAGTACCATACTGTCTTGATGACTGTGGCTTTGTAGTAGAGCCTGAAGTCAGGCAAGTTGATTCCTCCAGTTCCATTCTTCTTTCTCAAGATTGCTTTGGCTATTCGAGGTTTTTTGTATTTCCATACAAATCTTGAAATTATTTGTTCTAGTTCTGTGAAAAATGTGGCTGGTAGCTTGATAGGGATTGCATTGAATTTGTAAATTGCTTTGGGTAGTATACTCATTTTCACTATATTGATTCTTCCAATCCATGAACATGGTATATTTCTCCATCTATTAGTGTCCTCTTTGATTTCTTTCATCAGTGTTTTATAGTTTTCTATATATAGGTCTTTAGTTTCTTTAGGTAGATATATTCCTAAGTATTTTATTCTTAAAATAAATAGAAAACCTTAACAGACCCTTAACAGACCCATCACAAGCACGGAAATTGATACTGTAATCAGAAATCTTTCAGCAAACAAAAGCCCAGGTCCAGATGGCTTCACAGCTGAATTCTACCAAAAATTTCGAGAAGAGCTAACACCTATCCTACTCAAACTCTTCCAGAAAATTGCAGAGGAAGGTAAACTTCCAAACTCATTCTATGAGGCCACCATCACCCTAATACCAAAACCTGACAAAGATGTCACAAAAAAAGAAAACTACAGGCCAGTATCTCTGATGAACATAGATGCAAAAATCCTCAACAAAATTCTAGCAATCAGAATCAAACAACACATTAAAAAGATCATACACCATGACCAAGTGGGCTTTATCCCAGGGATGCAAGGATTCTTCAATATCCGCAAATCAATCAATGTAATTCACCACATTAACAAATTGAAAAATAAAAACCATATGATTATCTCAATAGATGCAGAGAAGGCCTTTGACAAAATTCAACATCCATTTATGATAAAAACTCTCCAGAAAGCAGGAATAGAAGGAACATACCTCAACATAATAAAAGCTATCTATGACAAACCCACAGCAAACATTATCCTCAATGGTGAAAAATTGAAAGCATTTCCCCTAAAGTCAGGAACAAGACAAGGGTGTCCACTTTCACCGCTACTATTCAACATAGTTCTGGAAGTTTTGGCCACAGCAATCAGAGCAGAAAAAGAAATAAAAGGAATCCAAATTGGAAAAGAAGAAGTAAAACTCTCACTGTTTGCAGATGACATGATCCTCTACATGGAAAACCCTAAAGACTCCACCAGAAAATTACTAGAGCTCATCAATGAATATAGTAAAGTTGCAGGATATAAAATCAACACACAGAAATCCCTTGCATTCCTATACACGAATAATGAGAAAGTAGAAAAAGAAATTAAGGAAACAATTCCATTCCACAGTCCTTTTAAAGGCCTAACGACATGTGCTTCCAAAGAACTGATAAATGAGTGTTCAGCTCTTGCATAGAAGGAAACAGGAAATGACTCCTGAGAAGTTTCAAAGTTTTCATTATGTCACCATCCTTCATCGGCTTTCCCTTGAAGTGGATAGTTCATTCAGTTCAGTTATTTTGCCAGCATTTTGAACCTTGCTGTAACAAACTCTACTGGGTGGTGTGGCTTCCTCTGCCAGGGCTGACTCATCGCTACAAAAGGGCAGACTGGCTTTGTGAGTCATCACAGTCAGAGAGGCCAAACTTTAACAGTGTTAGTTTCTAGTTTTTAGCTGTTGGAGAGATGTTCAGTTTTACAAGCCTTGGTTGCAGTTTTTTAAGCACACACCTGCCTTTAATGATTCCTCCAAATAATTCCCAGTATATATACGTGTGTGTGTATGTATGTCTGAGTAAAGTGGAAGTCGCTCAGTCATGTCCAGCTCTTTGCGACCCCTCGGACTGTACAGTCCATGGAATTCTCCAGGCCAGAATACTGGAGTGGGTAGCCTTTCCCTTCTCCGGGGGATCTTCCCAACCCAGGGACTGAACCCAGGCCTCCCGCTTTGCAAGCGGATTCTTTACCAGCTGAGCCACCAGAGAAGCCCAATATGTATATATATATGTGTGTGTGTATATGTACACATACACTTTTCTTGATAGTAACTTCATGTCCTATGAAGGTGAGATGATCAATTTTTTGTTGCAGAACTTGACATCTGAAGGATTTGACCCTGCACTTAGCAGGCTTCCTTGGAGTTTTGAGGGTTAGCCCAACCATGTCTGAACCCCTATTATAAAGCGGTGGTGTGTAGTGGTGCCATATCCCCTTTGTGATTTCCCGTGCTGTGTTTCAACACCATCGCCGGCGGGAATGGCTCTGGTCTTTGTGGGAAAATGATTCAGTGAGTTCCTGTTGTAAGTTTCTGATGGCAAAGAAGACTCTTAAGGTAGATAACTGTATGAGCTGTGTTTGCAGGTGTGAGAGTGAATCTAATCCTTGCTACAATGCTCTGGCTCAGTATAGAATAATTGTAATTGTTCCCAAAGGTCCTAATTAAAACCCCTGATGCCTGTAAAGACCTGAGCTGTGTGGCTATCTCAGCAGCGTGCAGACCCTGGTCTGTATTTGCTTTCTATACAATGGTAGGCAACAATACTTTTCCTTTGCCTGTATAAATGATGAGTTGAGATCAGAGCTGAAAATAGAATTTTAGGAATTTAGATAATGTCTCATTCATTTCTTCCCTTTCTACAGAGGGAAAAAGTCAAAGTAAGAGGGCCACTGATTTGCCGCTGGTCACATGGTCAGTTAAAGTAAAAAACACTCTTTCCACTGTGACATTACTTTGTAAGGCTTGGAAGATAACTTACATAAATTCAAGGTGTTGTCATTCTTGCAAATAACCACTTGAAATATTCAGACATCACATCCTTTCCCCCGTGAAAATGTGAATTTTTACTTAAATTATATGAGCTGTCTTAAGGACTTTATAGATATTGAAAATAAATTGTTTAATTCTACTGATTTAAAAGGTGACTTGTGACTTAGTCTTTCCAAATAAAATCCACATGGGTTAACAGAAACCTTGAGCAAGAAGAAAATTCACAAAAGAAAGCAGACGTATATTCTGAAATGGACATTTTGAAAACGCAGTTGTAGGATTACATTTTTTCTTCAAAAATTTATTGAAAATCACTTATTTAGGAACTGGGTCAAGAAGCTGCTTGGAGTTTATTTCATCATCTGACTCCTAAAATATTCATGGAATATTTCTGGTGTCACTAGTCTTTCCCTGCCCCTATACCCCTCCCCAGATCTTTAAGTCATCGCTGGAGTTGAAAAGTTGATTTGAGTGTTTAGACAGTTATTTACTTGAGGAAATAGCTAGCTGACTTTTCTAGCCTCTCTCTGTAGGTGTCAGGAGAAATATCCCCTAGAAAAGGTTGGTGGAGGGTAGTAGATTCATAGGCACCCACAGAATGCTAATAGGTGGGGTGGTGAACCTTGTTGTTGGCCCTTACAGAGATCTATGTGAATGTAATCATAAATAACAGTTTATGACCCACCGAGGACACAAAACACCCCAAAGTAGACAAATGGGAGAAGATCTAAGAATTTGTAGCTTTTAATGAGACGAAAAGGGAGAAAAAAGGAGAGGGGTCCCTAAGTGTACGTTCTCCAGCATTCAGTAAACAGGTTTTTAATTCACAACTATGTATGCACCCCAGGGGATGCCATTACTTCCTCTTACATAAAATGACCTTTTGCCAGGCTTCATTCATAGCACTTGGCTCCCTCCTGGAGTCACAGCATTTGTCACCAGGCAGCAGGTCGCTTGCTGGTTCTTATGCAAGTGTTGACTGGGAGGGCTTGATAGGGGGTGATGCTGACGGCCCCTCTCGGCAGCAGATTGTCAGCGTTCCTGACCCGGGCACTCGGAGAGCCTGGGAAAACACTTTAATTTCAATGTGGCTTTAAAAAACAATATCCAGTTGAACCAAATGACTGTGTCAGATAGGTCCACAGAGCAGCTTTTGTGGAATTAGCTAACTCTTGATGCCCCTAAACAAATTCATAATGATGGTAATGTCATAAAAGGGGCACTCTTATTTATATGCATTTAACTTGACACAGAAAATCAAACCTCTACTCAGCCATAAAAAGAATGAAATTCCGCCGCTTGTAAAATGTGGATGCACCTAGAGGATATTAAGCTTAGTGAAATAAGCCAGACAGAAAAAAGAACAATGTGTTATCATTTACATGTGGAACCTAAAATTAAAAGAAAGGAATGTATATAACAAAGCGAAATAGACTCACAGATATACAGAGTGAACTAGTGGCTGCCAGTAGGGAGAGGAAAGGGTGGAGGTACAAGATACGGGTATGGTTTTAAGAGGTATTAATATAAACTTCTGTGCATGAAATAAATAAGCAATACAGATACACAGTATAGAACAGGGAAATATAGTGATTATTTTAATAACTAAATGGATTATAATCTTTAAAACTATTGAATCCTTATGTTGCACACCTCAAACTGATACAATGTTATGAATCAGTTATACTTAAATAAAAGAGAAAATCCAAACTCTTCAAACTTACTGCATAGAAATTGACATATGGAATAGGGATTAGAGACAGTGTTTGTGAATTTGATTCACAGAAAGAATCAGGTCTGAAATGGGAGTGTGAGTTGTCAGAGTGGGGAAGAGGATTCTACCTTTCTGATGGGCAAGGATGGGGGATCCAGGCAGGCAGGCCTGGGAAGGGAAGAGATCTTGCAAGAAAATGGAGTGAAATGGAATTTGTTCTTCGGAAAACTGTCTTTAATTCTCGCTTTGCCCAAGTACCAATCAAAGTTTCCCTTTTTCTCAGGATGCAAAGTTCCCATGAACTTTGAAGGGTTTGTTTGGTTTTTCACAAGTAATTAAGAGCACTACTTTTTTAAAAATGGGGGGAGTGAAGAATGAAGCTTTCTTCTCTCTTTTGAAGACTTTGTTTCTCCTGTGAGTCAGGATAAAGCACAGAATAAAGTGAAACTTCTGTGGGTTTTCTGTAGGCTCACATCTTTTAAACATTTTTCTGTAATTTGAGTTTGAAAAGCTAACATTCACCATTCTGTTTCCTCTTGGATCCTAACTCTGCAATAAGGAATGTAGGGCGTAAAGAAATCCTCTCTCTCCCTCAGGGATGATATTAGCAATTAATTTAGGCAAGGTACATAAGGTGCTTAGCCTCGTGCCAAGTCCATGGTAACTGCCCCATACAGGATGGCTACAGCACTCACAGTGAGGCGGAGGCCTGATGGGGTGTGGGAGACAGTGTTTGCCTCCAGAGGCTGGACTTAACATGCTTATATTTTTGTTTTTTGTTTTTTTTTTAAAGATAATGTTTTATTACTAATATACTTTAACAAAACAGATTGCTAATTCAAATATAAATAAAACAATATATACTTTAAAATGAGAATTAAGAAATACACCTATGTAAAAATCAGAACTGTTCCTTCAGATTTTGTCAGATATTAATAAGCCTGATTCCACTCAGCAGATCTAACCAAAAAAAAAAACTTAAAACTATTTTTCCTACAAGTAGAAGATGCTTTAAAAGATATTATGTGCACGCACAGTGGCAAGAAAGAGTAGATTGTAAGGTCTCCAAGAACTTACATTTGAAGAAAGGGGGAAGATGAGACATAATGCTATTGGTGGGGTAGTACCAATCATAAGTACTTCATGAAGTATTAGTAATAGTTCAGTTCGGTTCAGTCGGTTGGTTACGGCCAGCTCTTTGCAACCCCATGGACTGCAGCATGCCAGGCTTCCCTGACTGTGTCACCAACTCCTAGAGCTTGCTCAAATTCATGTCCATCAAGTCAGTGATACCATCCAACCATCTCATCCTCTGTCATCCCCTTCTCCTCCTGCCCTCAATCTTTCCCAGCATCAGGGTCTTTTCAAATGATCAGCTCTTCACGTCAAGTGGCCAAAGTATTGGAGCTTCAGCTTCAGCATCAGTCCTTCCAGTGAATATTCAGGACTGATTTCCTTTAGAATTGACTGGTTGGATCTTCTTGCAGTCCAAGGGTCTCTCAAGAGTCTTCTCCAACACCACAGTTCAAAAGCATCAATTCTTCGGTGCTCCACTTTCTTTATGGTCCAACTCTCACATCCATACATGACTACTGGAAAAACCATAGCCTTGACTAGATGGACCTTTGTTGGCAAAGTAACATCTCCACTTTTTAATATGTTGTCCAGGTTGGTCATAGCTTTTCTTCCAAGGAGCAGGCATCTTTTCATTTCATGGCTGCAGTCACCATCTGCAGTGATTTTGGAACTCAAGAAAATAAAGTCTCTCATGGTTTCCATTGTTTCCTCATCTATTTTTCATGAAGTGATGGTTTCCATTGTTTCACCATCTGTTTGCCATGAAGTGATGGGACCAGATGCCATAATCTTAGTGTTTTGAATGTTGAGTTTTAAGCCGGCTTTTTCACTCTCCTCTTTCACTTTCATCAAGAGGCTCTTTAGTTGCTCTTTGATTTCTGCCAGAAGGGTGGTGTCATCTGCATACCTAAGGTTTTTTCTCCTGACAATCTTGATTCCGGCTTGTGCTTCATCCAGCCCAGCATTTCGCATGATGTACTCCTCATATAAGTTAAATAAACAGGGTGACAATATACAGCCTTGACGTATTCCTTTCCTGATTTGGAACCAGTCTGGTGGTCCATGTCTGGCTCTAACAGTTGCTTCCTAAGCTGCATACAAATTTCTCAGGAGGCAGGTAAGGTGGTCTGGTATTCCCATCTCTGTATTAGTAATAGCAGTAGCAACAACTAGCATTTATTGGGTATCTGCTAAGGTTGCGCAGTGATAAAGAGTCCACCTGCCAATAGAGAAGGTGCAGGAGACAAGGGTTTGATCCCTGGGTGGGGAAGATCCCCTGGCGGAGGAAATGGCAACCCACTCCAGTATTTTTGCCTGGAAAATCCCATGGACAGAGGAGCCTGGCAGGCTAAAAGTCCATGGGGTTGCAAAGAGTTGGACACAACTGAGAACTAAGATGCACAAGGTTCTCAGTGGAATCTGGAACGCTAAAACTAGAGCCTCTTCCACGAGTGGCCTCTGGCAGCCATCTGTAGATTCCCTGACAAAATACAAGGCAGAGAAACAGCAGAAGAACGGAATGCTTCTTATTCATGTGCAACAGGAGGAGCACTTTGGTGTTTATTCTACTCTGAAAGCTTCTTTTATTCTTTAGGGAGTTCCTTCAAGGGTCAGCAAAGAGTAGTAGAAAGAATTCTAGATTCCTGATTTGCTGCTAACAAGCTCTGAGAGCCTAAGAAGATGATTTTTGCCTCTTGGGACTTCAGTATTTCTTTAAAAATTTTTTTTATTGAAGTATAGTTGATATACAATGTTGAAAGAAAATATATTTCCTTTTCATATTCTTTTTCATTATGATTTATTACAGGATATTAAATATAGCTCCCTATGCTCCACAGTAGGACCTTGTTGTTTATCTATTTTATATATAGTAAGAACTTTGGTTTCCTCATCTTTCAAGTAAAGATGTCTTCGATAGCTTGCTTTTTAACTGTAATTTTTTACAATCCTTAGATATTTTTATCCTTAGTTGCCTTTGGAAAAGAGTACAGACTTTGCCTGTGGAGGATGTGTTTGACTCTCAGTCCCTCATAAGCTGTGTGACTTTGCACAAGTCACCTAAGGTTTTTGAACTTCAGCTTCCTCACCTTTCATATGGGAATGATGAAACCAGTCCATAGAACCATTGTGAGGATTGTAATAATCTATGTGAAAGCACTTTGCAGATGATCACTAAATATTATCAAGAGATATGTCATTAACCCATCCTAGGTCTTCCTTTTTGTTCTTAATGTTGAATATCTACTTTATGCCAAAACAAGGGAAAGGCAGAGAGAGACTGAGTTTGTATGTTTTCTGCAATGAGAGGAAGGGGTTTACAGTTTACACCCAGAAATCAAAATATGGTCTCTTCAGTTCATCTAACAAGTTTAGATGCAACACCAAAGACCTCTTCCCCCACTGGGAAACCTGTGTCTATTCAGGCAAGACATTAGGAAGAGTTTGTTTCCACCGTCTGCTAAAGAGCATCCCTGTCTCATGACCTCTTCATTTCGGTCTGCTGGAGCCATAGTCAGCACAAATCTCTAACTCACAAAGCCATCTGTTTTTATTCTCTGTTTTACTCCTCTCCTTCATTTAGGTAAAAGAAGAAAATACAGTAAGGCATGCTATTCTGTGGGGTTCTGACAGTCCAATACGCCTTCAACTCAACCTCCTATCCAATGAATATCCAACGGCTCAATGAGATCTATTCATCAGTGTGGTGAGAGATGCTAAATGATCCCACTACCTGATTGTTTGCTAAGGTTGGAATGTATTCTTACATGATCTAGAATTATTTTCTGTTCCATGGCTTGAAATGAAAACGTGTACTTCTTCTTTATTAATAGTTATTTGGCTGCTCTAGGCCTTAGTTGAGGCCTGGAGAAATCTTTACTTGCAGCACATGAACTCTTAGTTGCAGCGTGTGGCATCTAGTTCTCTGACCAGGAATTGAACCCAGGGCCCCTGCACTGGGAGTATGGAGTCTTAGCCACTGGACTACCAGGGAAGCCCTAAAAAATGGGTGTTTCTGAAAGACTGACTGTAGGCAGAAAATGGATGTAAGCTGAATCCTCTATTACACACTTGAACACACTTGTGAGCTGTGTTTTACTTCAATAATGTAGCCAGGGAGAATGAAGATGGAGGAAATAATACAGACTGAACAGTAATATTTGCTGTTTTCTGAGCATTTACTTTAGGACAGGTTCTTTACCATGACAGTGCTATGAGGTGTGGATATTGTTATGGCCCTTTTACTGATAAGAAAACAGTAGCTGGTTGGGGCTTCCCTGATGTATAGTGAAAAAGAATCTGCCTGCAGGTGCGGGGGATAGGGGTTCGATCCCGCGTGTCGCAAAGCAGTTAGGCCTGCGCGCTGCAGCCACTGAGGCCTGTGTGCCTGGAGCCCGTGTCTGCAACAAGAGGAGCCGCGGACGGCGGCGGGAAGCCTGTGCGCACACCCAAGAGCCGCCCTTTCTCGCCGCAGCTAGAGAAAGCCCGTGCGCGGCAAAGGAGACCCAGTGCACCCAAAAATGTTAAAAAAAAAAAAAAAAGAAAGAAATCAGTAGCTTCCAGAAGTTAAATAAGTCCCCCAGATCAGCAGACAGGAATGCAGAGCTGGGAGACCCCGGAGGGCCTGCGCCTTCCACACCTTCCAGCTCTTCAGAGCCAGAGGGACGAGGCAGGCTGAGCACAGCAGGGTGGACTCTCTCGGGAGAGCAGGGCCTGGCGGAGGGCCCCTGTGTCGCCTCTGTGCCTTTCCGGAAAGTAGTGCCGTGTCATAGGCCATCCCACAGTGTCCAGAGTCTCTCCCCAGACCACCCAGCAAAGCAGTCTGTGTGCTTTGAAGGCATCATTTTATTTAAGGATGATGAGGTTGTGGACCAAGGGGAAAGAACGTAAGGACTAGTTTCACTGAGCATTTACTCAAGAAAAACACATGTCTTTATAAGGCATGGAATGGATGACTTGCTTTCCAAGGGCAACGACAAGAATCACTTCCTGGGGAATTAATGAGAACATCTTGTCCACCCAGAGACCCCCCACCTTGCTGAGGCTCAACCTTGGGTCTTATCCGAGGAAAACACATGAATCATGGTGAATGGGACGCCTGGTGTCCAGCCAGTGGGGTGAGGATACTGGCATGGAACCCAAGCAGAAAGGAGCTCAGAGGCAGGGGGCCAGATACTCAAGAGCTCACCCCTCAGCCTTCACCTAGTTCTCACCATCCCTTGATTGTTGTTGTTGTTCGTAGGTCAGTCGTGTCTGACTCTTTGTGACCCCATGGACTGTAGCACGCAAGGTTTCCCTGTCCTTTACTATCTTCTGGAGTTCACTCAAACTCATGTCCTTTGAATCGGTGATGCCATCTAACCATCTCATCCTCTGTTGGCCCCTTCTCCTCCTGGATTTGCATCAGGGTCTTTTCCAGTGAGTCAGCTCTTTGCATCAGGCGGCAAAAGTATTGGATTTCTTTAATATGTAATTTATCAGAGAACCCCCAGGCCCTGGGCTTCCTAGGTGGTGCTAGTGGTAAAGAACCCTCCTGCCAATGCAAGAGATGTAAGAGACTCAGGTTCGATCCCTGGGTCAGAGATGATCCCCTGGAGGAGGGCATGGCAACCCACTCCAGTATTCCCGCCTGGAGAATCCCCACGGTCAGAGGAGCCTGGCGGGCTATGGTCCCTAGGTTCACAAAGGGTTGGACACAACTGAAGCAAATTCGCACGCATGTACGCCTCTTGCCCTCTTGCTTCTTCCTAGAAAAACAGGCACGTTGAGGTCATTGTGGCATCACAGAAGCGATGCTGTCCTGCAGCCCCTCCCTCTCTGGCTCTCATCTGCCGGCCTCCCACCCCCAGGCTGGTGCTGCAGCTGCAGGGATGTCACTACGAGACCTCTGAGGTCGGTCTCCTCCAAGTCCTTCCTGCCCAGGTCCAGGCCCAATCCTCAGGGCCCCAGGTGTGAAGGCAGAGCTGCCACCCGTACCGGAGCGCTGAGGCTCAGTGTGGAGGCCCAGACCTGTCTCCTCCTGGGTTTGGGTCTCGCTTGCCTGTAGGGACTCTGCAGAGCCTGGGCTCAGAGCTGCTGCTCAGTCTGCAGGCAGATGGCAGAAAAAACGCTTTGGGATTGAGCTTGCTCTTCAGGTGTGAGAGCTTGTCCTTAAGGACCCCTCCCATCTCCCGTTGGTAGGGGGTAGGGAATGTGGAAGACATTTTCCCAGGGGGACGAGTTTTCTAAGGAATGTAGAAGTTATAGAAAGGGCAGAGACGTGAACAGCAAGACAGACGTTGTTGTGAAGGAGCGACAGGAGATTCTGATTGCAGGTGCAAACCTCAGCTGTCACCAAGAGAGGATTAAGGATGAATAGCTGAGAAGAGTAACAGGAAACATTCACATTTTTACTTGCTTCTCTCCATGGCTTCTGGGGTGGGTGGTGGTGTGACCCAGCAGAGAGCATCTTTATAATCGCTGAGTTTCTATAGTCCCCATTGCCCCCCACCTGGGTCCGCCTCACCCTCACCTCCCTGAGGCCCTCACCCTTGGTGTCTGGACAGTCCCCCTGCTGTGTGGACAAGGACTTTCAGCTCTGACCCTTGCCCACAGCAGGTGCCTCCCCTGGCCCACTCCACACCATCAGCCCTCCGTGCACCTCTGACCGCTTACCATGAGGTGCTCAGGGAACTTTCCAGAAGAAGGCTTATCTCGTGGAATGCCTGGGACTTGAGAGGGTTGGGTTTCCAGCAGCGGAGCAGCTCCAGTTTCCTTGGCAGCAGCGTGAACTGCCAGAGTGTGTGATGGTGTACCTGGAGCAAAGAAAGATGCTGGGGATGGAGACAAGCTTTAGCAGACAATCAGAGTCACAGATGGCTGAGACAAGACCGGGTCCTGGTGGGGAGCGCAGCTGGGAGTCAGCCCAGGTGGCTGGAAGGGGAGAAGAGCTGATCTGGTCCTCGTGGGTGGCATGGCACCAATGAGAAACCGCGTCCCTAGGTCCTCCTGACCATGGAGACAACTTCAGCGTGGGCAACAGTGGTGTCTGGTTTGGCCCCCCGCCCACTCCCCTTTGTCTCCTCATCTTTCCTAGAAGGTCTAGCTGCATCATTAGCGGCTTAGTGTTGAACCTCAAAGGCTTTATCAGCATGACTCTACCATAGCCATCTCAGTGTCCCTCCAGTGACCCCCAGATCTTGTGAGGTCCCCAGAGCTGAGTCCTTCACTGAGGACCTTGGAAAGGCTTCCTCGGACAGTGTGTGTGATAGCCAGGGCTCCACACAGGACCTGCCCCGGACCGCCCTTCCCCAGACTCTCAGTACATCTTCCTTCTTACTGGCGCCTCCGCTCTTCCAGGAAATCCGGGCAGCCTTTGGCCCCATTTGGCTCAGGCGGGTTAGCCCCAGTCTCCCAGGTGTCTGACTACCAAGGCCAAAGTCCCTCTGCTGAATCCTTCTGGGGACATTTAGAGTTTCTTCTCACAGAGAGCTGAACGCTGGCTGCCTATCCCACTTCTCAGAGTTTCCAAAATCAGCACACAGGTCAATACCCTCCAGTGAGACACAATTTTAAAAGTAAGTGGCAGAAGACTTCTCTACGGGGGGCATGTAGAGACCAGGCTGGACTCGTGTTTTTAAGCAGAAACATTTCAGGGAAGTCTCCTTGGGCCCTGAGCTATTTTTGAGGTTGAGTGCTGGGAATCCTTTTGAGCCACACAACTCAGAGTCCCTCTGGGCGCGTTGGACCACCCCCAGAGTTGCAGAGAGGATTGCAGAGGCATTCCAGAGAGAGGCTGGGAAAAACCTGACGGGAAGTATTCCCAGAACACTCAACTCCCAAAGTCCCTGCTGGCTAATGATTAGGGCATAACTGTAAACAGAGCAGAAGCGCTTCAAAGAATAACATTCTACAGACGGCAAACAGAAAAATGCCCTCCTGGCTCCGGTCAGCTCATAGCGCCCTTATGCCAGGGCGTTCCAAGGTGAACCAAGCAAATGCGTGCTGTCTGTTGCCCAGGGCCACGTCTAAACACCACCTCCAGCCTCCACAGCACCCTTCCCTAGCATGTTCTACTTCTCCACCAGACTTCCCTGAGGTTGGAAAGAAGAGAGATGGCAGGGACGTGAGAAAAGGGAATGTAGGCTAAAGCGATTACTGGATCCCCTCTGAATGCCACGCAAGGCAGATTTCTGGTGGCCATGATCTGGTCTCACTGATCCGGGCATGCGCGGGCTTTGGAATTAGATAATCCTAGAGTCAATACTCAGCTCTACCAGTCAGTAGACTTGATAATTTATTGCAACTCTTTTCTCATCTGTAAAATGGGAGTGATGATTCCTAACTCATAGATAGGCTTTATTTTGAGATTATAAATATATATAAATGAATATATTTTGGTGTCTGGCACATAGGAGATAGATACTACTATTATTATTACCACTTCTAATACTTCTGCAAGTATTGTAAAATAGCAGCTGGTTAGTGAATGCTTCGGAGAAGGCAATGGCAACCCACTCCAGTACTCTTGCCTGGGAAACTCCATGGTCGGACATGACTGAGCGACTTCACTTTCACTTTTCACTTTCATGCACTGGAGAAGGAAATGGCAACCCACGCCAGTGTTCTTGCCTGGAGAATCCCAGGGATGGGGGAGCCTGGTGGGCTGCCATCTATGGGGTCGCACAGGGTCGGACACAACTGAAGCGACTTAGCAGCAGCAGCAGCAGCAGTGAGTGCTCACCATATGCTGGGTATTGGGTTAAACACTGTGAATACACGTATTTTTTGGATGTAAAACTCTTTTAAAAGCCCAGTAATTCTTAATACAGTAGAGTGCTGCTATATATCAATTTAGTTAAATAAGAATATTGCTAGGGAAGGAAGGTTTGAATAGATTGATGTTTCTGTTTGCATTTGCTTACCTGAAATTAACTCAATATTTCACAAGCTATCTGTACTTGAGCCAAGAAACAATATTGTATTTTGGTAGGTGTTGATCTTGACTGTTTTAAACTTCTATATGGATATAAGAATTAAGACAGTTGGCTCTAGGCACTAGATTAAAAACCTAGGGATTAAAAGATTAAAACAAAACAGAGTAGAATAAACACTACTTTAAGTAAACAGTCAAGTAATTGAAACCCGCCTATTAGGTATCAGCTATTTAAATTATTTTGCTATTTGATGTAATCTTCTCAACTCTGCTTCTAAGACGGCCTAGTACATGAATCAAAATTCCTGGGGTCTTTAATAAGCAGAAAGGAAACATTTCCTGTCCTAGGCCGTATTGAGAAGGAAGCTCAAAGCATTAGCTTTTCAAATTATTTATTTACATAAACATCTTGTTTATTTGGCTGTGCCAGGTCTTGGTTGTGGTAGGAGGGATGTTTGGCATGTGAAGTCGGTTGTGGCAAGGATGGGATCTAGTTCCCTGACCAGGGGGCGAACCCAGGTCCCCTGCATTGGGAGGGTGGAGTCTTAACCACTGGGCCACCAGGGAGGTCCCTAGAGGCATTCAGTTCAGTTCAGTTCAGTTCAGTCGCTTAGTCATGTCCGACTCTCTGCGACCCCATGAATCGCAGCACGCCAGGCCTCCCTGTCCATCACCAACTCCTGGAGTTCACTCAGACTCACGTCCATCGAGTTGGTGATGCCATCCAGCCATCTCATCCTCTGCCATCCCCTTCTCCTCCTGCCCCCAATCCCTCCCAGCATCAGAGTCTTTTCCAATGAGTCAACTCTTCGTATGAGGTGGCCAAAGTACTAGAGTTTCAGCTTAAGCATTAGTCCTTCAAAAGAACACCCAGGACTGATCTCCCTTAGAATGGACTGGCTGGATCTCCTTGCAGCCCAAGGGACTCTCAAGAGTCTTAGCTGTTGCTATACTGTGCGCTACTTTGTTGGCGGAATCTGGAGCTTTGATGATTCTCATACTGAGCGCCTCAGTCTAACTGAGAAGTGGGAGAGTGCCCAGTGGAATAAAAAGCTCTCAGCGGGGTGTCACCAGCCAGCCTGGAGGGGGATGTCCATGCGGGATGAACACCGCAGCTCTGTGCCGGCTTCCCTGTGGGGCATCTGGTGGAGACGATCTGCCGTGTGCTTCCCCGATAGAAAAATTTGCCTTTGTTTTTAAATCATTCTATCTGGCTAGCAGGTTGAGGTGATCTACTTTTCTTGGGGTACAGACAGCATTTAATGCATTCTACTTTGACATCTAATCACTGGATGAGGGCTGCAAATGGTGGGGTGGAAAACATGAAGGGGATATTTGTTAATCCATTGCCGGTACCAGATACTCTGGTGACAGGCTTCCTGTGTTTTCCATCTTTCAGTTCTCACAGTCAACCTGTAAGTTAGTCATTATTAACTAGTGCCCAGAGCACAGTGGTACAGTTAGGATTCAAGCCACCGATTCTCCAGCATTCACCCTGCTATCCTAGATGATCGGCGTATTAGGAATAACCGGTATACTGGTGTGTGCTCATTTGCTCGGTTGTGTTTGACTCTGCGACCCAGTGGATTGTAGCCTGCCAGGCTCCTCTGTCCATAGGAATTTTTAGGCAAGAATAGTGATACAGGTTTCCATTTCCTCCTCCTGGAGACCTTCCTGACCCGGGAATCGAGCCTGCGTCTCCTGAACCGCGGGAGCATTCTTTACCTGCTGAGACATTGGGGAAGCCTGGTGAACTGGTTTGTAAGAACATTTACCTTGTTGTAATTGGCTTTTAGTCTCAGCCTCCCTGTTGTGTGATTAGGGGCAATCCTGTGCCTCTAAGATTCATTTTCCTCATTTGTGTGTGTGTGCTCAGTCGTGTCCGATTCTTTGCGACTCCAAGAGCCATATCCCACCAGACTCCTCTGTCCATGGAATTTTCCAGGCAAGAATACTGGAGTGGGCTGCCATTTCCTACTTTGGGGGATCTTCCTGACCCAGGGATCAAATCTGAGTCTCCTATGTCTCCTGCATGGGCAGGCAGATTCTATACCACTGTGCCACCTGGGAAGTGCCCTCCCTATCTATTAAAGGGGATACTACTACTAATAATATCTCAAAGAGTTGTTGAGAGAATTAAAAAAGGAAGTGCACATAAAACCTAGCATCTGGTGATGGCTTAAAACATACCCCCTGTCGCTCCTGCTTTGTTATTTATGTGGGACATCCTTGGTTTGATTGTGAAGGGGCTACCACAATACGTCTATTAATTACACAGTGGATTTTCACAACACCTTGTTAGAGACTCCATTAGCAGAGGTGAGGGTAAGAGCGAAGGTAGCAGTGTTTAATTTAGGATGACAGAAGTAAGAGCTAGCCAGCTTTCAGTCCTAACTGGAGGGAATTGAAGTGCAGTAAAGGCAAAATCTCTTCCGGGGAGTCTTGAGTTTGGAGCTGACTTGAGGCTCAGGGAGACATGGGATGAAGCGGTCCGCTGTCCCCATCAGGAAGGGGAGAAGATGGGAGGATTCTGAATCTGGCTGCTGCTAAAGAATTAGTGACAAGGACTAGTGGCTCTTGCCACCACTCTCCCCAAGCAGTCGTCTCTTGTTGCTATTCCCGGGCCAAGCCCTAGGAAACTGTGATTGCGGGTGATGGTGGTGTGTACGTGTGTGCACGCGTGTGGTTGAGAGTACTTGAGGGTCAGACAACCCCCACGGTGTGGATTTAGTCTCTCGTCTTTCCCCTTTCATTTATTCATTCTTCATATTCACGCAATACACATTGTTAGTTGCTAAGTTGTGCCTGACTCTTTGCGACCCCATGGATTGTAACCCGCCAGGCTCCACTGTCCATGGGATTCTCCAGGCAAGAATACTGGAGTGGGTAGGCATTCCCTTCTCCACGGGATCTTCCTGACCCAGGGACTGAACCTGGGTCTTCTGCATGACAGGCAGATTCTTTACCCTCTGAGCCACCAAGGAAGCCCATTGAGTACATATTAATCAATATTTCATTTATTCAACAAACATTGATTGGATGTTTCCTACTGACCAGGAACTTTGATGAGGATGAGGTCTGTGCTAAAAACCTGAGTGAATAAAAACTGAATGAACTCACTGACAAGTAAATAAGCAAATAAATGTCACTTGAAGGGTCTGATATAGGCTCTTGAGGTAGTTAGCTCTCTACCTGTCATACCTGTCAGAAGGCAGCATGGAATTCAGTTTATAGCAAACCATGGATTCCCGCCCCCCCCCTCCCAAATTAGACTTCGATAAACACCTTATAAAATACAAATGCTGAAGTGATGGGTTGAATGCATTCAGGTTAGTGTATTCAGTCAGTGTGGCTGAAACTGAAATACAAGGTACAGGGTGAGGAAGGAGATGGGGAATGATGGCAGAAGAGAGGCAGCGAAAGCGCAGAGAAGAGGCCTGAGTAGCGTCTCCCGCTGGTGCCTCAGGGTCTCCGTCCACCTTCAATGGGGCAGCTCTCAGGGGGCTTTCTTATTCCGGCTGGCTGCAACATCCTTTTGTGTTGCTGGCACCAGTTTCCATTCAAATTAAAAAAAAAAAAGAAAACAAACAGGCAATTTACTCTGAGTAGCTTCTAAAGGATTTGTTAATCAATCTATCACTCTATTAATCCATTGCCTGAGGAGGCCCTCAGTTTCAATCACAGCTGCTCTCATAGAAGAAAGCTAAAAGAAGTCTAGAATCCCTTCAGGAAATGTAACATGTATGGGATTTGCACAGATTGGAGAAATTCAAGCTTGCTGTTTATTTTACTGAAAGATAGTACTGAGTCTAAAGAGAGGTGGCGAGATAGATCAACCCACTGAATAATTAGCTCTGACAATAAAGCGTCAGTAAAGTTTTCCCTCAGCTTCTTTGGTTCTCAAGAAGACACCAAACTGATTTCCTGAGTTCCAGACTCTGGGGAGAGAGGCTGGGTGATAGGATATGGGCTCTGAAGGTTCTTGGGGGCCAAGTCCAGCCTCTGCAACTTGCTGACCGTGTATTCTCAAATATATTTTGACTTCTTAGTCTCAGTCCTCGGGGGTAAAAATACTCACCTCAGAGAATCAGTTAGTGGAAGAACCAAATGAGGTCTTATGTACAGCTATGTAATTGTGAGCAGTGTTTAAATATTTTATGCCTCAGTTTATTAGTTTGTGAAATGTGGATAATAGTAGTGTTGATCTAAGAGAGTTCAGAAATTAAAATTAGTTGATACAGATAATATACATAAAGTGCTTTTAAACAATTACTGGCATATATTAAACATTACATAATTTATTATTAGCACATAAAGCATTCACTATGGTAGTTCTTAGGGCTTCCTTGTGATTCAGACAGTAAAGAATCTTCCTGCAATGCGGGAGACCTGGGTTCAATCCCTGGATTGGGAAGATCCTCAGGAGAGGGGAATGGCAACCCAGTCCAGTATTTCTGTATTTTTGCCTGGAGAATTCCATGGACAGAGGAGCCTGGCAGACTGCAGTCCATGGGGTTGCAAGGAGTCAGACACGACTGACTAATCTTTCAGGGTAGTTCTTGTTTTATTATTCCTTCTTTGATCCCAGGTATGCCATTTTCTTAAAGCACTGCTTTCACCATTCAGCTATCTAGCTAGATTAGCTAGGATTGTCACTTTAAACTATGGTAACAAAAAGACCTAAATGTATCAGTATAATGAAAAAAAAAAAAAAAACACTTTCAGTAACCGTCCAGGATGCTTCTAGATTGGAGATGGGGCTCTATTGGACAAAGCCACTGAGCATTTCCAAATCAACTGGAAGAGGAGGAGTGCAAGGAAGAACAGGCATAAAGGTGTTCCATGGGCTAGGTCTTGAGGTGGGACACATCTTCTCCACACGTTTTGCTGGCTGGTTCTCAACTGTATGGCCGCATGCAGCTGCAAAGGAGTCTGGGAAGGTGGGCTGCCTGTGCCCAGATGAAGAGACGGTGGAGGCGGGAGCCGAGCTGGTGGTCCCTGCCACACCACTTCAAACACCAAGTGAGTTCTGCTGCCTTCAGGGCCAGCTACAAGCCCCATGACCCGGCTCCATGACCTCAGCTGTCTTCCAACCTCAGGGTACCCAGAGCCTAACACAAACCCTTTGCTGTTATTTTGGCCCACTTTCTCTTGCTGCCTGATACAAGTGTCCTGTTCACAGAGTCAGGCCATTTCCCACCAGACCCTCCATACATTTCCTTCAGGCTCAGGTTTAGCTGATGACACGGGCTACTGCATGCCAGGCATACAGCTTTTTTATGATTATATTTACAAACCTAGGCTGCAAGCAGTATTCAATTTATGGTTAAGGAATCTGAACTCAGAGAGATGAAGTCATACTTCGCCAACTACTCTCCTCTCTCTTCCAATCCCATAGCATTTAGATTCTTTACCAAAATAGTTAGTGCTCAGTCCTCCTGATTTCATAACAACGCATCTTTCTTTTCCAATAAAAATGGAGTTAAAACTTCCAGGTCAAGTGTGGGACTCTGTATGTTTTTCAGATCCTGTAAGTGTTCTTACATAGGAATGGGGAATGTCAGGATTATTTGACTTTAACAAAACTCTTACCGATGAATTTGCTAATTAATCTTGATAATGTGGGTGTTAGCCTTTATCCGGGGTTAAACCAACATTGGGCTTCCCTGGTAGCTCAGATAGTAAGGAGACTGCCTGCAGTGTGAGAGACCCAGGTTCAATCCCTGGGTCAGGTAGATCCCCTAGAGAAGGAAATAGCAACTGACTCTAGTATTCTTGCTGGAAAATCCCATGGACGGAGGAACCTGGCAGGCTACAGTCCAGGATAATCTTTAGCTAACCCAGGATCAGCTAAAGGCAAAGGAGAAAAGGAAAGATATACCCATCTGAATGCAGAGTTCCAAAGAATAGCAAGGAGAGATAAGAAAACCTTCCTCAGTGATCAGTGCAAAGAAATAGAGGAAAACAATAGAATGGGAAAGACCAAAGATCTCTTCGAGAAAATTAGATATGCCAAGGTAACATTTCATGCCAAGATGGGCTCGATAAAGGACAGAAATGGTACGGACCTAACAGAAGCAGAAGATATTAAGAAGAGGTGGCAAGAATACACAGAAGAAGTATACAAAAAGATCTTCACGGCCCAGATAATCGCAATGGTGTGATCACTCACCTAGAGCCAGACATGCTGGAATGCAAAGTCAAGTGGGGCTTAGGAAGCATCACTACGAACAAAGCTAGAGGAGGTGATGGAATTCCAGCTGGGCTATTTCAAATCCTGAAAGATGATGCTGTGAAAATGCTGCACTCAGTATGCCAGCAAATTTGGAAAACTCAGCAGTGGCCACAGGACTGGAAAAGGTCAGTTTTCATTCCAATCCCAAAGAAAGACAATGCCAAAGAATGTTCAAACTACCACACAATTACACATATCTCACATGTTAGCAAAGTAATACTCAAAATTCTTCAAGCCAGGCTTCAACAGTATGTGAACTGAGAACTTCCAAATGTTCAAGCTGGATTTAGAAAAGGCAGAGGAACCAGAGATCAAACTGCCAACATCCAGTGGATCATTGAAAAAGCAAGAGAGTTCCAGATAAACATCTATTTCTGCTTTATTGACTATGCTAAAGCCTTTGACTGTGTGGATCACAACAAACTGTGGAAAATTCTGAAAGTGATGGGAATACCAGACCACTTGACCTGCCTCCTGAGACATCTGTATGCAGGTCAGGAAGCAACAGTTAGAACCAGACATGGAATAGCAGACTGGTTCCAAATTAGGGAAGGAGTCCGTCAAGGCTGTATATTGTCACCCTGCTTATTTAACCTATATGCAGAGTACATCATGCAAAATGCTGGGCTGGATGAAGCACAAGCTGGAATCAAGATTGCTAGGAGAAATATCAATAACCTCAGATATGCAGGTGACACTACCCTATGTCAGAAAGCAAAGAAGAACTAAAGAGCCTCTTTTCTTTTTTAATTTTTAATTTTTTTAAAAATTTTTATTTTTACTTAATTTTACTTTATAATACTGTATTGGTTTTGCCATACATTGACATGAATCAACCACGGGTGTACATGCGTTCCCAAACATGAACCCCCTCCCACCTCCCTCCCCATAACATCTCTCTGGGTCACCCCCGTGCACCAGCCCCAAGCATGCTTGATGAAAGTAAAAGAGGAGAGTGAAAAAGCCGACTTAAAACTCAACATTCAAAAAACTAAGATCATGGCATCTGGTCCTATCACTTCATGGCAAATAGATGGGGAAACAATGGAAATAGTGACAGACTTTATTTTCTTGGGCTCCAAAATTTGGATGGTGACTGTACCCATGAAATGAAAAGATGCTTGCTCCTTGGAAGAAAAGCTATGACAAACCTCGACAGTGTATTAGAAAGCAGAGACATTACTTTGCCAACAAAGGTCCGTCTAGTCAAAGCTATGGTTTTTCCAGTGGTCATGTATGGATGTGAGAGTTGGACTATAAAGAAAGCTGAGCACCGAAGAATTGATGCTTTTGAGCTGTGGTGTTGGAGAAGACTCTTGAGAGTTCCTTGGACTGCAAGGAGATCACCCGGTCAATTCTAAAGGAAATCAGTCCTGAATATTCACTGGAAGGACTGATGCTGAAGCTGAAGCTCCAATACTTTGGCCACCTGATGTGAATAACTGACTCATTGGAAAAGACCCTGATGCTGGGAAAGATAGAAGGCAGGAGGAGAAGGGGACTGCAGAGGATGAGATGTTTGGATGATATCACCGACTTGATGGACATGAGTTTGAGTAAGCTGCAGGAGTTGGTGATGGACAGGGAAGCCTGGTGTGCTGCAGTCCATGGGGTCCCAAATAGTTGAATATGACTGAGCAACTGAACTGACTGAACCCAAGATTATTCAGACACTAAGTTACCAACAAACTTCCTTCTTTTCTTCCCCTTGGTGCCTGCTTAGGGAAACGCTGAGTCTTAAGGAAGCATCTGCGCACTTTGCTCAAAGCCTTCCCCACCCCTCTCCCCCAGTCCTCCCGTATGTGGTATTTACATTAGTTTTGCTCTTGAAAGATGAACCTTAAGCAGAAATTCCCAGCTGTGATTTCTCTTCTCCAGCTTCCCGTATTTGACGCGAGCTGTGTAGATGGTGAATGCTAGCTCCTTGACTGCTGAAATGTACATGCAGTCTCCCCTCTGTGATCCCTTTAGCTGCTGAAAGATTCCACGTCCCCAGAGCCAGAGGCCCAAGAAAGAAAAGCAGCTGGGACTGTGATGACAGTGACCCCCCGAGTGGCTGGTCCAGAGCAACGAAGTGGCCGTGGTAAGTTTGATTGCTTCTGTTGCGCTTCCTCTCCTCCAGGGGTTGGATTTTTATTATGATTATTTAAAGATATTTATGATAAACTAAACAGTTACGAATGTGGGCAGGATTGTATTGCACTGGGGTTCTCCTTGGCACTCTCGCTCCCACAGCTGCACGCGTTCCCTCCTCCACGTTATTAATTTAGAGGTAATCAGGTCTGCATCTGCAGCTGTGCAGCACATGTTTTCCTAAAACAGTCATGGCTACGGGCACCAGAACAATTAAGACTAGAAAATATGCCAACAGTTTCCCCCCCCCCCCCTTCTGGTGAAATTATACTGTTTTTCTTTCATTTGTTGGCTTTGTATGATTTTATCATCAGAGAAGAGCAAATATTTTCTGAGCACCTACTGTGTATCTGAGCTAGTTGCTTTTCACAAAATGTTGTCCCAGATAGACATATCATCTTGGTTTTTAAGAGTGGTTCTAATTTTATTAGTGGAGAGAGTGGCTAAGGTCTGAAATGGCTGTGTGGCAGGAGAGAGTAGTGTGAAGTCAGAGACGTGGGACGCATCTAACACTTAGTGGATTGTTACATCCAGGAAAAAGCTGATTAAACGTTGTCGAGATGGGAGGTGCAGTTTCAAGTGAGTCCTAAATTATTCTTGGTCTGCTTTGACAGAAAAGCCCGTATTGCTGCAATCTGACGTCTGACACAGACACGAAAACTGTCTTTACTTTTTGGATAATCTTATAGAATTGAACAGATTATAACTTTCTTCGAAGTGGATTTTAGCTGACTTATGGTGTAGAGATGACAGACAAGCCATGAACTAACACTTGCCTCAGAGAAGTCCTGGGGTGCAGAATGTTCTTTTGATGTCTAAGCAATCCCTTGTTTTTCAACCCAGTCAGCGCGACTTGTTCATCCCTTTGTATTAGGCAAGACTGTCAGTACAATGAAATTCACCTGAAGATTTACCTAGCCAAATGAACCTCCAGATGGAATTGTGCTTATTTCATAGATGTCCATCTCATTGTCATCTGTGGTTGCTTCTGTGTGATGGTGGCAGAGACAAATAAGTCATCCCATCCCTTAGTATCTATAGTCATTGGTTCCAGGACCCACGGTGAATACCAAAATCCATGGATGCTCAAGTGTCATATTTGGTCCTCCATATTTTGGGTACCAAATCCTCAGATATAGGGGACTGTGGATTGTGTAGTAGTGTAGCTCACATTTATTGGAAAAAAAAAATCCATGTGTAAGTGGTCTGTGCAGTTCAAACCCATGTTCAAGGGTCAATTGTATTGCAGAGTTGACTAGTTCTGACAGACGAGGCAACGTCCTGGGCGAGTAACCTGAGCAGTTGCAGAGAGACCCAGGTAAAAGGGTCTGGTTCTTGGTGTAATATTCTGCTGTATCCATCCTGAAGTTATTAACAATTTTTGAATGAGGGACTCTGCATTTTCAACACTCAGTGAGCCCCACAAATCATACAGCTGGTTCAGGCAACAGACTGTATGGCCTGAACAGTCCTCTTTATAGAAAAAGTTTGCTGATACCTGATTTAGCTGAAATTGCTTTCTCTTTTAAAAACGAATTGTATTATTTTATTTTCGGCGGTGCTGGGCTTTTGTTGCGAGCTCTGCTCTGGTTGTGGCAAGCGGCAGTACTCTCGAGCGCTGGTGCACGGGTCCCGGGTGCACAGGCTTCAGCGGCGGCAGCTCAGGGCTCAGCAGCTGTGGCTCTCTGGTTCCAGAGCGCAGACTCAGTAGCTGTGGTGCACACGTTAGTTGCTTCGTGGCGTGTGGGATCTTCCCGGACCAGGGATCAAAACTGAATCTCTTGCATCGGCAGGCAGACTGCTCACCACTGGTCCACCAGGGAAGCCCTGATCTTGCTTTCTTAATTCTTTAAATCATTTAATGTGTTCAAAAACTACCCAGAGAGTATGTTTAAAAGGTCAGCAGTTGGGCCTACACTTAGGAGATTCTGGTTCAACAGAGATCTCCATGTGGCCCGGGCATCTATACATAATAAAAGCCTAATGTGGGACATTCCCTGGCAGTCCAGTGGTTAGGACTTGTCACTTTCATCGCCAGGGTTCAGGTTCAGTCCCTGGTTGGGGAAAATCCTGCAAGGCCCCATGGCCCCCCCACCAAAAATACCACCTGATCCTGGTTCTGCTGTGGCTGCTCCTTGGACCACATCTGGAGGAAAGCCGGGGGCACTTCATCAGCTTCTGTTTGGGCTTCTCGTTAGATAAAGGCTTACTCACTCACCTGACACTAAGCCTTTTTCTTTAAATTGTAGTCCAATTAATCTATCCCAGATACTGCTTTTGACATCTTACCATCTTGCTCAAAATCTTTTAATATTTACTTAATCCCTGCAGAATAGCACCCTAATTCACCTGTTTGACCTTCCCACACTGCCTTCCACAAAGTCTTTCCAAATGTTTCTCACTCCAGTCTGGTACAGAGACAGCAAGTAACAGAGTCAAAAGCAAGTTCCTATTTTTACATCCAAGTTTCACCACCTATCAACTGTGTACCCTCCTAGGATTCTCAGAATCTTCACCTTGAAAACTGAAGTAACTTGATATGACGCACTGAGAAGGAGGCAGCTGCAAATGCCGATGGCGTTTCTCTCGCGTGCTGGCCCGAATTAGAGTTAGTGGAACTCACACTTCGCTGCTGGAAACACAGAAAAGGACAAATGCTGTGAAAAACTAGTAGTTGATTTCTTGTATATTAGCCTACACTCGGAGAAGGCAATGGCACCCCATTCCAGCACTCTTGCCTGGAAAATCCCATGGGCGGAGGAGCCTGGTGGGCTGCAGTCCATGGGGTCGCTAAGAGTTGGACACGACTGAGCGACTTCCCTTTCACTTTTTACTTTCATGCACTGGAGAAGAAAATGGCAACCCACTCCAGTGTTCTTGCCTGGAGAATCCCAGGCACGGGGGAGCCTGGTGGACTGCCGTCTATGGGGTCTCACAGAGTCGGACACGACTGAAGCGACTCAGCAGCAGCAGCAGCAGCCTACACTTGCCAATATAATCCATTATCCCTACTCCTGGATATTTACATGAGGGAAATGACGGCACATGTCCACACAGTAACCTACACGTGAATGTTTACTAACAGCTTTATTCAAAATCACCCCAAAACTGAAGACAGCCCAAATATCTATCCACTGAAGAATAGATGGACAAACTGGAGTACATTCATACTATGGAAACTACTTAAAAAAGAATGGACTACCGGTCCATGCAACAACATGGATACATCTCAGATGTGTTAGGCTGACAGAAGCCAGGCTCCAAAGCTATCTTCTAGGATTCCTTCAATTCAGCATTTGAGGAAAGTAAGACTATAGGGACAGACTGGGATCAGAGAGAGAATTAGCTCTAAATTTGGCAGTGTAATATTCTACTCTTGCTTTTTATGGTGGTTATACAACTCATGATGGTTCAGATTCATAGACCTGTATGCTTACTATAGTCAGTTTTTACTGTATGTAAATTATAGTTCAGTTGACCTAGCTTTAAAAATACTTTTTCTAAAAAAAAAATCTGTGTCCATGCTGTACCGCCTGTAGGATCCTAGTTCTCCGACCAGGTGTCAAAGCCACACCCCCGCGGTGTCAGTACAGAATCTGTCTCTCGACCACCAGGGACGTCCTTAAAACTACTTCATTTATTCAATACTTCAAATAGTTGGTCACTTAATTTACAGTGTTGCTATCAGAAATAGCTGTCTTAGGTAGGTGAGGGTAGTATGTAGTTATATCCTAGTTTGCTTCGGATAGTCCAAGTTAATGCTTGTTTTCCTGGTGATCCAATTGATTAAACATTTGTTCCGGGACATAGAGATCTGGTTTGGGTGACAAATTATATAGTCAGGTTAAGGTTATGTGCTGTTCTCGTGGTACTTTAAACAAACTCTTGACATACCAGGCTGTAAAGCAGAGTGTTCAAGGTTGTTAGGCCAGTGCCAAGCTCTCTTCCGAGGAGAAGTGGAGGTTAGAGCACATTCTCGGGGCCCGTCTGGCTTAGTTTGACTGATAAAATATGTATGTGGCACGCACTTTGGAGTCCAGCAGCTTTAGGACTAAATACCAGGGCAGTTCAAGTAAATGGGTGTGATGTTTAATCTAAATCACCTCACCTTAGAGTAGGTATTTTAATACCTGACTTGCAGGGATGTTGTTAAAAAAAAAAAAAAGCGGCTTAGCAATTGCTTAAGTACAAATTCAGCGCTCAGCCGTTGCCATGATCACTGCTGGCCCTGGTCGGGCTCTCGTCATCCTTTCCTGTGAGTAAAGAGGTCGGGCTCTCGTCATCCTTTCCTGTGAGTAAAGAGCCCTTTTCCATTTATGATGGGCTGTCTGAGCACATGGAGGCAAATAGACTGTGCCATGAGGATGCGCAGTTCCCATTCACTTCAGTCCTGTGTGCTTCGGCGTTCGCGGCCTCTTTTCTTGTCCATGAAGTGGACTTATTGAAGACTTATTCCTCACTTAAAACTGGGTCCCTCCCTGCAGAATTTCTGGTATTTCCAAGTGTCTCCCCTCTCCTTGGCTGTCCACTTGCCGACTGTTTGTTGTCTGGTGATTTTAAGATGGTGAAATCTAGTTAAACCATCTCAGGAATGCAGCACGCCCAGAGTGTAAGACGCATGCCTCACCTGTGCCCTTGTTTGGTCAATCCAAGTATGGTCAGATCACTGGGTAGATACTGGAGTTAGTGAGTCAGGGACTTTAGAGAAAGTGTGAAATTCAGATATGACTCATTTGAACCCATAGAGAAAGAGATTGTTGATTAATATTTTATTGGGAGCCCACAGTGTGAACTGACATAGTCCTCAGGCAATAAAACAGTCAGACAAGTATTTTCTTTGGAGCCATGAATGAGTGCCATGTTAAGGAAAAGTTTGGGAATAAAAAGAAATAGAAGATCCAGAGCCACCTTTGTACAGCCAGCCACACTGTAGCTGGGGGCTTCTCAGGTGGTGCTAGTGGAAAAGAATCCTGCCGCCAATGCAGGAGACGTAAGAGATGCAGGTTCGATCCCTGGGTTGAGAAGATCCCCTGGAGGAGGAAGTGGCAATCCGCTCCAGTATTCTTGCCTGGAGAATTCCATGGACAGAGGAGCCTGGTGGGCTACAGTCCATGGGGTTGCAAAGAGTCAGACACGACTGAAGCGATTTAGCACACACACACGCACTGCAGCTGGGAGGACAAAATGAAAGTGCAAATCAAGGGGATAATAATATGGAACGGGATTAAGTGCTATGTGTCTTGGAAGGCTCTAAAATAATAAAAATAATAGCAATAATAGTAAACATCGGTTAAAGAAGAGAGACAATCTAATTCAGAAGTGGTCAGGTCAGATATTTCAAGACTCCTCTTTATATGACTTTAGCATTTTTATTTTTCCTTGTGATTTAAGAAATTAATTTCTGTCACCAACTGGTATTTCAGTAACATCCTAGTCCTGTATCAGAGGTGAGCAGGAGCAGTCAATGTGTCTAGGATTTAAAACAGAATTTAATTCATTGTAGATGCAAGGTTGATCAGAGTGGGAGACAGCTGAGGCAGGGAAATAGAATACATTCGAAATTTTCAAAAGACCTATGTGTGAACTTTTAAGAGCAAGCTACTGTGGAAACTTCTGATTTTCTTTTTAAAACAAATTATGGGAATTTTCATTTTGCCATGAGGGAAATGGGAATGAGAGGTTATTAAGAAGCTTCAAAGGGTAAATGAAGCCTTTCCTTTGATAGTTGGTCTCAGATAAAGTTGCTTTCTGCTAAAAAAAAAAAAAGGGGAGAGGGAGGAAATAAAAAAAACAAAGACCAAAGGAAGCAAGCGAGTTTGACACAAGTGTTTCATGCTAAAATACACGGAGCCCCTTCTAGACCAGAGTTATGCATGTGGTATGAAAGATCCAAAGTTCTCAAAAATGCTCAGGACTAGGGGCAAAGTTTTGTTTTCACCATCTCTTGGTAATATGAGAATGAAATTAAATAATGGTTGAAAATATTAAAAGTGTCTTTTAGTGGAACCCCACATTTCTACTTCTTTGTATCTTGCTATAATTAAAAAATCTATTCATGTGCTGGTGGGAGACACAGTGGAAAGCAGTTCAGCAGTTCTTATAAAACTGAGCATAGGCTTACTGCGCGAGCCAGCAGCTCCGCTTCTGGGCATACGCACGGACTGAGAGCAGGGGCTTGAAGAGATGTTTGTACGCCCATGCTCATCGCAGCCTTATTCACAAGAGCAAAAGGGAGAACGAACCCAAGAGTCCATCAACGGATAACGAGTAAGCAAAATGTGGTAGGCACGTACAATGGAATGTTAGAAGGAAGGATATTGTGATATAGTCTATGACATGAATGAAGCTTGAGGATACTACGCTAACTGAAAAAAGTCAGACACGGAAGGACAAACATCGTGTGATTCCTCTTCTATGCGGTATCTAGAGGAGTCAAACATGCAGAGACAGAAAGCAGAATGGGAGGAATGGAGAGTTACCGATTCGTGGGTGGTTTCAGTTTAGGAAGATGAAGCTCTGGAGATGATGGATGGCCGTAATGGTTGTACAAACTGTATCAACACACAGTGCCACTTTGCTGTACTCTTAGAAGTGGCTTAAGGGGTCAATTTTATAATATGTCTATCTTGGCAGACTAAGAACACCCCAGACATTTCACATAGAAAACACAGGCATATGCAATAAGTTTTTCCTTGGATAAATATTCCTTTCCTTGCAATGCATAATTAACAATAAAAGGTGTTTGTCGGATTTAGTCAAGCATTCTCGTGAGAATCCTGGTTAATTAGATTATAGTGTCAGGCCAGGCAACGGTTACTATGATGGGCGATAAAGGAGGCTTGGGAATTTTAGTCTTGCAAACCCAAACCTAGAAGTGATAAGGTATAGAGTGCAGTACTTTTATCGATATTGGTTTTTGGGTTCACTTGGGCACTGGGGATACTCCAGGTGTGCGGAAAGCAATGGGTAAAGACAGCGGATGAAAATAAGTATGTGGTGTCGAGGGGTGGAAGGGGCAGTAAAGGAACCGTCCTGATAGAAGGGAGGAGTATACAGCAGCAGCTAGAGAGATGGAACGATGGATTGCGTGAGGTTAGGCTCTGGAGGGAGCTCAGGTTTGGTGGATTCTGTTTTTTTGGATACTGCATATATCAAAACAGAAATCCTTTCCAGTGGTGAGACTGTATCCTTCAGAAGAGAGGGAAAAATACACCTTTCAACCTTCAGAATTCCCCATTCCCTTTTATAAGGACTCAGTTTAAAGATTCTTTAAAACATGCAGCCTTCACGCATGGAAAAATGAAGCCATTGCAAAGAAGACAAATTATGTTTGCACAGCACATTATGACTGCACTCCAGTGCTCTTAGTAAATGACAAAACTGATAACTGGGTTCTTGAAATTCATTCCTGTGATAAACTCAATGCCATTATTCGTTATCTGATTTGCTTTTTTGAAAGGCAGAGGCAAAGGTCACGAGGCATTGGCTTGTGGCATAAATATAAATGTTTCCTTCACTTTTTTCTTCTGACATCATCTACTAGCTGGAGAACATGGAGCTTTTTGTTTGATTTGGAGAAGGCAGTGTATTTACCAATGGCTGAAGAGTGATTAAGAAATAATGTAACTTCAAAGGGTGTAAGGAAAGAGGCCTAGATAAAGATTGCCTGGATCTCTTCTAGATATTATGGGAAGTTGACTTAGGTTAAATTTAAACAAGTCCTGTTGGATAG
The DNA here is from genome assembly GCF_042477335.2 of Ovis canadensis. Classification (NCBI taxonomy): domain Eukaryota; kingdom Metazoa; phylum Chordata; class Mammalia; order Artiodactyla; family Bovidae; genus Ovis; species Ovis canadensis. The sequence goes on along the minus strand of NC_091247.1, from coordinate 117,684,824 downwards.
GTCATTGAAAGTCAAGAATAAGCTTAAGTGTCTTGGGTGTTGTAAAAACATTGTCTACAATGATAGTCCTTTGCACTATATGAGAGGCTGACTCTGCTGTCAGGATATTGTAATAAAATTTCGAATCCCAGGATTTGAAAAATGCTTGTTCTTACTTCCTAGGTGTTTGTGAAACATTTTTCAAATACTGCAGTTAATAAAAGTAGAGTGAGTCATCTGAATTTAATTAATAAATATTACTAACAAAGGGAAAGATGGTCTTAAAACAAGTGTCTGCATGGATAGGCCATATGTTGGTGAAAGTTGCTATTAATTTTCTGGGATTATTGAGACCAAACGCAATCACATTTCTCCTTTTTTGTCTAGTGGAAAGCTAACATGAATTATGATAGTGCAGAAAGGACCAAACTCTATTTTTTATTTCTAGCAAAGCTGCAAAAGAGTATTTAATAGGTAGAAAGTGCTCAGCATGGATCATTTTCCATGAAGCCTAGACTTCTATTGAGTACAGCTAAAGGTGCTTTGCAGTGAAAGTCACTCAGTTGTGTCCAACTCTTTAAGACTCCATGGCCTATACAGTCCATGGAATTCTCCAGGCCAGAATACTGGAGTGGGTAGCCTTTCCTGTCTCCAGGGAATCTTCCCAAACCAGGGATTGAAGCCAGGTCTCCTGCGTTGTGGGCACATTCTTTACCAGCTGAGCCACAAGGGAAGCCCAAGAATACTGGAGTGGGTAGCCTGTCCCTTCTCCAGCGGATCTTCCTGACCCAGGAATCGAACCAGGGTCTCCTGCATTGCAGGCGGATTCTTTACCAGCTGAGCTAACAGAGAAGCCCCTGTGCTTTGGGGGAGGGCATGGCAACCCACTCCAGTATTCTTGCCTGGAGATTCTCCATGGACAGAGGAGCTGGTGGGCTACTGTCGCTGGGGTCACAGAGTCACAAAGGTGCTTTGGCAAAAAGTAAAAACCGGAAGAGAACACCTTCACTTTAATTTTCAGGCTATTGGGTTGATTCAGACCCATACTTTCCACTCTAGGAGCCCCGTGGACCCACGCGGTCCCGTTTAGCACCTGACACGTGCTTGTTGTTTTTCAGTTGCTAAGTTGTGTTTGACTCTTTGTGACCCCATGGACTGTAGCGCCTCAGGCTTCCTTGTCCTTCACTATCTTCCAAAGTTTGCTCGAACTCATGTCCATTGAGTCGGTGATGCTGTCTAACCATCTCATTTTCTGTCACCCTCTTTTCCTCCTGCCCTCAATCTTTCCCAGCATCAGGGTCTTTCCCAATGAGTTATGCATATAAAATGCATCCTGGAGTCTGTACATTTTTAGTACAAAAAATGTAGTAAAAAAATATAAACTATCTTATTGATGATTTTTTAAATATTTATTTCATTGAAGCAATAGTATTTTGGTTATTTGGGGGTAAATGCTAAATAAATCATTAAAATTAATGTCACGTGTTCCCTTTATAATACATTTACTAGTAAATTCAAATTACAGAAGTGGCTTGCATTGTGTTTCTATTGGATAGCACTGCTTTGGATGGTACTACTTTGACTATAAACACTAATATTTTTCACGGATGCATTTCATTCTGCTAGAATAGATGCAATAGGTTGAAACTCACGAAGTTGGAATCAAGCTTTCTTAACTTCTAGATTTTTATTAAGAAATGATCTGATTTATCTTAGAGTTCTTTTTTTTTAATAGCCAATGTGGTTATGCTTCATCCAGTTTAGCTTACATTTGTTTAATGATTTTTCAGTGTGCTGTCATAATGATAACTTTCTATTCTTTGCAAGAATTAGATCAGATGATTAAATCCCCTTCTGAACATTTAGAAAGGGGCAGCCACAGAAAAAGCTGATTTGAATACAGGGAATAAACAGTAATTAAACTGTAAATGTTGATTTTCTTTTGAAGTCCACTGGCGTGTTTGGTGTGAATAAAGAACACATTGTCAGTTCTTCTTTCTGCTGCCACAGTTATGCCACGTGAGAATTGGAGACTCATTGAAAAGCTACGTTAAATTGGGGAGATTCCCAGGGCTGCTGAACTGAAACTTTCTTTGTTTATATTAAACCCTGGATAATTTTTTCCCCCTCACACAGTACACATTGATTTTAGATAAAATCTGAGAGAGGTTTTTTTTTTTTTTTCTGTTGTTCCCTTCCAGCTCACATACTTCACTATACACTGGAAAGAAACTTTGAAAACCTGGAAACATGGGTTCTCATCCAAACTGAAAAAGGTTTATTTCATTGTGCATTTCTAGGAAACTTTAGAAACAGTAGTTCTCAAGCCTTGGCTGTTTTTTATTTTTATTTATTATTATTGGCTGTACCACATGGCTTTCGGGATCTTAGTGCCCTGACCAGGGATTGAACCCCTCAGTGGAAAGGCAGAGTTCTAGCCACTGGACTGCCAGAGAATTCCCTTGGCTGTTTTTTGGACTCACCTGGAAAGTTTTTTAAAAACTCCCAGGGTTCAGGCTACACCCAGGATCAATTATATAAGATACTCTGGGATAGGATCTGGGGATCCATGAGTAATTAACGCTCCCCAAGTCATTCCAAGGTGTAGCCGAGGCTGTGAACCACTGCACTGATAGCCCAAGGCACACACCTGTGTTCACCAGGCTCCTCCAGAAGGACTCAAGAAAAGCGGCTTGCAGTGTGTGAATGAGTTAAGTTTCTAAGTGGGTTTTTTCCTCTCCATTTGAAAATTAGAGAGGCTGTGCACTGGCTCACCCTGGAGCACAGAGCAACGCATACTTCTTTTCACATGCTGTAACATAAATACCAAAGAGACTCTGATGATTATAAAACTGCCACACGTTGCATAGCTAACTGAACTTGCCTTATTCGGGATGGGCGATGCAGGCTGTAGGTCTCTTAAAATCACACACACAACATACAAAGCCAAGCTGTTATCCACTGAGAATACACCTTCACAAGTTATATATGATCGCATTAACAGTTTCAGTGGGATGCTAAGGAGGACATTTTCAGCAGTGTAGTAAGACAGAGATTCTACTGAATTATTTGACATTGGGTTGGGTATTACTGTCCTTGCAGACATAATCATTATGATGGAAACCACATTTTCCCATTGTGAAAATCTTTCTTTCTCTTAATTTGGTTCTATATATTGAAGGCCTTTGGAAGGTGTTTATGTACTGAAGGTATTTTGTAAAGTGCTAAACAAGGTAAGCTAATGCCTTACATGAATTCTGTGATGTTTGGTGTTTCCAAACTTAAAGAAGTGAAGTCGCTCAGTCATGTCTGACTCTTTGCGACCCCGTGGGCTGCAGCCTACTAGGCTCCTCCGTCCATGGGATTTTCCAGGCAAGAGTACTGGAGTGGGTTGCTATTTCCTTCTCCAGGAGATCTTCCCGACCCAGGGATTGAACCTGGGTCTCCCACATTGTAGGCATTACCATCTGAGCCACCAGGGAAGTCAAAATTGATATCAAATGAGAAAATCCTTATTGTGGGGAGTCAAGAAAGGTGATTTAGTCTGAGGTTGCTCAGTTGGGAGTGAGGTGGGCTTCTTTTTGTCATCTCAAAATGAATGGAGGTTAGAGTATAAAAATCCTTGAATCAGTGGCAATTTGATTTGGCCGTTTTATTCTCAGCAGCTTTGAGAGGTTCACTTCTTTGTTCATTCATTCAAACACTATCCATTGACAGTCTTCAGGTGTCAGGTGGCGTTCCCGGTGCTGGGGACACAGCAGTGAACAAGCAGGGCAGGAACAAAAAACAAGCCTGCCGTCCTGGGGTTTTTATGTCTCAGTTGGGGGATACCAACACCATAAAGCATAAAGGATGTTTTAGAGAAAATGAAAGAGAAGAAAGAGGGTAGGAAGAACCAGACTGTAATTTTTCATGTGACTAGTGAAGCCTCCCCAAGGTGGAATTTGAGCAAAGGATTGCAGGCGGTGAGCGAGTGAGTCGCATGTGTATCAGAGGAAGGGTATCCAGGCACTGGGGACAAGCAGTACCAAGGTGGGGGTGCACCTGGGCTTGCCGGAGAAAATTCAGGAAATGTGAATTCCGTACCAATTATATATAACTTAAAAATACAAGTATGTGCCATGCAATTTGGGAGGCAAAATGATACTAAAAAAAAATGGTGTCTTTTATGTTTGTTTCTTAAATCTGGCTATTCGGGCTTCCCCGGTGGCTCAGTAGTTTAAGAATCTGCCTGCCAATGTAGCAGACACGGGTTCGATCCCCAGTCCGGGAAGATATTACATGCTGCAGAGCAACTAAGCCTGTATGCCACAGCTACTGAGCCTGTGCCCTAGAACCGCAACTGTTGCTACGAGCCCCAGAGCCCATGCTCTGAGACAAGAGAAGCAAGGAGAAGCCTGTGCATGGCGACTAGAGAGTAGCCCCGCAGAGTAGCCCCGCTCGCTGCAATTAGAGAACAGCCCTCCTAGCAGTAGAGACCCAGCCCAGCCAAAAATAGTAATGAATACATTTTAAAAAAAAAGAAAAGAAAAAAATGTAAAAGTGTCTTTAAATCTGGCAACCCCAGACTACCTCCCATATTTGAAGCAGCAACAGGAGGCCAGTGGTTGGAGTGGAGGCAGAAAGGGGGAAAGGAGAAACCCACCAAGGAAGAGTAGCTCTGGGCACCAGAGTGTGCTGGGCCTTTGGCCACTGCGAGAAGTTGACCTTTTACTCCAGCTGAGACTGGCCATCATCGGAGGGTCTGAACACAGGGGTGCCGTGACCTTTCTTAAAGTTGAACAGAACCAGTCAGCCTGCAGTGTCCCATGGAGGGGGCGGGGGCAGAAGCACAGGGCCCAGTTTGGAGGGAGAGGCGGTGAGTGCCTGGGTCTCTTCTGGTGGGAAACTGGCAGCATCTGCTGAGGGACAGGGCGGGGTGCCGGCAAAGGGAAGGGGCTGAGTTAGATGAAGGGGGAATGTGAAGGAGGAGCAGGGGAGGGGAGGACTGTGAGTCCATTGTGGATGAGTTCAGTCCGTGATATCGCTCAGTCATCCAGCTGGAACTGTCAAGTCAGCAGTGAGACAGGCCTTTTCCAGTTCCAGCAAGGTCTGGAACTGTACCCTTTCACCCAAGCAAACAGGGAAATGAAAGCAAGGGTGAGGAATGGCTGTTCAGAAGAAACCGACGTTCTTTGCCCTGCTTTGGAGGACTTGACTGGGGATTGCAGTCATCCTAGGGAGCTGATAACCGCGGCAGCTGCCAGTATGTGGCAATCCTTGAATCCCAGGGGAAGACAGAGCTTCACGTGGCAGATGGCAGACGGAGGGGCCGAGCGGCGTGTCGTGGCTCCACGCTTCCAGCTGAGTGGCTGAATGCGTCCTCCACCTCCGTCTGCTGCAGCCCGGCCGTGTGAGCCCTTACTGCTACTTCCCCTCAGAGCAGAGCAACTGTGAGAAGAACAGATGGGAGTTACTCTTTCCACGGACTTTCCAAGAGTCCGCCTGCCGGTGCAGGAGACTCCGGTTTGATCTCTGGGTTGAAAAGATCCCTTGGAGAAGGAAATGGCCACCCACTCCAGTGTTCCTGCCTGGGAACTCCCATGGATGAGGAGCCTGGCGGGCTGCAGGCTGCGGGGTCACAAAGAGCTGGACGCGACTGAGTAGCTGAACATACACTCTTTCTACAAAGGGCCTCAGAAGAGAAAAGCCCTCCACGGCACTCAAAGGGCGTGAGTTTGAGGAAACTCTGGAAAATAGTACAGGACAGGGAAGCCTGGCATGCTGCAGTCCATAGGGTCGCAGAGTCAGACAGGACTGAGCGACTAAACAGGAACAATAACAATGGAGGGACTGAAGAAATATTATTACGCTAATTGTTGTCGTCATTGTCATTCACAGTCACTTCCTTGGCCCGTGGCGCTGAGATGACTGAGGCTCTTGCTGCCCACAGCCGGCTCCAGAGGTCCTTTCCTTCCTTCAGGGTCTTAAGGAGGCTCTTGATCCTTCAGGTCGGAGCTGGTCAGAGCTGGGGTGGCCAGTAGATGTTATCATTTCATCTCTCCCACCCACTGAGACTTGGCTCCTCCTCAAGGCACTTGCACATTTTCCCACAGTTTCCTTCTCGAATCTTTTCTCTCCGCCACTCTGCTTTCTCCTCCCATTCTCTGTATGTTCTGTGAGAACTTGGCAATTTTCTCTTCGGCTCATTTTGTAGCTTTCCCCCCACCCCTGCCCCTCCCCAGTTTCATTACTTATGGCTTGTTATATGCTGAAATTTGGTTTGCATTTTTGTTCTGACTCTAATCAACAAGGTTCAGAACGGGGTTTGTGTGCGTGTGTGTGTGTGTGTGTGTGCACTTTAACCTTCATTACGGTACTTGTGGGTTTCTCAATTTGATTCAGAAATCAACTATGCATCCCTAATAATGAAACTTCATTTGGGCAAGTCTTGGTGATTCTCCCCTTGCCAAGTCCATGACGAGACTGCCAGCTGGAATCAAAGATATAAAAATTGCCATTACTATTCTGTTTCAAGATTATCAAACTCCACTCGAAAGTTTCCCACCGGTTTTATTTGGGGAAGAAGTTATGTGACCCAGAGATCTGGGTGTGGGAGACCTACATGGTTCAAGTCACTTGGGTTCAGTTGTTTAATGGCTCTGGCTTAAATGGAACTCACACTCTAGTTCTGCGGGGTTCCTGGGCTCCCTTTATTCAATCTTCTCTTTCTGCCAATTAGCTGGGTTTGGATTCAAAAGCCTTTTTCTTCGATGCCAGTTATTGTTGGTTATCTTAGCAAATTCTCCCTCTACCGCTCAGTGAAGGGGCGAGTTCTGTCTTTGGCCTCTGGTGTCCCCTTTCCAGTCCATGGGAATGTGATATGAGTGAGTTTTTCTTGGAAAGAAATGCCTTGAAAATCACGAAGGCTCCTGTGAACGGGTCCTAAAGAGGCTTTTCTTGGAGCCAAGTCTGCTCTGGAGCCAGCGATTTGTGGTGAATCGCGTGCTGCTGCGCCTTACCTGGCTGCAGAGGTCATACTGTCTTTGGCATCTACAATTTTCAAACTGGTTGGCTGGAGAAAGAGTGCAGACTTCTTTCTGCCTCCCTCTCTCCCTCCTTTTCTTCTCTCTCTGCCCCGCTCCCTTTCCTCTCCCCTCTTCCCTCCCGTTCCCTCCCTTCCCTTCTTCCCACCCTCCCTTCCTATCCTGTGTAAGCTGCCATGTATTAAGTTCTTAATCTGTGCCAGGCACTGAGCTGGATCTTTTTCATAGAAGATGCATTTAGTTGTCATAACTCATTTTATAAGTGGAGATCAGTCCACACAGACAGAAACAACTTGCCTAAGTTAGAGCTGATAAGTGTGGAAAACCAGGATTTGAACCAGCTCTGTCTGATTCTAAAACCTGTGTTCTTAAGGACCAAACTTCTGATACAATATGGAGTTTAAACCAAATCAGAAGAGAATCAAGATAATTCTTTCTCTCTTCCCCCAAAGATTTTAATTTCTCTCGAATATTTCCAACTACTGGGATACTCAGTTGAAATCTAAAAGTTAAGATTCTCTTGGCAATACTTTTTCTCTATTCTCATAGTTAGAACTTTGATTAGACAAAAGAAATTCCGAAGCTCTAAGCTGCTAATTAAAATAAAATATTGTTTTGAATATCGTGAGGTCCTAAATCAGAAACCAACAGTACTGTTCATCAGCAACAGACAAAAATAGCTATTAAATGCCAAGCTCTGGCGAACAGGTACTCATTAGAGACAAACTGTCTAATTCTTCTATGATTGCTACACAGTGATTGTTACAATCCTAAAGGATATGCGAGACACACAGCACAGTCTTGAGAGGTTAGCTCAGGTTAAACATGGAGGTGGAAGGTCAGAGGTCATTTGCTTCCCTTTCCTGTTGCTCCCAGCAAAAGTCAGACCATGAGTTCCAAATGAGAAGTTAAACTCCATTGGTTCTTTTCAGCATGTGCTTGATGAGGTATTTCTGATGAGGCTTTTATTGGTCAAGCTTGAAAAATCATCTTTTCAGACAGGTCAAAATCCCCATTCCCAAGGAGTAGAGAAATCAAGCTAGAAACTATGAATCCTGCTGTTAGTTTTCTTCCTTTCTCATTTCTTACACATAAGAAAGAAATAAAAGAAAACAAAAACTTATAGATGACAGGTGGGATGTCCACATGGAAATAAGTCTTTATTATATTTCCCCTCTACTGCTTGCTACTTACCTGAATGTAAGGAAAAGGTGAGAAAAAGTAATGGGGCAACAAATACAATTCACTTTCTCCTCTTCTGCCTCAGTCTCCTAGGACCTAGAGTGTGATGATGAAGAGCTCAGATTCTGAAGGTGAATGGCTCTGGGCTTAAATCCTGGTGACTTACTTTACCTGGTCCCAAATCAGATCCTGGCTTGACTTGGGCAAATGACACAACCTCTCTAATTTGTGGTTTTCCATGTATAAAGTAGGGATGAAAATAGTACCTATTATAATATGGTTACAATGAAGATTAAAAGGATGAATGTTTGTAAAACCTTTAGCATGTGGTGACTATTGAATAGGTGGGAGCTATTTAAAAGTCTATGATTGTTATTATTATTATCACAGAAAAGATACTAGTGTTTTCATTGAAATTACTGAAGAAATGGGGTTTCTCTGTGCTCAGTTGCTCAGTGGTGTCCGACTCGGCAACTCCTTGGACAGCAGCCTGCCAGGCTCCTTTCCCCATGGGGTTTCCTAGGCAAGAATACTGAAATGGGTTACCATTTCTTTTTCCTGGGGACCATCCTGACCCAGGGATCAAACTGACATCTCCTGCATTGGCAGGCGGTTTCTTTTCCACTGTGCCACCTGGAAAGCCCCGAGGAAATGGGGATAGAAGTTCATAAAGGGAGTGGGAAGTTAGTACTGGGATGTCCTGATACCAATTGTATGTAAATCATTTAATAGTGCGCAAAGGATCATCTTTTAAGTCTCTGCTCTGAGAGAAGGCTGAATCACTTCCATATCCATCAGTAAATACTGAAGGCAGTAACAGGGCGTGGTCCAAGAAATCCTGTCTACCTGGTAGTGACTAATCTCCTTTCTCTAATGAAGCTGATTTCTGCTGGAGTGGGTGGGAATGTCACAGTGGCCAGAGTCGGGGTATGTGGGAGGTGGAAAGGAGAGGAAAGGCTCTAAGGTCGGCTCCGATCTGCATTCGTGACCTGTGACTGGACCATATTTGGTATCCAATGTCCTCCATCAACCTGAGTCACCAAGCTCAGGTCAGAGTTCTGCTTTAAGCTGTGTGGCCAAAGAGTGCCTAATTCCCACTCTCCTAACCAGCCAGGGCAAGGTTTTGTAGCTGAGTGCATCCTGGGGGTAAAAGCTTGGGTGATGCTTTTGGGAGGGATGGTATATTCTCTTGTGATAAGGTATATAGAAGCTGTACTACCTTTCTTAGACCCTTACGAGAAAAATTGCACTAGAAAGCTCACCTGGGGTGGAGGGAAATGGGGACTTTGAACTTTACAGCTCAGCAGGGAACTGAGGACTTTGAACTTTACAGCTCACCTATTTCCTTGCTTTTGGTGGGTTACCGGAGAGGCTGAGAGCAATCTCGCTTCCAAGTATAGTCCTTGAATGCACTCTTGATCAGTAATGTAGGCCATTAGACGCTTTCCTTCTGGTCCCTTAGAGGAATTTTTTTTTTCCTTTTGTGGGCATCTTTTTTTCCCTACTTTGTTCATGTTTTTGGATGAACTCTATTTAGCTCTTTAATTAACATTTTGAAGGCATCCTGAGTAGGCTGAAGAATGAAATCACCACCTGATGTATTGGACTAGGGCTGTAGATCATTCTTTAGATTGTGTTAAGACTTCTCTGCCAGTTATTATAAACTCTCTGCCTTTCTGAATGCAGACACTGGGCTCCCACCTTCTTCATCGTAAATGATTCTGTCAAACTCATTGCAACTGTCGTCCTCACATGAGTTTGGCCTACTTCTAAGCAAGTAAAGCAAATTCTCCGAATATCAAACTTACGATGGAGATCTAAGGGGCATCCAGATCATTGCTCTCCTCTATTCTACCCCTCCTACCCCACCCCAGTAACTGGTGGGAGGGGTCCCGATAACTGTTGGCAGCAGAGGCCAGTGGATCCTGCCTAAGTGTCTTCAATGCCAGTTCAACTGCTATTTTTTTAAAATTTTTATTTAATATATTGGAGCATAGCTGATTAGCAATGGGGACTCAGCCATATAGCAATGGGGACTCAGCCATATACACACATGTATCCATTTCCCCCAAACCCCTCCCATCCAGGCTGCCACATAACACTGAGCAGAGTTCGCCATTCCATGCCGTTGTTGGTTATCCATTTTCAATATATCAACTGCCAGGTTCCTTGTAGCAGGAAATGAGTGCTTATCTGTACTCTCAGCTCCTGAGCTGCACTATCCAGACCTGGTTGTCTCACCGTCCTCTGCCAGTGGATTTACATCATTATTTGTGCCCCGTGTGACTGCCTTGTCTCCAGCTCTGTTGAGACTGTCTGTGGGTGGTTTCCCTTTACTGGGATGACAAGGGCAAAGGTCAGAAACTTCCATGATTCATTTCCTTTTTGCTGCACGCAGCGGATGGTTTTCTGGGTGAGTCACTCAGATGCCAAACACAGGAGGGATTTTCTTCACATAGAGGCCCCGAGGCTCCGCTATGCCCTGAACTAGAAGAACTGAGTTTTTAATATCATCTTAAAACTTTGTATTTATTCTGATGAGTTCATAACCCTGTTTGTAGCCCCTGTCTTTGTGTCTGATGACTGATTTTGTGAACACTGCCTACTCCATGGAGAACTTTCTGGCGTCTTGTGAATTCCAAGTGATTTCTGACTTTAGAATAGTTACTCTCTTAAAAAAACATACCCCAAACATACTCCAGTATTTAAAGAATCTCTGGTATGCCGTCTATACTGGAGCATTAACCGCAGTCTCCTATGCTGCCTCAAAAACCCTCCCTCCTCTCTTTCTTCCAGAATAACAATCTATGGCAAGAACATAGACCTCAACAGAGGACGATGTTTAAAAGCCTACTCTGCAGTAAGGTGTCTTTTCCTCAGTGAAGGGCGGGTTATATTTTCTTTCTTTAAGCTTCTGAAAATTATGAAATAGAGTATATAAACAGAAAACAGAAACGCAGTATAATCAATAATTACAAAGTGAACACCCCTCAATCAAGGAAGGGGACAGGGCCAGCCCCGAAGCCCCTCCTTTGTTTGCCTTCCAGACCGCACTCCCTCCTTCCCTTCTAGAAGTCACCTCTAGCCTGGCTTTGGTGATAGTCACTTCCTGGCTTTCCTGACCACCTGTTTTGTAAGGTTATTATTTTCTAAAGCAGTATCACATCTATCTTCTGCCCGAGGCACTGTGTGGTGCCTTTGTTGTAAGTAGTGACCACAGGCTGGAGTGTATACAGGGTATACACCCTGTTCTCTTCCTTCCCCGCAAACCCCCAAGACCTGCTGATCTGTGTTTTCTGTGTCGTGAAGTAACATTCTGGTATGCACATGTTGAAAATAATGACAGTGGAGAGATGAAGCAAGCGTGAACCTTCCCGTGGCCATTCTCCCACATTCTGGGTTTTCTGAACTGCCTGCCCGTGTGGGTCGATGCTTCGGTTGTGGCTCTTTGCGACCCCACGGGCAGGTGCCCTCCAGGCACCTTTGTCCGTGGGACTCTCCAGGCAGGGATACTGGAGTGGGCTCCCATGCCCTCCTCCAGGGGCGCTTCCCACCCCAGGGATTGGACCTGTGTCTCCTAACGTCTCTGGCACTGGCAGGCAGGTCCTCTACCACTAGGGCCACCTGGGAAGAAAGTAGAGTTAAATGATTTTGTGATGGGAAATAGGAGATTTCCTCTTTAATTTCCCTGGGAAATAGCCCAGAAAGTTCTAAAATATGCAGAACTTGGGCATGAAAAATACCCAGTTACTTTGTCCTGGACTACCCCCTGCCCTTTGCTTCCTTCTTTCAGAACAATCATGCCATTTCAAATACTTCATCACACTCTTCGTTGCAACTCATGCTGTGGATTCTTTGACTTTGTTCTGACACATTCTCTGTTGAGCTAGAAACAAAGGTAAGTGGGAATGGGACTTAAAACCTCATTCTTAACATTTTTCTTACACTGTCTTTCTCTATTTCCCTGATTGGCTCAGGCAGGTTTGTGGACAGAAAGCTAACCTTTATTGTATTCCCAGTTTGTGCTATGCTTTTGAGTCCATTATCTTATTAAATACTAACAATGCTATGGGAGAATTATTTATTTTCTCCATTTTGTGATGGAGACCATTGAGTTGCAGAGCTTTGTTGCTGTTCAGTAGCCAGGTCATGTCCGACTCCTTGCGACCCCATGGACTGCAGCATGCCAGGCTTCCCTGTCCCTCACCATCTCCTGGAGTTTGCCCAAGTTCATGTGCATTGAATCTGCCACAATGTAGAGATTAGGTAACTGTTAACATTCAGGATTACATAGAACTAGGCACTACCAGGATCCCAAGGTCTGATTCTAAACCCAAGTTCTGACTGCTTTATCAAACTGCCTCTCACTTCATTTACTTGATGACCTTTGAGTGCCCTTGGTAACCACTTTTTAAAGTGCTTCCATTTCTATTAGAATGAAAAGTTAATGGGTTTATTAGTAGTAATGGATTCAAGGTTCCAAACATTTTTCTTCTTAAGAGCTTAGGCTTGATTGCCTGCAGGATAATGGGCTTCAGGTTATGGTAGTTCCCTTGTGGCTGGAGGAAGGCTGGTCAGTCTTTGAAACTCTCTTTCGATTCAGTGCCAATTTCTGTGCTTCCTGCCAGCACAGGTCAGGCTATCTCTCTGACCTGGTACCTGTGGCCTGGAGACGCCTTTATGTGCTTAACACGAGAAAAGCCAACCAGAAGACATCAAAGATGACGTGGATTGGGATCACCCCGGAAACATCCGCTGTGCTGTAACTGCTCATTATAGGGTGCAATTTCGTGTAGAGCCTCTCTCTCCTGCATCTGACCCAGGATGTGGACACGGAGGGCCCACAAATGAAGTGAGAGGCAGTTTGATAAAGAAGTCAGAACTTGGGTTTAGAATCAGACCTTGGGATCCTGATAGTGCCTAGTTCTATGTAATCCTGAATATTAACAGTTACTTAATCTCTGCACTGCGGCATCACCGATTCAATGGACATGAACTGTGTCTTGGCTGTGAGGCGGTTCCCCAGTGTGGGCCCTGTAGCCAGTGTTTCCCTGCCAGAGTCAAGCAGGTTAAATGTTTGTATGAAACAGTATGGTCAGTTAAACAGACAAGGCAGGGATTTAATTTTGGAGTATGTCTGGAGATGGTATTAATGGGGCATGTTGGAGTTACCTTCAGAGGTGCTTATGAATTGTCCTTCACTTTGGGAGGGAGAAGCATCTGAGTCGAATGTGGATCCTGAACAGGGCTCTGAGCCTGTCACTGGGGCCAGGACCTTGGACCTGTGCCTTTCATTCACCATGTAAGTTTCAGGACCCAGTGTTAAAGGGTCTTTTTTCAGAGAAGGAAGTTGGAGAGAAAGCAGTGGCGGTGGCTCCCATATCAACACACCTCTGGGCCCTTTAAACCTGGGTGAGATGAGGAATAATTTTTTTGCCCCTGATCCCGGCTCTACTCTCCAAAGTGATCTGTTATTGTTATCCTCTCAAGAAATGCTTCCCCCCACTTTTCTAATATGCATGTTGAATGATTTGTTCATTCTTGATTCCCTAATTTAATAATCAACACACGATTTCTGAGCTCACACGAATACACTATCTTAGATCCTGATACTGCACGAATGAACTAGACAGATGAATGGCACCATTTATTTCCTTCTTAAAAGTGTTCAGGTCTTTTAGAATGAAATTAGAACGCTTCCTAAAACCATACACAAAGATAAACTCAAAATGGATGAAAGATCTAAATATAAGACCAGAAACTATAAAACTCTTAGAGGAAAACATAGGCAGAACACTTGATGACATAAAGCAAAGCAAGATCCTCTATGACCCACCTCCCAGAGTAACAGAAATAAAAACAAAAGTAAACAAGTGGGACCAGATCAAACTTAAAAGCTTTTGCACAGCAAAGAAAACTGTAAGCAAGGTGAAAAGACAACCCTCAGAATGGGAGAAAATAATAGCAGATGAAACAACTGACAAAGGATTAATTTCCAAAATATACGAGCAGCCTCATACAACTCAATGCCAGAAAAACAACCCAATCAAAAGTGGGGAAAAGACCTAAACAGACATTTCTCCAAAGAAGACATATAGATGGCTAACAAACACATGAAAAGATGCTCAACATCGCTCATTATTAGAGAAATGCAAATCAAAACTACAATGAGATATCACCTCATACCAGTCAGAATGGCCATCATCAAAAAGTCTACAAACAATAAATGCTAGAGAAGGTGTGGAGAAAAGGGAACACTCTTGCACTGTTGGTGGGAATGTAAATTGATACAGCCACTATGAAGACAGTATGGCGATTTCTTAAGAAACTAGGAATAAAACCACCATGCTGCTGCTGCGTCACTTCAGTCGTGTCCGACTCTGTGCGACTCCATAGACAGCAGCCCACCAGGCTCCCCCGTCCCTGGGATCCTCCAGGCAAGAACACTGGAGTGGGTTGCCATTGCCTTCTCCAATGCATGAAAGTGAGAAGTGAAAGTGAAGTCGCTCAGTCGTGTCCGACTTTTAGCGACCCCATGGACTGCAGCCCAGCAGGCTCCTCTGCCCATGGGATTCTCCAAAAAATCCCATGCAATCCCACTTGTAGGCCTATACCCTGAGGAAACCAAAATTGAAAAAGACACATGTATCCAACTGTTCATTGCAGCACTATTTACAATAGCTAGAACATGGAAGCACCCTAGATGTCCATCAACAGATGAATGGATAAAGAAGTGGTGGTACGTATACACAGCGGAATATTACTCAGCCATAAAAAGGAGCACATTTGAGTCAGTTCCAATGAGGTGGATGAACCTAGAACCTATTATACAGAGTGAAATAAATCAGAAAGAGAAAGATAAATATCATATTCTAACGCATGTACACAGAATTTAGAAAAATGGTACTGAAGAATTTACCTACAGGGAAGCAATGGAGAAATAGAAATAGAGAACAGACTTATGGCCATGGGGAGAGGGGAGGAGAGGGTGAGATGTATGGAGAGAGTAACATGGAAACTTACATTACCATATGTAAAGTAGATAGCCAATGGGAATTTGCTGTATGGCTCAGGGAACTCAAACAGGGGCTCTGTATCAACTTAGAGGGGTGGGATGGGGAGGGAGATGGGAGGGAGGGTCAAAAGGGAAGGGATATATGTATACCTACGGCTGATTAATGTTGAGGTTTGACAGAAAACAGCAAAATTCTGTAAAGCAATTATCCTTCAATAAAAATTAAGTTAATTTAAAAAACTGTTCATTTTTTTAAGTGAACTTTTAGCATACAGTAATGTGATTATAAATGCTATGAAAAAATGTTCCTAGTTTATCATAGGAATGATAGAAAACAAGGCCGAATGTGGCCCCGAGACCACTGTTACACATCAGAGGAATAATGAGGGGTTTTACCGAGAGATGAAGCCTGAGCCTGACAAGGAAATAGCCACGTGTAGCATCTTCCTCATTTTCCTCCTCGCTCTTTCTATCCGGCAGCAAGTCTTGGGTTTTGCTGTTGTGAGATTTTTAGATTCCTTATCTGGCTGCCCCAGGCCTTAGCTGCAGCCTGCAGGCTCTGTCAGTGGTGTCCTGTGGGCCAGGGCTTGAACAGAGGCCCCCTGCACTGGTAGCCCAGAGTCTTAGCTTCTGGACCACCAGGGAAGTCCCTGTTTTTGTGAATTTTTGTGGATTTCATTTTGTGATTTTGAATTTGTGAAGTTATTGTGAAGGGTACTGTTCCTGACTTTATGTGAGTTATCAAATCTCTCCATACATCTGAGATTGTGTAGTATCACATGATGTTAGAACTGAATGGGACCTCGAGTGTTTATCCATGAACAGGTGGGCACGCGACTGGCCCAACATCACCGACTGGGTAGTGGCAGCTGGTCTTGCTCTTCTGTCCCCAGAATGGAGTTCGTGGGTGATTTGACTCTCTCACATCTGTTCCGCAACCGACCAAGCTTCATGGTGTCACTGGCTCCTCTTCGTATCTGACACATATATTAATGTGATGGCTATAGCGATGATATGACTAAATACATACGAGAGTTTACTGTATGCTAAGCCATGAGCTGAGGGCTTTAGATATATGATATTTTAAATCCTCACAGCACTGTAAGACTAGCATTATTATCATTTTCATCTTGCATATAAGACAGATGAGAGAGGCCAAGTTAATGGTTCCCTTACCAGCCTTCAGAAGGAAGATTATTTTGGGTTGTCCCTGCTGGCCCACCTTGCAATGCATGGGACAGGGGTTTGATCCCTGCTCAGGGGTCAAAGATCCTGCATGCCACGGAACAACTAAGCCCACGAGCCCCAGCTAGAGAATCTCTGTGCTGCAATGAGAGTTCTGCCCTCTGGGACCTGACTCAGCCAAAATAAAAACAATTAGATAAGTACATATTGAAAAGCTAGATTATCTTGAACAACAAAAGAAACTAACAGCATTGAATTAAGAATTAAAGATATTAAAATTTAAAAAATAAAAAGCTAAAAAAAAAACTCAGAATAAGATTAATATTACAAGTCCATCGTGAATCAGTAAATAATTGAATAAATAAATGAAAGGAAGGAACAGTTCTCCTTACACAAGGATTCCAGTTAATAAACAGAAAGGGGATGAAGGAAATAGAAAATTACCACTAGGACCCCAGAGTAATAATTATTGCAAGTACTAGTGCATGAAAGTTTGAGGACAAATATTTGCAGGATATATATATATAGGATATATATATATAGGATAATATTTGCAGCATCTCAAAGTACCTTCCTCAAGGTATTTATTAAGTAAAAAAGGAAAAATGTCACTTGAGTATTAATGGTAATGCAGCAAACACCACCTCAACTAAGCAATCAAGCTTATCATCATTAGTAATAAGATGCAACGGTGTCTTATACCCCTGATATGATGCACTGGAAAGGAACTTCTGCCTTTGTGGAATTCTTGCTCAACGTCAGTTTCACCTTGTATAACATTTTGTATAACATCAGTTTTATCACGAGAAAATACCTGACGAATACAAATTAAGCAACATGCAACCAGATATCTCACACTGCTCTTCAACAGTGTCAGGGAAGCCAAGGAAAGCCTTGAGTGCCTGTCACAGTTTGGAGGAGCCTAAGGGGTCATGACCACTCAATGCAATGTGGAATCCTAGAGAAGAAAGAGGATGTTGGTGAGAAGCTGGTGGAAACCAAAGAAGTATGACTCCAAGTAAGGACAGCATTGGATAAAAGTTAATTTTTTAGTCTTGATAATTGCATTGTGGTTACACAAGATGTTAGCACTGGGGAAAACTGGGTAAATGATATATGGAAACTGTGTACCATTTTCGCAACTTTTTGGTAATCTCAAATTATTTCAAAATTGGAAGTTAGAGGACTTTCCTGGTAGTTCAGTGGTTAAGAATCTGCCTGCAAGAGAAGCTGCTGCGGTGAGAAGTCCATGCACCGTAATTAGAGAGAGAGCCTGCATGCAGCAATGAAGACCCAACACAGGCAAGAATAAATAAACAAACACGGCGGAAAAACATCCGACATTAGAAAGTAGATCATAGAATAGACTGTCAGATCCCATCTCAGACTTCCTAAATGGGAATTTTTCAGGTTTCTGTGACCTAGAAATCTGTCCTGGCCACCCACTCCAGCATTCTTGCCTGGAGAATTCCATGGACAGAGGAGCCTGGTGTGCTGCAGTCCATGGGGCTGCAAAGAGCTGAACATGACTTAGTGACTCAGTAACAACAACGCTACATTTATTAGAGCACTGAGAACAGGAACAAGAATACAGATACATTTATTGTGCACTTTCTATAGTTAGTGGTTAGCGTGGCAGAGGAACTGGGAAGTTTGGAATAGGTTAAACATTTCTGAAGACCTTTCAAGATTTCCTGGATGGCCAAATTGCTTGTGTTTCCTGCCACCTGACTGCAGAGAACATAAAAGAAGAGAGTAGATGGTATTTATCATGGTACCTAGTCGTGAGCCCTTCCAAAGACTTTTGTCTTTAGCAGTTTTATTCTGGTTCATTCCGTGCTAGTTGTGTGATCAAGATCCAGTCACTTAAATCCCTGGGCCTCAGTTCCCTAATACATATAATGGTGATGGTCATTGTACCTATACACAGGGTCGTTACCAGGATTAAGTGAATTACACTAAGTGCTAAGAACAGTGCCTCATCCGTATTAGGTGGTCTGTAAACCTTAGTTATCATCTTCATTCCCGTCATTCTTCTTTTTATCATTTCCCTTAGTGAAAGAGCTCTCTGGCAATTAGGCCCCATCTCGGGCATCCCTCACATGTCAAGGCCAGGCTGCTTCTGACATAGTGTGTTTTTATGGACAAATGCTTGGCTGTCCCACTCCACTGGCTTGATAGGAACTTGGCTTGGTCAGTTAGTAGGCCACATAGTATACTGTTGTTCCATCTTTGCCATCTGAGCAAAAAGGAAAATGGTGCATACCTCCTCAGAATAGTCTATCTGTTAAGAATTCCGTTGCCATCACCGCCCCCCGCCCCTGCGAACTCTGTCACACAGAGCCTCTCTCCACTTTGTGAGTTTGGACATCTTCTTAAAGTTTTTATATCCTCAGCACTGGTGATTACTTTCAAGGGGGCAGATAGAGTAGGCACACCTATAGCGATGCAGTGGGTATGTGCTAAGTCGCTTCAGTCATGCCTGACTCTGCGACCCTATGGACTGTATCCTGCCAGGCTCCCCTGTCCATGGGATTCTCCAAGCAAAAATATTGGAGTAGGTTGCCATGGCCTTCTCCGGCGGATCTTCTTGGCCCAGGGAATCAACCCATATCTCTTATGTCTCCTGCACTGGCAGGGCGGTTCTTTACCACAAGCGCCGCCAGAGAGGTAGACCTACCCCTTAAAATACAGTGGCTGCTCTGAAATTGCCAATCAGCCCAGTCTCATATGTTTTCTTCCCTGCATTCTAGCAGGTTATTTCACTGTCTTGCCTTTTTTATCCCCCTTTTGTAGCCACACAATGTACTATTTCACTACGAGGAGAAAACAGAACACCTGTGGTAAATCTTTGAGGGTTTTATTCTGTGTTTTCTTATAAAGCCAAACCAGAAACTCTACTGGCAAAACCAGCTGTGTCTCATATTTAAACACAAATTATAAAGTGTCAAAGGAAAGAAAAAGTGACTTAGCCAATGAAAATAGTACATGGAGTGGGGTGGGGCAGAGTCTGATTTCAAGATTTATGAGCTGAAAGCAAGTTACACTTTAATGAATATTAAATGAAACCCATCTTATTTGTGGAAGACAGACTGTATTTTCTTATGGACATGTACGTGGAAGGCCTCTTTTCTGAAACTTGAGCCGTCTCCTCAAAATGCTACGTCAGTATGCTGTAATAAATCGTCTGAAAACTATAAAATATATGATGGTTTGGTACTATGGAAATTATTTTTTTCCTCTAAAATACGGCAGATTTTTATCTACAGAGAAATGTTATGAGGGAAGAAGAGGAAAAGAAAGCAGATCTTACGTTTCACCTAACTGACTCTTGATTTGAGGGGCTTGGGATGTTGAAAACGGGGCCAGATTTGGTACCGGACTCTGACGTGGGCCAAGTCAGTTCCTCGCATCTTCAGTACTTTCCCCCTATGCTCCAAACTCTCCCTCAGTCCTGGCTGCCATGAGGAAATCTGCCCTCTCTCCCCTAAAACTCCCACCCTCTCCTGTCACCGGAAGAAGATGGACTCTTAGGGTGAACGTGACCTTTTAGAAGACTGTTGTGGGGACCTAGCTGGTGGCCCAGTGGCCGAGGATCACCTTGCAGTGTGGAGGACGCTGGTTTGATTCCTGGTCTGGGAAAACCCCACGTGCTGAGGGGCAACTCAGCGCCTCAGCTCCTGAGCCCACTCAAGAGCCTGAGAGCTCCCTCTGGAGCTTGTGCTCTAAGAAAATCCACCGCAGGGAGAAGCCTGAGCGCGGCACCTGGGGAGCAGCCCCTGCTTGCCACAACTAGAGAGGGCCCGTGTACAGCCACGAAGACCCAGGGCAGCCAACAGGTGAATAAATAGAAACTAAAAGAAAAAAAATCTCACTCTAAAAAAAAAAAGAGTATTTGCCTTTAAAATATTCTTACTGGATGTGGAAGGAAAAGTGGAAGTAAAAGTCCTGTCTGACTCTCTGCGACCTCAAGGACTGTACAGTCTGTAGAATGCTCCAGGCCAGAATACTGGAGTGGGTAGCCTTTCCCTTCTCCAGGGGATCTTCCCAAACCAGGGATCGAACTGAGGTCTCCTGCATTGCTGGAGGATTCTTTACCAAGTGAGCTATCAGGGAAGCCCATAAGGCTGGTGCAACTGGGGGGCATTCGGGACATATAAGGAATTAATTGTGTTTTGTGGGCGTCTTTCATCCAAGGACATCTGTTATGTCATATTCTCTGTACTCTGAGCAATGGGCGGCACAGAGGCTCCAGAGAAAGAGATTGTGGCGTTAGCGTCTCAGTGTTTCTAAATCACGGTAAACACTAACTTGGAGCCTGCCTGTCTGGACTGGCTGTGTACGGAAGAGATAGAGAAGCAGTCCCAGAAGCTCGGCTGAGCCGGCCCGACCAGGAAGTGGGCTGGAGCATTTGTTAGAGATGCCTTCTCTCGGGCAGGATGGAACCCAGTGCTGGAGACGGGGGTGAGGGCCCCTGGGTGAGGGCTGGAGTCCAGTTGAGCAAGACTGGAGCTGAGAGATCTCAGCTGTCTAGAGTGGAACTTCCACAGTACAAGCTGGATTTTCCAGAACTAGGTAGAAGTTCTTCCCTTTGCTTGTCCCGGGTGTTGATTTGGTGTATCGGGCAGGTAAGTCAGCTTACCAGTCCCTTTCCCGGTTAGAACCGTATATCGTCAGGAAAACAGTTTGGTCTCTAACTTGAGAGGCATCCATGTAATGGTTAAAAAGAAAAACAGGGTTTGGTGTCACAGTGAAGGCAGAAGTCCCTCTAGGGCAGGAATGGCGCCTGTCCTATTTGTCGAGGTACCAATATCTGTCTCTGTTCCTGGCACAGAGTATACGCTCAGCAATTCTTCGTTGAATGTTGAGGGAATGGATAGATGCATGGATGGATGAAGGCAGGGCTTCCCACGTGGCTAAGTGGTAAAGAATCCAGCTGCCAATGCAGGAGACTCAGGAGACTGGGGTTTAATCCCTGGGTCAGGAAGATCCCATGGAGGAGGAAATAGCAACCCACTCCAGTATTCTTGCCTCCATGGGGAAAGGAGCCTGGGGGCCTACAGTCCATGGAGTCGTAGAGCTGGCCACGCTGAGCCACGGAGCACACACGCACACACGCACACACGTGTGAATGAATGAACTGAGCTGTTGGAAATCCCAGAGTTGCTCCGCTTTAGCTCTATGGCCCTGTGCAGGTGACCCCAGCTCTCTGATTCTCAGCGTTCTTATTTACAAAACTGGAAAACAATAGTTACTTTGTAGTTGGAAGAAATAAAACAATCTAATATATCTGTAGTGCTTAGTACAATGCTTTAATAAAGAGACCTTATCATGATAGTGGTAGCAGCGGTATTAACGTTAATAGCTCCATGCTCACAGCGTAGGGTTGCTTTCCAGGGAGGAAGTAAATTATGGGGTACATATTTTTGCAGCAGCCATTAAGAGGGTCAACAGGAGAATTGTCCTGGAAGGGGGAGTCCCCACGGAGGGTGTTTCAAGAGGTCTAGAATAGAGAGAGACCTTACATGCTTTGGCCTTGGCAAAGAAGGTAGAAATGGCTAAGCTGGGGTCTTGGAAGAATTGAGCCAGTGTGAGCAGGAGTGTGGCATTTGGGAAGTCACAGACGCATCTGGCCTCAAAGGTCAGGCCGTTTTTGGCACGCTGTGTCACGAATGCCTACTTATATGAAGAAGAGGGGCTAGGTCCAACGTGAAGACTTGGTGTGGCATGTGTGTATGTTAAAGGCCTGGCGGGCATTGCCTGGTTGGCAATAGAGACGAGAAAAGTCATGGGAGGAGGTGGTGGGGAGAAAGGGAAGGGTGTGTGTTCATTAAATTCCTGCTCTTTTTTTCTTCTGTCTGGTTCCAGCCTCACCCACGGCGTTGCCTATGGGAAGCATGGCTGATGCTGTTGACACATGGGTTTTTTTTCCGTGTGATGTGTACTTATTCTTCTGGTGAAAAACGATGATGTTTGCTGTAATGTGATCTGGCTCTGTGTTTGGAGCCAGTCTTCACGGCCTTTACAACTGACAAAGCAACTGCTCAAAGGGAATAGATAAAATGCATGAAGAGAGAACCCCTAGAGAAACTGGGTACCACCAATGTGTCTCTTCAGCCATGGTAAACCAGGCATCGGGCTGTGTGTTTTGCATGAGTGAGTGAAGTCGCTCAGTCGTGTCCGACTCTTTGCGACCCCATGGACTGTAGCCTACCAAGTTCCTCTGTTCATGGGATTTTCCAGGCAATAGTACTGGAGTGGGTTGCCATTTCCTTCTCCAGTGGATCTTCCCGACCCAGGGATCGAACCCGGGTCTCTCGCATTGTAGACAGACGCTTTACTGTCTGAGCCACCAGGGAAGTGTATTTTGCATACTTTATGTCTAGTTTTTCCAACACCTCTCTCCACTGTACAGATGGGCAAACTGAGGCTTGGGTGGGTCAGGTGGCTTGGGTGGTCCCTTGTGAAGTCAGGGTTAGGCTTGGGTCTTCCTGGATTCCAACCAGAGCTCTTTCCAGCCCTCTGCAATGCCTGTGAGGATTCAGAGCCCAACCAGCCCCTGTTCTCTGCCTTTGTCTTCTTCGCTCGACAGTGACTGGCCGGCTGGCTCGGTGACGGGAAGGAGGGAAGTGAGGGAGAGCAATCACTTGCTGTTCCAGGGACGATGGCTGTACCTCAGCTCATGAAGAGCGGTGAACATGGAGTCCTTAACGTGTACCAGTAGCTCTGCTAACAGCATCACACGTATGATCTCATTTAATCCTCACAGCAAACTCACGAGGACTTTCCTGGTGATGCAGTGGATAGGAATTCACCTGCCAATGTAGGGGACACTGGTTCAATCCCTGGTCTGGGAAGATGCTACCTGCAGCAGGACAATGAAGACTGAACGCCACAACGGCTAAGCCTGTGCCCCAGAGCTGGAAAGCTGCAACTACCGAGCCCATGCGCTGCTACTACTGAAGCCTGTGCACCTGGAGCCTGTGCTCCAAAGCAAGAGAAGCCCAAAGGCCACGGGGAAGAGCCGCCTCCTCTCGCCGCAACTAGAGAAAGCCCTCGCAGAGCAAGCAACGAAGACCCAGTGCCACCAAAAAAATAAATAAATAGAATTACTAAACAGAGAACAAGGCCGTGGGCTGAGCGTGCTGTGCAGTGGGCTGAGATCAGCATGGCACCTTCCCAGCGCACTGCCTGGACTCACTGGGGTGGGGGCCACCGCACTGGCCTCCAGGCCGGATGTAGCAAGAGAATTACACCGAGACTCGGGATGCTTACTCAGTTCAGCGTCCTCCGCCTGACCACAAACAGCTGGTGTCGTCCCTTTCCTCCCCCAGAAACCAGTGAGCTAGGAGTGCAGACACAGCTCATTGCCTGTCAGCGAGACCCGTAAGCTGGGTGGGACATGCTTTTTTTGGGCCCTATCCCCCCTTATGACCTCTGCTCCTGCCACAGCGCTGAGACTGTCAGCTGATATTTGCTGAGGGGTTGTGAAGAGCAGGCACCATGCTAGTGGCGGGCCCTGCGTTTGCTCACTGAATCGTCACAGCTGCTATCTGAGGGTGGAACTCAGAAACGCCAGGGCCTTTGCCCAGGGTCTCACAGGAAGCAAATGTAAGGGCTCTGATTCAGACCTAAGGATGTTTGTTTTCAGAGGCCAGATGACCGAAAAGGAGGTCTACAGCTGACGGTCTCACTAGGCTGTAACGTCTTTGCGGACTCTGTGTTTCCGTCCCCTTCGCAACACCCATACATATGAAGTAGGGACTCTAATTCTTGGTGCTCAGTGGGACTGCAGAAATCTGCTTGCTTCAGGTGACTGGCAATGGCGTGGAGCATAATGTATGTTCTAAGTGCTGCATAACCCACTGGGGCTGAGACCGGGCTTACTTCCCGTCTGGATCTGACTGCCACGTGCCCCTTTGGCCAGCTGGCTTCAGTGGTTGGGGTAGCTTCCCAGTCAGCTTTCCCAGCAAAGTTTATGGCCTTAGCACTCTGCTCACCTTTCACTTTTTGTTTTGATATTTATTTTTATTTATGTATTATTTATTTGCTTGGAGGAGGGCATGGCAACCCACTCCAGTATTCTTGCCTGGAGAATCCCATGGTCAGAGGAGCCTGGCCGGCTCTAGTCTGTGGGGTCACAGAGGGACAGGACCGAGATGACTAAGCACAGCACACCCTGGCTGCGCCGGGTCTTGGCTGCGGCACGGCAAGATCGTCAATTTTCCTTACAGTGTGCGGGATCTTCACTTGTGGCACGTGCGATCTAGTTCCCTGAGCAGGGATCAAGCCTGGGCCCCCAGCATGGGGAGTCCGAGTCTTAGCCACTGGACCCACAGGGAAGTCCTTCACCTTGCACTTTTTTTAAAAATTGATTTTTGTTTATTTCCGGCTGTGCTGGGTCTCCATTGCTTCTCAGGCTTTTTCCCTCTAGTTGCAGTGAGACGGGGCTTCTCTTGCTGTGGCTTCTTGGCTCTAGAGCACAAGCTCAGTACTTGTGTCTCAGAGGCTTAGTTCCTCCGCAGCATGTGGCATCTTCCTGGACCAGGAATCGAACCCGTGTCTTGTGCACTGGCAGGCTGAGTCTTTACCACTGAGCCACCAGGGAAGCCCTCTACCTCACACTTTTGATTAAACCCTCCAGCTCAGACCTCTCCCCTGTGTGAATCAGGTTGAATTTCCACAAAGGGCATTTTCCAGGCAAAATTTCATACTCGCTGCTTTCTGAGCTGGGAGGAACTGACCTGGGCTGAGAAGTTATTAGGTTTTCCAAGAAGGCCAGGGCTCAAGCTGTTCATTCATCTCAAGGCAACACCGCCACCCCCTGCTTTCTCCCTTTGGTTATCAGTTGGAGGCATTTCCTTAGAGAGACCCTGGGCTGGTTCCCTGGGGCTTCCTGCCGGCCAGCTGCGGTGCTGGGGCTGGCAGGTACCAGGTGTGGCCTGCAAACAAACCTGCCCCAGAGGCCAGTGCCTTTTGAAGTACCGCAAGCATGTCATGCTTCAAAGCAAGCTCCCAGCAGCTGTCACCTGGCTATCTAGTGGAGGTCAGAGAGTTAATATGCAACCACAAAACCCGGTCCTCCCACCTCTGACCCACACCTGGGAAGCCGAAGCCCATTTTCCTGTGGTGCAGAGGATCTGAAAGCCTTGTTCCTGATTTATCTCAGCAAGAGCTCAGTGCCCTGGGTCTTTAGATAAAAATCCATTGTACACATCCATCCAGCAATAAAATAAGTAAATGAGCTGCATTTTTCTTTTCTGAATAGAAATTACTTTGTAATGAAGTAAGGATTTGCAATTACTATTAGCAGAAGTTTAATTATGGGACTCTTGTGAAAAAAAATGAGGCTTTGTTCAAATGGAACACCTTTTATCTGGGGATCACAAAGCATTGTATGCAAATAGCTCTTAGCTCTCCTGCATTGCTAGGCACTCAATTACTGGGTTAACATTTCCTTGGGCATCCAGCACTCGGGGGCTGGAGTGGGAAGCCAAAGTTTATTTATAAATTTCAGCAAGATGGATGTAGATTAGATCTAAAAATGGACTTCCTGGTTGCAGGGTGATTAAATGATGGGCTAAATGACGGTGTCAGTTTTTAAAAACTTGCAGGTTGAGGTCTTTCCTGTCACTTGGATGGAGCGTTTTTCACCACCAGACCAAACCATCATCCTCCTGCAGTAGCACAAGCTAAATCTTGGACTTAAACAGCAGCAGCAGCAGTCAAGTATTAGAGGAGAGAACAAGAGAGTTGGAATGTGTGACCTAAGAAAACCCAAATTCTAGGTGACTCTTCAGGATGTTGATGTCTCAATAGCACTATAAAGAACATTTTTTTTTTTTTTCACATGGTAGCCTTTTTTTTTTTTTTCAATCTTCTCTGCTCTTTTTTTTGGTCTTGTTTTTTTTTTTTTTAATTTAAAAAAATGTCTTAAACTTTTCTTTTAAACTTTTCGTTCCCTCCCCAGGGATGGAACTCTTGCCCCCCGCAGTGGGAGTGCAGAGTCCTAACCACTGGGCTGCTGGGGACGCTCCCACGTGTAGCACTTGATGCTGTTTCTGTTCACAAGTTCAGACTTCAGCTCCCTTTCCCTCAACCCTCATCTGCACGTTCCAATAAAAGTTATAGGCTCCAAATCTTTAAAATGAGGAGAGGCAGCTATCTACACACACACGTTTGAA
The DNA here is from genome assembly GCF_042477335.2 of Ovis canadensis. NCBI lineage: Eukaryota > Metazoa > Chordata > Mammalia > Artiodactyla > Bovidae > Ovis > Ovis canadensis. Next base: position 117,658,254 of record NC_091247.1, on the reverse strand, counting down.
GTGGAGTTTCGCTTCCGATTTCCGTCTGGTGCCGACCCGCCAGCCAGCCCCGACGTCCTAACACTGCTTCTGCAGTTGGTTTACGTGGGCCTCGTGTTTCATCCACCTACGCCTCCTTGGGCAAGGAGAAAAAAGATTGTGCAACACAACAGGCTCTTTGGAAACTATCCTTGATGACCTGGATGATGGAGACTTGCTTACCTTTTAGTCTCTCTTTATCTGATCTTATTTCCTTTCCCAGTCTTTTACAGTTTAATAGACAAATGAACGTTTCTGCAGCTTTGGTGCAAAACTTTGCATTTCGTTTTCTTCCACTCTTGAGAGTCAGTGTTCCTGGACTCAGTCCGGCTGCAGCAGAGTGAGGGGAAGGCCAGGAGAGTGAAAATAAGGGTTTCTCAAATTGGTCCGCTTAGTTCAAAATCTGGATCTACCGCGTACTAGCCATGGGAGTGTGTGTGGGTTTCTTAATCTCTTTGCCTGAGTTTTCTCTTCCATCAAATGGAGATGGTAACAATCCCTACCTTATGAAAAAGTGTGAGGGTTTACATATAAAACACTTAATAAGCACATACTGCTTGCTGCTACTGCCACTGCTAAGTCGCTTCAGTCGTGCCCGACTCTGTGTGACCCCTTAGATGGCAGCCCACCAGGCTCCCCCGTCCCTGGGATTCTCCAGGCAAGAACACTGGAGTGGGTTGCCATTTCCTTCTCCAATGAATGAAAGTGAAAAGTGAAAGTGAAGTTGCTCAGTCGTGTCCGACTCTGAGCGACCCCATGGACTGCAGCCCACCAGGCTTCTCTGTCCGTGAGATTTTCCAGGCAAGAGTGCTGGAGTGGGGTGCCATTGCCTTCTCCTAATAAGCACATAGTAAGTACCAAAGAATGCCGTGATAATGATAATCATTACTGTTAATTAATTGGATTCCAAAGCAATAAGGATGAATATTCTAGGGGAAGGGTTGGCCTTATTAGGTTCCAGAACATTTTCAATTATTATAGTATTTCTCCAGTTGTAGGTTGGACCTTATTAATGGTTTATGAAATCAATTTAATTGGGTCTCACCGAGGCTAAGAAAAGGGGAAATGGCAGTGCACATGGCAGGTATTAAGGGTAGTATTGTTCTATAGAGCTTTTGCTTCTATTATTGATGTATACGTGTATGTTATATACTATGTATATTTGCTTACATGCTTAGATGTGCCTATTAACATATATACTCAGAAACGTTATCCTGCATCACAATATAAGATATCTTATTTCAACTGCACTCAAGAAACAAAGAAAATCAGGAGACTAAAAAGACAAATTGAAGAGTTGTGAGTTGCAATTTTGTGACTTCTCTACAACATGGATTATAGATTGAGCTCTTTCAAAATGTATGGCTTTTTAGCACATAATGAGGAAAATCATAAATGCAGCCAACAAGAAAGATATCATTTAAATGACTTACAGAGCAAAGAGGACAAAAATCAGGCATCTAAAGATGTTAATTATAAAAGTTCATTCTTTGGCAAGTAGATACATGAAAAAGCTTAATATTCTTACTGTATAAAGGACACTTACAAGGCATGTGACTAGTAAATTTGTAAAACAAGTGATTAGCAAACATAGATATAAAAATATCTTTAGCTTCACTAGTAATAGAGGGATATAAAGGAACACAGTGAAATTATTTTTTCACATATCAAGTTAACAATTTTGTTTTATGGTAATACAGAGTGTAGAGAAAGTTATAGGAAATTAAACACCTCCTCACAAGACTAGTGAGAATAAAGATTGCTACAATCTTTATCAATCAATAAAGATTGATTTTCTGAGGGAGCAGTCTGGTAATTTGGTTGCAAAAGTCATAAAAATAAATATACCCTTTGAATTGACAATTCTACTTGAAAGAATTTCTCCTAAAGGTTATAATAAAGCAAGTGAATGAACAATTAACAGCCAGATGTTCACTGCAGGAATGTTACGGTAGAAAACTGGGAGGTTAAAAAAAAATTGTTTTAAATAAAAAGCCAGTTGATAAAATAAACTTTGGTGTACTGATACAGCGGAATAGGAGATAGTGATGCTGTGGGTGGTTCCTGGGATCGTTCCCCTTTGTGTGGGTCTGGTGCCCACAAGCAAATCCTACCTTGAAAGGAAGCTTTCTTTCTTTGGCACTTTTTTTGTTTCTAAGAATTATCTATTTGGCTGTGCGGAGTCTTCATCGATGCCTACAGGCCTCTTCTAGCTGCAGAGAGCAGCAGCTACTCTTCACTGCGGTGCGGGGCTTCTCATCTCAGTGGCTTCTCTTCCTTTGGAGCGTGAGGACGAGGGTGTTGGCTCCGTAGTTGCGCACACGGGCTTCACTGTGGCCTGTGGGATCTTCCCAGACTGGGGACTGAACCCCTGTCCCTTGCACTGGCAGGCGGATCCTTAACTACTAGACCACTGGGAAACCCAAGACTTCTCTTCAATTATTTAGTGATTCAGACCTTAAGTTTGCAACTTTGCCAAAGTACAATAGACTAAATTTAGGCATAAGTGCTAAGCTGAATAGTAAGGACTGATAGGCTTTTAGTAACGTGGAAGAAGGGCTTCCCAGGTGGTGCCGGCGATAAAAAAAACCACCTGCAAATGCAGGAGACGCAAGAGACAAGGGGTTCGATCCCTGGATCGGGAGATCCCCTGGAAGAGGGCACAGCAACCCACTCCACTCTTCTTGCCTGGAGAATCCCCACGGACAGAGGAGCCTGGTGGCCTACACTCTATAGGGTCACAAAGAGTCGGCCATGACTCAGGGGGCTTAGCGTGCACACGCGCACACACGCACAACGTGGAAGGAACTCCAGGTTACTTGCACACGGCCAAGTAGCCCATGCCTGCCCTGCTGTTCTCGCTGAGTCCTGGCCACACCCCAGTCAACTTTGGCCGCCCTCTCGGGTGAAGCCTGATGCAAGGCCAGACATCCCAGGCTGTGGTGCTGTCACGCTGCTGATGGCACTGCCGTCCCTCCTGGCAGGGGCCGGCGGATCCGGGGCTGTGGCCGGGACCTGCGGGTCTTGCCATTAGGAGCTGGCCTCCCGCCGCCCTCCAGCCAGCGGGGCACTGGGCGGGCGGCAGTGCCTGCTCTCTCTTGCCGGCGACCCAGGGGTGGGCAGGGCGAGGGGCTCCCTTTACTCTTCCATTCTCTCTTCCTCGTGTCTGTGGAGTCTAGCTCACTGGTTGGAATCTCTTAAAAAATGCTTTTGCTCTTGCTTTCGAAATGATGAAATTAGCCTTCATCAAACTGTAGCATAGGGAAATATGTAATGCTAGGACAAATGAGGAGCCTTGGGGGCTACAGTCCATGGGTCACAAAGAGCGGGACGTGATTGAGCATGCACAGACAGGAGAGGTGAAAAAGAGCAGCCATTATACAATATTATGTACATTTTAGTATTATTGTGGGAAGAATAGTATATTCCCGTGGGCTCATACACACTGAAAATAGACTGAATAGAATATATAGCCCACAAAGTTAACAGTATTTATTTTTTCTGATTAGGAGAATTCAAGTGGTTTCTCCTTTCAATTTATCTCCATTTTATGATTTTTCTTAAATAAGCATATATTAGCAATAAGGACGGAGAAGGCAATGGCACCCCACTCCAGTACTCTTGCCTGGAAAATCCCATGGACGGAGGAGGCTAAGAGTCGGACACGACAGAGCGACTTCACTTTCACTTTCATGCATTGGAGAAGGAAATGGCAACCCACTCCAGTGTTCTTGCCTGGAGAATCCCAGGGACAAAGTAGCCTGATGGGCTGCCGTCTCTGGGGTCGCATGGAGTCGGACACGACTGAAGCGACTTAGCAGCAGCAGGAATAAGGAAGACAAAGAATCTGTTTGTCATTGCTGCTGTGCTGCTCACTGCTGCCCAGGTCCCAGAAGGATGTCTCTTGTCTAGTAGCCTCTCGAAAAATATCTGAGGAATGTTGCAGATTTGCTTCCACTGGGAAGAGGGGGCAGTAAAGAAGGCTTTGAATTCACTGTTGCCATCAGATTCTTCTGAAAGCTTTGGCTTGTCTGGCTCACAGGTTAGAGTTTTGTTAGCATATGTGAAAAACATAGTTGGTGTCTTTTGCAAAGTCGCCTGTGACTTGCGGACTTCATGTGGTGTGTGCTCTGTTCTCTCCAGTACAGGCAGTTTCTGTCTGCGCACCCAAGAGGGCTGACTACTGCCGGTCAAGCCAGCCAGTGTTCCCCTGGGGGTTCAGGGCCATGCTTGTGACCAAGAACTTGGTCCCTGCTGTTCAACACCAGTCTGGCCAAGACAGAGAGGAAAAAAACAGTTTTCCTGTCCAAGGGGTTTTGTCTCCTTGGACCATAGCTATCGATGTATTCAGTGCCCTTAGATACTGGGGGTGGGAAAGGGAAACTCACCATTCATCCCCCAAGAATGCCGAATAACCCTTCATACATTTAATTCACTTGGGGGTGAATTTCTGTTCCTACTAATGAGCCTGTGATGGGGGTCAAGTGCAAAGGAAGAATTAAATCTGGTTTTATTCAAGTTACATAATTAATTCTGGCACTGTTGTTTCCAAATTTTAAGCATGGCCTGGGATTCTCAATGAAACTGAAAGCAAGTGGAGGGGTTGATGACATCACGGCTGCAGGGTCCTTGTTCCCTGTCCTTCTTCATGGACTTGTTCTGAAGAATGAATTAGCTGAAGCCCCAGGTGGAGGGTCAGGAATGTGGTTAGTGATGAGCAAATGGAAGTTCCCTGCCCGCAGTCCTCTGCCCCTTCATAGCCTCCCACACTGGGGGCTTTCCTGTGGAGGCTGGGTAAGCTAATTATTTCAAGCTGGGGTAGGAATTCAGCTCCAGAGACTGACTGGTTGATCAAAACATATATTGTTGTGACCAGAAGGAGCACAGCTCTGCACCTCATTAAGTGTCTCTGTGGCATTTTCATCTCTCTCCCTCCTTCAAGCCACCCTTCTGTGTACACCCCTCTTGGAGGCTGCCCTTGCTGAATCTGAAGTTTTCACAGTACCATGCGTTCTGTGGGAACTGAATAAATTTCTTCAAGGTCTAATATAAAGATAAGTCCTGGCCCCAAGCCCAAAAGAAGTCACTGGGAACCCAGTCAGAGCTGGGCAGCAAGCCCGGAGCCAGGCTAACGAGACATTTACATGTGAGGCCTTTCCTTTCAGCTGGGTCTTCATGGGACTCCTGTGGGAGGAAACCCAGAGTGTCCCGCAGGCAGAGGCCAGTGCATTCAGCTCATGCCTGGGTTCCTGAGGCAGGGCCGGAGCAATATTAAAACACCTCAAAATCCAACGCATTCCACAAATGACAAAGCCCCAGGCCAAAGCAAGTATCAACACTTGTGTACATGTGTCTCTTTTAAAATTAATTATTGCATGGCTTAAAAAATATTTTATATTGGACTCTAGTTGCTTTATAATGTACTTCAGTTGTACAGCAAGTGATTCAGTGATATACATACATATATATATATTCTTTTGCAAACTCTTTTCCTAGTTAGGTTATTACAGAACCTTGAGTAGAATTCCTTGTGCTATACAACAGACACTTCTTGGTTATCTATTTTAAATATGAAAAATGAAAGTGTTCATCACTCGGTCATGTCGGACTCTTTGCAACCCCATGGAGTGTAGCACATCAGGCTCCTCTGTCCATAGAATTCTCCAAGCAGGAATACTGGACTGGGTAGCTGTCCCCTTCTCCAGGGGATCTTCCTGAGCCAGGAACCCGTGTCTCCTACCTCTCCTGTATCGGCAGGCTGATTCTTTACCATCTGAGCTAGCAGGGAAGCGCATTTTATAGTAGTGTGTGTATTTCAATCTCAAACTCCTAGTTTATCCCTTGACTCCTGCACCCTTTGTGAGTCTGTTTCTCAATGAGTAATTTCATGTGTATCATCTTTTTTAGATTCTGCGTATAAGCAATATCATAACTTGTTTTTCATTTAAATCTTCTTCTGAGTCTTTGCATCTTTTACCTGGGTTCAATCTTCACTACTAAAGTCTAATCTTTTACTCTGAGAGGAGGTGGAAATAGGTTAAAGAAATGCAATCTCATTTCTTTCAATATGGGTTTCCCTGGTGGTTCAGACAGTAAAGAGTCTGCCTGCAGTCCGGGAGACCCAGGTTTGACCCCTGGCTCAGGAAATCCCCTGGAGAAGAAAATGCCAAACTGCTCCAGTATTCTTGCCTGGAAAATCTCGAGGACAGAGGAGCCTGGCAGGCTACAGCCCATGGGGTCGCAAAGAGTCGGGCACGACTGAGCAACTTCATTTTCACTTTCATTTTTCTTTCAATATTTGTGGGTGTACTTGGTCCTTGGTTCGATATCCTTTGGAGTCTTAGGAGAACATTTTAATCTGTCAGATTTGGGAAAATTTAAAAGGGACCTCTCCAAAGAATTTAGAGTTGGAAAATAAGATCTCGGAGGACATTAAATTCACCAGGATCATTTTGTTTGGAGAATAGTATTGGCTTTCCAATGAAAGGAGAGTGATTACTAAGAAAAGTAGCCATTAATGCATAGAAAGGACAAGAGGGTAGGGATTTGTGTTCATTTTTATTAAAAGAAGTATTTTTCTCTTAGGTGAAAGTTATTGACGTTAATGCCGCAGAATGTAGTGTTTCTTCTGAAACAGGAAAGTGGTTTGTGTAATTCATGCCAGTGTGCAGAGGGGAGAACCAGATGGCTTTGCCAGGAAACTTCCAGGTCTTTGCTAGAATATGGAGAGAAAAAAAGGGAGGCAAACACAGTGACTCATGAGATACAGCATCATTGTTTCAAACCTGGAGGGAAGAAATGAAGTTGAATTTCACTTTTAGAAATTTTGAGTTTCCAGATTTGGAAATTACTTATCAATAATGACTCTTTATAATATAGTACTAGAATCTCATTTTTATTTGTTTTAAGCAGAACTTCAAAGGTGGCAAGGAAAAGAGTCACAAACTTGGAAATAAGGGAAAAATAGAACAGCATGTCCCATCAATGCTATACTGGGGAAATGTTTAAAAAGGCCTCCAAGGATTATATAAGTGGCCAAGGAAAAGTACCTTTTGTTTGACATGCAGTTTACCAGGCCAAGACTCCATGGGGCGATATGTTGATTTATAGGTTTATGTCTGGTAGAAAGGTAACTCCAAAAATTATCCAGCAGGACATTAACCAGCTCTGCATTTAACCTGGAAATTTTGTTCAGACCATCTCTTTTACAAACTTCTACAAATAGACAGGTCGTCAAATGCCCCGGGAACCAGCTTCACCGTTCCACTGGCTCCTCCATCACGTAGCTGAACATGAGTTAATGAGTTCATTCTATGTTTGTATGAATCACGTTTTAACTATTTAAAAGTTGCTCTTTGACAGTGGAATTTTATCTCTATTATTTACTAAGTAGGTTTCTCCTAATAACTTCTCTTTTGCTCTTTGATAATCCTGAATGGAGTCATGTCTCTACCAACATTTATTTTGGTGGAGCTATCATATGTAATCCCACCTATATTCTTCAAAAGCATTTGTAAACCACCAACGAAACGATTTTCTCGATGTCAATCAGTGTGCAAAATTTGTCCATGTTTTCTTTTTGCTTTTTAATTTTTGGTTGCACTGGGTCTTTGTCGCTGTTGTGGACTTTCTGTATTTGTGGCCAGCAGGGGCTAAGTTCTAGCTGTGGCTTCTCACTGTGGTGACCTCTGTTGTTGCAGACCACTGCCGCTAGGCACACAGGCTTCAGTAGTTAGGGCTTGCAGGCATAGTTGCTCCACAGCCTGTGGGATCCTCCTGGACCCAGGATCGAACTCGTGTCCCCTGCATTGGCAGGTGTCCACTGTGCCACCAGGGAAGTCCTGTCCTCGTTCTTAAAGGAAGTTAGAGTGAATGAAACTTCATCCCAGCAATCTAGGAATTTTATCTAAATATGGAGGGGGTGGGAAGCAACCAGTGTTAAATGTCTGATTGTCAATAAGCAGACCTTATATATATATATATATATATATATATATATATATATCCATATGTATGAATATATGTATGCATCTATCTATCTATATAGACTTCGCTGGGTTTTGTGTTAAAAGTTTTATCTACCCACATAAACAGTTTTCAGAATAACAACTAACTTGGTTTGAGAGAAAAATCAATTCTATTATCGAGAAAATAACCTAAACCATAAACAGTTGCATTTAGTTAGAATTGTTTGTTCATGGCCTGAATAAATTGAACCCCATATCCTTGAATAATGAGCCACTTGAATTTAAATATTTTTTGGTGTGATACAGTTGCACATTTGAAATTCAGGGGATGCAGAATGATCTCAAATGCTTTTAACTGCATATATAGAAAAATAAGCATGAGAAACTGTGCCACTTTAAATGCAGCAGAGACGCAGATGTAGGGCTGAAGCAATTCTGTCTGTCTACCATTCAGACAGGTAAGATCTCTTTATTGAACTAAGAACCTGATAGCTAGAAAGGAAATGCATTTGTACTTGTTATATGAACCTGTCCGGAAGGTGAAATAAAACTCCTGACAAGTGAGCTTCGAATGTTTATCTCAATGTTTCAATATTTAAAATTAGAACAAAAATCTTTATAAACATAGGAATGTTTATTCTACTCATATAATGCTACTCGCTCTGTAGCTAAGTCTTTCAGTTCTTGCTTGCTGCTGCTAAGTCGCTTCAGTCGTGTCCGAATCAGTGCAACCCCAGAGACGGCAGCCCACCAGGCTCCCCCGTCCCTGGGATTCTCCAGGCAAGAACGCTGGAGTGGGTTGCTGTTTCCTTCTCCAATGCATGAAAGTGAAAAGTGAAAGTGAAGTCGCTCAGTCGTGTCTGACCCTCAGCGACCCCATGGACTGCAGCCCACCAGGCTCCTCCATCCATGGGATTTTCCAGGCAAGAGTACTGGAGGGGGGGTGCCATCGCCTTCTCCGAATGATAGGTAAGAACAAGCGGATGGTGTCTGTTTCAAGAAGTGGTGTTCATCCCTTCTGTTCTCCAGTCTGTTCTGTGTATATGGTGTGGCCTCGGTTTAACAAAGTTGGGGTAAGCAACATGCCTCTCATCACACTAGTTCCTTTAGCAACTGCTTGGAATTGTATCAGCCAATATTTGACAGAAGAGGGAATGCACATATAAAAAGCCTAAGAGCCAGAGGGAAATTCTATATTTCCATCAATGACAAATTAGAGTTGGTTAAAGATGACAGAATTGAGATATAATTTTTTAAACATGATTTTACTAAACAATAGTGGCAATTTTGATCTCTTTATAGCTAGCATTCCTGGTATTGTAAGCTTTCAGGCATCTAATTGGAAACAATTAAAAATGGACCAACAGATTTACAAAAGTGTTGTGAATGCTGTTGTCAAAAACTCCCTAAAAATAAAGATAAAGATATTTATGAGTTATTTCCTTTTGACTGGTAAGGAATTATACATAAGTACAATGAGAAACCTTCTATCTTAGTGAAATATCTTGAAGTTTTCTTGGATAAATTTTAAAATTAAAAAAAAAATGGGGTTTGAAAATTGAAGCCAGTTTCTAGAGTCATTCTTACCTCCTGGGCTATTGGTATTTTTGGATCTTCAGAATTGTTGTTATTTAGTTGCTAAGTCGGGTCCGAGTCTTTTGCGACCCCCATGGACTGTAGCCTACCAGGCTCCTCTGTTCATAGGATTTTCCTGGGGCAAGAATACTAGAGGGCACTTCCGTTTCCTTCTCCAAGGGATCGTCCTGACCCAGGGATCGAAGCCAAGTCTCCTGAGTTTCCTTCATTGGCAGGCAAATTCTTTTCTGCTTCGCCACCAGGGAAGCCCCAGTCTTCAGAATAGGGGCTGGATAAAACCCACTGATAATGATTTCTCTACTTGCCTTCAGGGCTGCTTATCTCTACGATAAAGTTCTACTAGTTCTGCAGGGCTTATTTAATGTTGGCTGAGAGGCTTGGTTGTCTTGAACAAGCAACACTGACATAGTTATTTACGGAGGCTTCTCATCAGCTTTGATATATTTGGGAAAAATTGAAATGATGATCTGAGAGCTATTGTCTCCTAGAGCTCAAGAAAGTTGTTCAGGTTTTGTTTTTGTTTTGGACAATTACTACTTGGAAAAAAAAAAGAAAAGAACAGCAATGTATATTCCTAACTGAATATACAGAAAATAATAAAGACCCATGAAAGTGAAAGTGAAGTCGCTTAGGCGTGTCCGACTCTTTGTGACCCCATGGACTGTAGCCTACCAGGTTCCTCCATCCATGGGATTTTCCAGGCAAGAATACTGGAGTGGGTTGCCATTTCCTTCTCCAGGAGATCTTCCTGACCCAGGGATTGAACCCAGGTCCCCTGCATTGTAGGCAGACGCTTTACCGTCTGAGCCACCAGGAAGATTCTCAAGACCCATAAGGGCTCAAAGTTAATCCACAAGGCTAGATTCTACCATCAGCCAAAGATGCTACTGTTTCTCTTTTGTTCAGAAATGTTCAGGAGGATGTTTACATTGAAAGTGAAAGTGAAAGTTGCTCAGTTGTGTCCAACTCTTTTCGACCCCGTGGATTATATAGTCCATGGAATTCTCCAGGCCAGAATACTGGAGTGGGTAGCCTTTCCCTTCTCCAGGGGATCCTGCCAACCCAGGGATCGAACCCACACTGCAGGCAGATTCTTTACTAGCTGAGCCACAAACTTGTAGCCACAACCAAACTAATAAGTATTTCATTTCCCCTCAGATTCATTTTCCTAATTAATAAAATGACACAAATTGTAAGTAGAAAAATAATGGTAGACATAAATTATCGTTCTCTTTCCTTTAGACATTTCAGCATTTTGCTTATGTCATAACATATGGCCTGTAACTGGTATGTTTAAAAAAATCAGCTGGTTCCATTTTCCTGTAGGTAGGCAGACAAATCTTCAACTTAGAAAACTTTTTACTAAAGGGAAAAGACTTTTTTTTTAACATCATTTTCTTGAAGTCATTCTTTGGTTCTATACACGAAGTATTTAAAGATGACTTTCTTACAGTAGAACTAACCAGCTTAATTACTCAGATAAAGACTTCGGAATGGCTTAAGACTGTTTAGAGTTTTCCTCAGAAAAAGCACTGAAAAGCTCACTGTCAGAAACCTGATGAATGTAATTGTGGTCATCCTGAAGCAACAGTTCCAAATGACCAGAAATTGTTCTTTTCTATGAAAGAATATGGACTTCCCAGGTGGCTCAGTGGTAAGGAACCCCCAGTGCAGGAGACAGGGGTTCAGTCCGTGGGTGGGGAAGATCCCCTGGAGGAGGAAATGGCAACCCCCTACAGTATTCTTGCCTGGGAAATCCCATGGACGGAGGAGCCTGGCGGCCGCAGACCATGAAGTGGAAAAGAGCTGGACGCGAGTGAGCTTGCAAGCATGAAGGGGTACAGACAGGGAGAGAGAGAACAGAAGTAGCAGAGCTCCAAGCGTGTCGGGGAGGGGCCTGGACACGGGCGTAGAAAAAGAAGAGGAACTAGAGATGAAATTGCCAACTTTCGCTGGATTTGGAGAAAACAAGGGAATTTCAGAAAAACACCTATCTCTGTTTCACTGACAGATGAAAGCCTTCGGCTGTGTGGATCATGACAGACCGTGGAAAGCTCTTAGAGAGATGGGAACACCAGACCTTCTTACCTGTCTCCCGAGAAACCTGTGTGCGGGTCAAAAAGCAGCAGTTAGAAGCCTGTATGGGACAACTGACTGGCTCAGGGTCGAGAAAGGAGTATGACAGGGCTGCCTGCTGTCACCCTGTTTGTTTAGCTTATACGCTGAGCGCATCATGAGAAATGCCGGGCTGGATGAGTTACAAGCTGGAATCAAGATAGGCTGGAGAAACATCAACAACCTCAGATATGCGGATGATACCACTCTAATGGCAGAAAATGAAAAGGAAATAAAGAGCCTGTTGATGAGGGTGAAGGAGGAGAGTGAAAGAGCTGCCTTAAGACATAATATTAAAAAACCTAAGATCATGGCGCCCGGCTCCATTGCTGCTTGGCAAGTAGAAGTGGACAAGGGGGAAGCAGTGACAGATTTCCTCTTCTTGGGCTCCAAAATCACCGAGGATGGTGACTGCAGCCATGAAATCAGAAGACAACTGCTTCTTGGCAGGAAAGCGATGACAAACCTAGGCAGCGTGTTGAAAAGCAGAGACATCACTCTGCTGACAAAGGTCTGTATAGTCAAGGCTGTGGTCTTCCCAGTGGTCACGTCCAGTTGTGAGAACTGGACAGTAAAGAAGGCAGAATGCCAAAGAATTGATGCCTTTGAACTGTAGTGCTGGAGAAGATTCCCAAAAGTCCCTTGGACAGCAAGGAGATCAAACCAATCAATCTTAAGGGAGATAAACCCTGAATATTCACTGGAAGGACTAATGATGAAACTGAAGCTCCAGTATTTTGGTCATCTGATGTGAACAGACAACTCATTGGAAAAGTCCTTGTTGCTGGGAAAGAAGGTCAGAAGAACAAGAGCACGACAGAGGGTGAGATGGCAGGATGGGATCACCGATGCAATGAACATGAACTTGGGCAAACTCTGGGAGATGATGGGGGACAGGGAGGCCTGGTGTGCTACAGCCCATGGAGTTGCAAAGAGTTGGACACGACTGGGTGACTGAACAACAATAACAACCAGATATTTCAAAAATTTTCAGGAGTTAACAGCTGGAATTACATTTAACAGGATAGTTTGTGTTGCTTGGTGTACCTGGTAGAGAGGTCTGCAGGTTAGCTCTGCCCCACACAGAACTGGCCAGAAGTATTATAGAACTGTGAGGCGAACGTTTTCTTCTTTGCCATGACTGGCTAGCATTGCAGGTAAATTCATGGACCCTGGAGTCAGGCTGCCATAGTTCAAATACTGACCCTACACTCTCTAGCTGCACAACCTTGGGCAAGTTCCTTAAACTTTTTGCGCCTCGCTTAACCCATCTGCAAACTAGAGTTATCAGTAGAATTTACTATTGTCTGAATTACTCAACTTAACATGCACAAAAACTTTGAGTGCCTGGTGCTGAGTATGCAAGTGGTAAATCTTAGCTGTTATTATTTTCATAATTATTCCTATGTATGTACTTTAAATTTTCTTTTGTGTGTGTAATAATCACCTATGTAGTCTTAACAGTTCAGCTTATCGCCTCAGTCATATCTGACTGTTTGCGACCCCGTGGACCGCACCACACCAGGCCTCCCTGTCTATCACCAACTCCTGGAGTTTACCCAAACTCATGTCCATTGAGTTGGTGATACCATCCAAGGTAGCACTAGTAGTCTTAACAGCACCTTCAAAAACATTCAGTAAGTCAGAAAGAATTTTAAAGATGGAGAAACCATCCTAATATTCAAATCTAATTGTGTGTGTGTGCGCTCAGTCATGTCTGACTCTTTGCAATCCCACGGACTGTAGCTGGCCAGGCTCCTCTGTTCATGGGATTTTCCAGGCAAGAATGCTGGAGTGGGTTACCACTTCCTTCTCCAGTGGATCTTCCTGACCCAGGGATCGAACCCAAGACTCCTGTATTGGCAGGCAGAGTCTTTACCACTCTGCCACCTGGGAAGCCCTTGAAGGTGAATGTCACTGTTGTTCAGTCGCTAAGTTGTGTCTAACTCTTTGTTAGAGTTCAGTCAGTTTAGTTCAGTCGCTCAGTCGTGTCTGACTCTTTGCAACCCCTTAAATCACAGCACGCCAGGCCTCCCTGTCCATCACCAACTCCTGAAGTTCACCCAAACTCATGTGCATCGAGTCGGTGATGCCATCCAGTCATCTCATCCTCTGTCATCCCCTTCTCCTCCTGCCCCCAATCCCTCCCAGCATCAGAGTCTTTCCCAATGAGTCAACTCTTCGCATGAGGTGGCCAAAGTATTGGAGTTTCAGCTTCAGCATCAGTCCTTCTAATGAACACCCAGGACTGGTCTCCTTTAGGATGGACTGGTTGGATCTCCTTGCAGTCCAAGGGACTCTCAAGAGTCTTCTCCAGCACCACAGTTCAAAAGCATCAATTCTTCGGTGCTCAGCTTTCTTCATAGTCCAACTCTCGCATCCATACATGACCACTGGAAAAACCATAGCCTTGACCAGATGGACCTTTGTTGGCAAAGTAATATCTCTGCTTTTGAATATGCTATCTAAGTTGGTCATAACTTTCCTTCCAAGGAGTAAGTGTCTTTTAATTTCATGGCTGCAGTCACCATCTGTAGTACAGGAACAAGCCAGGCTTCCCTGTCTTTCACTGTCTCCCAGAGTTTGCTCAGATTCATGTCCGTCGAGTCAATGGTGCTATCTAACCATCTCATCCTCTGCCACCCTCTTTTCCTTTTACCTTCAATCTTTCCCAGCATTATGGTCTTTTCCAAGTTGGCTCTTTGTATCAGGTGGCCAAAGCATGGAGCTTCAGCTTCACCATCAGTCCTTCCAATGAATAGTCAGAGCTGGTTTCCTTTAGAACTGACTGGTTTGACCTCCTTGCTGTCCAAGGGACTCTGAAGCGTCTTCTCTAGCACCACAATACGAAAGCATCCGAATTGGTACTCCACCTTCTTTCTGGTCCAGCTCTCAGATCTGTACATGACTACTTGGAAAACCGTAGTTTTGACTAGACAGATCTTTGTTGGCAAAGCGATGTCTCTGCTTTTTAACATGCTGTCTAGGTGTATCATAGCTTTCCTTCCAAGGATTTATCCCTGATAAATATATTGCAGGGGTGCGACAAGACCTACAGTAGGCATTAAGATGAGAAAGAGGCCAGTCCCTTTCCTGTTTACCATTTGTGCCATCGCAGAATACAACTCTATTTGTTTTTCAGTTGAAAGGTCAAGACAGAGCCTTCATCTATGAATGAATGGGTGGCTGTTTCCTTTTTCTGGTATTAGGCTACTCTGAGACTTCCTCTAAAGGTTTATGACCTCGCTGGAGTGAGTAACTAGTGGGGTTAAACTTCCTTTTGAAAGAGATAAACCTTCCCTGAGTCATTCAAAGGCTCCTTGTTATTCAGATTCCTTTGTGAGTGTCAGGTAAACCGGCTGGACCTGTGGCCTCCCTCCTATCATCTCATCTGCCTGTTAATCTTGTTCACTTCTCTCTGCCAGTGAGAACAGAACAGGTCAAGCTGTGTGTGCAGCGTATGCAAAATGATGTTGCTGTTTCTGTCCAAGGAGGAGTCCTGTACCTTCTGGCTTCTTGAATGAGAAGAAAAGGCCTATTAAGAAGGTTTGTGCTGGGTAATGACTATGTGCCTCTATCTCTTCTAATTCCTCCTTTAAAAAGGAAGTGACTCATATGGTGGATAAACTGGACTTGAAAGACTGTCTGGCTTATGCAAAGCCTTTATTTACATACTAGTCTCTTTCATTCACCAGGAAATAGGAACTCAAGGACTGTGGGAGTTTCTCCCTTTTCTGGTTTTGATAGGCAGTGGTCTAAGTAATCACTGGAAGGTTTTCGGTTTTTTGTTTTTTATCCCGACCCCCACCTTTCCTTTCTCTGTTGGAAACAGGATTTGCATGAATATAAGAGCAGAGGCTGGGCTTCCCAGGTAGCTCAGTGGGTGAAGAATCTGCCTGCACCGCAGGAGACTAAGTTCGATCCCTGGGTCAGAAAG
The DNA here is from genome assembly GCF_042477335.2 of Ovis canadensis. Taxonomy (NCBI): domain Eukaryota; kingdom Metazoa; phylum Chordata; class Mammalia; order Artiodactyla; family Bovidae; genus Ovis; species Ovis canadensis. Next base: position 117,642,621 of record NC_091247.1, on the reverse strand, counting down.
ATCCCCTGGCATAGCAACCCTCTCCAGTATTCTTGCCTAGAGACTCCCCATGGACAGAGGAGCCTGCGGCCTACAGTCCACAGGGTCGCAAAGAGCTGGACACGCACGACTGAAGCGACTGAGCACACACACAAGAGAAGAGACAAGAGAGAAACTATAAAAGTTTTCTTCTATCTTACATTCCTAACTCGTCAGAGCCTCAGATCCTTCATCACTAGTAGCTCAAGTCTGTCTAGATGGGGCTTCACTTACTACCTTCTTGGTTCTTGTTGGACTTCCCTGGTGGCTCAGACGCTAAAGCATCTGCCTACCATGCAGGAGACCTGGGTTCGATTCCTGGTCGGGAAGATCTCCTGGAGAAGGCAATGGCACCCCACTCCAGCACTCTTGCCTGGAGAATCCCATGGACGGAGGAGCCTGGTAGGCTGCAGTCCGTGGGGTTGCAAAGAGTCGGGCACGACTGAGTCCCTCCACCTTGTTTCTTGCCAGGGTTGAGTAAAGCAGTTTAGAGTACAGGTTAGAAGCATTATTTTAATGTCAGCTAGACCTGGCCTGGTTTTGAATCTGTGTAACTCAGATTGGGACTTGGACCCTTCATATTTTAACAGATCACACACCTGGTTTCAGGACTTTATTGAAGCTTAGGTTCTTGATGTCTCATTGCAGAAAGGAGTCAGTGAGAAGCTAAGTAATAGGTAAGAAGTGGATTTATTGAGAGAGAAACATACTCAGCTTCTCAAGTGGCACAGTGGTAAAGAATCCACCTGCCAATGCAGGAGACACGGTTTCGATCCCTGGGTCAGAAAGATCCCCTGGGGTAGGAAATGGCAACCTGCTCCAGTATTCTTGCCGGGAAAATCCCATGGACAGAAGAAGCCAGTGGGGTTCAGTCCACGGGGTCGCAAAGGCACAGCTGAGCAGCTGAGCACACACACTACTTCACAGACTGAATGCTGGCCGTCTCAGAAGGCGAGAGGGGCACCAGGCTCTGGGGCTGTCAGTTTTTATAGCAGTGGGTGGTTTCATAGGCTAATGAGTGGGAATATTATTTCAGCTATTTTGGAGAAGGGGCAGGGATTCCCAGAAGCTGGGCCACCGCGCACTTTTTGGCCTTTGATGGTTGGCCTCAGCGCTGGTGGGTGTGTCATTGAGATGCTAATGTATTACGGTGAGCCTGTAATGAGACTCAGAGCCACTAGAAGTTGAATCTTGTTGTCTTGGACGTAATTGGCTCTAACCAGTTTTCATCATACCCTATGGCCACGGCATTCCTCCCAAGGTTGTGCCCTGTCCCCCTCCTTCCTGTTTCAGTTCCATATTAGCTACCATCTTGGAAAATTCATTTCATCTCTTAGCCCACTTTCTCACCTGTAAATGGGAATCCCAACAATACCTAGATCACAGGATGACTGTGATGGTGAAATGAGCGTTTATGTAAAGCACATGGCCTAGTATGTGGCCAGTGGTAAACTCACTCAGTATTAGAGAGTATCATTAATAAGAGTTGTACTTGTGAGCAGACTTAGTCTTTATTTATTTATTTACATTTTAAGTTTCTTTTTCAATGTCTTTTCTAAATCATTTCCTGAATTAAAACCACTATTTCATTTCTCAGTATTTACTGAATAACTGAATAATGACTGAGTGATACTGGTTTATGTGCCCAGTTTTAAGAGCCAACTATATTCTCAAAAGTTCGAATTTATTCCTGAGATTCTTAGATGGGCAGATCAGTGGCAGGGTGAGAAGTTTATTCTACTCACTTATGGAGTTAGAGGAGTTCCTCGAGGCCTGTTCCTTGCCCTGCCCACTGGCATCTGAACCGGAGATGACCTCACGCTGCTGTGATCCAGATCAACTCCCACTGAAGCCTGGTCCCCACCAAACAGCAACATGGCAGGGCACTAAGAAAACAGTCTTTTCTTATTTTTCTCCTCTCTTAAAAAAAAAATCTGTCCGTACACTCATAGACAGTTATTAACTCAGTCACAGCTCATATATTAGTTCAGGGATAAATGACAAAAAAGGCGTGAACTCCTTTGAGGTTTTCTCCTATGTTCCACATTCTATGCCTTTAATATTTCTTTTGGCCTATGAATCCTGCTTTGGTGCACAGGCATTCATCTGTTTTCTCCATCGCTTCTTCCCACTCCCGGCTCACCAGCGGTGAGTAGAAACTTGAGGGCTTTCAGTTAAAGTGTTAGTGATACCGTCCTTCCATTCATGTACTCAGAGACTACTTGGAAGCATCTTCCCTGGGACAGGCACTGTCTTCAATGTTTGGTATATGCTGATTTTTTTAATAAAAGAGAGACATAGTCCTTCTCTTTACAGGACTTGTAACTGAGCCTTACCTTTTAGTGTTCATCCCACCTCACAGTTTTATAACCGTCTTCACTCTATTTGACTTTCACCTCCATCCCACTTCAGCTGCCCTTTCACGTAGGCACTTCACAGGCATTTACAATTACACTTGACCTTGTCATCACCCACAGCTGAAATCCTAAATTCCATAAACTGGCTTGCTAACCACAGGCTCCTAATTTCTTCCAGCTTTCTCACCTCCATTTTCCAGCCATGCGTTTTCCTTAAGACCTCCAGTTTCTTTTTGTCCCTATTCTGTCAGTCACTTCCTATTTTCACATCCTGCCTATCCAGCCTAGACAGGATGATGGTTCAACGCTGCAGTTTTGCCATAGCCGATACCATTATATCCCTTGTGCCTTCTTTTGCTGTCATATCCTTCAAGATCCACTGGCCTGTACCAGGGCAGTGCCTTCACTTTACATCAAGCCTTCTGAAGTCTGCTAGGAGAAAAGACACTCAACTGTGTTACAACAGATTGATTGTGCCAACTTCAGGCAGGCTTTGTGTGGCCATTCAGTCTGTCAGCTGTGTCTGACTCTTTGTGACCCTATGGACTGCAGCCACCAGGCTTCCCTGTCCTTCACTATCTTCCAGAGTTGGCTCAAATCGAGTCATAGAGTCCATCGAGCCAGTGATGCCATCCAACCATCTTATCCTGTCACCCCTTTCTCCTGCTCTCAATCCTCCCCAGCATTAGGGGTTTTTTTTTTTCCAGCAAGTCATCTCTTTGCATCAGGTGGCCAAATATTGAAGATTCAACTTCAGCATCAGTCCTTCCAATGAATATTCACTGTTGATTTCCTTTAGGATTGACTGGTTTGATCTTCTTGTGGTCCAAGGGACTCTCAGGAGTCTTCCCCAGCACTGCAGTTCGAAAACATCAATTCTTCATCACGCAGTCTTCTTTATGGTCCAACACGCACATCCGTCCACGACTACTGGGAAAACCATAGCTCTGATCATATGGATCTTTGTTGGCAAAGTGATGTCTCTGTTTTTTAATACACTGTCTACTTTTGTCATAGCTTTTCTTTCAAGGAGCAAGTGTCTTTTAATTTTATGGCTGCAGTCACTGCCCACTACACACTAATCTTTCTATAAGTATTTGATTATCCCTTTCTTTCATTCTCTATGATTGTCTTATTTTTTTCTTCTGGTTTTGAAAAATATTTTTGGTTTAAAAACCTTTCTCCTGTGGGAAATCTCAAACATTTATAAAAGCATAGAGAATGTTGTCCTAAACTCCCCTATATCTATTACTTAGCTCATGACCAGTCTTGTTTCACTGATGGCCTCTATCCTGCCGGAGAAGGCGATGGCACCCCACTCAGTACTCTTGCCTGGAAAATCCCATGGACGGAGGAGCCTGGTGGGCTTCAGTCCATGGGGTCTTGAAGAGTTGGACGTGACTGAGCAACGTCACGTTCACTTTCATGCATTGGAGAAGGAAATGGCAACCCACTCCAGTGTTCTTGCCTGGAGAATCCCAGGGACGGGGGAGCATGGTGGGCTGCCATCTCTGGGGTCGCAGAGAGTCAGACACGACTGAAGCGACTTAGCAGCAGCATCCTGTCCCCAGATTATTTTTAGTCAAATCTCTGATGTCATATTTTTTCATCTGTGAATATTAGATGTACCCTAAAAATAAGGACACTTAGAAAAACTAAGTACAATAGCATTATCTCAGTAAAAAGTTAATAGTCATTCTCTAGTACCACTAAACACACAGGCAGTTTTCACATTCCTTTGTTGCCTTTTGATTTTTCAAAAAGTTTATCCAAATAAGGTCAATATTTTGTGATTGGTTGACATGTCTGGTAAGTTTCTTTTAAGGTAAAGTTTCTTCCTCCTTTTCTCTCTTCTTGTAACATATATAGTTTTTGTTTGAAGAAACCAGGTCCTATGATTACTTTTGAAGCCATTGCCATATTACTGTGCCTGCCTTTCTTATTCCTGACAGCTGATCAGGATTTACAAAAAGCCTTTGACTTAGTTCCCTGAACCTCCCGTCGTCCTCCTGGGGTTTGCACGCCGCCTCCCTCCCCTGATAGTCCTGAGGTGAGAGTCCCTTCGCCCTCCTATCTGAGGCTGACTCTCCCATCAGCATCCTGCTCCCTCTCCACCCGCCTCTTAGGGGATGGCCTCCATTTTTCATCTTCCCTCTCCTGGATCTTTAACCTCTCCGTGACTCTCTTGCTCTCAGGATATAAACATTGAAGGGGTCTCTGAACTATGCAAAGAAACTAATCAGCCAAATAATACATACACCACTGAACCCCCGCCCCCCACATTTTTTTTCTCTCAGTCCTGTGTCTTATTTGGATTTTGGCCCCATCTCTCACATTCCTTTTAAAACAAGTTTCTAAAAAATTCTCTGCATTCATTTTTCCCACACTTTCGACTTCCATTTACTCCCTAACCCACTGACTGGCGTTAGTCTCTCTTACTCCTCAGAAATAGTGCTTTCCTTTTCAAGGGCACCAAAACCTTCTTCTGGCTGAATGCGATGACCATGGTCTTTCTTCCATTTGATGTCTCTGCAGCATTTTACAGCATTGGCCACACCGTGATTCTGCGAACATCCTTCAGCTCCCGTGGTTGGTTTCTCTCGGTGTTCCTCCTACCTCTCAGATTGCAACTTCCAAATTTCTCCGAAGATTTCCCTTCTTTATCTGCTCTCAAATTCAAGTCTTTCATGAGTTCTCTGTACTTTCCCCAGATGATCTCATTTATTCCCATGAATTCAACTCTCACCTTTCCCAGGATTCCCAAAGAGTCTCTGGCTCTTTGGGGAGACTCCCAAAGAGTCTTTGAAATCTCTCTCTTGAGATCTGGCTCTGGGTGACCGATCCCTATTGGATTGACACTTCCAAGTCCTGTAGACAATTCAGACTCAATTAACTCATCCATCACCTTCCCATTTAGCTCCCTCTACTTTCTTCAATGTCTGTCTTTGTGAATGTAACTCACCTGGTTACTCAGGTCAGACATTTGGTAGTTGATGCCTTCCTCTCCCTCCCTGCTCTCTTTCCTCCCATCTCTAAGAGATCATCGATGGATGTTGATCGTACTATTAATGACCCACATTTCACGTTCTCGTCTCTGAAGCTCCTCCCATTTTGCATAGATGACTGCAGTAGCCGTGGGTGGCTGCCTCCTGGCTAGGGCCCTCCAGTCCCCTGTGCATACTGCTACTGAACGATGTCGGAAATCCTTCCCTGGCTCTCCATTCCTCCAGAAGAAGAAAGCAGCTCAGTTACACTGCTCCATGTGTATGCTTAGTCACACACCCTTGGTGTATAAAGTCCTGTATGGCTGGATCTTCCCACCTCGAGGCCTGTGTCTCTGCTGCCTCTTCCCGTTTGACCAACCCTCCTGCTCTTTGCTTAACGCAAACTTTGTGCCTCAGGTCAGGGGTCATCTCTTCCCGGAAGTCTTCCCTGACCTGTGGCCTGGGTTAGGGCTCTTCTTATCTGTCTGCCTTGAGAAATCCTTCCTGACATCTCCCACGGCCACCTACCGATCTGGCTGGTGCTCACACACACGTAGCTCCCTAAGTCACGGACCAGCCTGGCTAGAAAGACGCTCCGCCTCGTTTGGCCTGGTGAAGATTTGCCTGTTTGCAGCTTTAAGAAGGGAAGGTTTTAGCAATTCAGAAACTGTTTGCCAAGGACCTGCCACCGGCAGGGCTCCGTGTTAGACATCTTCAGGATGTGCAGATCGAAACCCGCTTTCAGGTTCCTTGGCGAGTAGGAGGAGATAAAAGATCCACTTAAATAAATTGAATACAGTCAATAAAGAAGAACAGCTACCATGCTGGGAGACTTCAGAAGAGGGTGTGATAAAGGGCCCCCTTGAAGGTCACCAAGGAGGGGTCAAGGGAAGCCTGGTAGCAGGGACTGATGTTTGAGCTGAGCCTTGAAAATGGATGGGTCAGGAACAAGGAACGGCACTTAGGGCAGAGAGGCCTGTGAAGGAAAAGGCAGGGACTAATTTGAATTTTAAAGTATGGGCAATTTGCTAAATTTCTGTCGGAGAGTGAGCAGGCCTTTTCATGCTTTCTTAAAAAATATTGCAGAAACCATATAGTACCCAATCATGGATCTTCTACAGTTTGAAAAATATTCATATAGCATAGATAGATACATTGTCCTGTACCATCACGCTACTTTTTAAATATTTACTTGGCTTCCCTGGGTCTTAGTTGTGGCATGCAGGATCTTTAGTTGTGGCAGGCAAAGTCTTAATTGCTGCATGTGGGATCTAGTTCCCCGACTAGGGATTAGACCTGGGCCCCCTGCCTTGGGAGCAGAGTCTTAGCCACAGAACCATCCGGGAAGTCCCTCAGGATGCTGTTTTGGCTGTTGGCTTTTTTCCGAAAGCTCAGAAAGACACAAAATTGGTAACACTGATTTATTTATACAATAAACAGTTACTGATCTTTGCTAAAGGCTGGGGATAGTAGCATCTGCAAAGGTGAGTAAGACAAAACCACTGCTTCCGAGAAACCATGGTGGTGTGTGTGTGCTAAGAGACAGAATTTTCAAGTGGCTCGAAAACAATAGGCTAGCAATTATTGTGACACAAGTGTGAACAAGTTGCTATAGGAACTGAACCCTTCACTCTGGCTTGGGGGAAGGAAAAATCAGTAAAGAAGATATGAAATCTGTGAGGCAGGCAGGGCTGGAAAAGTGTCCCAGAAAGAGCTACAATATGTGAGAAGGGAATGCGTGGTGAGAAAAGGGGACCAGGATCGGGGACTTTTTGTACTTTTGTAGGTTTGTAAAGGGTTTCAGCAATATTTCTTTCCTAGTCTGTTTATAAAAGAAGAGGAGAAATAGATTAAGTAGGTGAAAAAATAGCTCAAGGCAGAGGAGAAAGGAGAGGGCCTGGGTCCATAGCTCTGAATCTGTAGTTCGAGTGCGGGGCAAATGAGGAAAGTTACTTGGCAGCTCTGGGCATCTGTCACTGTGGGCACTGGCCTGGGGATCTTTTCTAGCTTGAATGGTCTTGTTTTCCATAATGATCCTTGATAAAACTGGACATATGTAGGCTGATGGGCAGGCTCTTTGACTCACTATTTGCTGTGAAACAATGAAAACTGTTTTCAGATCTTTTTTTTCCTTCCCATGACTGAACAGTGAGGAGTTTTTAATCCATCAGTAGTGCCTGTTTCTCAGCTGTTTTCCTTGGAGGGAGCATTGATTTGTTTTTTTTTTTTAAACATTCTGACACCTTTCCTCGCCACAATATCAGTACTGCTCCTGAACTACATAATACGGTGATAAGAGCTGAAATTACTCATTGACATTATCATGGGGCTATTTTAGAAAACATTATCTCATGTTCATTTCCTAGAATATCATCAAGTCTCTACAATGTCCATTCCTTAAGAGAGCATGGTGTTTTTGTTACAACTGTGGTCTGTGAATTGTGTCAGTAAAGTAACTTCCTTTTCTGATACTGTGGCCCAAAGTATAGCTTTGAACAAACTCCTTGCCCTAGCAGAATCTGATAGAGTTTGCTAAATTTGAAGTTAGCTATTTCCAATAATTTATCTTTACTCTCTATGTAGGTTATTTACATTGTAGATTACTTAAGGCATATTTCAAATAATCAGACACTGCTCTTGTCTGACTGAATCCTTATTCATCAGACGAGGTGAAATGAGCATTCATTAGTATTTTTATGAAAGGATGCTTTTAGAAACTTCTAATGAGCTCCAGTTTTCTTTGCCTTTTTGGATTTATCGATCAATTCATACATTCACTTATCCAAAACATGTAATTCATTTGTCCGTTGCTCTTTAAACCACTTATAAACAAAGCTAATTTTAGGCAGCATCCCTAAATAAGGTTAAAGCAATATTCATTAAGGGGGAAGAGAGTGAGCAGTGTTTTATGATAGCTAAAGGCAGAAGCACACACGGTAAGATAATATGGAACTTCAGGGAAGTCCAGGGGCTTGGTGGCTTAGATTTCATCCTCAGAACTTGTTTCAGTAACAGTCCTGATGCTACTGCGTGAGTCGCGAGCATTAGAATAGACCATTCCATCCGCCAGGTGCCATGAAAAAGAGTTTGTTAAAATGAAAAAGCAGGATGGCTGTATCACATACATCAGCATGACTCCCAGGACAGAATCTTTTAGGCCTGCTAATTACTTTTTGAGTGAACTAATGCATATAAGAAAATACAGGTGAGGATGTTGCTAGACCATTGTTACCCAACGAGTACAATTTCTGTAGATGGAGACTGAGACCAGCTAGCTAATGAATTTACGCAAAGGGTCACATGAGGCTGCTACACAGAAACTTTAACAATAGGCAATCCTGCCACTCTTGACCTTTTCAGTTATAGCCTTTCCTCCTGCATTTCTGTGGAATAACACCTTGTATATGGTGATCAAGATTTTGTTTAATATAACACATTTTTTTTTCCTTTTAAAAGTATCTTTGTGTGTAAAGCAGTGCTTTTAACATTTATGCACGGGTACTCTTGCCTGGAAAATCCCATGGACGAAGGAGCCTGGTAGGCTGCAGTCCATGGGGTCGCAAAGAGTCGGACACGACTGAGAGACTTCACTTTGACTTTTCACTGTCATGCACTGGAGAAGGAAATGGCAACCCACGCCAGTGTTCTTGCCTGGAGAATCCCAGGGACGGGGGAGCCTGGTGGGCTGCCGTCTCTGGGGTCGCACAAAGTCGGACACGACTGAAGCGACTTAGCAGCAGCAGCAGCAGCAGCAAGGCCTTGGAAGCTGCATTTCTCTGCTGCTCTTCAGATCATGCTTTCCAGTAGAGGAATGACACCAGGAAGGTGTCTGCCCGTGTGCTGGCGCTTCAGTCAAGACCTACTCTTTGCAGCCCCATGGACTGTAGCCCGCAGGCTCCTCTGTCCATGGGGCTTCCCAGGCAAGAATACCGGTGTGGGTTGCTATTTCCTCCTCCGGGGGATCTGCCCAACCCAGGGACTGAAACTGCGTCTCTCGCGTCTCCTGCATTGGCAGGTGGGTTCTTTTCTACTGTGCCACCTGGGAAGCCCTAATAAGATGACTGGTAAAATAAGCAAAAGGTAATGATTTGAATTTCACAAGAACGTGACAGCCTCCTGGTCTTTCGTCAGCCCCTCAGGACATCTCCTTTTCCCTTGAACAATGATACCAGTGCTGGGAGATGAGTGAGGCATTTACTCAGTGTATCAACTCTATGAGAGGGACCATGGTAGAAAGTCAGCTGGAAGCTGACAACGCTGGTTACAGAAAAGACCACCTGGAAAAGAAGTGAAAATGGACAGATAAGGACAGTTGACTCAGAGTCAACTGGGCAGGAGACTGGTGGATGATGAGCTGAAAATTGTAGCCCCTCTGAGACTGAAGTTCAGGATAAGCAGATAACAGCGTGCATTCTTTGGCCAAAGCCAGGTTGTTTACATGGTGAATGAAGCTGAGCGCCAAAGAACTGATGCTTTTCAACTGTGGTATTGGAGAAGACTCTTGAGAGTCCCTTGGGCTGCAATGAGACCCAACCAGACCATCCTAAAGGAGATCAGTCCTGGGTGTTCATTGGAAGGACTGATGTTGAACCTGAGACTCCAATACTTTGGCCACCTAATGTGAAGAGCTGACTCATTTGAAAAGATGCTGATGTTGGGAAAGATTAAGGGCAGGAGGAGAAGGGGACGACAGAGGATGAGATGGTTGGATGGCATCACCGACTCAATGGACAAGAGTTTCGGTGAACTCCGGGAGTTGGTGATGGACAGGGAGGCCTGGCGTGCTGTGATTCATGGGGTCGCAAAGAGTCGGACACAACTGAGCGACTGAACTGAGCTGAAGCTCTTCCATTTACTGTGTGCAGTCATGGAGTCTGGTGTGTGTGTGTTAGGGGCTGGAGACCGAGGAACACTGGAGAAAGGAAAGTTTCTACTTAATCAAGTCAGCTGCTCATCCTCAGTTCCAGCCAACTGTTGCATGTCAAGCTAATGTCAGTTTTCCAAAGAAATAGGCAATCTGATATCTTAGAATAATCAAATGTAGCATTAAAACAATTATGTGAATCAAACTGAGAATGTCTATGGGCTTATAGGACGCTCTGGTTACCAGTCGGTCACCTCTCTTCCAAGCTGATTTCAGAATTACATGCTGCCTGTTGAGACTTGTGCTACTTGTGAATTGGGTAACCTGGGTACCTGCACCGGAATAATGGTTCTGAGAAGATTTAGCCCACTGGGTTGCTTAATTCAAAGAGTTTATGGCATCCTTTAGTGGGAGATATGTTACTTCCTAGCTCTGACAGTCCCTACACCAGTGATCTTCACTATTAATAGTCTCTACTCATGCAAACACCTTGGGGTCATGTCCAATATTAGGATTATCAGAGGTCTCAAATAAGCATAAAGGTCTAAAAGGCGGGCTTCCCTGGTGGCTCAGTGGTAAAGAATCTGCCTGCCAAACACGAGACCTTGGTTTGATCCCTGGGTCAGGAAGATCCCTTGGAGAAGGAAATGGCAGCCCACACCAGTATTTTTCCCTAGAGAATCCCATGGACAGAGGAACCTGGCAGGCTCCAGTCCATGGACATCTTACGGAGGCTTTATGATCAAGAGTGATTGAGTGTGTGTGTGTGTGTGTGTGTGTGTGTGTGTGTGTGCGTGGTGTGGGGCAGTTGAGAGGGAGAGGAGCTGGGGGGAAGAACCCCAGAAAGTAACCGTGGACTCTTAGGGCCATTCTCACTGTGAACAGTGGTTCCAGTGGCTGCAGAGAGTTTCCTCCTCTGATTGTGAGCTTCCAGGGTTTCAGAAGAAGCACGAGCCTTCTTTCCTCTCTGGTACCTTAAGGACTGAGGGGCTGAGTTAGAAAGAAGCAAACAGATGAGTCAAACATCCTAAGCATTAAATACTGACTTTTTATTTTGATTAGCAGTGTTATATGTGCATTTTATCTGTTGGAAAAAATAAATGCAATGATGTGTCAATTGATGCTTTTGAACTGTGGTGTTGGAGAAGACTCTTGAGAGTCCCTTGGACTGCAAGGAGATCCAACCAGTCCATCCTAAAGGAGATCAGTCCTGGGTGTTCATTGGAGGGACTGATGTTGAAGCTGAAACGCCAATACTTTGGCCACCTGATGCAAAGAACTGACTCATTGGCAAATACCCTGATGCTGGAAAGAATGAAGGCAGGAGGAGAAGGGGGCGACAGAGGACGAGATGGTTGGATGGCATCACCAACACAATGGACGTGGGTTTGGGTGAACTCCGGGAGTTGGTGATGGACAGGGAGGCCTGGTGTGCTGAGGTTCATGAGGTTGCAAAGAGTCGGACATGACTGAGCGACTGAACTGAACTGAACTGAACTGTGTCAATGTAGGTTCACCAGTTGTGACTAACACACCCTCTTGTGTAGGGATGCTAATAATGAGGGAGGCTGTATGTGTGGGTTAGTGGGTACACAGGAAAAGCTGTGTACTCTCTGTTGAAATTTACCGTGAACCTAAAACTGCTCTAAAAGACAAAGTCTGTTAAAAAAAAATAAGCAAACCTTCTTCCAATTCCCTTTCAACTCCTAGTGTTCTATTTATGGTGAAAAAACATCGAGACCCCTATTCTGGAAGGAGTATGCTGACTTATTCCTTGCTTCTTTCCCCCCACCCCCAACTCTTCCCTTTACCTCCCACCTGTTTCTAGAGCTGCTGACTTTGAAATCCATTACCCTCTCTCTGAGGTTCACTTATGCTCAAAGGAGTTGCTGGTACGTAACCCATGTATAATACATTTTATTGGCTGAGCAAAGGAGGGAATGGCCCTGAGTTGGACGTCGTGAGCTTTGGTGTGACCTTAGCTTCTGTTCCAAACTCAAGGAACATTTGCCATGTGTTAGAACGCTGTCAACTTGGAGACTTTTAACCCACACTTATTTGTTAGGAGTTAAAATGATTCCTATTTTCAGAACAGGATGTTATAAATGGAAAGTAACTTTAGACATCAGCTAGTCAACCACTGGCATCTTTTAGATGACATTGCGTGTGACTGGGCTCCTGTGTGTTTGAAGAAAGAGAGGTTAAGAGAAATTTACTGATGTGTTCAGTTACAAAGGGCTTCTTAGGTGGCTCAGTGGTAAAGAATCCGCCTGCCAATGCAGGAGACCTGGGTTGGATCTCCGGGTTGGGAAAATCCCCTGGAGAAGGAACTGGCAACCCACTCCAGTATTCTTGCCTGGAGAATTCCATGGACAGAGGAGCCTGGCAGCTTCAGTCCGTGGGGTCACAAAGGGTGGGACAGGACTGAGCACACACACATTACATCCCCTCAGTTACAAGGCTGGTCGAAGGCAAGGCTGATTATTCAAAGCCCAGTTCTTCTGATTCTTAGTAGCGCGTGTGTGACCTGGCTATTTTCAGAGGCAGGTGCTCTGGGAGGTAACTAATGCCATATTGGGAACATGGATGTAGCTTGCAACTTTTCCTTATCATCAAGCTAGCTTCTACTACAAAGAATTTTTTCCTTCCAGGGAGGGCCACGTGGCTTCATTTTGATTCAGAGCTAAAGTTTTTCCCCTTGTACTTTTGTGTGTCATTTTTGGCTGTGCTGGCTCTCTGTTGCTATGCACACTTTTCTCTAGTTGCGGCAAGCAGGGCTTACTCTAATTGTGGTGCATGGGCTTCTCACGGCAGCGGCTTTTCTTGCTGCAGAGCGTGGGTTCCAGGGCGCATGGGCTCAGGAGCTGGGGCTCCCCAGCTCCAGAGCTCAGACTCAGTAGTGGTGGCACACGGGCTTGGTTGCTCTGCCACATGTGGGATCTTCCCAGATCAGGGAAAAAACCCGTGTCTCCTGCATTGGCGGGCAGATGCTTTACCCCTGAGCTGCTGGGAGGCCCAGAGCTAAAGTTTTTAATGAGCCTCTAACATGTATGTATACATATCTGTTTGTGCATGTGTGTGTGTATCAATCAATCAATCAATCAATATATGGCTTCCTTGGTGGATCACCACTAAAGGATTCAACTGCAATGCAGGAGACGCAGGAGATGTGGGTTTGATCCCTGGGTGGCAAAGATCCCCTAGAGAAGGGCATGGCAACCTACTGCAGTATTCTTGTCTGGGAAATCCCATGGACAGAGGAACCTGGTGGTCTACAGTCCATGGGGTCGCAAACAGTCGGACACAACTGGAGTGACTGAGCATGCACATGTATATATATTCTCCACTTAGCTTGCTGACGTCAAGGAATTCTGAATACGATCTTCTGCAAATTCAGATTCCTGTGATAGAGGAAAATTCAATAAGTGAGCCCTGCTGATAACCTATAGAACATTTCGATTTATCTGCAATCAGAAGGGATGTGAGCGCACACCCTCCTCTGAGACTCATCTCAAGTTGAGCACTTTCCTCATCATTGGCTTGGACACCCCTCCTGCCTGGCGGCGAGAGTGTGCTGGCATATGAGCTGGCAGCAGAGGCAGAGTGGGCAATCAGTTGAAGTGAGATCTCCAAGAGCATCAGGAGGTCATTAAGAGAAGACTGGAAGGCCTTTGGAATTAAATGGAGAGAGACTGAGTTCACTTTATGTTTATTTCTCTAGAAAATATCTGTAGTCTTTGCTTGCCGTCCTTGCTGAATTACTCTTTTCCCGGCTGCCTCCTGGTCCTCCCCACCCCCTCCCCGACCATTGTAGTGGTTTTGGAAAGGACTAACGTTAGCTATAGGTGCTTTAGGACATTTGGATTGATTGAAGAAAAGAGGCAGAAACTGAGCCAATGAGGTGGGTGATCCATAAAATGATTTAATAAATAGGAAATCCGTAGGGCCTGTTTTAGACAAAATGCTAATAGCTGAGTAGGCCTCACACCTTTTACTGATAACTTTATCACTTCTGGAAAAGCACTGAGGATGCACTTTACACTTTAGTCTAAATTACATTGAAAGTGAAAGTCGCTCAGTCGTGTCCAAGTCTGTGACCCCATGGACTATATAGTCCATGGAATTCTCTAGGCCAGAATACTGGAGTTGATAGCCTTTCCCTTCTCCAGGGGATCTTCCCAACCCAGGGATAGAACCCAGGTCTCCCGCGTTGCAGGCAGATTCTTTACCAGCTGAGCCACCAGTTACATTAGGTTCACTTTATTTTTTGCCTTTTAAGAAAGCAGTCACACTCAAATAAAAATTTTAAAAAGCCTCTGTCTGATTTGACCACCACCACCACCACCAACAAAAACAATCAGAAAGGAAGAAAAAGAACTAGCTAAGACTCCAGATATATTTGTTTCTGTGTGGCTGTGAAGGTTCCCCTGAAAAGATACAAAGAAAAATGTTCTGGGTTTAACTGACTGAGATCTGATTCCATCTTAGCTTTAGTATTTTCCCTCCCTCCTCTCAGCCACCATGTGTTTGTTCCGTCCTGCCTTCCCTCCGTCCTTTCCTCCTCCTTTTCCTTCTTCTGCTTTCTTCCCTCCCTTCTTTGCTGACAAGAAAGGAAACAGAAAGAGAAAGATGACACTGGGAAACTGAGGCCTCATCAACTCTTTATTCCCATGAGGATAAGAAATAAATGACAATTAATCAATTGTAAAATTTAGACTCTTAAGTAGAAACAATCTCCCTTCTCTGCCTTTTATCAGAGGAGTGACTAGCGGTTGGCCAGAGGAATTTCAGGGTGCTTTCAGACTAGCCCTCCTCTGTGGGGGCTCCTCCCCTCTCAGCGCCCTGCTGGAAGCAGAGGCAGCTGCAAGCTGGCTGCTCCTTCGGTCCCCAGCGGTGTGCAGAGGGTCTGCCTGCAGTGGAGAATGCACGGGCAGCGTAGAGCCCTGTGACCTCCCTCTCCTGCCTCCCTTGCCACAAGCCTCCCTGGTAGCACCTGGTCCATGGAAGGAACTCAGAATCTGAGGAGATGACTTTTGAGGGTTTGGAGCCATTTTCTCAATATCCCGAAAAGTTGTCAGCAGGTCCTTTATGGTTTGTACTATTATTGCTTAAATTCTCCCCATCCCTTTCCACTTCTCTTATCCTGAAAACATAACAGTGCATTTCAGAAAATATGTGGACATTTATGCTTTTAGAGAGGGGGCATTAGGCATTAAAGAAACAGAAAGGAGATTTTAGTAGTTTTTCTCTGGATATAATTTAAATCAAGATTAAAAAAAAAATTGCTAGTCTCAACCCATTAGTGGATCATCAGTTTAGTATAGGGAGCAGCTTTTTTTTTGAAAAAGAAAAAACTGAGTAAGTATGAGCCAGGGTGAGCACTGTTTCACAAAACTTCTGCTTCAGTGACACACCCATGTGAGTGCGTTTCTTACAATGGGTCCCTAGAGTTTGAAGCGGAGAAGGCAGTGGCACCCCACTCCAGTACTCTTGCCTGGAAAATCCCATGGATGGAGGAGCCTGGTAGGCTGCAGTCCATGGGGTGGCTAAGAGTCGGACCCGACTGAACGACTTCACTTTCACTTTTCACTTTCCTGCATTGGAGAAGGAAATGGCAACCCACTTCAGTGTTCTTGCCTGGAGAATCCCAGGACAGCATCCCTGGTGGGCTGCTGTCTATGGGGGTCGCACAAAGTCGGACACGACTGAAGCAACTTAGCAGCAGCAGCCGCAGAGTTTGAAGGCATTCATGTTAAGTCCTTCAGTTAACCACCGAGCTTGCATTTCCAGAGAAACGCTTCACCTGACCAGAAGTGAAATCTTAACAGATAACACAGATGAGCAAGCAGTTTAAACAAGTAAGCAGTTTAAATATCTATTTGTTGTTGCGCAGTCGCTAAGTTGTGTCCGACCCTTTGCAGCTCTATGGACTGCAGCACACCAGCCTTCCTGTCCTTCACTATCTCCTGGAGTTTGCTCACACTCATTCATGTCCATTGGGCTTCCCTGGAGGCTCAGAATGTGGGAGACCTGGCTCAGTCCCTGGGTTGGGAAGATCCCCCAGAGAAGGAAACGGCAAGCCACTCCAGTACTCTTGCCTGGAGAATCCCGTGGACAGAGGAGCCTGGCGGGCTACAGTCCATGTGGTCCCAAAGAGCTGGACACGACTGAGCGACTGACACTGACTGAAGAGGGTCCTGGAACAGACTCGTTTTGTCTGGATCAGGACATTCAGTTGTGTTGGATACAAGTGTTTGGAGGCAGAAAAGAATTTAAAAGTGTTAGAGTGAAGCTCCTGGTGACATCCTCTGTTCCTTTCCCAGCCAACTGAACAACTCTTTTGCAGTCATGCTGAGCGACCCCCGACGTGTTTATCTGGTGAGCAGGTTATCTGAATGGGTCTCTTCGGAGCCCCTACGATTCTGGAGTTGGGTGCATAGGACATGCATGCCAGGCTGGTGGTCACCAAGGAGGGGAGGAGGCAGAAGCATGGCTGGCCGAGCTGGAAGCCTATTTCAGCTTGCTGCTTAGGACACGACACTAGGGCTGGACAGGCTGTGAGCCGCCCAGACGTGGTCGCCCCATTTTGGATTTGTGCTTCCCAGACCCAAGCTGCTATTCAGACTGACAAGCATGGGGGTTCCCCTGCTTCCTGTAGGCATTCTGCCCTCTATTGTATGGGGAAGGCACAAACAAGGCAATTGATTTATAGACTCCTTTTAGGGAAAAATGCAAGAAGAGATAAGAAAGCCTTCTTCAGCGGTCAATGCAAAGAAATAGAGGAAAACAACAGAATGGGAAAGACTAGAGATCTCTTCAAGAAAATTAGAGATACCAAGGGAACATTACATGCAAAGATGGGCTCGATAAAGGACAGAAATCGTATAGAGCTAACAGAAGCAGAAGATATTAAGAAGAGGTGGCAAGAATACACAGAAGAACTGTACAGAAAAGATCTTCATGACCCAGATAATCATGATGGTGTGATCACTCACCTAGAGCCAGACATCCTGGAATGTGAAGTCAAGTGGGCCTTAGAAAGCATCACTACGAACAAAGCTAGTGGAAATGATGGAATTCCAGTTGAGCTATTTCAAATCCTGAAAGATGATGCTGTGAAAGTGCTGCACTCAATATGCCAGCAAGTTTGGAAAACTCAGCAGTGGCCACAGGACTGGAAAAGGTCAGTTTTCATTCCAATTCCAAAGAAAGGCAATGCCAAAGAATGCTCAAACTACCACACAATTGCACTCATCTCACATGCTAGTAAAGTGATGCTCAAAATTCTCCAAGCCAGACTTCAGCAATATGTGAACTGTGAACTCCCTGATATTCAAGCTGGTTTTAGAAAAGGCAGAGGAACCAGAGATCAAATTCCCAACATCTGCTGGATCATGGAAAAAGCAAGAGAGTTCCAGACAAACATCTATTTCTGCTTTATTGACTATGCCAAAGCCTTTGACTGTGTGGATCACAATAAGCTGTGGAAAATTCTGAAAGAGATGGGAATATCAGACCACCTAACCTGCCTCTTGAGAAATCTGTATGCAGGTCAGGAAGCAACAGTTAGAACTAGACATGGAACAACAGACTGGTTCCAAATAGGAAAAGGAGTACATCAAGGCTGTCTATTGTCACCCTGCTTATTTAACTTATATGCAGAGTACCTCATGAGAAACGCTGGGCTGGAAGAAGCACAAGCTGGAATCAAGATTGCCAGGAGAAATATCAATAACCTCAGATATGCAGATGACACCACCCTTATGGGAGAAAGTGAAGAGGAGCTAAGGAGCCTCTTGATGAAAGTGAAAGAGAGTGAAAAAGTTGGCTTAAATCTCAACATTCAGAAAATGAAGATCATGGCATCTGGTCCCATCACTTCATGGGAAATAGATGGGGAAACAGTGGAAACAGTGTCAGACTTTATTTTGGGCTCCAAAATCACTGCAGATGGTGACTGCAGCCATGAAATTAAAAGACGCTTACTCCTTGGAAGAAAAGTAATGACCAACCTAGATAGTATATTCAAAAGCAGAGACAATACTTTGCCGACTAAGGTCCGTCTAGTCAAGGCTATGGTTTTTCCTGTGGTCATGTATGGATGTGAGAGTTGGACTGTGAAGAAGGCTGAGCGCCGAAGAATTGATGCTTTTGAACTGTGGTGTTGGAGAAGACTCTTGAGAGTCCCTTGGACTGCAAGGAGATCCAACCAGTCCATTCTGAAGGAGATCAGCCCTGGGATTTCTTTGGAAGGAATGATGCTAGAGCTGAAGCTCCAGTACTTTGGCCACCTCATGAGAAGAGTTGACTCATTGGAAAAGACTCTGATGCTGGGAGGGATTGAGGGCAGGAGGAGAAGGGGACAACTGAGGATGAGATGGTTGGATGGCATCACGGACTCGATGGATGTGAGTCTGAGTGAACTCCGGGAGATGGTAATGGACAGGGAGGCCTGGCGTGCTGCGATTCATGGAGTCACAGAGTCGGACACGACTGAGCGACTGAACTGAACTGAAGTTTAGGGAAAAAAGCAAACAAAACAAAACCCTAGAAAAACTTAAACTCTACTTTTCCATCCGAACCTGGTTTTGCCTTTCCTAGAAACAGTGCTTTGGAAATTCCTCCTGTGGTCGAAGGGCTCATCTTTAGACAGGTCTGTGGGTAAAGTTCAGTGAAGCTGTTTGAATTTGCATCCTGTCTGAGAACTAACAAACACACTTTCCCCATCTCCGACAGTACAATGGTTCCCTAGACTCAGGAGTCGGCAGATGGCTCACGGTAATAGATCGATATTCCATTTAGAAAATGATCTTTTAATTTTGTCCTTGTTCTCCCCACCCCCTACTGTTATTTGAGAAGTCAGGGAGGGACAAAGACGTGCAGGAAGAAGGTTGGGACCTGCTAGTGATCTCCCCGAGCCCCCGCGAGCAACAGGGTGTCCGGCATGCCAAGTCTGGACCCCCTGAATATGCTGTCTGCCAGTTGAGCTCCTTTTTCTCTGTGCAGATCTAAAAAGGAAAAAAAGGTAAACTGACATCTCACTGTGGGAGGCATTCACTTCAAGGGTGGACGGCAGAGACAAGGCTTCGACAGGACAATGCCTCCTGTCCTCTGTCCTCAGGGTCTCAGCCTCTATTCCAGGACCTTTTGAACTAATGGCTAGTGAGAAAATGGGAAAAGAGGAGGTGCGCTGAATGGTACTTTGCACTCAGTGGAGGAGACTGGATGCTCGTGCGGGAACGAGGGATGGGTCACCCATGTCTCATTGTTAAGTTGCTGCACCATCTAGGTCTTTTGTCTTCTTGTCACGCTGTGATATTTGCTCATTAACCCAGCTGCCCGGGGACTGTGCTGCAAGGATGAGAGGCGAAAACTTAACTACATGACAGCCAAATGCGTGAAGGTGGGCAAAGTGTACATACTTCTGGTCATGAGATGGATGAGTCCTGGGGGTGTGTACAGCATGGTGACTATTTCAAACAAAGAAACCTAAACCCCATGGGTGAGCCTCTCCACGAGAGAGGAGACACATCTGACTCTATCTAATGAAAGAGCTTAGCCCCTCTTTGTCCCTCACATGGAAAGGAGGGCATCCTTCTTGCTCTCTCCTTTCCAGCGACTGCATTCGAGTCAGCTGATTTCACAGGGGGTTTGTCTAGTCAGGCAGTTCCCGACCCCAGTTACTGGGGGTAATTGAAACTTAATTGTATGTCTGCTGATTACACTGCTTACTTCCCAGTCTCAAAGTTAGAGCTGCTGCTGCTGCTGCTAAGTTGCTTCAGTCATGTCTGACTCTGTGCAACCCCATAGATGGCAGCCCACCAGGGATGCCGTCCTGGGATTCTCCAGGCAAGAACACTGGAGTGGGTTGCCACTTCCTTCTCCAGTGCATGAAAGTGAAAGTGAAGTTGTTCAGTTGTGTCTGACTCCTAGCAACCCCATGGGCTGCAGCCCACCAGGGTTTTCCAGGCAAGAGTACTGGAGTGGGTTGCCATTGCCTTCTCCAAAAGTTAGAGCAGTTGCTCCCATTCCAAACTTGGGCCAGGAAGTAACATGCTAGGATTCAAATTGTGCAGGAGGCTTTCTCCCATGACCTTTCCCATTACCCAGTCACAGTGCCTGAAATTAGAGTTACTCATTTGGCCTAAGGCTCAGCTTTATTTTTCCCAACAAGAGATAATACCATATCTATTTAAAAAAGTTTTTCACTTTTCTTCATTTTTGAAATTAGTATGCTTTAAAAGTGATGACTATATTACATAGTGTGTTTTTTTACCAACCAAATTTTATTAAGTTTATAATGCATTTTCAGTGGGTAGGAGCTTAGAATGTTGTAAACATGGTATATCAGCAGTTATTAGAAAGTCATATCTAAGCATTCCCCGGTGGCTCAGCAGGTAAAGAATCTGCCTGCAAAGCAGGAGACCCAGGCGATGCGGGTTTGATCCCTGGGTTGGAAGGATTCCCCTGGAAGAGGAAAATGACAACCTATTCCAGTATTCTTCCCTGAAAAATCCCACGAACAAAGGAGCCTGGTGGGCTATAGTCCAAGATGTTGCAAAGAGTCGGACACGACTGAGCAACTAAGCACATCATGAATTATTTCAGAATTTTTGTTTCTGGAAAGTTAAGCTGAGAAAAGTGCTTTGTGGAATTAGGAATGCTAATCTATTTCTTTTTAAAAAAATTATTTATTTTTTAATTGAAGGATAACTGCTTTACAGAATTGTGTTGTTTTCTGTCAAACCTCAACATGAATCAGCCGTAGCTAAACATATGTCCCCTCCCTCTATACTTCTTAAATTAATATCTATTAAGCACCTTGCAATGTTCTAGGCTCTGCTTTTACTAACATGATCTCACTTGATCTTTCAAATAATCCTATAAGGCACAATTTATCTTTTATTATTACTCATTATTATTATAGTATTTTGGCTCAAATAATTTGAATGAATTCCATTTATTTATGTAACAAATATTCATTGAGCATCTACTAGGTGCCAGGCATCCTTTTCAGTACTATGAATTCAGAGATGAATAAGGCAGATACTGACTCCAATCTTGGGAAACTGATGTGATAAACTAGTAAATCGATAAATGAAATAATTTCAAATATTAAACTGCTACAAGGAAGATAAAACACATTGCATCTGGGAATCAGTGAGTGTGAAGGTAGGTGGAAAGAGCAGCAGGTGTAGAGCAATGAAAATTTGCTTACGGTTTTGTGACTTTTCAAGGTCATCCAACTAGTGAGAGGCTCTGGGTTTTAATGCATTTCTGGGATAGCAAGCAGCAGTGGCGTGCATGAAAAGTTTTGCTTCTTTAGGGTGAAGCCATGAGAGTTATTGGAGCATGTTGAAACAATTTTTGCAGACTGGAATGGTGCCAGGACACCTGGCCTTCCCGGTCCACCCCCTCCCCTTTTGGAACGTTAGGGACTTCAGAGGAAGTATTTGTTTTCATCATTTCTGGAAATGGGATTGTTCTTTGATGTTTTCTCATTCTGTTTGCCTGACAACCACACCAGAATGAGACTTTTTCAAGGCCTCCCTTGCCTAATGAACTGGAGGCCTTGGAAAAATCTGCCAAATAATAGAAATATTTCTCTTTCAGCTTAACTGCTGACCCAGACTAGTCAGAGAAATGGCCTTTCAAAGGATAAATCTATGAAATTCCATTTCTGGGGGCAAGTGCCTTGATTTGCATGGAGCATTGTTGTAAATGTCAACTGTCCAGCTCCCACTGTCAGCTTGAATGGCCATCAGTGTTTATCCTCCCAAGAAAACTGCACCGACTTACTCAGCACATGATCGGAAGATGTGAGGCCGTACTGTTTCTTGTTAATAACAATCCTGCCCCTCTTATCTGTCCTCCTTCCTTTTTCTCCTGTGAGCTGCTTCCAAATGTTCCCAAGTTATGATGAGACGCTGACTTCACTTAGCTGGGCTCTTGGTTTTCCTGGGCGCTCTGCGGAGCCGGCCTTCCCATGACCCGTCCTGTGAAAGCCTGGGAGGGGAGCAGCAAAACGCGAGCTGGTGAGTGCGCATGAGCCAGCTCAAGAGACTGAACAAAGGGACAAACTGGCCGGTTCCTTCTCTTGCAACTGGAAGCAGATGGAAAGAGCCTAGGGCATAAAGTCATTCCAAGTGAATAATACTGGAATGCAATGTGCGGTCCTGTTTACCGTTGTATCCCCAAGACCTAGAACATAGCCGGTGTGGAGAAAACACTTGGGGGATGACGATCCTGGCAAGCTCTCTCTACGAGCCTAACCATCCGCTGCGCGGCCTCCCCGTGCCTTTCTCACTGGCTGCCGCTGGGCTTTGGCCGGTTGTTTGCTCTTGGGGGAGGAGTTGAGACTAGAAACAGGGGAAGGCTGGTCCCATGGCCGGCCTTCACTGACTGCCACGATCATGACTTTTTCCAGCTGCAGAGCACTGTGTGTGTGATAAATGATACAGAAACATACCCCTGGCAGCCAACTGGCCCCTCCCCAGCTTTCTGTAAACACCAGCCAGAGGCAGCTCTGGTCCTGTGCCCGGCTGCAGACAGCCAGCGAAGCTTGCAGCTTCCGACCCCCCGCGTGGGACTCATCATACCTCCCCAGCTCTTGTCTCAGCTCCAGACACTGGCGGATGAATTCTTTGTGATTTTCCTTCAGAGGATCTCGGAAGGAAATGTCATTCTCCCACTTCCCTGTGTCTGTCTCTGTTTGCCTTGGCAGAGAATCCCTTTGTAATCCTCTCTTCTCCGCTCTCATCTCTTTGATCCAGAATGCTCTTTCCTGCTGCTTACCTCTTGTTCTCGGAGACCTAAACTGCAAGCATGGCTTTGATAGGAATCACAAGAGGATGTGTTAGGTCGTTTGAGGGGGTCTAGATGAGCAATTCTGGGTCTTAAAACTTACTTCCCCCGTCCTTTCAGGCTGGGTTACAGTGAAACAGTCTAGGGAAGAGAATTTGTATCAGTGAAATGTTTAGTCCCAAGACTGAGGGGCTATGTTGCTATGTTTTGTGGCTTTTGAGACTCAGACATTTTCACCCTTTAGCACCTGAGAATTTGGGAGGTTATTTTCCTTATTACATATGTCACACCTTAACTGGCAATGGACTTCTGATTGTTTGTTTGTTTGGTGGTGGATAAAAAATAATGGTATCACTCACAATAGGTGAAATCTTAGATTTGATAAAATAGGAAAGTTAATTCTGGCAACATGTGTCTCAATATGTTTTATAAGAACTTTATTTTTTTAAAGCAGTTTAGGATTACACCAGATTTGAAAGGGAGGTACAGAGATTTCCTATACACTCTTTTCCTCCCCATATACATAACCTCTTTCATTATCAGCATCACCCGCTGAAATGGTACATTTTTTACCAAGGATAAATGCACACTGACACATCGTAATCACTCCAAGTCCGCAGTTTATCTGAGGGGTCACTCTTGGTGTTGTATATGCTATGGGTTTGAACAAATATATAATGACATGTGTTCATCAATATAATATCGAATAGGGTATTGTTACTACCTTATTCATCATCCGCCCCCCTCCCCGGGTAAAACACTGATCTTTTTATCGTCTCCATAGTTTTGCCTTTTCCAGAATGTTGTATGGTTGGGATCCTACTGTATGTAGCCTTTTTCAGATTGGTTTATTTCACTTATATGCATTTGTTTCCTTCATGTCTTTTCATAGCTTGGTAGATCATTTCCTTTTAGCACTGAACAAAGTTTAATTGTTGGGATATACCACAGTTTACTTATCCATTCATCTACCGAAGGACATCTGGTTGCCTGCGGATCTGCTTTATCGATTATGAAGAGAGCTGCTGTAGACATCCATGCGCAGGTTTTCGTGTGGACATACATTTTCAGCTCCTCTGGGTAAATACCTGGGAGCGTGATTGCTGTATCGTCGGGTAAGGGCATGTTCAGTGTTGTAAGAAGCCACCAGACTGTCTTCCAAGGAGTGTGCACCCTTTTGCACGCCCACCAGTGATGAGTGGTGCTCCTGTTATTCCACATCCTCGTCAACCTTTGGTGATGTTAGCGTTCTGGACGTGGAGCTTCCCTGGTGGCTCTGTAGTAAAGAATCCACCTGTAATGTAGGAGATGCAGTTTCGATCCCTGGGTCAGGAAGATCCCCTGGAGAAGGAAATGGCAACCCCCTCCAGTATTCTTGCCTGGGAAGTCCCACGGACAGAGGAGTCTACTGTGGGCTGCTGTCCACGGCCTTGCAAAGAGCTGGACATAACCGAGTGATTAAACCATCACCACCAAAGCTGGGTAGTGGTACCTGATCACTGTTTTAATTTGCTTTTCTCTGATGACAAGTGATGTGTGGAGCGTCTTTTCATATGTTTCTTTGCCATTTGTATACTTCTTTGATGTTTATGAAGGTCTTTGGCCCACGTTTTAAGTATGTCGTTTGCTTTCTTACTGATTTTTAGAAGATCTTTGGACATTTTGAATCATGCTTCTTTATCAGGTATCTCTTTTGCAATTTTTTTCTCCCAGTCTGTGGTTTGTCTTCTGATTCTCTTGATAATGTCTTTCACAGAGCAGGAGTTTTTAGTTTTAATGATATTCAGCTTATCAATGATTTCTTTCATGGTTTGGGTCTTTGGGCATCACCATGCTCAAGGTCATTTGGGTTTTCTCCTATGCTATCCTCCAAGAGTTTTGTATCTTTACATTTTACATTTATGAATATGATCCATTTCGAGTTAATGTTTGTGTTGGGTGTGCGATCTGTGTCTATATTAGTTTTTTTCCTACATTTTTTGGTATCCAGTTGTTCTAGAGCCATTTGTTGTAGAGACTGCCTTGCTTCATGTATTACCCTCCCTCTTTTGTCAAGGATCAATTGACTATATTTATAGGTAACTTGTTTATCCAGGTGGACTAATCCATGAGCAAAAAATTCTATAATCAACCTATTTAAAAATATGTCCATAATTGTAATTATTATTTTAAATCTATGTAGATGGGTTTATATAAAGGAGGCAAGGAGCCAGGAGTGATAAAGGCTGGGTTCTGGTCCGACTTTTGCTTTAACTTATTGTAAACCTTTGCTCAAGGGCATGGCAACCCACTCCGGTACTCTTGCCTGGAAAATCCCATGGGCGGAGGAGCCTGGTGGGCTGCAGTCCATGGGGTTGCGAAGAGTCAGACATGACTGAGCGACTTCACTTTCACTTTGCTCAAGTCATTGCCTTTTAGCCTCTCCTTTCTTGTCTGCAAAATAACGGGTTTGCAACAATGGCAAAGACTGACTTCAGAGCTGCCTCTCCTCCCCTAGGTCATTACTCAGACCTGAGGGAATGGGGGCTACTGCAAGTCCAGTTAACGTCTCCTTAGAGTGAAGGTATGTCATAGTGACTTGTGAGAACCCGTCACACTAGACAGAACATAGTTTTCTCGGTAAGATAATGATCCCATAAAATCAGTCTTTGAGTAGGATAAATAGTTATTGAGTGCCAACAGAGTGCTGGGTGCCCTGCTCCCTGCTTTCTAAAAAACATTACTTAGTTTATCTTATTATTTGGGGCTGCACAGGGTCTTCGTTGCTGCACGTGGGCTTTCTCTGGTCGAGCGAGCAGGGGCTACTCTCCAGTTGCAGTGTACGGGCCCTGGGGTGCACGGGTTTCAGTAGCTGTTGCCGGCGGATTCTAGGGCGCTGGGCTCAGTAGTTACGGTGCAGAGCTGATTTGCCCTGCGGCACGTGGGATCTTCCTGGGCCAGGGATAGAAGCCCTGTCCCCTGCATTGGCAGGCAGAATTTTAACCACGGGATCACCAGGGAAATCCTGCTATCTGCTTGTTATGGGTTGAATTGTGCCTTCCCCTGAAATGTCAAAGTCCTAACCCAGGGTGCTGATCGATGTAACCTTATGTGGAAATAAGAACTTTGCAGATGATTGATTTAAGATGAGGTCATTGGTGTGAGCCCTAATCCAGTGGAAATTTGGATTCAGACACCAACATACACACGCAGGGAGAAGGCCACTGAGGGTGAAGGTAGAGACTTGGTGATGCGTCTGCGTGCCAAGGACCCCAGGGGCGGCAGAAGAGGCGCTGCGAGAGGGGCCTGCCGTAGAGTCTCCCTCGCCGTCCCTGGTCCCGCCACCGCTGGGACTTCCAGGCTCATGAACCCTGAGACAGTCCATTTCCGTTTAAGCTCCCCGGTTTGTGGTACTGTGTTACGGTAGCCTAGGAAACTAATACACCCTTATAGACACCTTGAATCATTCAGTCCTCACAGTGACCCTGTTCTTTATTCTCAAGGTGCAAGCACTGAAGCAGAGAGCAAAGGGCAAAAGTCCTGTGCTTGTGGGGGTTACATCCTAGTCAGAGAAGCCAGATGAAAACAAATATATCATGTGTCCGATTGAGATGTGTAACAAAAAGATGGACATGAAAAGGGAGACAGAGATGGGGTGTGGAGGAGGGCCCCGGGGTTTCCTGTTTTATATAGGGGAGTCTGAAAATATTGTGTTGAAAGAGTCCTGAAACTACCCCGCAACCAACAGGAAGGCAAACTCCTGGTGTCCAGTCCAAGGCCTTTATTAGTCCAAGTTGTGGTGAAGCTTAGACATGGAAGTGTGTGCCCAAGGTCATACAGACAGCAAGTGGGGGAGTCAAGATGTGAACCCAGGAACTCCAACTGCAAGCGCTCACCCTCTCAATTACCACAGGGATGTTTTGGTCACTGTTATCTCTGTTGATTTTATGTTCTCTTCAGCTAGATTCTATTTCCAGAGTTACTACGATTAGGCAGGCAGAGTATTTACTCGACAGTTCTTCCAGAAGCAGTTTCCAGTGATCTGGCATCAATGTAAGGGGTGTATTGTCAAGTGACCCCACTACCCTTAGAGTCATTGATATCTTTCTTTTTCAATCTCCATAAGATATTGTTTTCTTTTGTTAAAAATTTATCTTATGGAAGTATAGTTGATTTACAATGTTGTGTGAATTTCTGCTAGGTGGCAATGTGATTCTGTTATACATATACATAGATTTATTCTTTTCTAGATTCTTTTCCATTATGGTTTATCTCAGGATATTGAATATAGTTCCCTGTGCTACACAGTAGGAATTTGTTGTTTATCCATCCTATATAATAATTTACATCTACTAATCCCAAACTCCTGATCATTGATGTCTTGACAAAGGTCACTGAGGATGTGTAGAAATTATTGAAGATGAATGAAAAGATTTAATTATAAATGTTGCACTATAATTTATAATGGCAAGATCAGTTAATATAGTAGAATATTATACAACCATCAAAAATACTGTTGTTAAATGAGAATTTTAACTTTCTTTAGGTCATACATCCTTTTGGGAATATGATAAAAGCAGCCAATTTCCTTCTTGGGAAGAAAGCACATTTTTACCTACGTAAAAATTTGTAAGCAGTTTCACAGAATTCATTGTCTGTGTGAAGCCTATGCATAGACTTGGGTTGAAGAGTACAACTCCATAGTAAACAGCAATAATCAGTGGCAGGGGAAAACAATCAGAAAAGCATATATGTGCATTGGCATATGAGGCTGGAAAGATACATATCAAATTGGCTCTGAGAAAGATCTGAGACGTCAGATCTTAAATTTCTTCTTTGGACATTTCAGAATTTCTCTAGTTTTCCACTAAGAAAATGTATAATTTCAATATGATTTTTAAAAATTATTTTAACATGGTGTAAAAAATGCACAGGAGCCTGAGAGAAGTCCCCAAGAAATGCAGGAAAAATGGAAAATGATGAAAAGTGCAAATGAATAATAATATGCCTATGGTAAAAGGCCCTCCTAGAGCCAGACATCCTGGAATGCAAAGTCAAGTGGGCCTTAGGAAGCATCACTAGGAACAAAGCTAGTGGAGGTCATGGAATTCCAGTGGAGCTATTTCAAATCCTAAAAGATGATGCTGTGAAAGTGCTGCACTCAGTATGCCAGCACATTTGGAAAACTCAGCAGTGGCCACAGGACTGGAAAAGGTCAGTTTTCATTCCAATCCCAAAGGAAGGTAATGCCAAAGAACGCTCAAACTGTAGCACAGTTGCATTCATCTCACACGCTAGCAAAATAATGCTCAAAATTCTCCAAGCCAGACTTCAGCAATACGTGAACTGTGGAATTCCAGATGTTCAAGCTGGTTTTAGAAAAGGCAGAGGAACCAGAGATCAAATTCCCAACATCTGTTGGATCATCAAAAAAGCAAGAGAGTTCCAGAAAAACATCTATTTCTGCTTTATTGACTTTGCCAAAGCCTTTGACTGTGTGGATCACCACAAACTGTGGAAAATTCTTAAAGAGATGGGAATACCAGACCATCTGACTTACCTCCTGAGAAATCTTTATGCAGGTCAGGAAGCAACAATTAGAACTGGACATGGAACAGACTGGTTCCAAAAAGGTAAAGGAGGACGTCAAGGCTGTATAGTGTCACCCTGCTTATTTAACTTATATAAAGAGTACATCATGAGAAACGCTGGGCTAGATGAA
Organism: Ovis canadensis; assembly: GCF_042477335.2. Lineage (NCBI taxonomy): Eukaryota > Metazoa > Chordata > Mammalia > Artiodactyla > Bovidae > Ovis > Ovis canadensis. The sequence continues at coordinate 117,613,893 of NC_091247.1, read as the reverse complement.
GCACAAGCTGGAATCAAGATTGCTGGGAGAAATATCAATAACCTCAGATATGCAGATGACACACCCCTTATGGCAGAAAGTGAAGAGGAACTAAAGAGCCTCTTGATGAAAGTGAAAGAGGAGAGTGAAAAAGCTAGCTTAAAGCTCAACATTAAACAAAGATCATGGCATCCAGATGGGGAGACAGTAGAAACAGTGGCTGACTTTATTTTGGGGGGCTCCAAAATCACTGCAGGTGGTGATTGCAGCCATGAAATTAAAAGACGCTTGCTCCTTGGAAAAAAAGTTTTGACCAACCTAGACAGCATATTCAAAAGCAGAAACATTACTTTGCCAACAAAGGTCCATCTAGTCAAGGCTATGTTTTTTCCAGTAGTCATGTATGGATATGTGAGTAGGACTATAAAGAAAGCTGAATGCCTAAGAATTGATGCTTTTGGACTGCTGTGCTGGAGAAGACTCTTGAGAGTCCCTTGGATTGCAATGAGATCCAACCAGTCCATCCTAAAGGAAATCGGTCCTGAATATTCATTGGAAGGACTGATGTTGAAGCTGAAACTCCAATACTTTGGCCACCTGATGCGAAGAACAGACTCATTTGAAAAGACCCTGATGCTGGGAAGATTGAAGTGGGGAGAAGGGGATGACAGAGGATGAGCTGGTTGGATGGCATCACTGACTCAATGGACATGAGTTTGAGTAAACTCTGGGAGTTGATGATGGACTGGCATGCTGCAGTCAATGGGGTTGCAAAGAGTCGGACATGACTGAGTGACTGAACTGAACTGATGAGTAAGGCACGAAACAGTTCTGTGTTCTCATGGGACAATCAGGGTTTCATTTAAACTAAAGGTTATACTTGCGTGTAAAATAGGATTTCTTTTTTGTCATGTGTAAAGCACTTAGATGGGGCACCCAAGGACAAGGGGGAAATGCAAAAGGTGTAGCAAAAAAGTACCAGTCCTATTGGTTTAAACAGCCATCTCCCTAAAGGCATGAAATGCAGTCAGGTGATTTATCTAGAGCCGTTCCTTCAACTTGTTTATGGTTTTGCAGCAGGGTTCGCTGGTTCATGGAGGAAGAAGCAGTGCTGGTACTTGCCCAGCTGCTCTGTCCCCATGTCCCCGACTGACGCCCCTTCGCTCTCACCCAGCAGGTGGTAGGGGTGGGTGCTGCGTCTCTAATAAGGTGATTCAACTCTCCTATGCGTAAATATTGGCTGCCAGGGAAATTGATGATCTAATTTAAACAAAGCTGAGGCTCGTTTTTATGCCTTGGTCAGACGCACATCACTAAGTGAAGAATACAGCAGGGGAGGTCTGGTCAAGTAAAATTATTCTCCACGCTCGTGACTATTAATATTCATGAGTCCGTCAGAGGAAAGCATTCTTTGTATCAGGCATATTGAATCCTCTAGAGACCTGCTGTATCTCTAGGGGAATTTCTCTAATCCATTCTGTAGGCTTGACAATCCTTTGACCTTATTATTTCTTATTTCTTATCATGCTTACCATTCTTTTTATGACCTTGAAGTATTGCTGCCAAAAGGATATTTCTTAGGACAATTCAGTTTATATGACGAAATGCTGACAACTGAGTATCATTAGAGCACAGACACACACATGGATGCGCAAATATGTACACACACAGGTACTACGTGCATAGGTGTAGAACTGTGCAATATAATGTCATGGGTAAGAGTACGTAGGTCTGCGGGCAGACTTTCTAAGTTGGGCTCATGCTACCACCACAGCTTTGTAAACTTGGGCAAGTGATCTAACCTGGATAAAATTTACTTTATCAAAATGGGGATAATAATGGTTACCTTCCTGATAGGATAGTGGTGAAGATTAGCTGCATTAATACAAGTACGATGATTATAATATTACCTGTACTATAGTGCATGTTTGCTGGTAGTATCAATGCCTTCTGAGTGTCAGGAGGTTTGAGAGGGACTGATTTATCATCCCTCCCAGCCCCAGATCACTGAAGTCTTGCCCATTCCTAAGGCCATAAGAACCAGAATCCTCTTTTGGTAATTAAGCCCTTTCTAGCAGCACTAGCTTCTCTAGGGCAGACAGGCCTAGTTGCCCCTTTAGGTGCTGGGTCATTATGTGAACAGGATTACCCAAAGGAGATTCATGAAATAGATGGAGCTCTCCAAGCCTTGGGCACCCATGGAACTGGAGTCCTGCTATTTATCCCTAAGTTGATCTAGCCAAAGCTGCCTGTGGAAGAGGATTCAATCTTAGTCCTTACATTTTTACTGGTCTTCAAGTTTGAGTACCATAGGCTGTCTTGGGAGTACTGAGTGTCTTTTCTGGCTCATAACTTCATAGTCTAGTTGAGTATCTCTTAACAAATCCTCTACCTTCCAATAGGAAACCTGAATAACTCAGGATTATGGATGGGTATATCTCCCTTCATGCAGAAATAGAATTTCTAAAGTTGTTCGGCTCAGTCGCTCAGTCATGTCTGACTCTTTGAGACCTATGACACCAGGCTTCCCTGCCCATCACCAACTCCCGGAGCTTGCTCAAACTCATGTCCATCGAGTCAGTGATGCCATCCAACCATCTCATCCTCTGTTGTCCCCTTCTCCTCCTGCCTCCAATTTTTCCCAGCATTAGGGTCTGTTCTAATGGGTTGGCTCTTCACATCAGGTGACCGAAGTATTGGAGCTTCAGCTTCAGCATCAGTCCTTCCAAAGAATATTCAGGACTGATTTCCTTTAGGATTGACTGGTTGGATCCTCTTGATGTCCAGGGGACTCTGTATGTAAATAAAATTTTATACCAAATATACTAACCTTGTTGTTCTTCTTCTATACTAATGGTGTTTTTTTTTTTTTTTTGGTAAAAATTCTGACATGGTCTCAAATTAATGCATCAAATAAACACAGGTAATAACATTCTCTATTGTACAAGGCACCCTGTGAAATATTAGGAGGAAGTGATTGAAGAAACAGAAATTACGTTTTTCTCCACTGAGTCTGTGGTTTAATGGAGAGTCACAGAAAATCAAATTAGGTTTTTTTTTTCCCCTCTGTTTTCCCCCTGTTTTCCCCTCAAAACAGGATGATCCTGTTTTGATTGTTTTGTAGCTGTGGGGAAGAGAAATAGTCTTCACCAAAATCCACAGTTAGAACTTCACAGAGGCAAATCTGAAATATCTTTACCATTTCCTAAACATTGCATATCCTGGATTTACTGGGACAGCATCTACTTCTTATCACTTCATTCTATTCAATTAGAATGATTTATTAAATTCACAAGCAGTATAACTAAATCACTTAGCCTTTTACAGCTTTTAATGCACGTCAAACAATGACAACAACAAACCCTAGATGGTCTTCAAGCTCTAATATTTGATTCTGAATATATGGTCTTTTGGGCTCAAAAGACCTCTGGTTTCATGGGCTTCTCAAGAGTGTTGCTCAGGAAAAGAGCCCAGCATGGCAGGGGAGGCTGCCGGTCTCCAGGGAGGCGAGAATGCTGCTTTGCCATTCCTGCAGGGCACCTTGCCTTTGGCCCAGCTCATCGTGGCCGCTGTGGCCTCTGTGCCACGGCTGCTGCCCTGGGAGCTTTTCCATCTGCCATGGAGGACCAGGAGCGAAGCTTGAGTGATGCTGCCGTTGTGGATCCTTGGCCCCTGCTTCCTGTCTTTGCGTCCACTGCATCGTCCTCTGCCATTTAGCTTCCTCACCTGGGACACTCGGAGGACTGGAGAGTCCAGGGATGGAGCGAGGCGTTGTTGAGTGTCTAGACAGCCTCTGCTCTTTGTCCTTTTAAAGGAGATTAGAAAGGACATTGCTGGGCATTGTGTCACGATATAAGTCTGGCTTGTGCTGCTCTGGTTGTCTAATCTGAGAAGCAGAGAGAGCATTGTTCATCTTCTTTGTGTCTCTGGGCTGACAGTTCTTTAGCTGATTTTGTCCTTGAGCTAGGAAAGTAAGTGTTACCCATGAAGCTGGAAGGAATTTTCCTGCTTAGGATTAAATAGTGAAAATAATAATTTTAATACCGTATAGAAAGGACTTTTCGATGGCTGACAGAAAACCTTTAGGGCCAACCTGATTCCTGAAGATAAAGAAGAGAGGAGATGGGGCAGGTGGAGTGTTTTTAATCTCTCTAGATCAGAGTTCTAGTTTTGCAAACTCTTATGGCTCATAAACTTCTCTAAACATTTTAGAAAACTTAGCACAGACCATTCTCTAATAGGCTTAAGAGTCATCTCGAAATAATTTCCTTTAATTAGATGTAATGGATTGTCTGATGGACTGTACAACTCTGCTTGGCCTGGCGGAGGTAATTAGCCTTGAGCAGTGGTACTTGGCCATTTTTTATTATGCCAGGGAGTGTGAGTATTATGCTTGCATTTTCTATAGCTGTCATTTGAAGAAACTAAAGACTTCTTTCAAGTGAATACAGAACTGTTTTTTGTTTTTCTTTCAAAACACCTATTTAAAATCAGAACAGCTTCATTTGAAGTTGGCTACGCGGCTCCCCCTGCCCTCCCACCCTCACCCCCAGCACTTACTGGCTGAATGATCCTAACAAATCTCTCATGCTATATGTTTCTGAACTATAAACATGGTTTAAGGATACTCACAGGGTTAATTGAAATAATGTCACTATATCATGCTATATCATGTTTGCATAGCAGCATGAGGGACTTCAGCATGAGGGATTAAGACTCTGTGCTTTCACTGGAGTGGCGCGGGTTCCGTCACTGATCAAGGAACTGAGATCCCACATGCCACATGGCGCGGCCACAAACAAAAACAAATAAACAAATGAGACTTGCCAGACCCTTGAGTAAGCAGTGTTTTGAAACAAAGAGCGGCTGAAAACCCATTGCTGGGTCCTGAAATCAGTTTCTTGGATTGAGATGAATAGTTTTCTAAAACGTTAAATAGAATGGAATAGAAAACATGAGAATGCTCATGGGTATTAAGGTAATAAGTATTGTTTCACTGAAGGTTGTGAAGTACTTATAAAGTTATGTTGTTCACTGTATTTAAGGACGCCGATGTTTGAGAGCCTCTGGAGGAGGTATGCCTTACACAATGGAAGTAGCTTCAATTTTTGAGCAATTTTATCCACTAGAAAAATGTCTAAAATTTCTAGCTGCCTTCCTTTGAGTTTTTGTTGAAGACAGAATAGTTTTTTGAAGTCTTAAACCTACAGAATCTTAATCAGATACATTAAATGAGAATTTTGAAAGCACAGTGCTTTCTCTCTTTGGCAGACTGTTGCCCACCTAACTGCCAAGCCCTTTGTCTCCTTTCTCCTTGTTGCCACTTCTGGAGCTCCCGTGAAACTTAGGGATGACTGGCCCTATCTTGAGTTCCAGGGATAAAACCCGACAGGTCTAAGCCCACCATAATGGTTCTATCTCCCTTGATGGTGATTGGTTGAGGAGTGGACAGATGGTATAATTCTGGCCCGCAAGAACTGAAGGCAGCTTCTGAGAATGATTTTCTTGCTGATAAGAACAAGCTACAAGAAAAGACTTCCCTTTTCCCTTCGTCCACTAGATGTGTTGTCTAATAATGCCTGGGTCTATGAGAGACATTTTTTCACTCTAGAGGAAGCAGCTCTGGAGGGCATCTCAGTGGATGTTAAAGCTGAAAGAAGGAGATAAATTATGTCTTTGACGATAATGTTGAGCCCTACACTTTACCCATCCTGAAGCTGTTCTGCTTCTTCACATGGCTTCTCTATCTAGCCTAGTTAATGCGTATTCTTTGTGGTGTAGACCATTTTATGCCGGGGTTTTCTGTTGTTTGCAACTGCAAATGTACTATGTAATATGCGTGCATGCTCAGTCACTCGGTCCCGTCTGACTCTGCAACCCCACGGACTGTAACCACCAGGCTCCTCTGTCCATGGGATTCTCCAGGCAAGAATACTGGAGTGGGTTGCCATTTCCTTCTTCAGGGGTTCTTCCCAGCTTAGGGATGGAACCCATGTTTCCTGCCTCTCCTGCATTGGGAGACAGATTCTTTACCACTGGGCCACCTAAGAAGATCCAATATGTGATAAACCTAAAGAATAATGTCTTGATTATGTTCTTAAGAAATGTAAGAAATGTCACTGCGTATCTTTGGGATGTATTGAGCTTTACCACATGACTGTTCCCAACCTGAGATCCACATGTGAGTCAGAAGGTTCCGTATCACCTCTTCTAAATCATCATATCTCATGGAAGTCATCCCTTTTGAGGTCATGGAAGTTGTTGGTGTAGGTGTGTGGAAGAAAGAGATTATTAATAACTTGTGTGGATATTGTGCTTTGTGCTTTTTGAAAGAAGTTTGCATATATTTTCATTGAGCATTCATTAATTATTCAATAAAAAATTATTTATTGAACAGCTACAACTGCCAGAGAGAGTTAGGTATTGGAGATATAGTGATGAGTAGAATCAACAGAATTCATCTTCGCCGTGAGCCTAAATTGTTATTCTTGGTAACTTTGTAAAGTATGGCAGCTATTATAGAATCTATTAATTTTCACTAATTCACTATTTGTTGGTGAGAGTCTGGTATGTACATGGCACTGGGCCAGGGAATGCAGTGGTAAGTAAAACAGACATATCTGGGAGCTTAAAAATTGAGCTCTTCACAATCATCTTTTAAGGCAGTAAATAGCATTAATTCATTCTCTTAACAAATATTTATAAAGCTCCTTCTGTGTGCTAAATATGAAGGAGAAAACTGAAGCCAGAGAGGTGAAATGACTCAACATGATACTCGTTAGGGAGAAAGTGCGATCTAGAACAGAGGCGTCTTCTATGATTCAGGTGACCTTCTCAGCTAGAACACATTTTCTTTTACACAAAACAAAGGACAATGAGAATTACTTCCTAAGCACACCTTATCAAGTTTGTTAAAGAATCAGCATCATTGTCCTCTCAAACGAAGCATAGAAAGTGAAGCTGGAAAATTTCTCTGAACTAAATGTAACATTTGCCCTTGTACCCCTGGGTGCAAAATATTTTTAGCTCAAAAGACTGGGGCTCCATAAAAAGTAAGGTTTGCAAAGGGATTAATAGGATGATTAGAGTGCCTAGAGAAAAGCAAAAATTCCAAAATTTACGGAGGAGAGAACACAGATCAGTGCCTGTGTAGCTGTTCACTTCGAGTATACCTATGTCTGGATGATGTTTCCTCGAAGAGCCCATGTATCTTATATGAGCTGCTAGAGTTCTTGTGATTGTCTTATTGTTTGTGCTTTTTTCCCCTCTTCAAACCACTCTTTAAATTCTTTACTTCTTCCAAAGTCATTCTTGACCTGGCTCTGTTCAACATCCTTGACTCATACTCTGACTCAGAAGGACAAGAAAGGATGTTTTAAGGCCATCAAATATAGAACTTTTAATGCTTAAGGAACTTTCAGTTTTCACGTACAGTTGTTGTTCAGCCTCTCAGCTGTGTCTGACTCTTTGCCACCCCGTGGACTGCAGCACACCAGGCTTCCCTGTCCTTCACTATCTCCCGGAGTTTACTCAGACTCATGTCCATTAAGTCGGTGATGCCATCTAACATCTCATCCTCTGTCGCCCTTCTCCTCCTGCCCTCAATCTTTCCCAGCATCAGGATTTTTTCCAATGAGTCAGCTCCTCGCATCAGGTGGTCAAAGTATTGGAGCTTCAGCTTCAACATCAGATCTTCCAATGAATATTCAGGACTGATTTCCTTTAGGATGGACTGGTTTGATTTCCTTGCAGTCCAAGGGACTCTCAAGAGTCTTCTCAGGAGTCTTCTTAGTCCTCCCTTATCTGTGGTTTTGCTTTCTGCTGTTTTGGTTATTGTGCTCAATCATGGTCTGAAAAGGTTAAATGGAAAATTCCAGAAACAAGCAATTCATAAGTTTTATTTTTATTTTTATTTTTTTAATGATTTTTCTTTTTCTTTTTTTTTTAACCTTTTTTTTAAAAATTTTAAAATCTTAGTTCTTACATGCGTTCCCAAACATGAACCCCCCTCCCACCTCCCTCCCCATAACATCTTTCTGGGTCATCCCCATGCACCAGCCCCAAGCATGCTGTATCCTGCGTCAGACATAGACTGGCGATTCATTTCTTACATGATAGTATACATGTTAGAATGCCATTCTCCCAAATCATCCCACCCTCTCCCTCTCCCTCTGAGTCCAAAAGTCCGTTATACACATCTGTGTCTTTTTTGCTGTCTTGCATACAGGGTCGTCATTGCCATCTTTCTAAATTCCATATATATGTGTTAGTATACTGTATTGGTGTTTTTCTTTCTGGCTTACTTCACTCTGTATGATCAGCTCCAGTTTCATCCATCTCATCAGAACTGATTCAAATGAATTCTTTTTAATGGCTGAGTAATACTCCATTGTGTATATGTACCACAGCTTTCTTATCCATTCATCTGCTGATGGACATCTAGGTTGTTTCCATGTCCTGGCTATTATAAACAGTGCTGCGATGAACATTGGGGTACATGTGTCTCTTTCAATTCTGGTTTCCTCGGTGTGTATGCCCAGCAGTAATTCATAAGTTTTAAACTGCAGCTCTGTTCTGAGTAGTGTGATGAAATTTCACACCATGTTGCTTTTTCTGCCCAGGTACCCCAACCATTGACATCATCTGCTCCTGACCTGCAACCATCAATGGTCCAAGATCACTCAAAGCAGATAAATCTCCTTCTGAGTTTCACCCCAAGTCAATAGTAGGCTCAAGGTATATCAGAGTGCATTTGCCACTCATCTCATTTCATCTTCTCACACAGGTATTCATCAGCTCACATCATCACGAGAAGAAAGCATAAAGTGAAATAAAGTAGTTTGGGAGACAGTGCACATTCACATAATTTTTTATTACAGTATGTTGTTATAATTATTTTATTTTGTTAGTTATTATTGTTAATCTCTTATGGTGCCTAATTTATAAATCAAACTTTATCATAGGTGTGTATTTATAGGAAAAAGCATAATATAAATAGGGTTTGTTACTATTCATGGTTTCAGACATCTCCTGGGGGTCATGGAACCTACTCCCCATAGATAAGGGGGAATTATAATATCATAAATTCTCATAATTTGGAAACAGAGTTGAAAATACCACTTTCTCGTAGCAAGCATTAAGATAATATGACGTTAGTCACCTTGTGGAAGCATTCCTAGGAAATAACATACCTTAAGAGAAGAAGGAGAATGATGAAAGAAGATAGCAAAAAAAAAAAAAAGTTGAATAGATCAAAGAAAGAGAGAAGCTGGGGGAAAGAAGTAGAGATCAGTGAGAATGTGGAATAAGAGGGTCACCATTGTATCTTGTATCCTGAGATAAGGTGGTCCTCGGAAGTCAAGGAGGCCCCATGAGGTCCTGCCTTTCTGATTTGCGTGGGGATTCTGGGTGGCTCTGGGAGTGAGTGAGCCCTTGGGAAAGAGTCACAGGAGGCTTCCTGTCCAATGACTCATCCTCTTGGTCATCTCTCCCTGCTCAGAATGTGTATAGAATTCTGTCCCTCTGTTCTGCCTGGCAATGTAGTTATAAGTTGAGCGAATGGGCCACCTCGAATCTTTTAGACTGTTCTTTAAAGGGTTTAGATTATTCTAGTTCTATTCACATATTTATAGCTCTAAACATAATTCCTGGACATGGCAGAGAGTCAGTGAATGTTCTTAAATGTTCAGTGAAATGGACCATGGGTGTGAGTGTGAATGTAACTCAAGTACAGAGGCAAAAAATTGAAATACATCCTTCTATTTTTATAGAATTTAACTTCCTGAGTAGTTTTTGCTTCTGTTGTTATAGTTGTTATTACATTTTAATCAAACAGTACAAATATTGGAAAACTGTTAATAGTTTCCTAATGGAAGCAGAGAAAGGTGAAAGCAACAAGATAGGGACAAAATAATCATGAAAGGAAATGCTGTGAATGGAAACTCACTCTGCTCCACGTGACCTCCTTGGGCAGGAGTATATAGGCAGACCAGGCAGTATGAAGGATTTTTATTATTATTATTATTTCAATTTATTGTTTTTTCATAAAGCAGTTAGCATAGATTTCTTGGTTGTGTCCCTGGTCAAATATAAGCCAGAGTACGCATATACATTTTGCTCTGTACCGAGTTAGAAATATGCCTGATTCCATAGAATATGAAATCAATGTCAAGGTCACATACAGCTTTCTGATCAAAAACAGTGGCACCAGTGTATTATTGCAGAGCTGAATTCTCAACTACTTATGTGGAAACAAAGAGCTTAGGTTCTGGCACCAGAATGCCTGAGCTTGAATCTCAGCTCTGCCTCTTATTAGCTCCATGATAAATTACTTAACCTCTCTGTGCCTTAGTTTCCTAATATGTAAACTGGAAATGATAATGGCTCTGCCTCATACGCTCACTGTGAGAATTTAATGAGTTAATATATGTTAAGTTGTTAGAGGGCTTCCCAGGTGGCACTAGTGGTGAAGAACCCACCTGCCAGTGCAGGAGACACAGGAGACACAGGTTTAATCCCGGGTCGGGAAGATCCCCTGGGGTAGGAGAGGACAACCCACTCCACTATTCTTGCCTGGAAAATCCTATGGACGGAGAAGCCTGGCAGGCTGCAGTCTATGGGGTCGGACATAGCTGAGCACACTTCTTGAGTCTTGAGCCTGAAGTTGTTAGAAAGGCGACTGACACATAATAAGTGTTGGAATATTATTGTTAATAATCAAACATTACTAATAATATCAACGCTGTGATTTGATAAAATGCTATTATATTAAAAATTTAGAATCACTACATATGAACAAATGATTGAGAAAGTACACAATGATAAATGCTCTCATAAATTGTCATGCTTTCAAGTAAACTTCCATTTCATTATCAGTTGCATTTATATCTACGCTTGAAATAGCAGTGCTGGATGTTTATGAAGATACATGGAGATCTCTGTGTACACACACACATATGTATGTGCGTACATATATGTTCATTCCGTCTTCACGTGAAGCATGTATGTGCTTCCGCAGTAGGTGCAGCCAGGTTGGGAACTCCTGGCTTTTTAAACTTAAATGCTTATTCTTTACATACGTCATACGAATTAGTACAGATGCTTTTCTGAAAGAAATTTCATTGACTCTGATAGATATCAGGCTGCAGTTGGTTATGAATCGAATACAGTTAAATGTAGCTTGAAACAACCAACAGAACTTGCATAGTATCTTCCTTAGGCTAGTAGATTTCACTCCAAGTTACCAGGGAGCTCAGGGATCTGACAGAGAGGACTGAAGGGAGAACCAGGGACCATTTTGTGAATGGAGGTCGTGTAGATAGAATAGTTACAAGCCCATGGCAACCATCTGAGGAAGAAGGTAATATAGTCCTCTTTTAAAGATAAGAAAACAGACTCAGGGGTTTCAGCAACTTGCTCAAAGTCTTTCAACAAAGCTGAGATTCAAATCTAAGCCCGGATGCCAGAGTGCCATACTTTTTAGACCATAATTGGTCTAGAAAATGACTGTCATTTTAATATAGCCTCAGGGTTGTACAAGCTCTTTTGGTTATATTTTTATCTGGCTTGATCCCCAGAACACAGCAAATGAACTTAATGCAGATGGAGACAACGGAAGAATAAACATAGCTATTCATCACGGCAGAGAGTCGGACAGGACTCAACCAAACAACAGCAACAAACGGTTCATCGTGGCAGCCAGCAACAAGGAAGCGTCTCGGATCGTCCATGAGATTCCTTACAAGCCAGAGGTGAAAATCTAGGTTATTTGAAGGTGTATTCCTGATGTATCCGTGGAGAGAGATGTACTCCACGTCCACCATCTCCTCTGCCATCTTTGAATTTCTCTAGTATCTGCAAAGTGGCGATCTTCTGGCTGAAGGGGGATGGAGTCAAGGCCAGAGGCAGGACTGCTTGGCAGTGCCAGCATGCCTGGCAAATTCCAATAGGATCTCCTTAGTCTCCGCAGAGTTTCTGAGCATCCCAAGGAAAATGCATGAAGCTGGAGCCCAGGCAGCTGGCACCGAATTGTCACTGTGGCGTGGTGATTCCCAGCTTGTCACTCCCAGAGGCTGGGTTGGTCACGACCCTGGGACTGGAGAGTCCATTTATAAAACAGAGAGTGGAGTACACGCGGAATCCTAGCTAGTGATTTCTTGGCTTGAGACTCTTGGTTCTACTGGATTCCTTTTTATTTCCTGAAAGCCGTGGGGTGAGCCAGTGGTCTCCAGTCGCATCTAAGCAGATGCTGCTCCGGCTTTGCCAAATCTCGGCTATTTGAATCAGTTCCTTGGGCGTCAGTAAAGTTTAGGCCTGTCTCAGCGCCTGCGGGTGGGGGATAAACAGGCAGAGACCTAAGTCTCCACTGCAAACGTGATAGTGGTGGAGTGATGAGGCTGTAAGAAAGAGGCCATTCTGAGTGATAGGTTATCTTTCAAAGGAAGGAAAAGTACTGGATAAGGAAGCATCCTATCTAGATCAAGGAATGCATGTCTAAAGGGCTACAGAGAAGGGGAAGAGAAGCAGGCTCCCTGAGCACAGAGAAAGCAAGGAGATTGAGGCTGATAGCCCATATCCATTAATCCTCTAGGGAAGCTTGTGATATAGGGGAGTATGCGGAGGAAGGGTGGCCCTTAGTAATTTGTCTATTCTTTAAAAAACCTTTTTAAAACTGAAGTGCAGTTGATTTATAATGCTGTTTTAGTTTCAGGTGCATAGCAAAGTGATCCATTTGTACATGCATATATGTCTTTTTTTTTTTCAGATTCTTTTCTCTAATTTTTTTTCCTCTTATAGGTTATTACAAAATATTGAGTGTAGTTCACTAAGGGTCTATTCTTTGACCTCTCTGTGCGCTAGGAAGGCATTTGGATGTCTGCTCTTGTCTTAGGCCAGTACTCTGTGACATATTAAGCCAGTACCTCTTTTAATTAGCATGTGCCCTGTGGTTTCCCCTCTCTTCAACTATTGCCCCCCTCCCCTCAACTATTGCCCCCCTTCCCAGCCCGTTTCAGGGTTTTCTTCCTATGAGGATTCCAGAGGACACTCTCATATTGCCTTATTCTATCAACTGTTATTCCTGTGAGTGAGGTTTGTTCAGCACCTTCTTCCCTTTCTCTAAAGTACCTGGACTGAACTCCTGATGTTTTTGTAAAGAAGCAACAATAAACGAAGATGAACAATTATTTATTGAGCATCTACTAAACATGTGTAAGGCCCTGGGAAAGCCACGATCAATGGAACTGTCTTTCCCTTAAGAAGGGGACATCCTCTTAGGGAGGCACCTTTTAAGAGGGGAAAATACAATTACAGGCAAGTGTGTATAATATAATGTGCGTGCATGCCCAGTCCCTTCAGTCGTGTCCGACTCTCTGTGACCCTGTGGACCACAGCCTGCCGGGTTCCTCTGTCTCGGGATTCTCCAGGCAAGGACACTAGAGTGGGTTTCCGTGCCCTTCTCCAGGGGATCTACCTGACCCAGGGATTGAACCTGTGTCTCTTATGTCTACCTGCATTGGCAGGTGGGTTCTTTACCACTAGTGCCACCTGGGAAGCCCCTAATAGAGTGTAAGAAGTTATTATTAAGAATATTGCAGTGCTGACTATGAACAAGTTTTTCTCAAGCATTCCTCTGGGCCAGTGGAGCCCATTCTGTCCCAGGAGATTTTACCTCCCTCAGAGGTCAGCGTGAGTCATTACCTGGCAGCAGGGCAGGGGTCAGAACATAGGAGCGTAGATGGAGGGAACGAATCAGGGGCTGTGAACTGAGGCCACCTCGTCAAACAGAGGGCACTCTTGGCCCAGTGATGGCCTCTGAGTCTCCCTCACCAGCCATTAGGCGTTATGAAGTGCTGAAGGAGCCAAGTTACAACATGCAAGATAAGCATGCTTTCCCCTCGTAAAGAGAGCATTTCTTGATACTATCTCCTCTTCTTCCTCTTCTTATTTAGATTAAAACAGGGTAGGTTAGTCTATAAAACGTTTTTGAAGACGACTTTAGAGAGTCCCTTGGACTGCAAGGAGATCCAACCAGTCCATTCTGAAGGAGATCAGCCCTGGGATTTCTTTGGAAGGAATGATGCTGAAGCTGAAACTCCAGTATTTTGGCCACCTCATGGGAAGAGTTGACTCATTGGAAAAGACTCTGATGCTGGGAGGGATTGGGGGCAGGAGGAGAAGGGGACGACAGAGGATGAGATGGCTGGATGCCATCACTGACTCGATGGACTTGAGTTTGAGTGAACTCTAGGAGACGGTGATGGACAGGGAGGCCTGGTATGCTGCGATTCATGGGGTCGCAAAGAGTCAGACACGACTGAGTGACTGAACTGAACTGAACTTAGAAGAAACGGGAAGGAAACTTGTCTGGAAGCTGGTTAGGAGATTATTTTGAAATGATGATGTTTCCTAGAGCAGAGGTCCTGAATGTTCAGGGAAGACTCTGAGAATAATGAACAATGGGGACCGAAAAGACGCTCATCCCAGGGCACATGGTTGTATCATAGAGGAAGTATCGCTCTGAGCTCCAGGACCCTCCCACCCCAGGAACAGTTGAGGAAAAGATGATTTTGCAAACAGGAGGAACCAAAACTTGGCATCAACCTTTGGAGAAATACAGATTAACTGATGTCAGTAGATGCAAATGAGACGGCTTCAGAATAAGAACCCGCTGAATAATGGAAAGAATCAACCTATCTTTGGGAAGTCATCTGTCTAAACATCATGAATTAAAGCATCTTTGTGTACTTGCAGATTTTTTTTTTGTTGCCCAGTCCTGTCTGACTCTCTGTGACCCCACGGACTGTAGCCTGCCAGGCTCCTCTGTTCATGGGATCTTCCAGGCAAGAATACTGGAGTGGGTTGCCATTTCCTTCTCCATTTGCAAAGTTAAAGAAGTGATATTAAAATATTGTGTAAATAGTCTCCTATTTAGAGGACACCAATATGAAAAATTACCAAAAAATGGACAGAAGAGACGTAGTTCTTAAGAACACGTAGGATCGGCTTTCCCTTTAGCTATTTTTCTTCTTCTTCCCCCACCCCCCTGCCCCGGCCTGCCCCAGGAGAGATAATTTCAAATAGAAATGGATTTCCTGAAAAGGAAACTTGTAGCAGTCTATGAACTCCCCAAAGAGGAGAGCTGACTCAAGGTCCAGAAATAGCAGAAATGGGAAAAAGGATTCAGAAAACCCTGGCCCACTTGTGTATGGAGGGAGAATAGCTTCTGGGCTGTCTTAGTAAGAGAAACCCTATAATATATAAATCAACAAAGACACAACCAGCTAGGCACTGTTTCTTCGCTTGTTAGCCTAAAAGGAACTAGAAGAGACCGCGATTTAAATGTTTTGGTTGGTGGAGTTCCTCGAGTTGTGAACAGTGACATTTTAAGTCAATAGATGGTTTTGAATATCTGTGCCCATCACCAGTGCGGTAGAGGGACTCCACAAACTCTGAGACAGGACTCTTGTATGCTTTAGCCAGAGCTGGGATATGATTCATGCATGGGATGATAATGTGTTGGAATTTTTGAATAAACTAAAAAGTACCCTGTAAAATAGCATGATCCTAATATTAGTCACAGATAATTGATATCTGATCTGACGTTTTGAGAGTCCAGATTGTGCATGGTGGCAAACAACATATACAAAAACCCAAAACCTGATCTCTGAGATGTTATGTATTTTTGCCCCTGCTGTTTCTCGAATAGCGAGTGACTGGATTTCGGGGGTGGGGTGGAGAAGAGGGTGAGCTGGAAGCCATGTCTTACATTAGGGAGAGAAGTCATTTCCAAACGGAAATCTTTGTTTACTGTGTATCTGGCTTTTAAACGCGAGAGTATTTAATCCAAAGTGAAATTGGTAGATTTCACAGATGTATTTATTCCTCTATAATCAAAAGATCAGTCTTGTAGAGTTTTTTTTCTTTAAAGATTATTCTACAGTGTGAATAAACCCTTCTTAGAAATGATAGCTTCTCTCTTCTGAACCTTTTCATCTCTTCCACAGCTGATTAAAAGGGCTGCTCATGGTCTTTCTCAGCTGCTTATAAGGAATAAAAGGCAAACCAGTGCAGCAGAAAGAGATGAATAAAGATTCCTTTGTTCCTGATCACGTGCCTGCAGAGAGAACACCACTGCCCTTGAGGCGCTCTCTTGAGTGGGTTCAGGACCGTCCCCCTTCCTGTAGCAGTCCGCCCCATCCTCTCACAGCCCCGCCTGAAAAAGCAGCGGTGTTTGCGGTGGTTCCCCTGCCACCAAGCGGCTACCGCCTCCAGCCCCCTTTACCCAGACAGCAGAGAGGAGCTGCTGACAGCTCAGTGTGGCCGTGGATTCCCTCTGTCCAGTGGACACTGTTTCAAAGAAAATAACAGGGATTACATGGCCTTAGATGCTTCCAGCAATGGAAACACATTTAAAAACACAATTTGGCTGCATTGATGGTGTCTGTTTGGGGGGGATTGCAAAGGAATGGATCAGCATGTTTGTCAGAGACGGAAGGAGGCGGAGGAAAAGAAATCCCTTTATCTTCTCTCTCTGTGAGGCGTCACATGACTTTAGTTTGCCCATCACATCTGAGTTCTCTGCTCAATCAATGTGGTATGTTTGCTTGGATTTCCTGGAATAGTAGGGCATCTTGTCTTTGGAATCTTAAAATTCTGATTTCTGTGGTTTTTCACTCTTCTCTTAGAAATCTTTATAATCTAGCTTCCTGGGGGACTCCGTATGGCTTTTCGACATATTGATTTATTAGTATGGGTAGCCCTGGCCCCTGTGCAGAGCCTTACATATAGTAGTTGTTCAATAAATGTTCCCAGAAGTGAGTGAATAGAAAAATGAAGAGGTCAAAATATTAAACTATTTCATGAAATTCTGATGAGTAATCCTCTCTCCTTAGGATTACTCTGGTCTTGATCCTAGGCTCAAATAGCAGGCTTCTCTGCTCAGTAGAGTAGCCACTGCGGGTAAGATTAGGAGAAAGATGGTCAGAGTAAATTTGGCCCCATTTTTCCTCAGGAAAGTCTTTTGCTCTTTAGCTGCCTACCTAGGACTTACTAAGCTGTTAGTATTTCTTTGAGTTCAGAGAAAAAGGTAAACCTTGGAGATCCAGTTTAAGCTCCTGAAGAAGGTACTTCTCTTCTGAAAGACCCGAGCCTGTCCTTCTGCCCCAGTTTGACTAGACGTGATGGAGAAGAGAGTGAACCCCGTGTCAGCTACTGGTTTTGTTTGTGTGTGCAGTTACCACGGTTACCAGGGTCGTCATTCTCTCTTCCAAGGTCATAGCCAGGAGAGCGGCCTGCATTGGTTTTCTAGGGCTGCTATAACAAAGTATTATAGCTTGAATGGCTTAAACAACAACAACAAAAATTTTGCTTTCTTGCAGTCCTAGAGCTAAGAAGTCTAAGTTCAAGGTGCTGGCAGGGTTGGTGGCTTCTGAGATCGCTCTCCTTGGCAGGTAGAGGGCCGTTTTCTGTCTCCCTCTATGAGTGCCTGTGTCTACATTTCCTCCTCTTATAAGGACACCGGCTGTATTGAGTAGGGCCCTCCCTCATGCCCTCTTTTAACCTTAATTGTCCCTTTAAAAGCTCTCTCTCTCTAGTCACATTCTGTGGTAGTGAAGGGGCTAAGGTTTCAACATATGAATTTTTGGGGGGAAATAATTCAGTTCATAACAGGGAAATAACAGCCAGCTCCTTGTTCTACCACTGGATATAAGTTATTTACCTCTGGAGGAAACTGAAGCTATGAAAATAGAGAGCAAAAACTACTGATGATAACTGAAAGTGACCAGAATTGTTGATGTTGGAGTAAAGCTAAGGAGCAATAATATAGCTGAGTGCATTTAACTAAAACAAAGCAAAACAAAACAACCACATTTCCCTACATCAGATGTAAAAGAGATTCCTAATATGCAGGAAGAACAAGGGAATTTTCCACTTACTGTAAATCAGGCTTCTGTCTTAGCATGCTACTTGAGCCTTTTAAGAAATGAGCAATTTAAAAGGTGAAGGGAAGTTACAGACGTGTAGGAAAGCAAACTATGGAGAAAAGACAAAAAGAAGCAGAATTGTTTGGCTTAATGAAAGCTGACAGGTCAAAGAAGAAGGCTCCATGATTTGAAGAATAGTAGGTGTCTTAGCTGGCTTGTTGTTATATTAGCCATGTCCAACTCTTTGTGACCCCATGGACTGTAGGCCATCAGGCTCCTTTGTCCATGGAATTTTCTAGGCAAGAATAGTGGTATGGGTAGCCACTCTCTTCTCCAGGACTTGGGCTGCTCTTACAAATCACCATAGTCTGGGTGGCATGAACAACAGACACTTCTCAGTGTCATGGGGACTGAGAAGACTATGATCTGGTGGGCAGAGCTGGTGTCCGGTGAGGACCCAGTTCCTGATTTGCAGATGGCAGAGATCAGAGACACAGAGAGAGGGAGAGGAAGAGAGAGAGAGGGAGAGAGAAGGAGAGAGAGAAGGAGAGAGAGGAGGAGAGAGAAAGGGCAAGCTCTTATGTCCTCTCCTTTAAGGGCCTTAAGCCCATTTATGAGGGTTCCACCATCATGACCTACTTACCTCTTAAGGGTCCTACCTCCTAATACCACCACATTAATGGTACAGTGTTTGGGGGCAGGGTCACAAACATTCAATCCATAATTGACTGAATATTATAGAGTTATAGTACAGTTATTGGGAAAGAGTGTCCATTTTCACTGATGTCAAAAGGTTCCTCTAAGAAATTGTAAAAGAAATAAGCACTTGAATGACTGGGGACTTCTATTGATACAAAACTTAAGGGGCTCATCTTTCAGGTACATTGAGAGCAAACTAAGGATACTGCATTTTTAAAATTGAAACAGAATAGAGATATACAAGTTAAAGTCTAAAATCAAGAGTAGGGAATCACTGACTTTTAGGGCTGGAGGAGATTTGTGGTCTTTGGGACCAACCTTCTCCTTGTACAGGACCTTACAGAGGTTTAGGCTGCAAGGCCACGCAGCTAGCATGCACAGTTGCTGTGGCAGTTCTCATTTTTGCTCTTTTACGAGTAAAATGATCTTAGGCAAGTTCGTTAAACACATCATATTACATATAGAAAGGATAGGAGGTGTAATGAGAATTTAATGATTTAAAGTGCTGAGTCCTACGTGATTGAAAATGTACTTGAGTCCCAAGTGGCTGAAAAATTCTAGCATTTTAAAGAGGTAATTAAATTGAAAATGTGAACATGTGGAACTTTATTTAATGTCCTTTTTGTAGAGCCAAAACTCAAGGGAAAAATCTGTGATTTGACTGCTCAGAGCACCCTGTGTGAATTGTGCTTTTATGCAGCTATCTGATTTTCTAGCAGAAACCATAGGGTTATTATTGCAAAAGAACTTCTTATTGTTTTTTACTTCTTTTTTTCCTAGATGGCTTTATTTTTTCATTTTGAGAATGTTTTATGATTAGGAAAACAATTCACATTTTTTCATGCATAGGGCCAAAATTTAAGCTCTAGAAGAGAAACTTTTATGACATAGAATATTACCTGTTTTAATAATTCATTCCATTTTTTTTAAAAATTGGAGGATCATTGTTTTATGATGCTATGTTGGTTTTCTGCCATACAACAATGCAAATTAACCATAAATATATATATATATACACGTACGTATATCCCCTCCCTGTTGCGCCTCCTTCCCATCCACCTGCCATCCCATCCCTCTAGGCTGTCTCAGAGCACAGAGTTAAGCCCCCTGTGGTATACAGCAGCTCCCCACCAGCTAGCCTTTTCACACATGGCAGTGTATCTATGTCGGCGCTACTGTCTCGGTTCATCCCCGTCTCTCCTTCCCCCTCTGCGCCCACAAGTCCATTCTTTTCGTCTGTGTCTTTACTTCTGTCCTGCAAATAAGTTTATCAGTACCATTTTCCAGATTCCATATATATGTGTTAGTATACAATATTTGTTTTTCTTTTTCTGACCTACTTCACTCTGTATAACAGGCTTTAGGCTCATCCACCTCGGTTCAGCTAACTCACATTCATTACTTTCCAGGTCTGAGTAATAGTCCAGTGTGTATATGTACCGCAACGTCTCTATCCGCTCATCCGTTGATGGCCAGCTAGGTTGCCTCCATGTCCATGCTGCTGTAGATGGTGCTGCAGTGAACACTGGGGCACACGTGTCTCTTTGAATTATGGCCTCAGGGTATACGCTCCGTAGTGAGATTGTTGGGTCGTATGGTAGTTTTAGTCTTAGTTTTAAAAGACTTTCTAAGCTGTTCTCTATAGTGGCCATTTCAATTCACATTCCTATCAACGGAGCAAGAGTGTTCCCTTTCCTTCACATCCTCTCCAGCATTTATTGTTTGCTGATTTTTTGATGATGGTCATTCTATCCTATCTTTATCGTCTTCTTCCTCAAATTTTGTTGAATGTCAAGATTGTGCTCTGTGATTTACTAGATCTATGTTTAAAATGTATCAGACTATTTTATTAGTATTAAAGATATATGTAACATGCTTATCCAATTAAACTTTTGAATCATAATTTTAAACAGTAAACTTTTAACTTAGATGTAAGAGGCATTTTTGAAAGGCATATACTGAATTTAGTCAGCATTTGCTGAAGTTTGATAATGGTTGAAACTTTCCCTTAAATGAGAGTAAATTAAGTCAAGTCTTTAAGAATGGTACCCTGATTTTGGCAAAGCATAGTCTATTTAACACACACATTCATGTATTAAAAATATTCCTTTTAGCATCTGGGAGAGTTTCCTTTTCAAAGGAAACCACTTTTTAAAAAGGGGTTGGATTCTGAAGATTTTACTCTTTTTTATTTCTTCCAAGCAGTTAGTCACAGCTTCTCAGCATTTCCACTTAATGAAGAAGATGGTGCTTCATTTTTCGAGGGAAGAAACCGAGTATCTGAGCTTCTGAACTCAGGGTTCACTGAGGTGCTGCTTCCTGAATCTGGTGATACGTAAGTGTGAGAGGTTGGTTGAAAGACTTTACTTTGTACAAAATTCTGTCTTCTCATTTGTGTAATCAGGTTTGCAGGAGATTTGGGCTCATTGGGAGTCTTACCACATGAAAACCTGATGGTTGGCCTGGGAGGGAAAAAGACGAGAATGATGACTGAAATTTGAGCACCAGAATGTTGAGGTTAAGACTCAAAGAATGAGCTCTCTCAGCTTGTTGGGGAGCTTCCTTTAGAGGCAAGGACATCAGCTGGAGGGAAGAGGTCTGAGGAACCCAGACTACATCCTAGGATGCCGGCTTACAATCTTTGAGAGTAACTTTCCAAGCTGTGGCAATCTGGGAGACATTGGACCATTTGTTTGTTTTTTTTTTTTGCAGGAGAGAGGGAAAACTGAGACAGCAAGGTCACCCTTTTGAAAGTCTTATAAGAGTCATGCTCTTGATGGGGAGAGGAGCCTCTTCCACCCTAGGAATGTTCATTTGCTCACTCATTCATTCACACGTGAAGTGACGTGGCAGTACTGAGATGCTAGAAAGCTTAGCAGAACAAAACTTCAGCCCTCATAGAGGGCTGCAGTTCTAATATGGAGGTAGAAAGTCACTGTGCATCATATAAAAGAAGGGTTATAGACCAAACCAAAGCAGGATAAGGGGCTAGGCAGCATGCTAGTGGGCAGTGGGCAGGGATTATGTTGCCTTGGAACTCAGGGAAGATCTCTTTGTAAGAAGGCCTGAAAGAAGTGTGGGAGTGGGCGAGACATATGGGGAAGGGCATCTCAGGGAGTGAGAACAGGTGTGAACTTGGTGTAGGCAAGCAGTGATAAGGAAGCTGGCTCTGCTGAATCATAATGACTAGGAGTGGTGGTGGTGGAGGAGATGATAAAAGAAAGATGAAGTTGTGGGGCAGATTATGAAGGCTCTTGTAGATTCTTGACAAGCATTCTGCTTTGACTATGAGGTGTGAAGCTATTTGAGGGTTTTGATCAGGAGAGTGACATAAAATGACATAAAATGACTTTTAAAAGGGTCATTCTGGGGCTTCTCTAGTGGTCCAGTGGTTGAGAGTCCGCCTTGCAATGCAGTGTGATCTTTGGTCCAGGAAAATCCCACATACAGTGGAGCAGCTAAGCCTGTTTCGCACAACTACTGAGCCTGCGCACCTAGAACCCATGCCCTGCAATAAGATAAGCCTCTGCAATGAGATGCCTGCGTACCACAGTGCAGAGTATCCTCCGCCCTCTGCAACTAAAGAAAGTCTGCACACAGCAATGAAGACCCAGCAGAGCTAATAATAATAAATAGGTGAATAAATAAAATTATTTAAAAATAAAAGGACAATTCCAATGACAGAGTGAGAGGATAATTTTAGAGGCTTGGCTACAGGACACTCAGACAGGAGGCAACTGGAATAATCCAACAAGAGGTGATGGCAGCTTGGACCAGGGTGGAAATGATGTGTGAGAAGTGGGGGGAATTTGGATGCTTTTGATGGTAGAGTAAAAAGATTAGCTGATGGGTGGGGTGCTGTAAAGTTTGGGACTTCCCGTCATTAAGACAGGAAAATGGTTTGAAGAACAGGATTGTGTTGGTTTTAGGAAATGTAGTATGACAGGACTATTAGATTCCTAAGTGGCAGTGCTGACAAGGCAGTTAGATACCTCAGCATGGGATTCTGGGGGAGAAGTTAGTGCTGAAAATCTCAATTTGAAAGTTGCTAGTATATAGGTGATATTTAAAGGCAAAGGGGGAGTGATGAGAGGAACAACAGAGCCTTTGGCAATAGCCAGGAAGTAGCAGCTTGGCACAGGACCAAAAACTGCTATGGATTAAGGCTTTTGGCAGCAGGTGGTGGCGGGGGAACACAGTCAGTAGCTGATGAAGAAAAATGTTATGACTGTCAAGGAAACCGGGTCACCTTGCAAGGAGGAGGCAAACTGGTTGATTTCATGGAGTAGGAGGCCAAGGACACAGCTTGGTGAAGGCTCAGACCCAAAGATCCTTTCTGTTGCAATTGTTTTGTCAGGCAGGTGTGGCCTTTGATTTACAAACCTGCTTGTGCTTTGGATAATTAGCTTCAAGCCTTCTATTTCCTAAATGTGAGTTCCTTATGAGAAAAATATACCACGTTTTCATTCTAATCTGAATAGACATAAGCTTAGATCAGAGGTCTTTGTATATGGTACAGTGTTCAGCAAATATTTGTTCAATGAATTAATTAGTAAATTACCGAAAGTTTTGGAAATTCAAAGTTGCAGAGAGCACTCATCATGAGGATTAGCTGTGCTGGGCTCTCCTGAACACATGGCCTGCTCTGTTGGAAAATGCCCTTGCTTTTGTGCATGTGAAACTCACCAAATCAGTTACCATGGGGTGGCTTCCTGGGTTATGACCTTTCTAAGACTAAAATGATTGATTGCTTGGCTGCTGTTTAAAAGTATTTGTCCCAAGTAAAAGTTTTAGTGTTACAGGCAGAATTACTCACTGAAATATATGCTTAAGTTGAAATTTCTAAGTAGGCTCTTGTAAAAACAGGCAATTACTTGCTCAAGGCAGTTAATTGCATGCACAGATGGGTGCTTGTGTTACCAATTACTCATTTGCACTTGTGATTACCATTTGCCTTAATTCATGAAATCTGGGGGAATTCTTAGGTAATAAGAAAGGTTTTAGGCATTTAAAAAACATATCAGTAACAGAAGAGGAGACCCAGAGGGAAGCAGAAGCTAAATATAAAACCCTATTTCACTGGCTGTATGTAAAGAACAGTTTTTGAGGCTCATGGTTGCTCGAGGTAAGAGGTTTACTTGATTGTCTTGCTTAAGTTATTTCCGTTTACACTGTCAGCTTAAAAAAAGGAAAAGAAATGAAAACAGTATTTCAGCATTTCTCATTTTGTTTTCTTGCAGCTTTCTGTTAATGCTCTCTGTGAAACTGTTTCTACTTTGATGGTTTCTAGTTTGCTGGAAGAGCTTTTTTTTTTTTTTTTCTAAAATACACATTGAAATAACTTGAAATCCCAGATTTTGGGGGGAAAGTGTAAAAATCTCACATCCTCCAAGGTTGTGGTGAATTGTCAAGGAGACTTGCTGTTTGAGGTGGTTATCATGACAACCCAGTGCTATGATAAATGGACAGGGACTATAAACAGAAAATGAAGGGAATTCCCCTCCTCATCAAAATATGAGCATCAGCTTTAAGAAAAAAAAATTTTTTTTTCAAAACAATTCTTGAATAGTCTACTGTAAGCAGCCTGGAATAAATGTTTTGTGAGGACAAATATCCTACGCTAAGATGTTCTCATGTGATGCCAATCTTGAGTCCTGTAAATGGAATTAAGCTGTCAAACTCTCTACTCTGTGAAAGCTACAAAGAACTTTTACTGCAGACTTTCTCTAGGCACTTTGCAGGATTTGTTTTTTATTCTGGTAGTTGAAATTATTGTCCAGAGTGTTCTGGGAAAAGGAGACAGGGAGTAAACGCATCCCAATAAAGCAGTTTAATTAATAGGACAATGGGTTTAAGGCCTAGAGATGCCTGAATGTCCCGTTGCCTTAGAGGACTCACAGAAATAGGGAACAAACTAGTGGTAACCCTTGGAAAGAGGGAGGGGCAGTATAGGAATAAGGTATTAAGAGGTACAAGCTATTAGATATAAAATAAACTACACAGATATATTGAACAATGTGGGGAATATAGCGAATATTTTATAATAACTATAAATGGAGTGCTGTTACTGAACAAGAGTTTGTGTGCCAGACACACAACGGGGCCAAATAAACTGAAACGTTGGAGTTTGGAGCAGAGAAAGGTTTATTGCAGGACCATGCAAGGAGAATGGGTGAATCAAAATGACAACCCACTCCAGTATTCTTGCCTCGAGAATTCCATGGACAGAGGAGCCTGGCAGGCTGTAGTCCATGGGGTCGCAGAGTTGGACATGACTGAAGAACTAACACTAACACACTGTCCCTCACCCCTTAACCCCACAGGGTCGAAGTAGAGTATTTTTAAAGGCCACGTGAGGGAGTCGCATCTCTGGGTATGTGATAAGCTAGTGCACAGTTCTCTGTTTGGTTGATGCTGAGGTAACAGGCAGTTAATGCTACCAATCCTTAGGCATCAGAAAGTTCTGGAGGCTGTGTACTCAGGATCATCAAGTAGTTAATTTCTTTCTTTTGATGGTGTGTTTTACCCTCTCCAGTATTCTTGGGCTTCCCTGGTGGCTCAGCTGGTAAAGAATCCACCTGCAATGTGGGAGACCTGGGTTTGATCCCTGGGTGGGGAAGATCCCCTGGAGAAGGGAATGGCTACCCACTCTAGTATTCTGGTTTGGAGAATTCCATGGACTGTGTAGTCCCTGGGGTTGCAAAGAGTTGGACCTGACTGAGTGACTTTCACTTTAGCACCTGAAAAACTCAGGAGATGTGCAGGAATACTATTATCTGGTGCTTCAGAGAGGAGCTACAGCAGAGGATTGGGCGAGGTGTCTGTCCTGGGAAGGCCCCATAGGGTCCTGCTCGGTTACAGTATAATCTTTGAAAAGTGTGAATCACTGTATTGTACACTTGTAACTTACATACTGCTGCTGCTGCTGCTAAGTCGCTTCAGTCGTGTCCGACTCTGTGCGACCCCATAGATGGCAGCCCACCAGGCTCCTCCATCCCTGGGATTCTCCAGGCAAGACCACTGGAGTGGGTTGCCATTTCCTTCTCCAATGCATGAAAGTGAAAAGTGAAAGTGAAGTTGCTCAGTCGTGTCCGACTCTTAGCGACCCCATGGACTGCAGCCCACCAGGCTCCTCCATCCATGAGATTTTCCAGGCAAGAGTACTGGAGTGGGGTGCCATTGCCTTCTCCAACTTACATACTATTATGCATCAACTATACTTCAATTAAAAAAGAAAAAAGCC
The DNA here is from genome assembly GCF_042477335.2 of Ovis canadensis. Lineage (NCBI taxonomy): Eukaryota > Metazoa > Chordata > Mammalia > Artiodactyla > Bovidae > Ovis > Ovis canadensis. Next base: position 117,588,048 of record NC_091247.1, on the reverse strand, counting down.
ACAGGAAAAAAGAGCTTTCTATAGGGATGTGGGATTGAAGAGTCACCTCCCCAACCCTCTGTGAGATCTAGTATAATCCTTGGAAGATTTGCAGTGATGACTGGGTCAGTTCCCGGATTCTCCTGCAGTCCTTTCCCGTGCATGCTCCTGCTGAACCAAGGAGCTCCAACTCTGTGGAACATTGTTAGGACAGTGAAAGTTATGCTGCAGGAACACACAATCCCCAAATCTCAGCATCCTCACACAACAGTGGTTTACTTCTCTGCTGTGCTCTGTGTTCATTGCGTGTCACGTCTGAGACGGGGGCCTTGTTCATCAGAGTCACTCTTGAAGCAGTCTCCATTACTGATGTTTCTGGCCACTGCGTCAGAGGGGAAAGAGGAGTTTTACAGGTCTTGTATTATCAATTAAATGCTCCTTTTTGGAAGTAACTTACATTCCTCTATTAACAGCTCATTCCCCATAACTAGTCATATGGCTCCATACACCATCAGGGAACCAGAAAAGGCTATCCTAGCCTGTGTCTGGGTAAAAGGGTGAACCAGAAACAGTTGGCAGGCGGTATTCCAAGTGACTTTAGATACAGATGGACCGCATAGGATGTTTTCTGTTTGGTGCCAGGTGCCACAGAACTGCCACCCGTAGCCAGACCGCAGCCCACGTGCTGCCTTCTTTGCAGGCGCTGTTTCTTTTGCCACATACGCTCCTAGGAGGACGGCCACACTATGGTAGTTAATGTTACCTGGGGCACATCTTTTTTTCTTTTTTTCATTCTCCTGAGGATGATAAGTTTTAAATAACTATACGATCACTTCTTAAGAGTTTCTTAGACATTTGAAAAGAAATCAAATTGTGTTATTTGTGGTTGAATGTGATTAGCAGAGTTCTAAATCTTTGCATCAAAGTGTTCAAAATTATGTAAACTTGAGTACTTGAGCTATTTCTTTTTGGCAGGAGGCATCTTCTCACATTCTGTCTTAGTTTTGAAGCATTTTGGGCTTTTTGTTTTGGGATGTGTGAACAGATTAAGAATTGTACTGTATCTGAAAACTCGGAGGAGAATTGAATTCTAAATTTGTTAGCCATCATACCAGCTCACAAAATAGATAAATTAAGGCGGAACCAGATGAGAGGAAAAGGAAGGGTAGATTCACAGCCTTTGTAGCTTCTTAAAAACTGCATTCTGGCCTTGGTAACAATGTTTGGTAAACAAGGCAGATGAATAATGGCATAAAAAAAGACTTGTGCTAATTCCAATCTTGACCTCTGGCTCCTTCTCAAAGAGGACCTAGTGATAATACCAACTGGTATGTCTAAGGTAACAGGGCCCTTTTTACTTCTTTGTAGTCTGGTCTAAGAGAGATTGTTCTTGCTTTATGATTTTTGTTGCTAAGTCTTTGCTGGATATTTCTCAAAGTGCATTTGAATACTAGGTTTCCATCAGTTAGCTTCCTTTGCTCTCTTCCAGTGTGAATTGAAAATTCTACCAGGGATATGCAATGCTGTTTTTTCACTCTAAGCTCTATTTCCTTTTTTACCCCAGTTGCTGCTTGCTCTTTGGAATTCCTGTTCTAAATGTTCTCAGGGATAAGTGTTCTTTCCTATGCCTGTGGTAATGGGTGGTAGGTATTTTTCCTGTGAAGAAGCACTTCCCACCCGGAATGGATGCTAAAATCTGGTTACTTATTTTCATAAAGTGATGATAATTTCCTGTTTAGTTTTACAGAGAAGGCGTAAATAGCCTCTGGAGACAGTGGTTTCAGATATTGTTTAATTGCTTTGTATTGTTTGTCTTATAATAGTGTTATCAAATTCATTGTCCATTTTCATTTGTGCCTCCGATGCCTCATAGCTATAACACTGAAAGAATTAATTATCAAGATTTCTCCTTTTCAAAATCTGCAAAATCACTGTCTCTCAAATTGAAAATGGAACTTGCCAACTTTGTGCTAATAAGTAACTCATGTGGCTTTGTGCATGAATGAGGCTTAGTAAATTCACGTTTTGATAGTGGAGGTGATTACACTGATGAAAAGTGTCACGCATGTGCCAGGCTCCCGTTTTGTACAGTGGTCCACTCTCATGAACAGGTGTATTGTGGGAGCTTGTGGCTGTGTATCAATCAGAGGGAAAAGTCACAGAATTACGGAAGGAGAGAATAGGCAAAGACAGATTTTCTTTTTTTTCAAACTTATAAAGCTATAAAACCCTTTCTCTAAGGAAAATCTGAGGTGGAAATCCAATATATAAACTAAGAACTGACTTGAGGCTAAAATGTGGTGGTAGGAACAGGCGTCCTAGGGACTAATGTATTTTCCATTCGCTACACCCCAAACTTTCATGGAGCACAGTTTGATAACCACTGACGCTTAGTCCCCTTTCTGTAGACAGAAAACCTGAGCCCACCCAGGGAAGGTGTGTGACTTCCCCAGGACTGTGACACAGCCAGACCACAGCCACGTCTTCTCATTTGCCTACTTTTGTCCTTTTCCATTAAAATGTGGCCTCACAGCAGCAGCAGCAGCAGCAGCAGCAGCAGTAGCAGCAGCAGTCAGAGGGTGTTTTTGTATAAACAAGAAGGAAGCAAGCACTGGTGTTATTACTGTTGCTACTCAAACAAAAATGTGTGGAAAAAACAGCTTTTGTGATCACTGAGTAAAGATTTTGTACCCAGAAGTTACCTCCAAAGAAATAAAAGCCAGGTTCAGCCAAGCCTGTGTAAAAGCAGAGAGAGAGGTTTCTGTGCAGCAGCCTGAACCTCCTTGCTCTCCCTGCCGTCACGGGGATGTCTTTCTTCCGATTGTGTGTGACCCAGTGTGAAATTGAATGAGAATTTGTCGGAACAAGTCAATGGAGTTTTCCAGCTCAGAAAGGGCTTATCGCAGTTCTTAGAGGGAAAGGGAGAAAGGACAATTAAAAAGCACAAAGGAAAGCAAACTCCACCCCCAGCGTTGCCATAGTTGAAACATGAAACCCTAGTCTCTTAGTGCATGTTAACAATTCCTAGACCAGAGAAAATTATGTGTATTCCAGTTTAAAGCGAAATCAATAGTTGTCTGCTGTGATTGAACGACACACTAGAGAACTGCACTGTAATTATATTCATGGCAGCGTCAAGGACAAATGCCCTGGGTTTTGAGTAGGTGTGAGACAGGAAAAAATTGCCAGCCCGGTCACAGAAGGTTAAAAAAAAAAGGACTCAGAAAGCCTTTCTTTCAGAATGGTGGTTTTAATTACATATTCTTCATCTAACAAATAACAGTTCTCTGATCCCGGCTAAAATCATTGCATTAAAAGAATGCGTCTGGGGGAAACAATGCTGTAAAACAGTTTTTTTTCACATTTCTGTGGGTTTTCAGCTGTTCTACCTGCTCCTTCCTCGTTGGGACTGGATTTTTTTTTCTTTTTTTCTTCTTAAAAGTAATAAAATATGAGCCCTAGTTTTAAAATTGTCATTGTTTCCCTTCCCCTTATGATTTAAAGAAGAACAATAAAATCGATGCTTCTGACATTGCAAGTTCGGCTGCTGCCTCAAAGTGTTAAACTTCATCTCATAGTTTCCTGGGGCTGTTTTGCGGCCACTAATTTATGATTGGACTCAGAACCTTTCCCTTTCGTATGATTAAAAAAAGTGATTTCTCTACCTTTGTCCGACCACCAGTAGAGATCCTACTGCGTGCCAGGTATATAGTCCTAAGAACACAAAGATGGATCAAATATAGCCCCAGCTTCTTTTTTTTTTTTTTGAGAGACTCAGTCTACTGAGTGATTATGGTAATAGTTAACCTTTCACTTCTTAGTTGAGTCTGTGTTCCTTACACACAAACAGGCTACCCCACTCCCTCCTACTCTGGTAGCTACAGAATTCTCTTTTCCTCCCTTGTTGCTGGTGAGAATTTCGCTACCACTCTTGGTCTTCTCCACTCCACCCATTGCAGATGCTCAGGACCTTGCCAAGCAATGGTGAACCTGGCCTGGGTCGGGGGGGAGGGATGGGTGGGCGCTGGATTCCCAGCAAGTCAAAAGATAGAAGGAACAGTTTCACATAGGTGTTTGAGTTTTAAGATGAGAGTGTCAAGTCATTAGGGCTGAGCCTTCTGGCCTGCGCATGAAGATTGCAAAGACAGTTTCCTGTGGGAAAGGAATTTAATAGAAGATTGAGGAAAGCAGAAACTCAGATTTTCTAGTTTTCTCTTTTCAGAGTTGGGTTTAGTTTTCCCCAGCCTGTAAGGCAGAGGTTGGAATCCAGTTGAGTGCGGTTAGAAGCTGTTTTGTTTGGCTCCCAGCATGTGGTGGTGGTGGTTTTTAATTTGAATTTAGGGACCAGCTTTTTACATTTGAGGGATTCCTCATGAAATCTGAAGTCTGACTTTTCTTGAAAATCAGATCTGGTAATCCAGCATGTTTAAAGTCAGATGGTAGCCGCTGCCTGATGGAAGGACAGTTCATTTTCATTTTACCACCAGGGCCCTGAGATGAGCATTCTCTTCAAGATAATCTGAAGGCTTTTGGATTCATCCTTTGTGAGTTGGAGGTGGGTTCCCTTCTAGTCAATAATCAATACAGAATCTTAGTTGGTCCTGGAACCATCTCCTCTGGGAAGTTTTCACTGACATGTATGGCCTGCTTGGGTGTTCCTATTTCTCCATAAAGTTGCTGGGGTTTGTTCTAGCCTAACAGAGACTCAGAGCCATCAGGAGGGACCACACGTAAGCCGAAGCGCCATCTGAATTCCCACACAGCTGCCCTCGGCCACAGCTGCTCTTTGGTTTTCAAGGTCTGAAATGTCCACTAGAAAAAGAATATTATGCTTGACAAGACAGGAGTTTAAGAGCAGAGGAGTCATTCCTGGTATTATAGCAAAGAGAGCTAAAGGTTTTCTTATATATTTTTAAGACAACTGATATTTATTGGGCCCCCACTCTGTGTCAGACACAGAAGACAGTGAATAAAAAGGGATAAAGACATCTGCCCCCTCGAGCCTGCTGTGTTTTACATCCTAGGGAGGTAGGTAGATGCTAAATAACATTATGTTAGATTACAAATTATAGCAAGCGGTTGTATACAGCGTTGAAGAGGGTAGGAGGGGGACTTCCCTGGTGGTTCAATGGTTAAGGCTCCTGGCTAACAATGTAGGAGGCTTGGTTTTGGTCCCTGGTCCAGGGAACTACTAGGGAATCTTCCTGGTAGCTCAGTTGGTAAAGAATTTGCCTGCAGTGCAGGAGACCCGGCTTTGATCCCTGGGTCGGGAAGATCCTCCGGAGAAGGGAATGGCAACCCACTCTAGTATCCTTGCCTGGAAAATCCCGTGGTCCGGGGAGCCTGGTGGGCTGCAGTCCGTGGGGCTGCAAAGAGTCAGGCACAACTGAGCTTCTAATACTTCTGGGGAACTAAGATCCCACATGCCATGTGGTGTAGCCAAAAGAAAAAAAATAAAAAAGAGGGTAGGAGAGTAAGGCAGGAAGTGGGAAAGCATGGATAGGAGGTGGGGAGTTGCAATTTTAGATAAAGTTATCGGAAAAGGCCACACTCAGAAAGTAACGTTTGGGTAAGTCCGGAAGACGGTGAGGGAGGTGCCAGGCGGATATCTGGGGGAGGAGGATGCAAACAGGATTCAGAAAACAAAGTCCTGACGAAGGTGCAGAGCAGGTCTGGGAACTGGAGGACCAGAAAGTTCAGAAAGGTCCTCGTGCTAATTGACTGCTTTGGGCTTCTGCTCTGCGTATCGGGCAGGGTGGTGGGAGAGGGCAGTGGTGAAGTGCAGGAAGGCCTCTTCTCACTTGCCCAGCGGAGTCACTCTGGCTGCTGTGCTGGACGGAGACCCAAGGGGCAAAGGTGCGGGAAGAGAAACCAGTTAGGAGGCTGCTGCAGTGATTCTGGGGGAGGATGAGAGCCAGTGGGACCAGGCTAGGGGCAGATTTGGGGTATATTTTGAGAGTGGTGCGGACAAGATTTGATTGAATGTGAAGTGTGAGAAGAAAGAAGCCAAGGATGACCCCAAGGTTTTGATCCAGGCAATTAAAAACATGGAGCTGCCAGTAACTGAATTGGGAAAGACTACAGGAGGAGCAGCGGTGTGGAGGAGTGACTGTTAGTCATGCTGGGGGGATATGTGAAATTTGAGTTGTATATTAGACATACAAGTGGATGTTGAGAAGGCAGTAAATCACGGTGACTTCCATATGCAACAACGTTGTATTTGCCTGTACAAATGCGCTCTAGAAAGTCTAAACAATAATTAATGTGAAGTTCTCATGTAATTAAGGAAAGGATGATAAAAGAGAGAAAAAAAGATCTTTTCAACATTCAGTTACCTTGAAAGGAGACCAATTATAATAGCCTTCAATTTAACATTAGATTCTTCCATTATTAATGTGAATTTAAAACATCATCATAAAAACTAAGTAGTCATTAGAAATCACCTTGGGCTGAGAGCTGGGAGAATAAGTTTGTATTTCAATAGACTTACAATAAATATTTAATGCTGATAATAGGGATACATAGGAAGTCAGTGGGAAATATGCATGACTCACAAGGGAGACATCAAAGGTTTTTTAATCAAATTGAAACCTTTTATAATAAAAGTTCTTTGAATTTTCATCTGACTTTTTTGAAGTCAAAGCATTTCCTAGAAATAACCTCATTACGCTCTAGTGAGACCAGCCAGGACACACAATGTTATTTCAAATTTATAGATCTGGCTATGGAGGAAGAGAGGCAACATAGTCAGGTCACTGTATTCTGGGTTACTCAGTGTCTAAACAAGGCCTGGGGCCTGCATTTTTTTTCATCTCACATAAGTTATTTTCCAACTTTACTAAATTGTTTCCTGTCTTTTCTCTTCTATATAAACAAACAAACCCTTGTTTTACTTTCCTCAATGGCTTCTACCGTTTTAACTCTAAGGTTTCTTGTGCAAAAAAGTTTTTTATTTTAAAGGAAAGACTTGAGCTGTGGCCAAGTATAGCCTAGCTTTCTGTCTCTAGGTTTCAAGATATGGACAGATTCTCCCCTCAAGATGTATGTGAGGACATCCTTGGTGGTCCAGTGGTTTAAGACTCCACTTTCCAATGCAGGGGGAGGGGGTTTGAGCCCTGGGCGGAGAATTAACGTCCCACATGTCATGGGTGCAGCCAAAAATTAAAAAAAAAAAAAAAAGTGTGTGAAGGATCATTCTTCCTCCAAAAGTTGAAATAAACAAAGTGAACCCATCTCTGCTGTCAAAGCAAGATGCATCATAAAACCAAGTATGGCCAGAGGTGGGGTTTGTCTGTAGTCAATTTCCGTATTCCCTTAAGAGATGAGCCACACCCAAAGTGAGAGTCTTTCAGCAAGCATTTGTTGACCATTTGCTAAATAGATAACTCTAATCAGTGAGACAGTAGGCTTTGGTGGAGGAAGCCCAGTGTATTCTAAGAATATATTAGAATTCCTTAGTAGGAATTTAGTGGAGAATGTGATCATAAATGAGCCTCGTGCCATAGCCTTCTAATTCCATGACCCCAGACACCTTCCCTTCTAGCCTCATTTAGAACAATCCAAGGCAAAGATCCCTACTGGTTAGCCTGTGCTACCTGTCTACTCCTTAGACCAACCACAGTCACTAGGGCCATGGGTTATCATAATATTCTGGATCAGGTAATGTGGCTGGAGGGCAGCGAGCTGTGATTGCACACACTGTCGGCTCACACAGAATGGGTAGTAGGAGAGAAGTCATTCCCAAACGAAAGCGTTGAAGATACTGCTAAGGGAAGGGTGGCTAAAGGGCCACAGCAATAGATGTTAGCTAACAGGTGACCGTAGACAGGACACCGAAGAGGGGTCAGATGTCAGGGATGGTTTCCTGCAGCAGGTATTGCCTGACGTGAGTCATTTAAAACATGTGAGCCAAGCACTGAGGAAAGAGTAGGCATTCTCCAGGTGTTGATGTGTGTGTGTGTTTGCAGACATAGGGCAGGTTCCCGAGGTCCAGGGACAGGGGTATATAAAGGTACAAAGGTGGGAAAAAGGAAAACCACTTAGCAGTAAGTAATGAGGGGGCAGGTGGAGGTTAAGGAGGCAGGGGATGAGACTGTCCAGGAAAAGTATATGGAGACACTGGAAGGTGGCCTTGCAAGGCAGGTGAGAGAATAGTTTGGATCAGAGAATGAGAATGAGTGGCTAGGCACAGAGGGGGAGAAACCAAAGACTGGTTTCTTTCAGTGAAATCAACATTTGTAGGGGCTTCAGTAGGTGCGGTTTTCTGATTTTCTTCAATAGCATTGAGCAGCCTGGCTCTCAATATGGGAAAGGTAGGCAAGGCAGGGGTGGAGCCAGTGTGTGGCATTTACCGGGTAAACGTGGCTGGCTAGAGCAAGGAAGCTGAAGCTAGTACACGGGAGGCTGCGGGAGGGACCTGAAGCCTCAGCAGTTAGGGCCGGAGCGAGTCGGCCAAGGATGGGAGGTCTTGCTGAGTCCGAGAGAGGGAGTGGTGGCTGAAAGAACTTGGGGAGCTGAAGGGATAGGAAGTTGTGGTCAGAATGGGATGCCGAATTTCAGGTCAAGTTATAAGGTCTAAGGGAGCGGTGGTGGGTGTGAGAGGCAGAGCTGCAAAGGGGTATACCAGTTAGGGTTCTTCTGACAGACAGAACCGATAGAGTACATGCGTCTTAGGGTGTTGGTATTCCGTTTCTTCTATCCTCCATGTCTCTATGCCTATGTCTGTCTGTCTGTCTATGCACCTAGGTAAAGAGGTTTGTTCTAAGGAATTGGCTCATGTGATTATGGAAGTAAGGAAGTGCCAAGGTCTGCAAAATGAGTCAGCAGATTGGAGACTCAGGAATGCTGATGGCTTAGTTCCATCCCAGTCCACAGGCCTGAAAACCAGGAGAGCCCATGGAATCGCTCCAGTCTTAAGACTGGCAAGCTTGCGACCCAAGAAGAGCTAAAACCTCTGTTCAAGTCTGAAGGCGGAGGATTCTCTTATGTGAATTCCCCCTCTGAAGTGGGGGAGGGTCAGCATTTTTGCTCTATTTAGTCCTTCAACTGTTGGATGAGGCCCATTCACATTAGGGAAGGCAATCTGCTTTGTTCAGTCTACTGATTTAAGTGTTACTCTCACCCCAGAACACTCAGAGTAATGCTTGACTGGGCACTGGGCACTCTGTGGTCCAGTCAAGTTGCCACATGAAATTAACCATCATAGAACTGTTTAGTTGCTAAGTCGTGTCTGGCTCTTTCACGACCCCATGGACCCTAGCCCACCAGGCTCCTCTAGAAACTGTCCATTTATTCCAGATTCTCTCTGCTGGCCCAGGTTGTTCTTCTGGCCTTGACCTTCTGGCTCTAAGTTCCCACTTTAGCTCCTGCTTTTGTCGGTGCTTCCCTGGTTCAGAATCTGCCTACAATGCAGGAGACCTGAGTTCGATCCCTGGATTGGTAAAATCCCCTGAAGAAGGGAATGGCTACACACTCTAGTATTTTTGCCTGGAGAATTCCATGGAAAAAGGAGCCTGGGGGCTACAGTCCATGTGATTGCAAAGAGTTGGGTATGACTGAGTGACTAACTATCACCTTGGCCATGGACACACCGTGCCCCTCACCCCCTGCTCCCCGCAAAGCCGAGTCTGCTAGTTAGAACTGTGATGGGAAGCTTCCATGTAGACTGGAGTTGACACCTGGGAGCTGAGACTGAGTTCTGATTTGGCTGTGCATAAGGATGGTTTGCTGGGAGAGGCCTGCTATGAAGAAAGCTATCCAAGATGTATCTAATCTGTGCCCAGTAGCCAATTCCCAGAGGGAAATTCAAGGCTAAATTGGGTCCTCAGAGCATTTGGGGAACAAAGAAAAGACTGCAGGTGTATTACTGTGTGCCCCTGCTTAGGTGAGCTTGATGGAACAGGTAACAGATGCTGGCTCCATCCAGCTACACACAGAATCGCCTTCACTACACGATGAGGATTGTCGGAACACAGTTTTACCTGCCAGGGCAGTCAGAGAAGAGATTATGATTAGGCACCTTGTTTCCTGAGCGGGGCAGTGTTAATGGAAATCAAGGATATCATAATAAGTTGGTGGCTTCTGGGCAGTAGATGCATAAAGAAAAACCTGCCTTTGCTGAGTAATTTTTGTTACCCACCAAGCAGGATTAGTGAACAAGCCATCTCTTCTAAGACGCTCGTGTGTGCTGTGTATGTGCTGAGGCACTTCAGCCATGTCCAGCTCTTTTTGACCCTACGGACTGTAGCATGCCAGGCTCCTTTGTTCATGGAATTCTCCAGGCAAGAGTACTGGTGTAGGTTGCCATGCCCTCCTCCAGGGGATCTTCCTGACTTGAGGGACTGAGCCCATGTCTCCTGCATTGACAAGCGAGTTCTTTACCACTAGCACCACCTGGGAAGTGCTTATATGATATTAAAAATCTACTCTTCCAAACCTCCAAGGACCAGTGTTTTAAAGTAACCCTTGACCAAAAGTCTGAAAAACTGGGCAGTTTCTCTGGAATAGGCCTTGGCAGAAACAGATAATATTATTAATCGGTACTCTCATTTTTTTCCTCTTTGGGACTGGTTGTATTCCCATTCATCCCCCTTCACATGGATAGTCTCTTGTTCTGCTTGAACTTCATGGAACTGAAAGTCTTACATGATTTCCATACTCAATTAATTCCAAAAGAATCTGGTTCAAAAATAACTTTCAAAGGTGTTGACTATTTCTTTCCTTTCATTGTTGCTTCCTTCCTTCCATCCTTCCTTTTTTAATATTTCTCCAGTAGGGAGAGCTTATCCTTTTTTTTTTAATTACGTGGCTGTGCTGAGTCTTAGTTGCAGCAGGCAGGACCTTTGAGCATGGTTGTGGCACGTAGGGTCGTTAGCTGTGGCATGTGGGGTCTGTTCCCTGACCAGGGATGGAGTGCATTGTCTTAGCCACAGGACCACCAGCGAAGTCCTTTACTTCTGTTTCTTAGCTCAACTGTTAAATGATTGGCTTGGGTTTTTACCCTTTCCTCTATTTGGAATTGAATCTAGGCCCCATCTTTTACAGAATGTGCAATTTCTGGAAAGCTATTTAACTTCCATGGGTGTCAGCTTCCTTATCTATAAAATTGTGATAATAATAGACTCTACTTCCTGGGTTCCCCTGTGGCTCAGATGGTAAAGAATCTGCCTGCAATGCCGGAGACCTGGGTTTGATCCCTGGGTCAGGAAGATCCCCCTGGAGAAGGGAACGGCAACCCACTCCAGTATTCTTGTCTGGAGAACCCCATGGACAGAGGAGCCTGATGGGCTCCAGTCCATGGGGGTCACAAAGAGTTGGACACGACTGAGCGACTAACACTTTCACTTTCACTTCCTGGGTTATCATGGAGATTCAATAAGATATTCTAAATATGGTTGACCCTTGAACAATGTTGGAGTTAGGGGAACTGACTACCACAGTTGAAATCTGCCTCTTCCTCAAAGACAAAATTTGATAAATGATTTACCCAAGGGCAGGAACCTGAAACAGTTTGGATAGAATAAGGGTAATTTCTAACCAAACAGAAACTTTTTGCCGCAGTTCGTTCAAGGGTTAGCTGTAGTTACCACAGTGTTTTGCAAACAGCAAATGCTCAATAGACAGTAGCTCCAATTTTTATTTGTCATTGTGCACCTCAGATTCCTTCCAGTACTCTTTATAGGTATATAGCTGATCTGTGTTTATTGATTCACTAACAATAGGATGTTTACCTAACTGTGACTCAGGCTTTATTTACTGTGGGTGGCTATTTTATATTTGAAAGTGGAAACAAGAAAATCTTGCTTTTCATAGTGTGTCCAAATAACCAAATTTTGCTTGGTTGGGTGCATTTGAGGGAAGTGAGGTGAAGGAAGGAATATTTGGGTAGTAAATCTTGATTCTTAGCTTCCCAGGTGGCACAGTGGTAAAGAATCCACCTGCCAACGCAGGAGATGCAAGAGACCCGGGTTCAATCCCTGGGTCAAGAAGGTCATCTGGAGTGGGAAACGGCCACCCACTCCAGTAGTCTTGCCGGGAAAATTCCATGGACGGAGGAGCCTGGCGGGCCACAGTCCACGGGGTTGCAAAGAGACTGACAGGACTGAGAGGCTGAACACACGCCAAGTCTAGATTGCTGCCTCATTTCTAGCTTTCAACTGTGCAGGAAGCCAGCGACTACACTTCTGACGCTGATGACCTTTTTGCTCCTGACTCATCTCAGATGATGCCGTAAGGAAACCATGGCTTCGGTAAAGGAATATATAATTTGCTTCTCGAACTTAATAGTGTATGGATTGGGATTCTCTGAGCACTAGTCTCCCTAATAAGGACAATTCCTGATTGCAAATTATTTAGTCTGTATACAATTTAGAAACTTGGGAATGTTTAGATATTCAGTATTTCACAAGCCAGACTATTCATGTGCAGAGAATGCCTACCAAATCCTCTGATTTGGTTCAGATAGTGTACGAGCTTATGCAACTCTTTTAAAGGTATTGAACAATGAAACGGTGAATCATGTGGCTTGGTTGGTTCTGCCTTAGGTTATTCAGTCGTTCTTCAAATGTGTACTTCAGACATACAAGCGAATGTGACACCATCTCTGCCCTCTGGGGGGTCAGTGGCAGAGAGTACGTTTGTCAGAAAAATATGGTGGTTACAGCAGGAAACAACCATTTATTCAGCAATTCAATAAGTATTAATGAAGCATTTATAGAAGCCAGGTGCTAAGCTAGATATAGATGATTCAACAGTGGTAATGCAGATGCTTTCTGCCCTCCTGGACTTGTTAAAACTCATGGTAGAGATAAAACACTAAGCGCATTTATAGTACATTGTGATAAAGGCACAATAAAGGAATAATTTATAGTCCCTGTAACATGAAATCAAATTAAGGAAAGGGGCTAGAGTAATGAAATCGAAATAAGAAAAGTTAAAATACTCAGTTCAGAGCTGGTATTTCTTCTATTTTCCCTTTTTTTTGGTTGTTGTTGTTTATTCTTTCTTTTCCTTTTCTTTTGAGACTGGAAAGATCAGAAATCGTGAGCATAATACAGTTCCATTCAAAAGAAGTTATATGGGAGAACTGTCCCTTTAGAAGTTTCTTTGGTAGAAAAACAAGAGTACAGATAGAAAGAGCGGTAGTAACATAGTTGATGTCTTAAGTAGAAGGTGGCATGTATATTAGCAATGAACTTTGGGTAATTGCCGACAGGAAAAGCTGAGAGTTCTTTCTGATGAGCGTATTAGCGCTGACAGCAAGGAACAGCCGAAAAGGACCTGCCTGGGTGTAAAGCCCATGGCAACAGAAGATGTAGGTTTGGACTTGGGTGAGGACAGGATTTTTCTTCTAGGCGGCCCTGGCTGAAGGCTTCACCAGTGTTCTAGGGAGGAGGGCATTTATACTTGCAATTATTTATATTTTACTGTGCATACTTCTGCTTAAGATAACTATAAGTAAATTATATATACTGAGTTCCTTCCTTCATAGGGAGTTGTGTTTTCTTAAACATTGTCTCATTTTGCTCATCAGGTCCTGAGTTATAAAAAGTTTTTTTTTTTCCTTGTTGGAAAGTACCAGAATCCAATGGAAATGACCAACACTGATGGTCTAGCACCCCAAGCATGACACTAATAAGAGGTCCTCACTTGTTTTTGGTACAAGGCCCTAGACGCTAAGAGGGTCTGCAAACTCAGAAGTTCACAAGTCTCCTGTGAATCAGACATACCTGAGGAGCTTTGAAAAATAGAGATAATCTGTCTTATCGCAGCAGATTCTGAGTTCATAGGTTTGGGGGTGACAACTGGGGATATATTTTTAAAAAGGCTACTCAGGTGATTCTGATGTGCCTAGTCTGCCAATGGGTTGCTGTTTCCAAACCACTGTACCAGGTTAAATGTAGATGTCTCATTTATTTCCAGTTTCAGATGGATCACTCATATTAAGCCTTAAACCTAGATATACATTAATGGCAATTTAAAATTCTTCCCTCCTTCCTTTGTCCCATCCTCTTTTCTTTCATCTCTTCTACATTTTCCATTGAATCCTAAAATTTGTAGACATAGCATGATCCCCTTGTTTAAACACTGCTTTGAGATAGGAGAAGATGAATAAACTATTAGGGAAATCTCTTGCTTATTTAGCCCCATACATTTTCCTGGCAGAGTCTCAGAGTCAGGTAACAGTTCACAAGTGGAGCTACTTTCCAATAAACACAACGTGTTTGAAAAAGACGTGAGACAGAGCAGCGGAGAATCGGCTGAAATCGACACACTGTGCAGCTGGCTTTTTCAGACCTGCCTTCTTGCCTCTGGCAAGCTGTTTCAGTGGGTTCCGCCACATCTCATGACTCATGACTCAGCTTCGATGACCTGGCAGGCTTCTCACTGTGGCCCCTGGGGTGGGAGTTTGGGGATGGCCTTCCTTCCGGGGCTGGGGCTCCTGCCAACCTGGATTTAGTCAGTCCCTTTGGCCCTCTCCCAGTTTCCTTGTATCTAGGCTCCTTCCTTAGGCAAGTGGCCTGTTGTAGACCCAGTCGCCCCAGAACTTTTCCAATGTTTGATCAGCTTCATAACCAAATAATTTTTCCCTTATGTTCAACTGAGGTCTCTCTTGTCATAACAAAATCCTTATCTCCTTATCTGGTCTTCTGAGGACCAGTATCGGATTGCCATTGCTTTAATCATCTCTTGCTCATCTCAAAGCTCTCACACTTGTTTCTTACCTGAATTGATAAGTATAAGGCATCTGAACAGAGCCTGACATAAACATATGCAGGTGTTCTATTTTTATTTTCTCTACATCCTTCTAATAGTATTGTGAACAGAGGTAGGCTTCTTTCTCTAATTAGTGATTTTTCAAACAAGGAGCAGAGTAAGGAGGCCAGGGGTACAATTACTGTCACGTTCCTTTTACCTCTTTATACAGTGACTTCTGCTTTCCTCCTCCGTGTCTCTCAACCCTCAACCTCATACCCTTCAGCTAAATCACTAACTTTGAATTTGTTTTCAAGGAAAACGACCTCCCAGTTTTATTTTTCTCTTTTCTTTGTCACTGCTGAGAACTTTTTCTTCTTGTTAAATTATGTATGTTTTGGCAGTAATTTGGGATAAGGGGCATACACACGAGGTTTCCATTTTCATTTTCCGGAAAAATTGCTTATTGTGCCATAATTTGTTTAGGATAGGAAGTTATGGTCGTATAAACTCTTATACGCATTTACATTGCCCAGGAGCATTGTTTGTAAAACAGCAGACATTTTTTAAGTTTCATTACCCCTAGGTCTTTTTCCAGTTTGAGGTAAATCTTCCTCCCTGACAATCATAACATAAATAAAATGTGATCAATGAGCTTTCCTTGAAATAACTTAAAAAGCTGGTTTTATTTATTTGTTTGGCTGTGCTGGGTCTTAGTTGCAGCACCAGAGGTCTTTGATCCTTGTTACAGCATGTGCGATCTTGGCTGCATTTGTGGGATCCCCGACCAGGGCTCGAACCTGGGCCCCCTGCACAGGGAGTGTGGAGTCTTAGCCCCTGGACCACCAGGGAAGTCCCTTCCCTTGAAATAATTTCTGAGGTGTGACACGAAACATCTTACATTGACAAAAGACCTCTTACTGTTAAGACATGATCTACATAGGAAGACAGAGGACCTGCTGTAATTTTGGCAAGAATCAAGGTAGGGACCAGAGGTTGGTTGGTCAGTTGAAGAAGTTGCTCAAGCTGAGAATTAAAGATAGATAAATATATAGATAGAGGTTTTAGGTATCTAAATGTCTTAAACATTTTAGTTTAAGTTTTAAAGGTACAGATTACCTCTTACTGTAAGGTCCAGCTTTTCCTTGCTATGAGTTCATTGTTTGAGGTTCCATGTTCTCATTCTTATATAAACCACTTTGGTCATGCCTCATTAACCACATCCAGTTTCAATTTCTTTAAAGTGGGGCAAGATCTTAAAAACAGTTGTAAAATAAACTGACTGTCGTCTCTGTCTAGACTCGAGTTTTCATGTATTTTTCTTCCTACATTTTACAGTTGCCTTACCCATACCCAAAAAAGCAGCAGTTTTTAAAGCAACTCATTTTTTGAGTTTTTTGAGACATTTAACTAAATTTTTACAGAAACCTTTTCTTTTTACATTTATATTTTATTGGTTTACATAGTATTTACTCTAATTACATAATTCTGATAACAAATACAATGGGCATAGACATGTCTGAGATTGATGACAGGTGATTCTTCGGAGCTCAGCTGATGGGCACCGTAGGGCAGGGGCTGCGGGGAAACAGTCTGTGCTTTACTATTGGTTGGTGGGTTAAAGAAGAGCAGAGCTGGCTTGGTGTAAACATGTCTCCTGGTTTGTGTGTTTTGTCCTGGCTTAACTGTTGTTGTTTAGTTGCTAAGTGAAGTGAAGTCACTCAGTTGTGTCCGATTCTTTGCGACCCCATGGACTGTAGCCTGCCACGCTCCTCCGTCCATGGAATCTTCTAGGCAAGAGTACTGGAGCGGGGTGCCATTTCCTTCTCCAGGGGATCTTCCCGACCCAGGGATTGAACCCAGGTCTCCTGCAATGTAAGCAGATGCTTTACCCTCTGAGCCACCAGGGAAGCCCCAGTAAAATAAGTGAAAGTGGCTCAGCTATGTCCAACTCTTTGTGACCCCATGCACTGTCCATGGAATTCTCTAGACCAGAATACTGGAGTGGGTAGCCTTTCCTTTCTCCAGGGGATCTTCCCTGACCCAGGAATCGAATGAGGGTCTCCTGCATTGCAGGTGGATTCTTTACCAACTGAGCTATCAGGGAAGCCCTTAGTTGCTAAGTCATGTCCAATTCTTTGCAAGCCCATGGACTAGCAGCTTACCAGGCTCCACTGTCCATGGGATTTCCTAGGCAAGATTACTGGAGTGGGTTTCCAGTATTCAGGGGATCTTCCTGACCCAGGGATCAAACCCACGTTTTCTGCATTGGTAGGTGGGGTCTTTACCACTGAGCCACCAGGAAATTGTGCTTTACTGACTACAACAAAGCCCTTGACTGTGTGGATCACAACAAACTGTGGAAAATTCTTCAAGAGATGGGAATACCAGACCACCTGACCTGCCTCCTGAGAAATTTGTATGCAGGTCAGGAAGAAACAGAACTGGACATGGAACAGCAGACTGGTTCCAACCTGGGAAAGGAGTACATCAAGGCTGTATATTGTCACCCTGCTTATTTAACTTCTATGCAGAGTACATCATGTGAAATGCTGGGCTGGATGAATCACAAGCTGGAATCAAGATTGCTGGGAGAAATATCAATAACCTAGATATGCAGATGACACCACCCTTCTGGCAGAAAGCAAAGAAGAACTGAAGAACCCCTTGGTGAAAGTGAAAGAGGAGAGTGAGAAAGTTGGCTTAAAACTCAACATTCAAAAAACTAAGATCACGGCATCCAGTCCGATCACTTCATGGCAAATAGATGGGGAAACAGTGGAAACAAGGAGAGACTTAATTTTTTTTGGGCTCAGAAATCACTGCAGATGGTGACTGCAGCCATGAAATTAAAAGACACTTGCTGCTTGGAAGAAAAGCTATGACCAACCTGGACAGCATATAAAAAGCAGAGACATTACTTTGCTGACAAAGGTCCATCTAGTCAAGACCATGGTTTTTCCAGTAGTCAGCTATGGACATGAGAGTTGGACTATAAAGAAAGCTGAGCACCAAAGAATTGATGCTTTTGAACTGTTGTGCTGGAGAAGACTCTTGAGAGTCCCTTGGACTGCAAGGAGATCCAACCAGTCCATTCTGAAGGAGATCAGTCCTGAATATTCATTGGAAGGACTGATGCTGAAGCTGAAGCTCCAATACTTTGGCCACCTCATGCGAAGAACTGACTCCTTGGAAAAGACCCTGATGCTGGGAGGGATTGGGGGCAGGAGAAGGAGTTGTCAGAGGATGAGATGGTTGGATGGCAATCAGTCTTGATGGACATGAGTTTGAGGAAGCTCTGGGGGTTGATGATTGACAGGGAGGCCTGGCGTGCTGCAGTCCATGGGGTTGGAAATAGTTGGATACCACTGAGCGACTGAACTGAACTGTTAAAAGCACTGTTTTCATGCTTCCACAGTCCTGGGTAATGAATTACATGGTCTCTGTGAGTGTTGGTTAATCCAGTTATTCTGGTTAAATGGAGGAAAAAGTTGATTAAGAGAGCTTCTACTGACTTTGATTAAAGTTTCGTTGTAGCTGACTTGACAATGCGTGTAAATCCTTGCCAACTGGCTGGTAGAATTTTTGAGAAGGTAGAGCTCCTTTTTTTTCTTTTTAAATTGAAGTATAGTTGATTTACAATGTTGTGTTAGTTCCAGGTGTACAGCAAAATGATTAAGTTTTATATATATATAAAGATTCTTTTTCCTTATAAGTTATAAAATGTTGAGCATAGTTTCCTATGTTAATCAGTGATCCTTATTGGTTATCTATTTTATGTATAGCAGTGTGTTTATGTTACACAGGTAGTGTGGCTGAGTGGTCTAAGGCGCTGGATTGAGGTTCCAGTCTTCGGAGTTGTGGGTTCGAATCCCACAGCCGCGGGCTTCCCTCAGATCTTAGTTGGTAAAGAATCTGCCTGCAGTGCAGAAGACCTGGGTTCAATTCTTAGGTTGGGAAGATCCCCTGGAGAAGGAAATGGCAACCCACTCCAGTATTCTTGCCTGGAGAGTCCCATGGACAGAGGAGCCAGGCAGGCTACAGCCCATGGGGTTGCAAGAGTCGGACACGACTGAGCGACTAAACCACCACGGTGTTTATGTTAAGCCTAACCTCCTAATTTATCCCACACCTCCCTTCCTGCTTTGTAACCATAAATTTATTTTCTTTGTTCGTGGATCTATTTTTGTTTTGCGTGTAAGTTTATTTGTATCATTTTTTTTCAGATTCTGCAGTATCATTTTTTTTAGATAAGCAATATCATAAGATATTTCATTTTCTGACTTCACTCAGTATGACAATCCCTAGGTCCATCCATATTGCTGCAAATGGCATTATTTCATTTTTTATGGCTGAGTAATATTCCATCGTGTATATACACACCATCGTGTATATATATACCATCAGGTATATATATATACCATATTGTTTTTTTAATTTTAATTGGAGGATAATTGCTTTACAAAATTTTGTTGTTTTCCGCCAAATATCAACATGAATTAGCCAAAGTATATATTATTCAATATGCTATATACATTATAGTATATATTTATTCATTGCTCTGTCAGTGGACAGAGGTTGCTTCCATGTCTCGGCTACAGGAAATAGTGCTGCAGTGGATACTGGGTGCGTGTGTCTTTTGGAATTACGGTGTTCTCTGAGTGGGACTGCAGGATCATCTGGTAGAGACGATAGAGGCTGGGAAATGGGGTAGCTCAGATGGCTGCTGAGAAGCGGTGTGGAGGGCTCACCAGGTAAATGCCGCCGCAGTGGGTCTCCCTAGCTGCTGTCGGTGGAGCCCCTCATTCAGATAGGCAGGGATTAGAAACGAGCGTGGGTCGTGAGCACCAAAGGTGACTTTCATTGACGTGGGAATCGAAAGTGCACCAATTTTCTCTCTGTGTGTGTGGGGGGTAAGCATTGGTAAATCTGACTAACTGGAAATAATATTGAATCTTTTTACTTTCTGGCGGTGTTTCTGGCACTGGGCCTCTCCAACCGTATGCATTTTCTCTACCTCCGTGGTCGCCTTTTGGCATTCTTCCTTCCTCAGTCCCTTCTTCTCTCCGTTTGCTCCCAGCACCTCCTCCTCGTCAGGATCCTGGAGAGGGTGCTTATCACCAGTGTGTTCTGTCCTGTACAGAGCCAACCCGCTCACCCAGGACACGATTCAGGGGAAACCCTGCCCACCACCTCCGCCTCTGCTTTCTTCCCTCCTTCCATATGCACGTACCTTTTTGCCTCCTGGTTCTCTATGCTGGTCTCTGTGCCTGGAGGACAGCTCATTCCTCAGAATGGATTAAGCCTAGAGTTGGCTCCAGACTCTGGCATCTGGAAGGTCTGACCTTCAGCTACATACTCTTCTGCGTGGTCCCTAACTGAGCACTGAGCTTGGGTGGAGTGGGGAGGTCATTGTTGAAACATCCGCGAGGTCTAAATTATGTTCTTGCATTCATGCTTTATAGCACTTTGCCTCAGTTTCAGATTAGCCAGTAACTGAATGTTTGTTCTGTACTGCTCCAGTGCTACTTTTAAAAATACCATAATATTTAATCCTTACAACAGTCCTTTGAGCTATATTATACACATACATTATTTTTAAACAGATAAAGACATAAAGATCAGAAGGTATAAAGTAATGTCCTCCTGGTTACAGAGACAAGTGTGGACCATGGATTTGAACCTGATGCCTTTGACTCAGCATCTCCTTGCCATCAGACCAAAGTGTTCCTCTTCTGTAAAGGACTGTTGCTGTCTACACACTGTAAGTAAAAAGATCAATGCATCATTGCTATGATCTTTAGACTTTCAAATAAAATCACAAAATCTATTTATTTAAGTGAAATCTTATGGGGGAGCTCAATGGCTAAAGTACAAAGCTGGTCTAGGCAGGTGGAGGGGTTCTGCGGCCGTCTCCATTATTCCCCTGCCTTCCGCCCCTGCAGCCCTTCAAAGCCAGCTGAGGAGTACAGCCCAGCAACGCTGGATGAGTGTAATCATATATCTGCATCCGTTTAACTCAGATGACCCTGAAAGGGCAGGCAGTGGGAGACAGCCATTCTTTCCCCTTCAGCCAGTGCCGAGTTTCCTCTCCCGAAGCAATGAGACTATGCTTCCCTGTTCACCTTCTGGTCCTTCCTTATCGGTGTGTAAGCAAGTGCATATCTGTTCTTTTTTGTTCTTCTTGGTGAACAGATTGAAACAATTTGCCTTTATGATCTTACTCACTTTCCCGGTCATCCTTAGACTCTCCAAGGCCAAAGCAACGTGTCATCAAGGTGCCTTGACAAGTGGTGGCTGGGCAGTAGGAAGACCAGCAATCCAGTTTGCCTGGGACTGAGGGATTTCCTGGGGCCCTAGACTTTTAGTGCTAAAACTGCAGCATTCCAGGGAAACTGGGACAGTCAGCCGTGCGGGCATGATGTCACAGGACTTGGCACCGAGGACCACTCTCCAGGGTACCCCAGACCACGGCTCCTATGACCTGGCCGGTTGGTCCCTGGTCCCTGGGATCAGGTGCATTGCAGAGAGTTTAGGGAATCCAGTTAGCACTGTTCCTTTATCCCTGGCCTTGAACTTGACCTGAAAATCAATGGCAAAGGTGGCCATTTCAAGGAGATTAAAAAGCAACACTGTTTGCTTTTAAAGTGTGGTTAGAATGGGCACTACCTTTTTCTTCTATTCTGAAGCTATTTTTTAAAAAAATTTCCTATTTGTGTATTTTATTTTTGGCTGCCCCGGGTCTCTGCGGTCGCTCGGGTGCCCTTCGGTTGCGGCGAGCGGGCTTTGGTCCTCCTCGCCGGTCACGGCCTTTCTTGTTGAGGAGCAGGGCTCGAGGGCACTGGCTCAGCAGTGAGGCCCACGGGCGCGCTGTGGCACGTGGACTTCCCCAGGGCAGAGACAAAACCTGTGTCCCTGCACCGTCAGGCAGTCTTAACCACTGGGGTACCAGGGAAGTCCCTGAACCTATTTTAAGGTTACCTAATAGAGAAGTGTTTTTAACATTTTTCATTTCTTTGGATTTCAGTTATCCTTTACATGTTTCGTTATTGGGCATGAAAGTTGGCAAAAACCAACCAACCAACAAACCACACCCCCACAACTTTTTAATAATCGCAAAGTGTAGTAGAGCTGTATAATCTGGCAGTGTGATTAAATGGAAAAAAGGCTTCCAAGTTGCTTATGGACTGTAAGATATTGGAAAGGTCCTTAAAACTTTGAGAGTCCAAGCTGCTGCTCTGCCTCAGTGGAGATAATTATACCTGCCTGACAGGATTAGCATGATATGTCAAAGTACCTGGCAAACTGCATTTGCTTGATAAATATTCATCTCTTTTCCACTTGCTGTGTTCAGGTTTCACTTAATCAAATATTCTCATTACCAATTGATAACCTTCTACTAAAGAATAAAGTATGTTTTCTGTTAAAAATGTATCAAACAGCATACAGGCAGAGGAAACTTTTGGGGATGGAAACATTCTATATTTTGGTCTGGATACTGTTTGTTAGTTGCTCATTCGTGTCTGACTCTTTGAGACCCTGTGGACTGTAGCCTGTCCTTGAAATTCTCCAGGCAAGAGTACTGGAGTGGGTTGCCATTTCCTTCTCCAGGGGATCTTCCCAACCCAGGAATCGAACCTGCATTTCCTACAATAGGCATATTCTTTACCATCTGAGCCACCAGGGAAGTCAAACCCACGACCCTGACCTGATTTGCGCATGCGGCCTTCTGGAGTCAGATACACTACCCTTGAGCCATGAGGGCCTAATGGCAACATAGCGGTTCTCCAAGCTGTATACTTAAGACTTACATATTTTACTGCGTGTAAGTTAATCTTCCACTTTACAAAGTATTACAAGCATAAAAGTTGCTTATATTTATTTATATGATTCTTTTAAAGCAGGAGAGGAGTCATTATTGTAGAATCTATTGCTACTTTACTCTTAGGGAAGAAATACCATTTAAAAATTTGTATATTTATTTGGCTGGACTGGGTCTTAGCTGTGGCCTGTGGAATCTTTAGCTGTGGCATGCAGTGTTTAGTTCCCTGGCCAAGGATGAAACCTGGGCCCCTTGCTATGGGAAAGTCGAGTCTTAGCCACTGGACCACCAGGGAAGTCCCGAGCAAAACCATTTATTAGAGTGTTTAGTAATTAAAATACTCAGCCTATTACAATTCATACTAATACTATATGTGTCTGTATGCATATATAGACACACACTGACTCAATGGACACGAGTTTGAGCAAGCTCCCGGAGATGGTGAAGGACCGGGAAGCCTGGTGTCCTGCAGTCCACGAGGTCACATAGAGTCAGACATGACTTAGTGACTGACAACAAATATATATTTAATATTTACAGAGTAATGGACACTGCTGTATTCTATGTGCAATGGGGAGAAATGTATATTCAAGGTGTAAATCAGTTACATTTTGTATTTTCCATGGAATGTTTGGTAAAATATTGCTTTTTTGCATCTTGATTTTTGGCTTCCCTGGGAGCCTCAGGAAACCAAGGTTTTGTGGTAGTTTAGTTTTTATCTAATATTTGGATTGGAGGAAGCTGGTGAAATTCTGTAGTCTGTGGATCACTGGCCTGATAAATGATTTTGGAAAAAGCCTTTAGACCCTGGCCCTTGCAGAGTTCACTCATAGACCCTCAATGACAACATTTAGCACAAAGCAATTGGCTTAAAAATGAGACAAACACTGGTGTTTTGCAACTCATTTTTACATTGCACCATTTATTAGAATCTCTTTGCTCTCTTTGTGGCATCCTGTGTTTAGGGAAATAATGTTATCATCTATTTCCAGAAATGGTTTGGATAACTTCTTCTTGGAAACCCTTCCCACGCATTTGTATTTTGGTATCTCTCCATTATTTCCCACTCAGGCAGACTGACCACTGGGAGACTCTCTGGCTCTGGAATGCGCCCGCCTCCCACTTTCACATGCCAGGGACACACGTGGGATCATCTGGAAGGGGAAGGAGGGGGTCATGATATGGAGGGGAAGCTAAATATAGCATTTGGCTCAACGGGGGGAAAATGTGGCCCTCACCACCAGCACTGCCACCCCTCCCGTCACCTGGTGTTACGGGGAGAGGGGGAGATGCAAGGGAGTTGCCTGGGGTCCCCCACAGGATACAGGGCCCAGTGTCGCCCTGGCTGGTGGTGGCAGGCAGACTCAGATCAGTGGTGGGCAGCAAGCCCAGGGAGGAGGCATTCTGTACTGGAGCAGAAGAGAGGAAACCCTAGGCCAGGATGTCTCCGAGAAAATATAAAATGGAGAGATGTGTTGAGTCTATGAAAAGGAGATGATTTTCTTTTGGTAGAGAGTTTGTGGATGAATTAGAGATTACTTAAAAAGTAAGCAAGGGGATAAAGTGATGACGAATTCTACAAAAAGCAAAAAGTTTTCAAGAAAACAAATACAGGAAACTTCGTGATGCAGCCATGAATAAATATGACATCATCATGATAATATAATACTGAATACTGATCTAACCCAAAAAATGAGAGTGGGAAGGTGAGTGCAGAAGCGTGCGTGTGTGTGTGTGTGTGTGTGCACACAGATGCATGTACGCATGCACCTGAGTGTTGAATTACATGCAAGCTAGCTTCTCATTTTCAATAGTAGGGCGTCAGTATCTAAACTGAAAAATCAAGAACTAGCAGTATAAACATTTAGAGATACGGAGTGAGAAAGAGCTGCAAGAATTGAAAGTAGTTGCTCTCAGGAAATAGGGATGAGAGTATAACTTTGATCATTGAAATTAAGTTTAAAATTACCCCCAATTTGTCTCTAGTCATTTCAGCTAATTCAGCTTTTAAAACTAAAGCCTTTCCTGATGAAATCAAGGTAAGCAGAGAAACAGGGCAGCTACCAAGTAAGAATCTTCCTTGAGGGTGGAAAACAGAGTCCAGAGTTACTAGACCATTCATTAAAGCTGTTGGAGCACAGTCAACTAAAAATGGATTCTGGGAAGAGTAAGGACTGGGAAGTGACTTCTGCAGCATGTTATTTCTTCTGGAGGGTGTTCAAGATTTAAATCCGCAGAAAAACATCTCTCCAGATCTCAGAAGCTGGAGAATATAGTCAGAGGACAAAATAGTGGTCAAAATATTTACTCTGTGGATTTCATCCCACCATTAAACTGTGGCCACTTATACCCTTCCCACCTGCATCACGGAGTTATCTGTAGTGGGTTATAACTATCCCACATATTTTCCTGAATTCCAGATTATTCCAGGGCCCACCCATGACAGTGCCAGAATTTCCTTTGGGCAATGCAGAATCATTCCTGCCCCCTCTTACGACCGCCTCCTATCACAGGGCTAGAAACCAGGGAACGTTTCCAGAATCCCTTGCCGCAGGGTCCCAGTTAGATTCTGTCACTGGGCGGCACTTTCTGGAGGTAGAAGTGACACACTTTGTCCCTCCAGCTGTGGGGGCTTTACTGGATATGAGATTTTGCAGCAACCTCTAGGTGACACCCTGGGCACCATTGTTGAGATGTTGCTGGTAGCTGTCATCACTGGTTATAGGTACCTCGGGATTCAGGCAACTTCTTCTTTCTCTGAAAGCAAAGGCAAACCCGAGAACTAGTGATGTTTTCCCTTAAACCTTAGATTCACCAAGACCTAGACTCCAATCCTGACTCTTCATTTTTAGAAACTATGTAACCCTGGGTTAGAATTTTTTTTAAAAATTCTTGATTTATGTTTTTTCAACTGTAGAATAAGGGTAACACTATTTTTTTCATAAATGATAAGGAATCAATATAACAGGTGTAAAAATGCCCAGCAGAAGACCTGTCACCAGAGTAGGTATGCAATAAATGGCGTCTGTTGCTATTGTTGTTGTTATCCTGTGTGCCACCTGCCGCTGTTGTCATTTCCTCCAGAGCTGCTGTGCAGTCACCAGGCAAGAAGCCCATGTGCAGGGTGCTGGGGTAGTTCCCCTTCTCCTTCCATGAACTTCTTTTATATAGAGCTGGAATGGTCACATTTCCTCTTCTCTTTGCTTCAGAGCATAAACCTCAAAGCCTGGCAGGTACCCAGACCTGTCTGTGTGTAGGGAACCAGGACTGATCAAGTCGGCTGTGACCCTGGCACGTTTCCCCCCCCCCCCTTTTTTTTTTTAAGAGCTCAGTGGCCCCGCCCCTTTTCTTCCTGTGATGAGCTGACATTTGATTGACATCCTCAGCTCTGCGGCTCTTGGGCGATCAGTCACTTTCTCCTCCTATCCTGAGGTCTCCACGCTTGACCTAGACTCATTCTTACACATTCGGGGCTTTCACAACAAATCTCGTTGCCAGGTGGAACCCTTTCTAGGCGAAGTTGTAGAATTCCTGATTTGTAGAATTGTTTTCCCATCCCCTCTTTTTCTATGCGAAACACCAGAAGTTCCGCTGATGAGCCCTATAAGTGATTTTTCTCCCCTCATTGATTTTAAAAAATCGTACCCTTTCACTACGTGGCACATCAAGCACTTTAAGATATATAATTAAAGTGTTTACTGAAAGAGACAAGTAGGCACAATAAATGCAAACCAGGTAGGAAATCTATAGAGATAGCCTGAGAGCAGCCATCTCTGCATGAGCTGACTTAAGCCGGAAGTCTAAGAAACAGGAGTCCTCAGGATAGGGGAGGTAGCCCGTGAAGACATGGAGGTCACCTCATTCAACATACAGTTTCTACTTCCCTCTTGCTCACAACTACAGATTCCTAGAAGAAATTTCTAGCCTCTCTCTGTCTTCTGGAAATATGGACAAACAGGGAGAGAGGGGAAAAAATGAATTTATAGAGTTAAAATTGTCATATCATGATGTAGTCCATTTCTGATTGCTTTTCTTTCTGTTTTACATTTCCAAAAGGCTCACAATGAAAGAGGTCCTAGGGGAAGGCAAGGTGCCATGTCCATCTTCCCTGTCCTTCATCAGAGACAGCTCTAGGGTGATGGTCTGTGATGATGTGATAAATAGGGTCTGCTTTCTTGCCTAGCAACCTATGACTAAAAATGAATATAAACAAAGCATCTTCACTAAGAATTGTTTTTTTTTTATGAAAAATAAAATGACTGTGATTTTAAAAGACAGGATTTATGCAGGAAACTTTAAAACCCTAAATAATCAAACACATGCGTCTTTTCCCCTATTATGATAAGAAGGGACAGAAGAAAGGAGGAAGGTTTTCTGTAGGGTTTTTTATTTGTGGTCCCTGTGTTGGTCAAATTTGTCTCTGACAGCTTTCTTTAGTTGTTAATTTCGGATGTGGTCTGCAGCTGTCTCATAATGCTCCACTGTTCACGGATTTTCGGTGACTTTTAAAAGCCTTCATGATGCTTAGGTGGGGCATCAGAACAGAGACTGGGATGAGTGAGGGCATCGTTGTTTTGTCAGGGACAGGAGTTGGGAGGGAGGCAAACTACAGTCTGTGGGCCAAATCCAGCCTGCCACCTGTTATGGATAAAGTTTTATTGGAACCCAGCCATGTCCATTTGCTTCCATATTGTCTATGGCTTTTCTGCATTGTGAACAATGGCAAAACTGAGTAGTTGTGACACAGATCATCTGACCCAAAAAGCTGAAAGCATTTACTATCTGACCCTTCATAGAAAAAGTTTTCCCAGCTCTGGTCCAGGATGAATTGTTGGTGTAGCTGGAGTCCCATTCGCTGGTGGACGAGTGTGCCAGACTGGGAGAAATTAAGCCTAGAGCTAAACTTGATTCTTGAAGTGTTTTGTGACATTTTGTATTACTGAAAACTGAATTGCTTGTAAACTGTCATATTATTTGTTTCTCATAGATACAGTCATTCAGCGATTCAATCACTCATGGTTCAAGCAAATGTTTTCATTCACTTTGCCCTACGTGAGTTCGGTGAAGAGATTCAGTATTTGTTGAGGTGACTGAGCTGCCCTTGCTAGCACCTAGATGTAAGCAAACGACTCTGAAAATGAAACTCCATTTCCTTCTGATGGGATGGAAGTATTTTAAGAGGATTTGATGGATGAAGAACCTCCATGATTTTGTGAGAAACAGGGACATTAGAATATAAGATCACTTATAATTAGGCAAGTTGACATTATGAAATAAAAATGTTGGGTTGGCCAAAAAGTTCCCTTGGGTTTTCCATAATGCCTTATGGGAAAACCCAAATGAACTTTTTGGCCAACCTAATACTATGTTTATAAAAAGCATCTTCATGCCCATGTCTTCCCAGTTGTTCCCCTAAGGACAGACATTATAAAGTAGTGAACAAGGTAAGTGAAAGATCTGGTGCCAGATACACCTGGGTCTGAACTCTGGTTCTGCCATTACTAGCTGTGTGGTCTTGGACAAGTTACTTAACCTCTCTGAGTGTGTTTCCTCACTTTTGAGGTGAGAATGATAATCGTACTTACCTCGTGGGGCTGCTATGGGGATTAAGTGAGATGAGGCAGGCAAAGACTTAGTGCTGTGATGGTGCTAAGTTAGCTGTTGTTATATTTCTAGTCCCCTCTCAGAAAATTCAACCAGCTCTACCAGAATCTTAATTTCCTGTACTTGCTTCTCAAAATCTCCCCCTTAATCTCCCTGAGATGTCAAAGCCAGGGCTGTGGGGCTGTGTACTGTGAAGACCCTCCTTGGATTAGGGGCAGGTGTGAGCTCTACGGAAACAAGAGCCCGGGTGGCAGACAGCGCCCTGCAATTATCTGAGCTCGCTGCTCCTATCCTGCCTGTCAGTCTTCCCGGGAGAGAATCATGTGAGTCGCAGAGAGGAGAGGACCATCTCTGTGTGACTGAACCGTTGCCAACGGCTTGCCCATCCCAGGAATGGGTCTCTTTGTTCAATACATGTTTTCACCTGTCTCACTGTTCTGACTTGGGCCTGTGTTTAGTTCTTGCATCTGGAAAAATCTCTGACCAGAGGAGTTATTAAGTTGCTCCCTTGGCTGGCGCGAGGTCCGTTCTACCAGACTCGGGATGTTTTGCTGTCGTTGCTCACGTGTGAAGTTGTGCCTATGGTACTTTTGGGTCTGTGCGTCAGTCATCTTCAGGTCTTTCTTATCTTTTTGTCACCTCCTTTTCCTTAAAGCACAGATGGCAGGATTCAAAAGAGCTTATTCGGGCCTTGGAGAAGCTGAACCATTCCTTTCGGTGGAGAAAACTCCCTGGTAGGTAGTGAACTCCAGTCTGCCCGTCCTTTGGTCCACCTGTCTGCTGGGATGCTGTGAGATATTAAATCTGGCTTCTGTTTTACCTGAAACTCTCCTCTTGGCTTTCCTCACCTCCTCCTTCACCCTCCATTTTTCTTTTGTGTTAAATGGGAATAATCACCATTTGTCTAGTCATCTTTGTCTGGACTCATTTCTTACTGCCACCTGCCCTCTGCAGTCTCCTCCACACCATACAGACATTGCTGGATAAATGGAAATGCTGAGATCAGGTTTGCGGTGACGTTTACGTCAGGTTGCGTATGTGGAAACGCTCATTACCATGTCTAGCAGAGCGCAGGGGTTTCTCGGTTCCTCGTACCTGTATTCTGGGTCTTGCTGTGCGTCACAGACATAGAATTGCATCTCAGAAGACTTGTGGTGGAGTCTGAGCTCTGCCACTTAGTAGCTGTGACACCTCAAGCAGGTTATGTCACGGACGTCCCCAAACTGCAGTTTTTCATCAGTCACGTGAGGAAAACTGTTCTACATCGTTAGGGAGATCAAATGAAAATATATGAAAAATTCATTCTAAACTGTAAAGAGTGATACAGTTGTATAATAGTACATAGATGGTGGTGACAATTGCAGCCACTTTCAGTTGAAAATGATAATAGAAATTGTTTAATGATTTTTGTTTTTGCTTTAATTCAGCTTTGCTCAGTGGCCTGGGGACACTCACCTAAACGTTAATAAAGAGAGCTCTTGACCTTGCTTTATAATCAAAGCAAATGCACACTGCAGTCTATCATATCCAGCAAATGCACTGCATGCTTTCAGACTTCCGCTGGGGTGAAGTGGGTGTGGCAGGCACAGCAGGTGAGCATGCACGCCAGGTCACTCCATTAGTGTCCTGGGGCCACGTGCTGAGGGTGAAAAGCCCAAGGGGACACAGGGCACCAGTGTAACCAGAGGAGAGAAGCTGGTTAAGTGCTTGGCCCCGCCAGTCTTTCCCTGTTGCCTCAATCTAAAAGGGGCCAGTCGCTCAAATTACCCAGCTGCTTGCCCTTGGTCTCTGATGGCTTTGCAGTGGGAGGAGGAGTGAGCAGGTGGGAGGTCTGCTGCGGCTCCTCCTCCTCCAGTTCCAGGTAAGCTGCGGGGACACGATGGAAGGTGGTGTGAGTCACCAGTAAGAGACACTTGCTCTCTGCAAGGCTTTCTTTCCCTGAGCATAGAGGAGACACTTCCAACGTCCTGAACTCTGGAGAGAACCACTGGATCAACGTCATCCTCATCTCTCGCGCCATGTTTATTCGACCTCACTTTCCAGCTGATAGTTTGGAGGCTGAAGGTCAGCACAGAACTCGACAGAGAGGAGAAAAGACAAAGAATGTATATGGGAGAATGTAGTATGCTAAGAAGGTACCTGTCCGGGTGGGCTAAGTGTCTTAAAAGTAGGAAGACTCTCTGGAAGGTAGGTACTTGGTGTTTTTGGCAAGGCCAAGCCTTGTTTGGGGCCAGGTGAAACAGCTGAGTGTCATGGATTCATACTAGAAATTGGGTAAAAATAAAAAGTCACTCTGGATATCAAACATGCAGAGGATACAGGGAAACGCCTCTAGGACATTTTAAGACACCATTGAGGGTACTTTACAAATGTAATTTTATTTACTCCACATAGAAATATTACGAGAAAACTTTCAGATGAATAAACCTAGGTTTGATTCTGAAGTCTGCTTTTTCTTTAGTTTCATGTATAGAAAATCAAGCTAAGGTATGTCCTTTAAATTCACCACCTCTGCTGCTTCAGTTGTGAGAATTTTTCCTCACCCAAAGGCACTGTGGCAGCAAATGACCGTGCTCATTGATATTCTGATATTTCTCCTGCCACATAAGTTTGGATTGCCCCACTCCTGGAAGATAGCCATGGCCAGGTGACTTCTTTTGAGCAACATAGCATGAGTGAGTGGCTGGTGTCCCCTTTAAGTAGAAGTATATAAAAGCCCATGAGAAATTCACGTTTTCTTCTAATGGCCACTGTTAACCCTCCCGCTGGTAAAGTATCTGAAACTAGGAAGGAAAGATAGAGTGGAACCTCGATTCACTTAGTGTAAGAAATCATTCAGTTTAATTATTAACCCCCCCTAGATGCTAGCTTGTTACTTCAGCATAGCCTAACCTGTTCTGACTGATACAAGCAGGAAATAATTTTCCTATCATTCACGATTTCAAAAGGTGTGTTCTTAGGGAAGAGAAAGACTGGAGAAAGGCCTGACTGGAGTAAGAAAGAATGTAGAAACGAAGCAACTCATCTGTTTTGTTTGTATTTTTAACCGGTGAACATGTTTTAACTTGTGTACACATTTTAGGTGGTGGATAATTGAAGATACTAGCTTAGTTTGCTTGGGCTGCTATAGCGAAGTACCATAGGCAGGATAGCTTAACCAACAGAAACTTGTCTTAGAGTCCTGGAGGCTAGAGGTCCAGGATCAAGGTGTCAGTGGGTTGGTTTCCTCTGAGGCCTCTCTCCTATAGATGACCATCTTCACAGTGTCTTCTGTCTGTATGTGTCTGTGTCCTAATGTCCTTTGTTTCTTATTTTTCATAAGGATACCAGTTATATCAGATTTGGGCCCATCCTAATGATCTCATTTAGTCTTCAGGACTTCTTTGAAGACCCATCTCCAGGTACATTCTGCGGTACTAGGGGTTAGGACTTCAATGTACGAATTTTCGGGGACACAGTTCAGCCCATAACAACTATGGAATAATCCTGCCACATAATGTATCCTCAGAAAGCGGTTCAAATAATGACTTGACTATTTTGCCTCAGCCAAACATGTCCTATTTATCTCACTCTCCCAGGCACCCTCAGCAGCCTCTACCCCGGAGCAACTGCAGTGCTTTGTCCGTCTTTTTATCCCGCTCCAAATGATCCCGGGTGGCACAGAACTTTAAAGAAATTGTGAGGAGGGTACACCTAGTCCCATTAAATGAATTATTTATTGGCTGGACCAGGTCTTAGTTGTTATATGTGGGATCTTTGATCTTTGTTTTGGCATGTGGGATCTAGTTCCCTGACTGGGGCTAGAACCTGGGCCCCTGCATTGGGAGCTCAGAGGGAGGTCCCTACTAGTTCAGTTTTCTGTTTTGGGTTGCGCGGGGCCTTTGCTGCTGCTTTTGGGCTTTCTCGTTGCCGGGCACAGGCTGTAGGCCCATGGGCTCAGGAGTTGCAGGGCACAGGCTTAGTTGCCCCACAGCATGTGGGTTCTTCTGGTATCAGGGATGGCACCCATGTTCCTTGCAGTGGCAGGCAGGTTCCTATCCACTGTACTACCAGAGAAGTCCTCTCCGAGTTCCATTTTAATAGCTAAGGACTAGAATTTAGACATGTTAAATGGCTTATCCTAGGTTACACTGCCAATTTGCGTCTATGAATTCTGAGAACCTGGAATTGTCTTTCCATTGCTGCTGCTAAGTCGATTCAGTCGTGTCCGACTCTGTGCAACCCCATAGACGGCAGCCCACCAGGCTCCCCCTCCCTGGGATTCTCCGGGCAGGACCACTGGAGTGGGGTGCCATCTCCCTCTCCATGTCTTTCCATTGCTGCTGCTTAGGTTGGAGCTAATCTGCACTAATAGCATTTGGGCTTTAAATGGAAGAGAGGGTATGAAACATTCTCAGAGATTAGCAGAATGGCCAAGAAGAGCGAAGAGATCATTCCAAGTACGTGGAGCATCGTGAGTGAAGGTAGACTCAGGAAGGGTGAAGGGGCTCCTTACCGTTACCCGCGGTTCGCCGGCTCTCTAATCTGTAGGACGCTGCATATGATCGTCCATCTAGGGGCCTCACCACGAGTCCTCATGTTGAGGTTGGGCTGAAGGTGCCTCTCTAGATAATCCAGGAAAAAAATAAGGTGTCTTGGATGTGTCATCAATTTATTTACTGGCTCATTGGGACAGCCATAATGATTATTCACCAGCCAGTTTATATTTGCAAAATGGCTTGCCCTAATTTTGATTTGATTTCTCTCTAGTAAACTAGTTCAGGGCGGTCACCGCAAGTTACTCAGCTCACCAAGGAAACATTTAAAGATATAAAGGTATTAAATAAATGTGCCCAGGGTGGCTAAGAGCAAGAGCTAGGATTAAGAATTGGAAACTTCAGAGGCCTCCTCTGTTGTTGCCTCTGGGGCTGGGTTTTTCCACAATCAGGCTTCTGGGAAACTGAATGATGAGGGGATTCCACGAAGAGCATGGCATTTTCTAAAACCCTTTATTAAAAATGCAAGTCATCAAGTTAGAAGAAAGGCATACCAGGGAAGCGGGGAGGCCCACACTGCGGACCCAGAGCAAGGGTCCTAGACTGGGCTCCCTGTAACACATCCTTATTGACGGTCATGAAAAGATTCAGCGTCTTGAATGAGACAGCTGCTTGTACAGAGGCGTTTTTTATGAGCTGACAAGTTAGCCAAGAACAAAGCACATTTGTAGGAAGCAAACCGTTGCCAGTTTTAATCTGAGCTTTTCATTCAGCTGTGGCCGGAGACAATTGAGTTTTTAATGTTCCGCGTGAAGTTCCTCATTTCGGATTTTGGTCTGAACAAGGCCTGGGATTTGGTTTGGCTTAGGTGCTCCACTTTCAAAATGTCACTGAAATGAATGCGAACAAAAGCGATGCTGGCTGTTTTCATTTCCTGCCGATCATAACTTCTCCAGGGGACAGGGTTTGGACAAGCAAAGCTGCCTCCGTGAAGGATGTTTATGGTTCTCACTCCAAGACCGAGCTTGAAGAGAGGAGACAGCAATTGGCATGGCACGATGTGAGAGTGATTCAAAGTCCACGCAGAGCTGAGAATTAAGCGGAGGTCCTGGGGGGGAACCCACTGGGGTCTAGAGGAGTTGGAGGAAATGGCTCCGAGCCACTCTGATGAGAGTGAAGAGCTGCCTCTGATCTAGCTTCTTTGGGAGAGATGCTTTTCCCAGGAAAACTTTCCAGATAAGGAATTTCCACAGAAATGCTTTAAAATAAATTCAGTTGACAATGTATTGTACACTCCCTTGCCTTGTCAACAAAGAGTGTAGACCGTAATAGACCCTCCTCTTGGTGACCGAGGGTACTCACTGCCTCCCCTGGCTTTACCGTAATGACCTCTCAGGGCCCCTGAGTTGCCCGTCACTGAACAAGTTCACTGGGGGGAAGCTGCAGGTTGGCTGTGTGATGGTTGGGTGTCCCTGGAGATTTGTATTTTTATTCTAGACCTTGAGTGGAATTTTCATTAGAATCTTAAAGGCAGTATCTGAGAATACCCAAATCCTGCTATGGGGGAATGATAATCATTTACCAAGTCAACTAAGTTAGCATTTCAATAGGTCAGTGAGATTGGTTTGACCAGTATTACCTTCGCATTGGTTTCCTAGGTGGCCCTAGTGGTAAAGAACCTTCCTGCCAATTGCAGGAGATGCAAGAGACGTGAGTTCGATCCCTGGGTTGGGAAGATCCCCTAGAGAAGGAAATGGCAACTCACTTCACTATCCTTGCCTGGAGAATCCCACGGGCAGAGGAGCCTGGAGGGCTGCGGTCCATGGGGTCGCAAAGAGTCGGACAGGCCTGAAGCAACAGCACGCACGCACGCAGCTTCTCACTAGAGAGTTGATTCGAGACCTCAAAGACTCCTGTCCCCTGGCACTTTTCACTGTTTGTCTCTTCATATATATGTAGCAAGGGCCTTAAACACCACTGCTGTGTCTGCATAATGTTTAGTTATTACAATACAACTCAGTCCAGGACAACACAGACCCTAAAAACTGTAACAGAAATTTGCTGCTTTTCACCATACTCACTGAACAATCATTTGTCTCTTTTAAACTGTCTTCAAACTATTGCTGTCTCCTTCAGGGTTCTGCCTTATGAAGGGTGAACCTTCCACCTCCCTAGCTTCCCAAACACGTAGTCAGTAACCCCCGGAGTTGAGTTACTCTGCTGATGCTGGGATTCAGTCTGCCCTGAAAACATGCAGCCTGTGGGCCACCTGACCTTACTTGTCTTAACTCTTTAATAATAAAGAGAATGGAGATTTATTTCCATCTGCAGTTTTTGGTGGGAAAAGATTGGTTTTGTGGCTGACTGCCACTACAAAAACTCTCTTCCCTAGGAAAAAAATTAACCTGAATTTGTCATCTTTCCAGCAATTCTACTTTGAAATAATCTGCTTTTGATCCTATGGGATACAATCAATACTTTTCACTTATTTCGAACTATTGCTTTTCCAGTAGTTAATACTTTTGACAATTTTGGAGGGATTGGGGGCAGGAGGAGAAGGGGACGACAGAGGATGAGATGGCTGGATGGCATCACCGACTCAATGGAAGTGAGTCTGAGTGAACTGCGGGAGTTGGTGATGGACAGGGAGGCCTGGCGTGCTGCGATTCATGGGGTCGCAAAGAGTTGGACACAACTGAGCGACTGAACTGAATTGTACAGTATTTTTTCTACTGGTGGCTCTGATCTCTATTTTTCATTGTTTTCTGATTCTTGTCTATTTGTTGAAAGCCCTAGATAAGAGACAGAACATTCTTCATGATTTTAGTTGATTGATTGTTACAACTTTATTAAATCAAAGGGCCTTAATCTAAGGGTATGGTAGGCTGAATAATGGCCCCAAAATATATCGAGTCCTAATCCTTGGAACCTGTAATTTTTACTTTATGTGGAAAAAGGGCCTTATTAGATGTGAATAAGTTAAGGGTCTTGAGATGGGGAGGTTACCTTGGATTATCTGGGAGGACTTTAAATGCAATGATGTGTGTCTTTACAAGAGAGAGTCAGAGGGAGATTTGATACAGATAGAAGAGGAGAAAGTAAGGTGACCATAACAACGGAGATTGGATGATGTGGCTAGAAGTCAAGGATTGTCAGAAGCCCCCAGAAACTGGAAGAGGCAAGGAACACATTCTGCCTTGGAGTCTCCAGAGGGAGCTTGGCCCTGTTGGCCAACCCCTTGGATTTATCCCAGTGATGTTGATTTCAGACTTCTGGCCTTCACAACTGAGAAGGAAGACATTCCAGTTTATCACCAAACTTGTGGTAATTTGTTACAGAGGCCATAGGAAACTAATACGAAGGGTAAATAAGCTGCTCTTTAATTTGGTTTGGAGAGATGCAGTCATCTGCGACAGATTCTCACAATGTACTGAGTTTTGTGTTAGACCACATGGAAGGCAGAGGAGAAAAAAAAAATGTTGTTCTTCCCTTCAAGAGCTTTGTGTCATAGCTGGGGAGGCAAGATGGCATTCACAAGGCATGAGCAGGGGGTGCAGGGTATGAGTGAGTGCTGTGTGCTAAGTTAGTTGTTCAGCTGTGTCCGCTCTTTGCAACCCCACTGACTGTAGCCCACCAGGCTCCTCTGTCCGTGGGATTCTCTAGGCAAGAATACTGGGGTGGGTTGCCATGCTCACCTCCAAGGGGCCTTCCCAACTCAGGGATTGTACCTGAGTGTCTTACGTCTCCTCCACTGGCAGACGAGTTCTTTATCACTCATGCCACCCGGGGGTCATTAAATGCTTTATAGGCTCAAAAGAACTGATGCAGTTCAAAGGAGAGGCTGATGAATCAATCAGTAATATAGAGAAGTTTCTCTGAAAGAGGGGTGATGGGGAGAGTTTGCAGGCAGGGAGCAGGAAGAGGGGCATTCCTGTAGAGAAGAGGATGCGTGAGGCAGAGGAGGAACCGCACCTGGTAAGCACTGTGAGACCAGGGGCATGTTCATGCCGGTCACCACAGATCCCCACCACCTGTCACAGTGCCTACACATAAAAGGTGCTCTCTAAATGTTTGCTAAATAAACAGGTGATGTTTTGTGGGATGTCACCATTCTGGGGCAGCTGGCCTGTAAGGACATACTTTGGGAAATGGGGAGTTAATTTGAGTTTGTAGGGTGGGGTCATTCCCAAAGGGCATCGGAAGCCAGGGGGAAGAAAGTCAAAAGTATCGGAGTTACCGTCATACTAAAGGTATTAAATTATTCTTTTCAAACGTTTGAAAAGGTGTTTGAGAAGCCCTTGTTCCTAGCAGTTTTCTTTCCTCTTAAAAAAAAAAATGAACAGAAAAGTCTCCCCAGATCTCCGGTCTTCCTGTGACACCGGCGTGAAAAATACGTAAAATTATTAATAACTTGACAATCTCACCACTCTGTCTGAATTGCATTAGTTTCACCTGTAAAGGGGAGATATCGATGGACTTTTCAGAACCCAGTACCAGCCCCCTGCCTGAGGATCGTGACCCACATGTTGTGGTTTCTGAAATATACAGGCTGTCTGTGGCGCTCTGCTGCTTCCCTCTCCGTCCCTGAGCTGGATGAAAAATGCTGGCAGTTTGATCAGGATAGCTGGCCAAACGCTGGCTTTTTTCTTCTTGGTGATGCACTGAAGGAA
Organism: Ovis canadensis; assembly: GCF_042477335.2. NCBI lineage: Eukaryota > Metazoa > Chordata > Mammalia > Artiodactyla > Bovidae > Ovis > Ovis canadensis. The sequence continues at coordinate 117,550,804 of NC_091247.1, read as the reverse complement.
TTAACCAGCTTCCAAATGATAAGAAACTTAGGAACTTTGAAGGCCAAACCCAAGTTCCTCTTCCCAGAAGGGGGCTTCCATTCAGCGACACCTTCTGTTTCCATGGTGACAGGCCCCATTGCCCTATCACAGACACGGGCACGCTTGTTTGCATAATGAAATTATCCTGGCTGCTAGTGGGGCCTCTCTTACCTGTACGGCTGTCCATCTCTTACAGACATTGTCTCTTTACAAAATAAGATGATAGCAACGTGTATCATACAGCTGTCACTTCTGGTTCATCAGTTAATTCCGAATTGTACTTAACAAAGATCTTTCTTTCCCTGGTGATTATTTATCAAAATATACTAAAATCCAACAAAATAAAATTCTTGTTTTAGCTTGTACTCCCTTACATGCAGCTTCATATCTCTTGCTCTTGATCGCTAGGCTACCTTCCTGTCAGCCAATAAAAATGCTTAATTCTTCAGAATCCTGAAACAAACCAGCAAATAAGCAAACTCTCCCCTCAGTTCTGCTGAGCTGTCATATTACCATTGTACTTTTCTCATTCTTTCACTGTCAGACTTAATAAAGCCTAGTGGATTCAGGAGGTCTTAGACTATTAGTGAGCTGGCTTCGGACTGCAAACCTTTTTGTTGACCCATACCGTGTTTCCTCCCTGCCCGAATATTTAAAAATTGGGAGGTTTGCATAAGAATTTGTATTTCTGTTTCTCTTAACATACTGGGGAACTGGCAACACTGGGGCCACATTTGCACATGACAGCCGTCTCTTAGAACTGAATTTCTTTTTCTGTCTTTGGATAGGGTGTGGGCTCTCTGCAGACCCTGTAATCCACTCCCACCGCTCCCTGTTGTCTGCACCTCTTAGATGAAGTGTCAGTTACCGTGTATCACTGCCTTGTGATCTTATTTTCCTTGTACACAGAAATCTCTATCTGTACCAATGCTTCTGTCTAGTATGAGAAGCAGAATTTGATCCAGAGGGTGCAGATCTTGTACTCAGCTGTTTTACTTTTGTGTGTTATCTGCTTGGCTCCTTTGCCATGTGGATGTGCAACCCCTGAATTGTACCACACTTTGTCAGCCTCTATGATTCTTCAGCTCATTGTTAAATCGGTCTTTTTCATCCACTGTCACTCGTCCTAACAGTCATTTCTCACTTGATAGAACAGATGGCCTTTTGCTGGTTGTCTTTCTCAAAGCCTGTCTACCTGCCCTTTCCCCTCACTTTTGTTCCATCCTAAACTGCCTTTGTCAATGACTTAACTAACATCACCTGGAATCCCCCGAGTCCTCTTCTTACCTCCAACACTGTCTCTTTTATCCCTCCATTTATTTATTTAATTGAAGTATAGTCTAGTCAAGGCTATGGTTTTTCCAGTAGTCATGTATGGATGTGAGAGTTGGACTGTGAAGAAGGCTGAGCACTGAAGAGTTGATGCTTTTGAACTGTGGTGTTGGAGAAGACTCTTGAGAGTCCCTTGGACTGCAAGGAGATCCAACCAGTCCATTCTGAAGGAGATCAGCCCTGGGATTTCTTTGGAAGGAATGATGCTAAAGCTGAAACTCCAGTACCTTGGCCACCTCATGCGAAGAGTTGACTCACTGGAAAAGACTCTGATGCTGGGAGGGATTGGGGGCAGGAGGAGAAGGGGACGACCGAGGATGAGATGGCTGGATGGCATCACTGACTCGATGGACGTGAGTCTGAGTGAACTCCGGGAGTTGGTGATGGACAGGGAGGCCTGGCGTGCTGCAATTCATGGGGTGGCAGAGAGTCGGACACGACTGAGCAACTGACCTGAACTGAACTGATAGTTGATTTACATGGCTGTGTTAGTTTCAGGTGTATAGCAAAGTGATTCAGGTGCACATCCATATATTTGTTCTCTTTCAGACTCTTATAGGTTACTATAAAATATTGAGTATAGTTCTCTGTGTTGCACAGTAGGTCCTTGTTGGTTATCTATTTCATATATACTAATGTGTATATGTTAATTTCAAACTCCTAATTTATCCCACCCACCTTTTTCCTCTTTGGTAACCATCAGATTTTTCCTATGTTTATGGGGCTATTTCTGTTCTGTATATAAGTTCATTTGTATCATTTATTTTTTAGATACTACCTATAAATTATATCACATGGTCTTTGTCTAGCTTACTTCACTTAGTATGGGCCTGTAATCTCTAGGCCCGTCCATGTTGTGGCAAATGGCATTACTTCATTCTTTGGTTATGGCTGAGTGTGTGTGTATATGTGTGTATGTATAAATATGTATTCGCTTCTTTATCCTTTCATCTGTTGATGGACATTTAGACTGCTTCCATGTTTTGGCTGTTGTAAACAGTGCTTCAGTGAACGCTGGGGAGTATGTTCACTCTTCAGACTACGGTTTTCTCTGGATATGTGCCCAGCAGTGGGACTGCAAGATTGTATGGTAGCTCTGTTTTTAGTTTCTTAAGGGATCTCCACACTGTTCTCCATAGTGGTTGCACCAATTTACATTTCCACCAACAGTGTAGGAGGGTTCCCTTTTCTCTACATCCTCTCTAGCATTTGTTATTTGTAGACTTTTTGATGATGACCATTCTGACTGGTGTGAGGTGATACCTCAGTATAGTTTTGAGTTACATTTCTCTAATAATTAGCGATGCTGAGCATGTTTTCATGTGCCTTTTGACCATTTGAACACTGTGTTTTATAACGTTACATCTAAGATCCTTTCACTTTCATATACTTGGTCTGAGCAGTTTCCTTTGTGTCAAGGTTCTGATGATTTCTTCTGCGTGGATGACTTCCAGTTCCATCCTGTCCTCTGACGTTGCTCCTGAGTCCTCATCCTGCAGACAGCTCCATTGGTGTGTGGGTCCCTACCAGCCCCTGAATCTCCTGCCCACACACCTACCAGGTTAGTTTCATTGCTTCTTTCTCTGAATGACATGATTGTCCTTCCGGTTTCTCAGGTACAAGACATTAATCCGTGTCTGATCAGTCTGAGTGTTTCTTCTTTCTTTCTCTCCCATGATCACTGTCTATTCAAGTCCCTGATACCTCTTTTTAAAAATTATTTGTTTCATTATTTTAGTCTCTCTCTCCTCCAATTTATTATATATACTTCTGCTTGACTAATTTAACCTAAAAAAGTCATTCATTGTTTCATTTATTCATACAATAACTACATAAATCCTGTAAAATGTATCATTTTTTTCCTCTTAGAATGTCATCTGTTTCTCTGTACTGCTAACAGAATCAAGATCATGTTACTTATCATGGTTTGGGAGCCCTATGCTATCTGCCCCTAGCCTCTCTTTCTAGTCATCCCCTGCTACTCCCAGGTATAAATCTTTACTCCTTGAGTTAGTGTCTCGGAGCTTATAAGCATAAAACCCTAGAGTCTGCCTTGATTGAATTTCAGTTCTGCTACTTGCTGACTGTGTGACCTTAATTGAGTCACTTAATTTCTAAACCTCAGTTTCTTTATTTGCTTAACCCATGGATTTATTTGAAGATTAAAAAGAAAAAATAAGCCTTGTAATACGATACCTGGTGCACAGTAAGAGCACAAGAAATGTTTGATGCTACTATGCAGCCAAATCATGGTTTGTTATACATTCTCATGTTACTTTTTCATCCTGGATTGCTTGCCTCTGTCTAACTCCCTCTGTGTGTCTAAATCCTGATCATCTTTAAGCCCAGGTCAGAGCTGGTAGAGCCTCCCACAAAACTGTTTCTGATCCTACAGGTAGAAATATTCTCTTGCATCCTTAGTAGAGACAGTAACACTTTTACTTTGCAGCACTGTATTTATATATCAGGGCTTCCCAGGTAGCTAGGGGTAAAGAACCTGCCTGCCAATGCAGGAGACGTAAGAGACGTGAGTTCAATCCCTGGGTCGGGAAGATCCCCTGGAGAAGGGATGGCAACCCACTCCAGTGTTCTTGCCTGGAAAGTCTCATGGACAGAGGAACCTGGTGGGCTACAGTCCAGAGGGTTGCAAAGAGTTGGACATGACTGAAGCAACTCAGCACTAGCACGCGTTTATATACCAGTCTCATCTAACCCACAATACAGGAAGCTCGTTGATTTCTGGCATCTGAAACATGTCTTTGTTGCCCATGTCACCCAGGGTGCCTTGTACAAAATAGATGCTCGATAACTATTTGCTGAATGAATAAACATTCATCTGAGTGGATATTTCCTTATAGTTCTCTATTTTCATTCATTCAAGAAAACAGGAAGAAGCATCAGTCATTAGATCTGAGAAGTGTGGCATATTTTTCAGTGATTTTTTTCCCCCTTACTCCTGTGCTATGGGTGTAACACAGGCATCTTTTGAGAAACTCATGTATCTATTGATTTATTCAAAATGTATATCCCACCTTCTTTTTAAAAGCATTTGAAACAGCATGCATATTAAACCTAATGTAAAATAGGACAATTATGTCTAAAAAGAGAGCAGAGGCCATCTGAAACAGTTAGGAAGCAGATGTTACCAGACACCTGGGATGAGTTATTTGCTATACTTGGTAACTAGATTTGGCTTTGTTTCTTGGCAGCTAAAACCGAAAGGAAACACACTGAGTTATCCATTCAGCAAACATTTGTTGAATATCTTTGATAAATGGGGCACTGTGCTAACAGTGGAGACTCTAAAATGAATAAGTCTGAGTCCCTGGCTTTAGCACATCCCTTAGACATGAGTTAAGTGATAGGAGGTGGATACAGAGAGCAACAGGGACTCGGAAAAGGGCGCTGAAGATGTTTGTGATGAGGAGAGTTAGGGCTAGCTCCTGGAAGAGGAGAGGCTTTCACCAGACAGGTCCATGTTGGAAGATCCTTCTTGGTATAAGGCACAGCACACAGAGAAACAGTGAGGCCTCCGAAGACGTGTTTGCTGAGTGAAGCTGCGGGAGCAAGATCCATGGGATTTCCGGGCAAGAATATTGGAGTGAGTTGCTTTTTCCTTCTCCAAGGAGATCTTATCGACCCAGGATTGAAATCGGATCTCCTGCATTGCAGGTGGATTCTTTACCTACTGAGCCACCAAGGAAGCCCAGACCTTACCTTGCAATCAAGGAAGTGTCAAAAGATCTCCTGTCATATTTTAAAAGCACTATCCATGTATCTGAGCTTTTTTGTTTTTAGTGCTTAGTAATTGTCCTTGTAAATAAGAAGGGTATGATTCTTTATTGACCATGTTTTCTGTTGTTCAGGGTAATCCACTGCAAGTTGTTGGTCTAGTTCACCCTTGTTCTTATACTTTTCTCATGTGTATTTAATACAAACCCAATGTTTATGTTGTATTAGACATAATTTACAAACTTTCACTCCTTCTGGGATTCTTTATGAAGAGCATGTGAAACAAGTCTTAAAAAGAACAGACTCACCAAAGGGAACGTAAATGAATGGAGTCCTTTCTGGGACTGGCCAGGGATCACCACACAAAGACTCCTGATTTATCTGCCCTCAGTTTCTCCAAATGCTGGAGTTAGAGACATTGGGGTAAAGTGGGAAGATCATTGTGCCTGCTTGTAGCTCATCACAGAAAAGTGGTACATAGTTAATGACCTTTTGTGACAACCTTATTCTTACAATTTAATGGGGCCATATGTGCCCTGCAGTGACAGATGGTCCCAATCTGCTATTGCCAGATAATGGCTTGTTGAGAGGCTCAGGGTGACTGTGTGACAAGTCTGGGCTGGACCAGCTGTTTTGCCTGCAACTAAAGTGTGGTCTGGGTGAATGAATGCAGACAACAGACTAAAAGACATATTTCTACTGCATGGAAGTATTTGTAATTTTTCTGGCAGGAGAACCTATTAGTATATTTTTTCAAACAAAGGTACACCATCCTTCTTCCCACCTCCCCCCTCCCCCAAAAAGCACTGGTCTAGGGGTCAAGGCACTTGGATTTTAATTTCATTCCATGGCTAACTAGCTGTGTAACCATGGATACATCACATAAATTCTCTAAGCTTCTATTTCCTAAAATGAATCTGAGTTAGATCATCTTTGAGATCTTCTAAAAATTTGCTCTTTTGAATCTTAGAATCCAAATTGTGGGCCATAATGATTCACATTCATCAGCTTGCCAAATGTTAGGCTCTCTGCTAAGCCCAAACGAGTATTACCTTTTTTTAAACAACCACAGTGGCCCTAGGTGGCCATTATCATTATTCGTCATCATTATGAAGATGGAGAACCCAAGTAACAGACAAATGAATTGCCTGCAGTCAAGTGGCTGGGCCAAGTGCAGCTGGAGTTTGATCTGGTCCATGTGCTTTATCTCCACGCTATACTGCACACTGGTGTGAGCTGAGAAAGAAGAGGCACGAAAGAACCAAGATGGAAACAAATCAACAGATTGTTTTCATGGTATCTGTGTGTGTTTTCATCTGTTTCGCTGGGTCTGTGATGCCTTGGTGTATATGCCCTAATCCATTTCAGGACCCCACCATGCAGGCACTTGCCTCCCCCGTGGCCCTGAGCAAGTCCTGAAGAACCAGGCTGCTGGGTTCCCATGTTGTGTGAGCTGCACTGGGGCAGTGTGGTATGGCGTGGCGCTTAAATATGAGAAAATGCCTTTTCCTGGAAGAAAAGCAAAGAGTCCACAGTACTGCCAATATATCTCTGTGTGCTTAAGTTGCGTGTAGGGATTTCTCATCTCTTAAGCCCATTTTATTTTAGTTCACATTTCTGAAACCTCTCATTATATTAGCCTTATGCTTCCTGGTCATATGAATTTTGAGACAGTGATCCCTTTCTGTGAAGAATGACTTCATTCTCCTCATGGAAAAATTACTTTGGCATTTGAGCAAATAAGAATTAAATGGAAACCCAAGACGTTTCTCTGATTGTGGTAAGCTCCTCCAGCCAGCAGCTCTGCAGTGTCTTGCTATGGAGGTTGAGTTATATTTCTCTCCTCTAGGCTCAGGTCTATTTTAAGAATATAATATAAATATTGTTTAAATAAGTTCTTCCCCACCAAGTAGAGGATAAAAGGCTTGGTCATACTGTAGAAGGAAGGCTGGATATTCAGGTGACCTTAAGATTAGAGAATTGACTCTACTAAATTTAGGTCAGTTTGATTTTTGACTGGGATTTGAGTCTCAAGAGGCATTAAAATAAAGAAAACGTTTGTGGATGTTGCCAAATACTGTCACTGATAGGTTCTGGAAAGAAGGTAATCTCATGCTAGGCCTTCTGTGTGTTAGATTGATTACCTGTTTACTCTGGTCACTTGCTCTCATCTGGCACTGTTATGTTTAGTCTCTCCTCTGTCGGGCATGGGGAGGACAGAAGACTCCTTAGAGGCCTGCAGAGAGGGGTGGAGGGGGTGGTGTTTTGCTGGTGATTCAGCAGTCCAGAAAAAACCCAGCCCCAGAGCATGCAGGTAATAACAGAAAATCGTCTGAATTAGAGAAGAGCAAACCGAGTCCAGAGCAGGGCTGGTCGCTCCATTTCCTGAGGTTTGAGGCAAGCTAGAATACATCATGAGAAACGCTGGGCTGGAAGAAGCACAAGCTGGAATCAAGATTGCCAGGAGAAATATCAGTAACCTCAGATATGCAGATGACACCACCCTTATGGCAGAAAGTGAAGAGGAACTAAAAGGCCTCTTGATGAAAGTGAAAGAGGAGAGTGAAAAAGTTGGCTTAAAGCTCAACATTCAGAAAACGAAGATCATGGCATCTGGTCCCATCACTTCATGGGAAGTAGATGGGGAAACAGTGGAAACAGTGTCAGACTTTATTTTTTGGGGCTCCAAAATCACTGGAGATGGTGACTGCAACCATGAAATTAAAAGACGCTTACTCCTTGGAAGAAAAGTTATGACCAACCTAGATAGCGTATTGAAAAGCAGAGACATTACTTTGCTGACTAAGGTCCGTCTAGTCAAGGCTATGGTTTTTCCAGTAGTCATGTATGGATGTGAGAGTTGGACTGGGAAGAAGGCTGAGCGCCGAAGAATTGATGCTTTTGAACTGTGGTGTTGGAGACGACTCTTGAGAGTCCCTTGGACTGCAAGGAGATCCAACCAGTCCATTCTGAAGGAGATCAGCCCTGAGATTTCTTTGGAGGGAATGATGCTGAAGCTGAAACTCCAGTACTTTGGCCACCTCATGCGAATAACTGACTCCTTGGAAAAGACTGATGCTGGGAGGGATTGGGGGCAGGAGGAGAAGGGGACGACTGAGGATGAGATGGCTGGATGGCATCATGGACTTGATGGACGTGAGTCTGAGTGAACTCCAGGAGTTGGTGATGGACAGAGAGGCCTGACGTGCTGCGATTCATGGGGTCGCAAAGAGTTGGACACGACTGAGCAACTGAACTGAATTGAACTGAGGCTAGAATGAGATGTATTAAATTGACATTTTAAATTTAGAAAATGATTTTCTGTAGACATTAGCTAACACAGGTAACTGTGTAAATTAGTGAAGTATATCATTGCCGGTGTCTCAGACCCACAGTTCGTAGCAGACCAGTGGTTGCATTATAGATCAGTTATATTGATGTGTCTGGCCAGGTCAATGAAGTTGCTGTACCATGCGCACTGACTATGGAATATTCCATTCAGATTAGGGCTCTCTGCCCTTCCAGCATGATGTCAGTCCCAGCAGTCCTGACATTTGGGGTCAATCAATTCTCTATTGTTGAGGAGACTGCCCTATGCATTATAGAGCGTTTAACAACATCCTCGGCCTCCACTTACTAGATGCCAGTTGCATCCTCCAATATGACGACCAAAGATGGCTCCTGTTGTTGCCAAATTCCCCTGGGGTACAGAATTGCCCTCCTCTCTCACTGAGAACCGCTACATCAGAGTCACACTGATCCATATAGAGTTACAGGTGTGTGAGAGTTTATATGCACCTATGTGCACACAGGCACACACATACACATACCCTTCTTCCTTTTTCCCAGGCATGATACTAATAATCCCTGACACATAGCAAACTTTGCATAAGCGGAATGTTAACAATAACTCTTAATAAAATGATGCTCCCTCCCTTCCACTTAAAAAGCTGATTCATCTCCAAGAGCAATGTGAAACCAGGAGTGATCTGGCAGATTATAATTGGAGCTGAAGATAAGTTGTTAGACCAGACCTGCAAGGCCTTCTGTGGAGTGAAGTAATTCATGGAGTACAATCTGAGAAAGCAACACAAATGCTTGGTTCCAGCGAGGCACTCCTATGGCGCCAAGGAGAATTGTTGCTGACTTTTTGGAAAACCTAGGCATAAGTTTCGTGGATTGCACTGTTTCATTTTACTTAACTTTCTTTCAGGTAAAATTACTGGCCATTTTGAGTTAGCTGGGAAAGTGAGGACAACTGAAAGAGCCGCCAAAGAAAACTTCAGGGAGAAATGAAGGAGGAAATATTGATAGGCTGGGGCACGTCATCAAAATCACAGACCCTGAAGATGGGAAAAGACTTTAGAAGCCCAATGGCCTGTGTCCCGAAAGACTACTGCAACAGTCCCCATCAGGGTTAGCAGATCTGTGCATCCGGTCATCTGCCCTCCTCGGTACTGAAGTGCTTGACACCGTTGACTGCGTTGTCCTCGGAACACAATCTGACCTAGGGCTCCTTATCACCAAACTCAGAGATACTTTTCCATTTGTTTGTCTCGCAGGCTCTTCTTCACAAGTCTGTAAACACTGCAGTTTCCCAGAGCTGATTCTCTGCTATCTTCTCTCTTGAACTGACTTTTACCAGATCCCAGTGACTCTCTCAGATACGCTTCCAGCCCAGAATTTTTCCTTAAGTCTGGCTCATATGTTCCTTTTTCTCCTGACATCTCTTCTTAGGTGTTTGACGGTCATCTCAAATTTCATGTGGCCCCAAACTGAGTGATTTCCTCCCCGCACCCCCCCAGCCCACATCCCTTAGGTCTTCGCCATGGTGGTCCATAATCCCATTGTTTGTTACTGTTTACTGTTAATTCCCACACTAAGGATTCATCTGTCCTTCCCCTCTTTTTCTCGCACTCACATTAAATCTGTGTCAGCATCTCCCATCAATGCCACCTCTTAAATATTAATGTATCCTGGGTCACATCACTTTCCATCAGCTCCAAGCTCTGGCTCAACCTGCCCGTGGGTCTCAGTCGATCCTGTCCACCCTGCCCGCCTGCAGTCGGTCCTTTCACGGCATCGAGTGATCGTGTGCACGTCAGACCCAGCCATTCCCTGGTCAGACCCTCCAGTAGCTTCTCCGTTATTCCAGGAATAAAACTGAAACTCTTTCACACTGTCCACAGGTCTACAGAGTCCAGTGTGTGACTTCCCTGTCTGGCCTTATCATCCTGTTTTCTCTCTCATTCCTGCCTTTTTGGCGATTTTGGCCTTTTTCCCCTCACCCCTTGAAAAGACATTAAGCTCATGCGCATTTCAAGGCCTACTATTTCTTCCTGACTGCTCTTCCCCAGATCCTCATACTGCTGCCAACTTCTCATGGTGCATATCACAAATAAGGCTCCTCTTTATCATACTATCCTATTTTTCTTCCTCACGGTGCTTATAGGTATCATAAAATATCTTATTTGTTTACACGCTTATAGTCCATCTCTCCCTTACAAGAATGGAGGCTCCTGGATAGCCCCTGTCTGTTTTCTCACTGCTCGGCAAATAGTAGGTGTTTAATAAATACATATGCATTGCCTAGCCAACATTCTATAACACAGTGAGATACAGCCACATTCTGACTACAGGCCTGGCTGGCTAAAGGGGAGTAGCACAAGGAATGTTCAGAAAAAGTTTATTCATTTGTGGGTGTAGACAGGGAAACAAT